>NC_089531.1:14332287-15044787 GCF_963924715.1 Thunnus thynnus | reverse complement strand
CAGAGTGCTTTAGCTTATGTTGCTCAAAGCTATTTAAACAAATTGAGAACACACACTCTCACACACACTCACACACACACATACACTGTCTTAATATCGTGAAGTGACAACTGTAATAAGTTAGTATTATAAGCAACAGGTGTCTGTGTGTAGGCGATGCAGTGCTTCTCACTAGATTTAAATTAGCAATATGCCATATGCTGTGTGACAGAAATATAAAAACCATAAAGACTTGTACAATATGGATTATATTACGGAGAAATCAATGCTTATATTAAGAGAAAAATGTTTCTCTGTATTTCTTCTTCTTGCTAAACTTTTCCTTGTCTCTTCTTTCTCTTCATCTTCCTCTTTCACTCTTTCCCTCCTACACGTATAAAAAGGGAGGTGATTTAGTGAAAGTGGTTTAGTTCTTTGTGTTTTACCAACAGGGCCTTTGCATCATTGTGCCACTTTGTTTACTACCAACTCCAGACTTTGTCCATTGTTCTGCAGAGGAGCAGATTAACAATGGCCAGACTGAAAGGTGTAGTATAATTCTTCATAAACAACAAAACACAAATGTCTGTCTTTTTTTTTTCTGCCTCTCCTCAGTCTCTTCTTCCACTCATTTCTCTCCTCTCAGAGGCTGCATCTCTCTGTCGCTCTACTTTTTGTTGCAATGGAAAACATTCAGGAGGAACAGGCGAACTTTTTAAATATTAATCTTAACCAAACAAATCTCTGCAGAGCCCATCAACATCATATTGTAACTATAACTGGAGTATCGCAGATTTGCTTCAGTAACACACCTTGGAGTAATTTTCACTCATATTACACACATACAGAATAGGGTGATCTGAACTTCTGCGTGTCTGAGAGACAGCAACACTATTAAATTCTTCCCCTCCTTTCTTCCTTTTTTAAAACAAGATTTCGCACTTCACTAACTTTGTTTTAGTCTTTGCAAAGACAGACACAAACACACTTTTCACAAACACTAATGGATCAGTAAAACATGTATCATATAGCATGACAAATGGATGAACATCTAATTCAACAAGCCATAAACACACACTCTTACCTCTTAACCAGGTGTGTTTTTCCTCACTGGTTTCTGGGCAAAGCATCCAACATTAAAATT
Source organism: Thunnus thynnus (assembly GCF_963924715.1). NCBI lineage: Eukaryota > Metazoa > Chordata > Actinopteri > Scombriformes > Scombridae > Thunnus > Thunnus thynnus. Next base: position 15,043,664 of record NC_089531.1, on the reverse strand, counting down.
ATTATTCTTATTTTTTTTAATCTGATTTACGGTCTGTCACATGACAAGAAACTAAAACACCTCTGGATCATCTTGGCTGCTAATTTGCTCTACATCCTAACTTCAGCATCCCACAACAAGCACTCTACCTTTATAATTGTGACTTGCCAGTAAGTGCTTTAAAACATACTAAATTGGATAACAATTAATATGTTATTACTAGACATATTATCATATTATTTTTTCTACCCCCTTTTTGCATGCCCAAAACACATTTTCATGTATTGATTCATTATTAAAAGTAAGAAAAAGTAAAGTTAAAATTCATAGTTGTTGTTTAGAGGTGACAGAGGTGTAGAGTAAACTCATCAATGAGAGATACAGACTATCAATATCACTATAATATGTACGGCATATTCCAATGTGAAAATCATCTATATAAATGCTTTATGCCAAATTGCACCTAATCACACTCCCAGCACACTAAATGAGACTGAGACTAATTATCAAATCAACAAACATCCCTCATCCCTCATCTCATCTGTTTTATGAATCAAATTATGATCAACAAACAACGAAGCATCAGTCTGACATAGCAATGAGCGGTGCTCAAAATCACATCAGGAATGTACCTTTACACATACATGTCTAGTAGATTGTAACATGACCTTGTATACATTCAAGATACAGCTGTAAAAATGGGGCCAGGACTGCCTAAACAATGTGTACCAGACAAGGTGGACGTCAGCTGTTAGCTGTGCTGAATCATCTAGTAGAGGTTGTCTGCCTTCTCAAATGGGATCCTTTGTTTACTTCTACAAGTTAACTGATCCACACAGTGTGACCTCTGTGTTTATGACCTCCTGGTCCATAAAAGCATTAAGATTCGGGACTTTATTACCTTTCAATTTAGTTGTTAGGAATTGGCCTCAGTGTGCTCGTGACAGAACAACAAACAATCACAGCTTAACAGTCAAGACACATGATAAGAAAAAAAAACACATAACACATAACCTCTACCCATTAGTACCACTCCTTTCTTTAAAAACACATTAATAGGATATTCAAGTGTTTTATGGCTGTTGCCGAACTCCTACATCAAAAACCAGGCAGACAAAGGCTTCATTTATTTGACCAAGAAAAAAAAACATTAATTTGGTGAAAGAATGATTGAACCCAGTAATAAGTGGGTGTAGAAATGCATGAGAACGTTTGCTGTGTTTATGTTTAGATGAAAATTAAACATTTAAAAATGGTGTACCTTGTAAAAGCTGAATAAATGACCAATATATTTTTTCAGTAAAAGGTTTTATCAGTATTTTTCCTCACATCTGTAGATATGTGTGGTCCATAGCTCCTTACTTTTTGCTTTGTTACATTCCGATTTCAAGGAATCAAACCAGCATTGATATTTGCTTTGCAAGACCTATGAAATTTACAAGATTTGTCAGTTTTCATTGGATTTTAGACTTCTCCTGTAGTTACAATGTGTTTACAACAACAAAGTATTGTAGGCCCTGGTAAGATATGTAGAAACTATCATTTTCCAAAACATCTGAATGAAGTCCTTAAGGAACTAATTTGCAGTCAGCTGAACAAAGATATATGATAATGTTTGTACACTGTGTGTTAACATGCACATGTTTGTGTGTGTGCTTCTCCGCAGGGAGCACTGTTCAACACACACACCATCTGGACTTCTTCAAACACTGCATCAATCTAAGTTCCTGAACATCAGTGTGTGTGTGTGTGTGTGTATGTGTGTGTGTGTGTGTGTGTGTGTGTGTGTCTGTGTGTGGTATACACATACTGTATTTGTGCTTTGTGTCTGCATGTGATTGCTTGTTTGCATTTGTGCATACACATAAACTTACCACACCTGCATATGTACTGTATGTGTAGGTATTTGCTGTAAACATGCATGCACTACTGTTATTTTCTTGTTTTTGTGTGCATGTCACAAACCATAAACCAGGGGTCCTTAAGGGGGTTCCAGGGGGTCCCCAGCAAAAACGGGAACAATTTATTTTCACTATTATCTTATCCATAAGTAACACAGTGTAGGACTATTTTGGTCATGGGTTTGATACACTTTCTGTAATGAAACATCTAAAAGCAAAAATCTTAAAAGATGTCCCTGGGACAAAATCTTATCAAATGGGAGTCCGTGGTCTAATTAGTGTCATTTTAGGGGTCCTTGACATGAAGAAGTTCGAGAACTACTGCCATAAAGAGTCCTGAATCAGCCTTAACTCGAGATGAACCAAAACAAACAACAACTTAGTCCACACTTTGTCCCTTGTCTGTATTTGTAAAAATATGCAAGTGTATGAAGTCATCAGTTACAAACTTGCAGCTTGATGGTTCATTTTGGTCTAATATAAAACTTTCGCATTAACTGACATGCTGGGTTAGGTGTTTTTGAGTCGTCCAATTGCTGGCTGATTTGAGGTGTTTTGCCAGGTTATTTGCAGCCAGGTTCAAATGTCATTTTATCTTTCAATAAGCCCCTGCCCCATTGGTTACTGTTGCCACACCTGTCACGTTTTTCTGCTCTTGCATGGCACAAATATAGTTTAATTATAATGGTGGCAGATTTACCACCCAAAATTCTTGGTCATTTTCAGGGCTGCAACTAACATTAACTAACTAACTAACATTTTCATTATCGACTAATGTGCAGATTACTTTCTCAATCATTCAATTAATCATTTAGTTAGCAAAATGTTACAAAATAGTGAAAAAATGTTATTCACAATTCCTCAGAGGCCAGGGTTATATCTGACTAACAGTCCAAAACCAAAAGATATTCAATCTAGTGTCATACATGATAAAGAAACAGAAAATTGTCACATTTAAGAGGCTGGAAGCAGAGAATTTTTGGTACTTTTGCTTGAAAAATGACAAGAATGAAAAGTGATTTTTAAAACAATGGTTTGATGTAACCTGTAGTCTCTTACAATATTTTTTAGCTGAAATCCCTCTTGGCCTTGGAAGAAATATTGGGTGACTACTCTAGGTAGTAAGCCCAGAATGCTAATGATTGCAGCTTATGTTAGAGCAGATAAACGCACTGTTTAATCCATCCATCCTCTCCATCTCCATCGCTTGTGTTTTTTCTTTTTTAAAATGCTAAAATAAGACACCATTCTCTAGATTCTCTAGATGTTGAGCTCTTACTACAGCCCCATGCACAACGCTTCAAAATATGGAGAAATCCCAAACTTGACAGGTCCATCTTGCCTTGTATTGATTGCTAAGCTATAATTGGACAACCATTGTTTAGGGGAAGGGTTTCAGTGGACAGTTGTTTCAGTCTGTTTATCAGGCTTGGTTATTTTTGAACATGGTGAAAGAATTACCTTAAAGTTACTTTGTGTTTCACCTCTGTGGACCTCAGGAGCACAGTACTTTTCTTAACTGATAAAGTCTGCCTTCAAAGTGTAAGGTCAACATGGAGCTGATTTACTGTAATCTACTTTAGATCTACTTTAGATTAGATTGTAGACTGAGTTTTATGTGGTCATTGTCTCCAGCTGTTGTCCACATCAACAGTCTGCAGCAATTAATATTTATTAGTGTTCTTTCCATTTGCACTAATTACATCTTTTAACCTACTTCCTAACCTACATTACCTCATTGTTATTGCTGTTAGGCTTTCTGACGTTATTGATAATGCACATTATGCCACTTTCACTTGCACTGCCACAGCAGGTAATCAAATCTCCCATTTCCATTTTCTCATTGCATTTCTACTTATTATTGCAGAGCTACACCCATTACACCCTTCACATCCATCCGTTCAGTTGTCAGAGCGACAATGTTTGCCCAGTGATTCACTCCCTCTCACTGGAGAGCCAGGTATTACTAAATACAGTCAGGCCAGTGAAAGTTGAGATTTCCTTTTGCACTCTTTAAATATCATTTTAAATAAACAGGCAGTTAGTTAGTCAGTCCATAAGTCAGTCACCCAGTCAAAAAGCTAGACTGCACGTCAGCTAGTCAGTCATCCAATTATGCATCCGGTCAGCATGCCAACCAGTCAATCAGTCATCCGGCCAAGTGGTCAGTCAGCCAGCAGAACCAGCCAAATAGTTTGCCAGCAAGCCAAATAATAAATTACCCATTCAACCAACCATCCAAAAACATACAGCCAACTAGTCAGACAGAGAGACAGAAGTGTAATTAGTGATAAGTGATTAGGATGTTTCAGTCATTTAGGATGAACAACTGCATTTTGCAATTAGGGCATCCCTCTTCTCTTTCCCTCTCTGTTTCTCCACTCCCACTTGTTCAATACTTTCTGCTCTCCGGTTACAGTTATGTGCATGGTCAGACACATCATATACACACATCACAAACACAAACATTAGGATTCTGCTCTTTGCTGCACTTAGAGAAACTTCCATTGAGAATCCATTAGCGGTCTAAAAGCTCTCAGACTAATTATGAATATAAATTCACTGATGTTCTCCGATGCAGTGTTCAGATTCACAGAAAGTTGTTTTTTTTTATTAAACAATATATATTTAACTTTTTGGGTTAATGCAGCGTTCTTGAATAACAATATATGAAAGTAAGGTTTGAACAGCTATAACTGATGCCGTGGTGTAAAACATATTCTCATTGTATCTATAAAGCTATCAAAGTGATCAAATAGTTTTGGTTTGTTTACTTAATCTAGCCATTGATTTTTTTATGTTTTCAAGTTGCTGCATTCTATTGTACTTCTAAATTGTAAAAATTGTTGCATTTAAACATCTGCTTAAAGGTGCAGGTGTAAGGTTTGGCCAGAATTTTAGTTTAAAACATTCAGAAATTAACTAAAATTATCGACAAAATGTGAAGAAATTACAGTTTTGATGTTATGTCAAAGACTTATATGTATTGTGTTGCAGAGATATCTACTGAAGTTAGCATGCTAACCAGCTAGCCCCGGCCCGTCCTGTCTTGTAATACCACTTTGTACCTCAGAGGCGATAGTGAGTCACTGTAGTGTCCAGTCTGCCTCAGTTCAACATGAGTGGAAGAAGCCAGGCCCCTTATTTGTTTGGATCAGGTGTCAAATTCTTACACATTGCACCTTTAAAGGAAATAATTTCTGTACCTTTATGAGTTTTTATTTTAAAGAGCAACATTCCCACTGTAGCTTGAACACACACCTTGCAAAATCCCAAAAAGGACATAACTGCTGTAATGAACACAATAGAATGGGACCAGGATCAGTTAGTTGATTAATAAAGTGATTGTACATGTAATTGAACTAAAAAGTGGAAAAAAGTGGATTCAGTTTCAAGGGACTCTTTGCAACAAAGGTACTTGTAATGTTTGATCATATTTAAATTCAACAAGTCCTCCAAATTAAACAACCAAATACTTTACGACCTGTGTGGTTTTTCTTGGCAGGACAAACATGTCATAATGTCACATATTACAGTTTTTTTTATTATAATTTAATGCTCACTGGTTTTACTGCAGCATTTACCAACCATTTACATAAACAAAATAGTCAATATAGAAACTCCCCTCACATTTTATTATAAATGTTGGAGGAGGTTTGCATGCAGATTCCTTTTTAAGCAAAACAGATTATTCACAAGACACACCGTTGTTATAGTAGTAGCAAAAACTTTTATAACTGCATTTATTTACTGAGCTGTGATCTGTCACCCAATATAAACCACCTGTATAATCAGTCCAATGAGGTTATATTGAAGGTTTTTACCTCCAGGCCTTCGACAAATTTGAAGCCTCACCCTTTTACCCTTGCTTTTTCTTGTTCTCTATCTCTCATTCCCTCTATTCTCCAATCATGTTTTTCTCTGAACCTCTTAACCCTCTAGAGAAAGAGGGGGGTGGTGGAGAGCGGCTGGAATATTGGGTTTCTGCTGCTAATGGGACACGTTCAAAAAGAGCCATCAGAAAATGGTCTTTTTTCATTTTTATTGGTGTCTTGTGGAAGTCTTTAGTTTCCTTTTCCCCACACAGATCTTCATTAACTTTTAGATTTGGGGTAAAATCTAGTAACCCCAAAAGGGCGAAGGATAGCTCGAGGATTTTGATTTCATGGCTGACACTGTCTCAGGAACAAGTAAAGATATTTAATGAAAAGCAATTATCTACTTTATATGTGCAACAACAATTTTGTGTTGAGAGAAAAGGGCAGAAGTTGAGAGCTATAAATTAATTACATTTCCTGCTCAGCTGACAGCAAACAGTGTGAGTGACAGCAACTTGTATTTAAGCAAATCATTGTGGGCAAGAATCAAAGAGATCCATTTCATAATTGTAAATATTCATTACCAAAAGTTAATCATTCATTATCTCTAAAATACACAGCAACCACACTATAAAAAATCATCCTCCACACACTCAAGTCACCAAAACCCCCTTGGAATTATATTTTTTTGTGAACTCTTATTTCAAATGGTGTATTGCTAATTTAGGAGCAGCCTTGTAATGTTAACCATAAGAGTTAGTCTCTAGGTTACAAGGTTGAGTCATGATTTGTTGAGGAGACATTCAGCTCATTTATTGAAACGGTCTCAGCCCAGAAACAGTTCTGGTCTGAGGGATGGTGATATATTTACCAAACCTCCACATGGTGGTGAGGACAAATGTCTTTTTTTTGTGCGTGTGTCTAGACGTGATAGTCTAAAGACTTTGTGTGGTTACAGGAAGTCAAAACTGAGTCAGCAGAGGCAGCAGATTTGTGCCAGCCACAGCTGTAATGGGATTGAAATGTTCCTTCATGAAAGGAGTTAATAATTATTGTTTACAGAAGACAGCTGGAAAGATACGAGAAAAGAGGACATGTGACAAAAGTCAGATGCATATTTGACCCCAGAGTGTCACATGCTCATGGTTTGATGTTTAAACCAGCAATCCACAAAGCGTCTATGGGCACTCTTTTTCTCCCTCTTTCTGTCAGTAACTATATTATGGCAATAACAAGATAATGTTGTTATGTTACAGAATGAATAAAGTCATTTTTACTCAGACATACTCTGTGTCTGCTGATAAAGAGGGCAGATCCAATATCGCAGCTGCTTTACAGTGACACACAAACGCACAGACAAACATTCATTTGATAGAGAAAATCCAATATGATAACTTTTTACTGTCTTGCTGTCAAAGGGGTCAATGTAGAAAAATGACAGAGAGGGTTAGAGTATGTGTGTGTTTGTGTTTGGAAATGTGACAATCTTATACAACACAGATGTTGTAAAGAGGAGGTCAGGGTGGACAGCTGGACCTAAAGTTGAGGTTTTTGAAAATGTCTGGTCTTATGCCTTAATCTTAAACCCATTGTACACTACCTGCCCAGCAGCAAAACAGCAGAGAGACAAACTTAACAGACATTTCCCTCAGAAGTTGGTGGAGACCAAAACGGAGCAAAAAGGAGGTGAATCTTAGACTTACATTTCATGTGGTGGCCAGACACACACTTTTTAAGGTGATAATATGTCAGTGTTGTGTTTACAATTTGTTCTGGTGGCCCCCAGGTGGCCAAAAAATCAGTTTATACTGCTTGATGCAGGTGCTTTTAGTTTTCTAAACATACCAATAAAAAACAGTGCCAGGACCAACTACTGTAGAAAACATGAATGAAATACTGTATATTTGCAGTGAAATTTTGCAGATGCGTTCAGTATAAATGGTTTCCTGTTAAGTTGATACAGAACTTTTTGGGATGACATTACACTTCCAAAAGAAATAATTCGCTCATTCTAATTAGATTACAATTAGTCGATTAATTGATTAATTGTCAACTATTAAATTAATCACCAACTACTTTGATAATCGATTAATCGTTTGGAGTCAAACTTTAAGGAAAAAATATCCAAATTCTCTGATTCCAGCTTCTCAAATGCAAATATTTTCTGGTTTCTTTGGTCCTGTATGACAGTAAACTGAATATCTTTGGGTTCAGGACTGTAAATCGAGACAAAACGAGACATTTGAGGAGGTCATCTTGGGCTTTGGGAAACAGTGATCAACATGTTTCACTGTTTTCTAACATTTTATAGACCAAACAACTAATCAATTAATCGAGAAAATAGTTGACAGATACTGAAAATAACCGTGAGTTGCAGGCCTAGTATGAATATAATTTTTAGGAGAAAGGGTTGCCTCATCCATGTAATACCTTTGCATTAATTTATGTTCCTGTATATATGTTAGCATGTTTGCTTGATGATATACACTGATACTGTATATTGTGTGTATGTGTAAGCAATGGGTTCTTCATACCTTTGTGTGTCTGTCACCTGTAGGTCAGTGAGAGGCTAAAAGTGTCATTATATCAGCTAAAACATCATGTGACCACCTCTGCTCGATATAAATCCTCGTTATCGTCACCATAGATTTTTATTAAAAGTCTTATGTAAGTAAGAAAGAACAGAACAGCAATCATTTCTCTCCAGGGAGGAGAGAGAGAAGCAGAAGGAAACAGAGAGTGGGGAGGGAGAATAGAAAATGCAAAGTTATAATTGAGCTATAAAGAATATTGTTAGCAGCAAATGATCCACAACATGTGATGACTCAGCAGTTCCTTGATCTTATCATGAGCCAGCAGTTCTGTGATGTCTGATATCACTCATGGGTAGACACACAGGACTATAGGTCAAAGCATAACCAACTCTAAGAGAAGAAATTTTGGTTGAGTTACTCCAAAAAGCAAAGTTGGTTCAGGTTGTACTGTTGGTCTTTTTCCTAGAGTTGAGAGATCTTGATGGAAAATAAGCAGCAATGTCCCGCATAGCACAACTTTAATACATTAGACAGTTACCATTACATTTGGTAATGATGGGAGTCAAGAGGAACTATTATCCTTGAGAAGCAGATCTATTTGTGGTTCACAATGGTACCAGGTCCCAGATATATTAACACATTACTGAGTGTGAAGAGTTTATTTAATCCTGCGCAATTGAAAACATTCTTCAATAGTTACTGGTGGAGTGCTGGATAAATCGCTGTTGTAGAAGTCCCAATTTCATCACATACCAGATCTCTAGAAGTTATACTTCATTTCTGTTTTGTTTATTTTATTCTACATGTGTAAAACCAGAAGAAGCTGGATGCAAAATGTATTGTTTGCTCCCCAAAAAAGCGCACATTCCTTCATTACTTTGTAACGTGAATGCTGCATTTCTGCTGTTTACCTCGCAAACACTGTGACGAAAGACAAAATAGTTTGCCGCTGATAACTTTCCACAGCTGTAAAAAATTGTCTGTGTGTATTACAAACTGCTGTGCGGTGTTTTGGCATCTGATAAGGCTTTAAACGCATTCATCTGTAGCTACAACTGGATTTCCTGGATCGTATGTCATTCATCACTGGTGCCTTAAATCAACGCGGCCCCCTTGCATTGTTTTCAGTCTGAATGCAGCCTTATACAAAAATATAGAATAAGTTCTAGAGATCTGCTGCACGGTGACATCTGATCTTCATCATTGTGTATGTTTATCCCAAGTTAGTGTCCCACATTATGACCTTGATCCCAACATCACTATCCTCTGTGGGGGCTGGCAGTTGGAGACAAAACATTTAATTTTATTTTAATTGAATTTGAAAGTTGAGCTTTTTGTCCTAAGGTAGTGTAGTTACATAATTAACTTAACACTACTTTGTGGAGCCAGTAAGCAGTTATAAAAAGTTAATGTTAGCTTGCTATTGGGTTCTTGTCTTTAGCTAGATAACTAGAGGCAGATCATTCAGGCCAAAAAATAAGGCTGCTAAGCTAGTTTGGTGAGATCATTGCCTGAACACTTCATTTCTAATGTGTCACACTCATATTTACTCTGTATTGAGCGATCGTATCGTATTGATGTAACATTCTAAAGTGTGACGCCAAAAGCGTCATCCAGCCGACTTTGGAGATCTGTTTGTGGGTGTAAGCATGGAGTTAGAGCAGAGCAAGATCATTTTAAGGGAACTTTTGAAATGTCGCAAAAAGAAAAATGCAAATTAGGTGCGTTTCTATCAATTGGTTTGAAGTGAATAAACTAGGCTAAGCAACGCATAGTTTCGTCAGAAGATGGCGGAATAGGCTCAAATAATCCACCAGTAAACAGAGTAGAAGAAGTAAAGATTGCCAACCGGAAACAAAACAAATAGTTATATTGCCTTGGCGAGAGGTCTTCAGGAATTAGTTTCAATTGGGCAAGTTGTAATTGTTCTTTCATGCCAGCTAGTATAGCCATGCTTCATGCTATCCGGAGACTCCGGAAGACACTGAGAGCGGAAACAGCTGATCAGTCATGTGAGTTTAAACATTCGCAACATCATTATTTATTCAACAAATGTGTTTCCATTACCCATTTTTGTACAACTCTTTTTCGACATTTCCAAAATCTACCTCAAGTGAGCGTAAAAAACTTTTTAGCATAATTTAGGAAGTTTTTTTTTTTTTTAATTTTGGCGTTTCCATTAAGCTTTTCTAATGCGATACTTCTAAATCTCTCTAAGTCTTTTTTTTCCCAAGGAAGAGTCTTTTAATCCAGTGTTTTCTGAGACTTGAAGAGTTGATTAAAGAACGTAACTGCTTTTTAGTCTGTGTCATAAATCCCACTTCTTGACACAGATTGGATTCTCTGGAGATAGAAGGGAAGGGGGATTGCCCTGTGAAGAGTCAGACTGACACTTAAACGTTGAGAAGGGAGCCTCAGTTTACTTTTGGGGGGAATTCTAAATCAAAGTTGAGTATACAGTACATCCATATTCTTGAGGTTAAAGGTCATGGTTGATTAAGCCCACACCTTCTTTGGGCTTTCAGAGTTTCCTCTATATCATACTACTAAATACTTTAAAATATCAGTATATTTGGAAGAAAACTAATTTCATGATACGAGGCTTAACCCTTTGAAAACAGACATCCCACGGGCGGCCCTAGACTGGCCGCGGTGGGTCGCTGTTTACATGGTCCAATTCAAATAGATCTGGAAATAAAAACCATAACAGCTAGAGCTTTCATTCTTGTTGCAGCTGAAAGCTAAGGCTCTCATCTTTTATGCAATCACGTTGTACGCTTGTGTCGGATGATGATGACGCCATTATATCACGTTACGTGCGGGTAATAACAACGGGTAAAACGTAATGACGACGCGGGGTGGAGCAGAGTGGAGCAGAGCGGAGAAGCAGGTCGAAGTCAGAGAGACTGAGAGAAAGTTGAGAGATTCAGATTCAGATATTGAGAGAGTAAGTGTATTTTTGGAGCATATACGTGTCTTTTTTTGTCGTGATGACAAAGAAAAGAAGTCTTTGGACGTTTTGTTCGCGGGTGGTGACCAAACAGAAGAGGCGCTTTCTTCTGATCCGGACTCCTTCAGTGAGGATGAAGACCATTTTGCTGAAGGCAAGTACATTTTTAGGAATTATTATTTATTTATTAGTTTGTTTTTTACATTTTAGAGAGTTGTTTTTTGTGCTCTGTGTGTGTGTGTGTGTGTATGGCCGGGTGTGGGAAGTTTCAGACTTTCTGCACAAAGCAGAACGTTTCTGCTTGCCAAAGGATTATATTTTCAAGTTCATCATTATTTTTAATGATATGGTTTTTTTTTAAAGTTTTTTCTAATGTCATTTTCATTTGTCTTTGTTTTAGCCCCACTGGAGATGAAGGAGCAACAGAGGACCACCCAGAGGCAAACCATCTCAACACACATTTTGTATTTTGTAATTTATGACACAATTTCAATACTTAGGCCTATATCAATCATTATGGTTTATTAGGTTGTACAGATTTTAGGGATATGAAGCATTTCAAGATATTCTGGGAAATGACATCACAATAAGCAAAAATAACAACGTAGGCACTGGGGAAATATGTCTATTGCAGATGAAACTAACACTCTGCTCATAAAAATGAGCATATCTCAAAAACTAAAAAATGTACGTAGTTCAAATAACTTATGGAATGTTAAGAAATATTTTGTTCATGTTTCTACAATCAGAAATGTTTTGGATCAATGTATGTTGTGTGTTTATTCAGTAAAATTTGATGAAAAAACATGCCCAATTTTTGTATTTTTTAAATATATGACACAATTTCAATACCTATATCAATTATTATGGTTTATTGACTTACATAACCTTTTAGCTTAGGTTGTACAGATTCTAGGGATATAAAGTATTTGAAGATACTCCAAAAAATGACATCACAATAAGCAAAAATACCAATGTAGGCACTGGCGGACCATTTCTATTGCAGAGTTCAAAGGGTTAATATTGTGCTGTTATATAGTGCTATATGGTACTGTGTAATCAGACAAAAGAGGAAGCGACCACCAAACCAGAGCGACGTTACAGCCACAGCCTGACTTCAGGTGCTGAGTTTCTCTGTGATCCAAACACTAACACAAACAAACAACTAGCTTTACAATATAATCCTGGAGCAGAGATGTGGCACTAGTATTACGAATTATAAGGCCGAATAAAGTGCTGTGAAATCAGACAAAACAGTATAGAGGAAGAAGCGACCATGGGAGCTGTAACGGCGTCAGCCGAAAGAGTGGCGCTGCAGCTGGGTGGGGCTGCTGGAGCATGACCGCTGACCAGTGAGGGAGAATGAAGAGAGACTGAAAACTCTGCTCTGCAGCAGACTTTGTGGTGCTTTGGTAAATCTGACTTTGTTTTCTGACAGAATATTATATCAGACTTTGCCAACTCTGAAAACAGAATAGCACATCAGCGACTGTGTTAGCTGTAACTTGCAGCTGCATCCAGGTTTGACAACAATCCAGGCTGGCTCATCGTCGGCCAAAATAGGTAAAAGAAACAGCAGTTAGGGTTAGAAACACTGGTACCATATATCCAGACTCAATGAGAGGAAACATTTTGTAAATAAGCTTCAGTAAAGATATATAACGCTTCTCAATTTGTCTTTGCCATCCAGCTGGTCGTAAACACACCGTGAGTAGCTCACTGGAAGCTCACTGGAAGAAACGCGCGCAATGCATTCTGGTTGTTGTAGGATTCCCACTTAAGAGCAGAATGGGGAATCTACATCCTTTTTCTCAGTTTTCTCTCATAGGGCACCAATTTCAAAAACTAATTGTACATTTCTACTACACAGCAGTGAATTTTTCCTTTAAGAGCTTTAAGAGACAAAATTGTGTTTCTTCGTCACTCACAACGTAAGAAGCTGCATCTTTTGAGTTGACATGTCTGTGCAGATACTAGACAAACAATCAGAAACCTGGATAAAGTGGGCTAACCTTCAAAGCCAGGATAAGAGCTTATCCAGGTGTTTGCAGCAAGAATGAGGTGTTTACATGGTTAAGCATGTGAATGGGATACTCCAATAACTCAGGCCTGCTTGATATACTAGTATGTACTGTATGTAAAAGTGCACAGTAAGTTCTCAAAGTTTTGGTGTGAAAGCTGACTTGACATTAGAACAGAAACAGCACAACCTGACTTGCCTCCTGCACATGAATAATTTATGAGAATAGCAGAGACCGCGGGGACTCATTACAGTCTAATGCAGACCTGGCCAGTGTCCCCACAAGCCCCTCAAGTTGGGGATCTCGTCCCTCACCATATTGAGCTTGATGTCACAACTCCATCTGGAGCCATTTTTGAGGCAGCCATTTTGTATCCCTCCTGGCAAACACTTCACCCATTTTATTTGGATACAGGAGAGAATTCGGACTATACGAGCTTGCGGGGGGATCGTGATTAGGACGCCAACAAGCATGCAGTGGCTGGTAATTACAGTATGTAAGAGGGTTTAAATGTTCCAGTGGACTCACCAGATAATTGGTCATTATGTTAACGCACTCATCTATGATATGTTTGTGGATGAAATCATCAGCTGAAATCTAATATGCACTTTTTTGTTACTCACTACCTTCACTCCTCATGCCTCCCTTTCTCCGTCTTTTACTATTCTCTTTGTTTTTCTCTACCCCCCTTCTCTCTTTCTCCCTCATTCCCTATCTTTTTGTTTCTTTCGTCCTTTCTACCTCCCTTACCTCCTATCCTCCTCATCTTCCTCCCTCTTCTTTTCCCTCACCACAGTAGGAACCTCTCTCCATCTATTCATGCCTCACTCCTCTCCAGTGTTTCTATCACCCTCCTTCTCTCTACTTGCATATGCTGTGAATCAGAATAGGTTTCCATGGGGAATGGCTCTGAATATTATCTTAAATTTTTCATTCCTCATCTCTGCTGCTAGTTTTACCCTCAATTTGTTGCCCAGAGCCAAAAAGCAACATGGGATTCATGAAACGTGCACACACCACAGAAAATATGATTATAGCCAATCCATCTCTTTTTCCATCCCTCCATCCTCCCTCACTATCCAAAACAACATGGGAATCGTGAAACGTGCTCGCACCTCAGACTGTAGCACTTCTCTTTCTTTCTCTCTTGTCTCCTGTTTCCCTCACCCCATGATTCCCAGGTTTTGCCTCCTTTTCAGCCCCTTTCATTTTATTTTATTTTTTTACACTCCTCGCTCGCCTCGATCCGTGTTATCACTCCTTCTCTCCTCACTTCGATGTCTCTTTTTCTCTGCCTTTTTCTCCGTCTTTATTTCGCTCCCTCGTGCTCAGAGGTAATTCTCCTTCTCCTCTCCTGAGTCTTATTCATCATCATCCTCCTCCTTTTCTCTTTCTTTCTTTCTCTCTCTCTCTCTCACTCACACACACACACACACACACACACACACACACACACACATTGACATGCACAAATCCAGTCTGCATATCAGTGTCACCACCTCTGAACAATATAGAAGATGATAGCATTTGAGTAGGTTGAGGGAAAGAGAAAAACAAAAAAAGGGAGATAAAGATGGAGAGAATTAAGAGAGGAAGAAGTGATCAAAACACAAAATCTATGTGCACAAGAGCACACAACTTTTCCCAAGCTGTGGCCTTACATATAGAAACTTGCCATTTGTTTACTCCTACTCTGAAGTGCATTTCTTTTATCCCATGATGCTCAATATAAACATTGTAAAAACACATTGTTAAAAGCCCTCAAATACAAGATAATTACAGTTACATGAGGGTTGAGAGCGAGCAAGAGAGAAAGACTGACAGATGCAAAGAGAAAAGAGTCAGAAAAAAAAAGCCTATTTATTATGGATTTGGCCGACGAGATGTAGATGATGAGTAAAATATGGTTTAGTCAGGGAACTGAGAAAAAGTGACGCGCAATGCAAGGCACTCAAAAGAGATGGGATGAATGTTTTTTTGTTCTCATCAAAAACCAAAGCTGTAATTTCCAAAACTCTCCATTGTGAGGAAATTCTTATTATTACATTACAAAGGATCCTGTTAAAGTGTCAAAATGTTGTCAGCCAAAGTCTTAATCATTCTGTAACAACAGAATGAAATTAAAGGGATACACAGGCCATTGTATGGATGCATGTTAGCAAGCAATATTCGGCTTGATTAACTATTTATAATTAACTTTTCATTTACGTTTATTAATGACATGTGTAAAGTGAGAAAGGGAGTCTTTAACACGATAGAAAGATAATTTCAGGGGGACACATGGAGAAAAATATACTTTAAGAAACTTTCTGTCAAAGAGGAGAGAGAGCAGATCCATTTCACAAAGATTGATTTTTTTTTCTTCTAAATTTCATAAACGTAAACAATTCATGATCCATTGTTCTCGGCCACGGATGTGCAAAAGCAAAAGAAAATTTGATAGAATTGCATGCACATGTTGTCCCTCAGATACTGTTGTATGCTTGTTTAGCATGAATTATGTATTGTATTCGGCTGAGCTTTTTTTTTTTTTTTTATTTGTTTGTTTTGTGTTGTTTTCTTGTGCTCCTGAATACAAGCCAGCTGTCAACAGGCAGCCCATTTTATGGCTATTTAAAATGGTATTGATCGTTTTGGAAATCCTCCTTTTTAAAAATCAACCTTGTTACATACATGTGCAGTTTCAATATCAGGTTTAAAAAATACAAACTGGATATTTGCATCAATTCAATAAATACGTACATATGCACCAAAGAATTGAAGACACGTACAAGTACAAATACACACCAACCAAACGCAGTCCATCTTGCTTATAAGACACACACAAACACCCTCAAACACACACTCACACACACACACGCACACACACAAACATTTCTGAAAACAACAATGTCATAAAGATGGAGAGACGGCGCTAAGAGAGAGATAGAGGGGTTGAAAAGAGATGAAAAGAGAATAGAGTACACTACACGCACACACTGGGGAGGAATGATAAATTAACATCATGTGTCGTCATAGACAGTTCACCCATGTGACATTAGCTAAGATGATGGATGAGCGTGGTTTATAGACAAAATATGTCTTTGTGTGTGTCTGTGTGAAATAGACTGAGGCTGAACAACTTGTCTCTGGCTTATGAACGTGCAAATATGTATGATTTTTGTCTTATTGGATATGAGCAAATCTATCCTGTTTTCCATGATCACGCTGTCAACTGAACATTCGTTTTTATGACAAATCAAACTTTTAAGACCTAAAATAAAAGTCTTAATCACTTAATCCATAATGTATATTACCAAAAAGTGATCTGCAGTATATGATGATAGACAAGACAGGACAAGAACATGAGGTTTTAATAACCTGAAGTGTAAAATAATTAATAATCACCAACATGAGGTTAGAGTTTAACCATTTCTCACAGCTGTACATACAGTATAGCCTATATATTTATATGTGTGCCTGTGAGTGCGTGTAAGTGCTCGACTGAATCTATTAACATGATATCATGTCATCAAATGTGCTTTTTATTAAACCCGATTAGATCAGCGAACTAGATCAGTAGAAGGCTTACGAGAAACAACTGGGACAAGTATTTAAAAGAGTAGAAGACAACAGTGATAAAACACTGTGTGATGTATTTATTGCCTAATGAGGGGAGGGAAAGAGTTTCGCTGAACATCACAGCCGCAGCTGAATTGAGCAATTGAACATTTGATCTGATCTAATTCTCGTCACAGACTCCAAATGATAACGGTGACAGTGGTGGAATAGGGGTCAGGGGACTCTTTGGTCCTGTGGGATGCTGGTCTCAACCTGTGTAATGCTCAGAGTAGCTGCTTGTTTGTAAATGATGTGATTTATCTGGAAATGTCCTGTCTGGATCTACAAACACTTTGGTGAATTTACAGCAACACTTACAGTCAAGGACACCGCTGCAGGGTGTGCACAAATGTGTGTGTGTGTGTGTGTGTGTGTGTGCATGTCCTAGTGGTGTTGGAGACATCAAATGTGTAGCTGTGTGTTTTTTAAGTAAACTGTGATTTTATAGGTTGTACAGTTTATGTACAGTATGCAGTACAACCTCTGAACCAAGTCTATACAGAGGTTTCCTTAAAATGGCATTCTAGCAATTTATGCTACACCTCTATAAAATTGGTGGACTCATAAGAGTCACATTACAAAACAAATGATCAAAATTGATGAAGAAGAGGCCAAGGTATCCTGATCTTTAGTAGCTTACTCAGGGTTAAGGTCCAAAAACTCTGGATCCTACATTTCCTATAATGCACCTAGTACATCTTTTTGTTAGGCACTTTTGAGGTAACCCTGGTGACCCCACTAGGATTATTTTCCAGAGCCAGATAAGACATTATACAACCATTTTCACCACTTGTAATACTCCTCATGACAAGCAAATTGGTTCCTGTCTGATATAAAATTATAAAACTTTTATGAAGATATTGATCCATAACTTCCTGATATGATTGCACTGTCTAAACGCTTTTTTGTTAGTCTATGGGTACATTATCCATATTTGATGCTGCACCATGGTACCATTTTAATTACTGCTCACACTGTGCAAGCATGTGTGGACATGTGTGTTGTGTATTATACCAATAATCCAAAAATACCAGAGATGGGAGTGTTGTTGATGATAAATAGGCACTAAATGTTTTTGTAACATATGAAATTATTTAACTCAATGATTTTACACATTGAAAAAAACAGCGATAATTGTTGCATTATCCCTTTTAAGTAAAAGTCAAGTATTTTGTAAACCTGCGTTATTCCTTTGATTGTACACAGCCCAGAAACTGAATGAAGATCAGCAGTTTTCTCACATACCGAGTGATCTCACCAAGATGTGACATCTCCTGAATGATGTTCTTCCATTGGAAACAAATAGAAGATCAACTGCGTGGATGAAACAAAAAAGGAAATTTGAGCGTTTCCATGAAACTGAATTATAATTCGTAGTTGTGCCAACAGTTCTAATGAGGAAAATATGCCCTTATCCCCCAAAACTGACACTGTTGATGTCTACAAATATGGAATAAGCTGTCACAGATCGAGAGGAAAAACATGTCAAGTCTGGTTTAGGGTGGATTAACCCTTTAAAACTGCTAACCGAGGCACTTGAAAGCAAAATCAGAGAAGTGTCATTGTTGTCTTGTGAGTGAACGTAGAGTAAATAAAAAGTGCAGCTGAACAGAGAAAAGAGACAAGTGAAAATCTGTGTGGAAAGCTGGATTTGATTCCCGCAGAAATGGCTTTGATAGCAATGTGTAAAAGTAGACACTGGTAGCGTGTAGACAGTTGGCACCATGAGACAGACAAAGACTCGGAGAGAGAGAGCAACACATCGAGCGAGAGGCATTGTGGTTTCTCTTCTCATGGATATATAATCAGTTTAAGAGGAAGTTTTTTTCCCCATCAGTTTTGCTTTGATGCACAATCAGATTTCGACCCGCACTGTAATTCTCTCTCTCTCTCTTCATCTGTCCCACTCTCTCCCTCTCTCTCTCTCTCTTTCTGTCCCTCTGACTTTCTTTCTCGTTGGTGTTTGATGTGGTGGCACCCTGGCATTGTTCTTGCTATTGTGCCAGTGTGGAAAGAAGGGAGGAGGGACGGAGAGGACGGGACAGAGATAGATGAAGGGATGGTATTGCAGTATTGATGTGGCATTGAGGCCCCAGTAAAGTTGAAAATCTGGATATAATTGACAGCCACTCCGGCAGATCTGGGATTCCCATCAGAACACGGCGGAATGTTCTAGAATGATCCGGAATGACCTCCGAGAACTTTCTGGAAGGGCCGACGGGCAGCACGACTCGTGTGTCATCATATCATCATTGCAAATACCGAACGTTCATGTTTCTAATTATTTGTCCTGCTTTCCCTCTTTATCTTCCATTCAGCTGTCCTTATCACGCTTTTGTGTGTGTGTGTGTGTGTGTGTGTGTGTGTGCACGTGCTCTTGTACTACCATCTTTATGAGGACCAGTTTTGGGACTTTTATGGGGGGACATTTATGTAAAGTGATGACATTTCAGCCATTTCTCAATTCTTCAAGTTTCACAGCTAAAACTTGCTTTGAGGGTTGAAGAGTAAAGGCGGGGACACACATGACGACTTGAGCCAATGATGAATATGATCTGGGTGTGGCGACTGATCGGATCGAGTTGGAACGGGCCGGTGTCGGTCTGGATCGGTCGTTGTTGACAGTCAGCAGATAAAATCGTTCAGTGTGTGATATGTGAAGATCCTAATCTTACATCTTCAGATCCAGTCGCTGCAAGTCCACTGGATCAACATGTTTGATATTTGCAACTGGCCTCTGCAACCCATGACGTCAGTTGTGTTTTTGTCAGTACAAGGTTTGTAGTGTGTAAGAGCGCTGAACAACTGAAATGGTGGAAAAGCTGATTGAGCTGTAAAGAGTTGAGTTCTGGTTCTCCCACCAGAGCTCAAGTCATTACAGAGCAGTGGTTCAGAGTGTCGTTTGTGTGATTACTCAGTCGTAAGATTTGTTCTCCTTCCTGGCTGTCAAAGACTAAAAAAAATAAGTGGTAGAAACAATCTTTATGTGTGGTCTGTGCAGTTGTGTAGGTTTCAGTTAGTCTTTAGGTGTGTCCCCAGCTTTACTTTACACCGGAAACTCATTTCTTTTCAGACCTCCAGTGGTTTAACTTCTCACTTCCAGTGGTTTAACTTCTCACTTCGCAGTAGTGATGTACAGATGTATACCAGGACCTTGTTGTATCACTGTTGGGTGTGGTTACAAGTCCAACAAAGCACATATATGACCGCATCCATCGGTGATGCTGCATGTGGTCAGAGGTGAAACAGGCTTTGAACTTTCAGCCTGAGCAGATTGCAAAACAGTACTTTTCAGCTTGATATTAAATGACTCACAAAGCAAAGTCAAACTAATTCAATTACAGCAACTGAAAGTAATCACATTGTATTACTGAAGTGGCCCTCTGTTAATAATCCCACAATGCAATAAATCACATTCAATAGATGAGAAAATTATAGTCGTGTCACACCAGACGTGGTAGTGATGATGCAGAATGACGATGATTCATTTAAAAAGATGGAACTTTTAAAAAACTTCTTGTTACAATACTGCAGAGATCTGTCTGACTGCCGTAGTCAAACGTTAGTCAAACGTTTGTTGTTGTCTTTGTTTCGTGCTGTGTTTCCTGTTTTTGTTGTACTACTGCTGCACAAACAGTTACCCTCTGGGGACAATAACCTTTAATCTTCATTACATACGTCTTATGTCTTGATCATTTGGTGTTCGTTTTATTTACAACGAAAAACTGCTGCTGAAGGATTTTGATGCAGATGCAACATCGGTATCTTTTCTTCTTTAAGGGCACATTGTACAATCAGAAATAAGCAAGAGAACATATAAACCAACACAAGAGGCAGAATATATTCAAGACTAACAAGTTATTCAAATAAGATTATATAATCTAATTAAACCAAGATAATGGGATTCTTTAATCTGTTGATCTGAAGTGAAGGAGAAGCACACCTGTTTCCTCTTCATGTGGTACCTGATCTTATTTCCAGATGGATGTGTTTGTCTGTGTGCATGATTATCTGCAGGTGTCTGAAGTGCATTTATGTGTTTAAGACCCCTCCAGTAATCCACACACACACACACACACACACACACACACATACACTTGCATGCATGCATACATTTTTCTCAGTCTCTCTCTCTCTCTCTCTTATTCTGTTTGACCCTCTCTCTGTCTCTCTATTGATTCAGAACAGAGCAAATGACTAATTCCATTTAAATAACTCAGGATGAATACAAACCTTTACTTGACTCATACTGAATACCGAAAAGACAATCCAGAAAGTGACTTGCACAGACCTCCAGATGAAACCCTATGTTTGCTTACACCTCTATCCTAAAAGGCCATCCCATCTTTGATTTGCAGAAGTTATAATGGTGTCTAACAGAGTACAATTACACTGGTATCATCTTTTAAAACTGTGATAGCAAAGCCAAAAGAACAGTTAAGTGTCAAATAGATATTTAATCAGAATTTTAGGTGCGTGCGTCTACTGATCAAATACAAAGTGAAACCAGGTCTACAAATGACTAGTGTGTAATACACCTTTATTCCTAGCCTACAGCAATGAGTAATACTCTTCATACATTTCCCTTTGACATTGAGCATTTGACATTGGTAAATGACATACAGTATTACATCAAATAAATTGAACACTGTGGGCTCTATACTGGTGTTGGTGCACGGCGTGGAATGCAGTGTTGCACCTGCAAACTGGCAATTTCCCGGGGTGCAGTGAGGTCATTTCCTTGACTGCGCCAGTGGCTCCACATGTGCCACAGTGGAGGTGAGGTGCAGTAGAGGGTGTGGCAAAGCCAATACAGTAGCTGCTATCTGGGGTAAGCTAAAAGAGGCTTATTTCAGTTAATCAAGACCAGTGGTGGGTCTGTGTCCGTGGGGAAAAGGGAGGTTTTGTTATGCTTATGGCTTCAGAGACCTAGTTGCTGATTTACAGATTGTGTGCACATCGCAAAATACTTTTGGAGTTTTCACGTATTAAGTCTCGAATTACCACCACTGAAGTATGCGTTCTATGTATCGTATTTTCACTTTATTTTATCTTTTATTGTATCTTATCCTATCTTATCTCTTATTCCATCTTATGTACATTTACATGTTTTTATGTTCAGTTTAGGTCTTTTTTGATGTGAAGCACTTTGAGCTGCATTTTTTTTTGTATGAAAGATGCTATACAAATAAAGTTATTATTATTATCTTGGTGCCAAGAATAAGTGTGCCTCGTGCAGTTCGCCGCCCACCTTCTCAGAGCAGGTCGAAAGATGAATGCATCATGTTTCTCAAACTCTTTCCCAGACAACAGTACGTTTCCTCTGAGGAAAACTCTCCACAGGAGTGCCAAACTGTCAGTACTTCATGATGCGGAAAGCTTCGTGTTTGAAGGGGTTTCAAGTTATGGATCACATGAAAATTTTTTGCTCACAAAATATTTGCTTTATACATTGTTGTAGAACTACGTCAGGTATCAAAATTGTTCCAAAACCAAAAGGGGATAAAATCTGTCAAATGTTCACCTTTCTTTTCTCATTGTAATGAATCCAATCTGTCACTATACACTTGCTCTGAGAGAAAATATAAAAAGTTAAAAATGCCACCTGTAACTGTCAGGCGTAACTGTGGCGAATTCAAAAGAGGAAGTAAAGCGTGTGCGAGAAAGATAAAGGGCGATGATGAGAGACTGAAAGAGAAAGAAATAGAAAGACTGAGACAGTGAAAGTCGGAGCATGAATGAGCCAGAGAGGAAGGAAAGAGAGAGATGAGGGGAGAGAGACGAGAGATGATTGATGGAGCCAAAAAGCCGATTTCTTGCTTCATCTGATCTGCATTACTCTGCAATCAGCAGACACACCCGCATACACATACAGACACACACACACACACACACACACACACACACCTTGCAATCAACACACGTGCACACTCTCTCTCACACACTATTAGTCTGCAATCAACATGCAGGTTACTGATCAGCAACTGTCATCAACAACACGCACTGCATACATATAGAGTGCAAACACACACACACATATACACACACTCTCAGTTTAAGCTGGTGATGAAGTCAGTGCTCGTCTACCTCGGTGCAGATAGCTTTGGTCATTGCAGGCTTACACACACACACAAGAGTATCAGAAACAGGGAAAATGCTGCACCCACAGGCTCAGTCTGAAGGATGTCAGTTTCAACATGTGTTAATCGCAACACCTCCCACCATGTTTTACTGCTACTTTGGGTTTTGTGTTTTGGACATGGATGGCCTTGCTTGCTTTCTTTTTTATTTTCTCTATTGATGATCCCCAAAGGACAAATTCATCTTTTCGCTTGCCTCCTCAACAGGAAGGTCAAACCGCAGGGTCAGCTACACAACTGCTCCCCTGGAGCTGTAGGCCTTCAGTATCTTGCTCAAGGACACTTCTTTCATTTTGTCCGTAACAAAAAAAAAAAAAAAAAGATGACACAGACTTGTGTCCACATATTTAGCATATTAACCATGTTAATGATTAAAGTATCATGCACAGTGTTTCATTTTGCACTATTCTATAAATAGAGTAATGACCATCGTATGAAAAGCATATTCAAAAATGGGATGGCTCATTTTTGATGAAATACGTAAAACCATGTATGTTTTTATTCTGTTCTATTCTATTCCTAACTGCAAGTGTGTGTTTATAGCTGATTTCTTGTAAAACTCTCAGTATCAGGAGAAGATAGTCACACATACTGATTCTGTTGTGACATGAACGCTGTTTTACAACTTTAACACATGTTTTAACAGCGGTTAGACAGGAAGTCCTTTACAAAGTGTTGTCAGCAGTGTTGTCCTGTTGCTGACCCTGACCTTTGACCTCTCTCTGGTATGGGCAGCAAAAGATAAAGTCTCCAGGCCATTTTATACAATAGCCACTGAGAATTCTCAATTCTCCTTGTCAGACAAGTGTCCATTATTCTCTAGTGTAACAAGGACAGTATAATCGAACACCTTTGACTGTTTGTTTGCTGCTCTAATTTAATGGTGCAGTTTTGAACTCCAGATAAGGACAGCAATAGTAAGGCTTAGCTATATGCTATATATATATAATGCAGTGCTACATACATGTTTGATATTCTTGTGAATCTGGATGCCTAAATCAACTAATGATGATAAGAGGAAAGAGTGGTAGCCTGCAGGTTTTATGGACAGCTGCAGGGGAAAACCAGCTGAAAGAGTTTGACCTCAGGTGTTTCTTTGCCTCTGTGTCATTTACAATAAATATGGAAGATACAAGTTGGAAGGTATTATCCCGCACACATGATGATGCACACTGGTTGTTCTTTGGAATAATTTTGTATACAAGCTTGTCAACTCTAGATAATGACATTTTTTATTGCATTATTCAAATTTTGGTTCAGAACAGATCTTTTGTTACATGCAGTATAAAAAAAACCTTAAATGAATGATGGAAATCTTCTGCAGGGGCGATTTGAGAAAATACACAAGTGAACATTTTATGACATTCTCCTGGACCCTTTTAAAATCTGCCAAATCAAAATTCATGACATTTACCATGTTAAAAAAAACAAAAACAAATACATTTCTTTTTACTGGTCTATCAAAGACTTGCTATTACATACAAATATCCTGCATATATTCTGCATTGCGCTGCAGTTTACTTACAACACTGTACATTGTGTGTGTTGATAATAATCTATTTTTATTTGAAAGCAGCAAAAAACACATATATGCACCATGGATGTATAAAGAGAGTTGGATACAGCGTTGGAGGCAGGGCTCTGTGAAAGTTGCTCTGTGGCGCATGAAGCCAAAAAAGCCACTTCCCGCTGTAAAGAAATTACGCGTATGAAAACATACTGTGCACGCTCAATAGGCCGCATGCGCACATGGAGCATGCTCACTGGAGACTTCCGCTGGCTGAGACTACTAACTTCCCGGTTTAGCCCTCCGGCTAACTTGAATGCAGATAAAACGATTCAATTGTGCAGTTTTTCTAGGCTTTCGAAATGTGAAATCGGACCGAATGGATCAAAATCTAATAGTGAAACGAGTCATTTGGCAGCGGTCATTATTGGTTTGCAGACATCTCTTTCAAACATAAGTCTATGGAGAAAAAGTCTTTTTGAGCCAGTGCGCATCACCTGACATTGTAATGACACGGTTTGGCCGCCATGTTAAATTTGCTTCAAATCCCGGCGCTGTTCCTGTATCCAGTTCTCTTTATGCATCCATGATGTGCACAAATACTCACACACAGAAACTGCTTAACATAAAGATGATAAATGAATGCTCAGAACTGAAAACATTCTGAAGTCAATGAAACAAATGTCTTTCTCTCTCCTCTCCTTAGCCCACAATTTGGTCACTCACACACACACACACAGAATGACTTATTAGCGGTCTAATGTATGTGAAGTCTTTCAAAGCAAATGCACGCAAACGCACACACGCGCCCCATGTAGATGAGTGATTAGTAACTTAATGTTAGTGAAGCGTCATCATTTTTCAGTTGAGTGTTGGAGGTTTGTTGGTATGAATTATGACCTCTGTTTTGCCATCCATCTACCACTCTCTCTGTTTTCCCTCCATCCTCCCTCCATCCAGCTGTCTGTCTTTTATGTGTGTGTGTGTGTGTGTGTGCGTCTCTCTCTCCTCCTCCGTGTCTGTCTTCCTCCCTCCCTCCTTCTCATCACTCTTCTCTCTGCCTGCCTGATCACCATAATCAGATATGATTTATAGTGACACACACATGCAAACAAACACACACACACACACACACACACACACAAATTGTTCAGTCAGATATTTGTCCTGTGGTGGGCTATCATAATTCTAACGATAACAGAATCTCTGGAAGATTAAAAAAACACACTGCAACAAGATGCTGTCTGATAAATTACTCTTATTGAGCGGTTTATGTGCACAGTCGTGCATTCACACACACGCAGAAACTCACATTTTTACACACACATGCAAAAGCTCACATTTTTACACACAGACATGCACACACACACACCCTAACATACGACTATGTATTTAAAATGACCAAATCCATGTAAGCAAACAGGATACACACACACACACCTATCCCTCATCTCTGTCATTATTTACTCATCCTAACTCATTCTGATGTGCTACACTGTGTCTCAGGTTAGCTGATGTAAAAATGCTAAATGATGCCATAGTGCGCTAACGAGATTTATGCTGAAAGCATGCTAATGCTTGCTGGTAGCCGATGTTAAAGGTGCAATCAGTAATATTTCACTGGCTCTTTGCACAAACTGACTGTAATTTATGAGCAGGGACTTGCGAGCGTTGCTGATCAATGCCAGCCGCTACAGAGGTAACAGAGGAGCTTTCAAACTTTCTAAACGGGCAGGTCTGTATAGAAAGCTTGTATCCTTGAATGAGAAAGTAATGGCAGTCAGTGAGATCATTAGGCCTTGGAGGACTTCTGTACTCTATTGGACTGAATGATTTTCTGTTCCAGTGTGAAAAAGCCACCCATTAACTGATACCTGGCCTCCCAAAATGTATGAAAATAAAACTTTTTATGAGTTAGCTTTGCAATGACTGGTGATAAGAAAATCTTTACTCCAAAATATTTTCTCAATTTATTTTGCTAGCACCAAATATAGTGGCTTTTCAGGTATTGACTGAGGGAGTTCAACCGGCTGCTTTTTTCCAAAATTGTTACACAAAAACAATGGCCAAAAGTTGAACATCTTCAAAGATACCTTAAAAAAAGGTTCTGAAAATAAAGAATTTTAAAAACCCATCTCTGTATGTGCATGTATAACACCGCATGCATAGAGATGTGTTCAAGGACCTTTTGACAGTTTAGACACCTCTACCACTGCCCGCCTTCTCATCTCTACCTTGTTACCCATTAAAAGATAAATAACATAAACCAGAGCTAAACCATGTCTTATTTTATAGAGGATCAATAAAATGTTGAACTCAACTCTAAATTTTATTTGTCAGCTGATATAATGAAGCTATATATTACTGTAGTTTACTATGAAAGAGGGTGAAGGAGGGAAGAGGAGTAGAAGAAGTAGGAGTCAATTGGAGATTAAGGGCGCGAGGGGGTCAGAAAGAGAAAGACGAGGAGGAAAGGAAAACGAGAGGCGTAGAGAGGAGAGTTAGTGAGGGTGTGATAGGAGGACGGAGATAAAAGGGAAAGGGATGAAAGACATGGAGGCAGGGGGGAAGAGAATAGAGGAGATGATGGGGCAGAGACATACAGATGGAGAGAGAGGGGATGACATATAAGCACGGTGATGACCATATTGTCTGCATTATCTGCGGTGTGTATGTGTAAGTGTGAGTGACGCAGAGCAGAAACTATCCACTGAGAGCAGGCAGCGGACAGCAGCTCTCTCATTTCATTCTTATTCAAATCTTTTTCTTTTTTACCATCTAGCAAACTTTATACTTTACTCAGAATATGTATGTGTCTTTTTAATGGGTTGCTTTTATTTGGAACCACTATGCGAAATGTTTTTGGGTTGTGGTTTTGATTTTTGTTTGCTGCCTCTCCTGCTTTTTTCTTCATGCCAATCTCTCTTTATTTTGTATCTCTTTCAGACAGAAAAACAGACAGAATGAATTCAAGCTAAGTGAAAACAAGGAGGTGAAAGGATTGAGACTGACAGACACTTTGCCTAGAAATGTCAGGTTGCAATTTTCCATCTTGTGTGAGAAATTCACCTTAGACCGTAGAGCAAAACCCTCTGAGTTTTATTTCACTTACTTTCCAAGTCAATCAAATTATAATCTTGTCTGAATAAAAATCAGTCAGAATGCCTCTCTTGATCCAAAACATATCTTTCTTTGCCAGTAAAAAGGGAAAACATGGCATTGTGCCAGACATCCCTGTATAACTAATACATGTTAATTGTATCATTGGAGAACTCCAAACAAGTTAACTTTTATGTCACTGTGTTTGCTGTGTCTGCCAACACATTTGGCTTCCACTGGTGGCAATAAATTGTACAGAACTTGGTATAGCAGCCTGTCATCTACTGGTTTTCAATTTGCACCAAATTGCATTGATCAGAAGGGCAAAATAGCAGGTTTATCATCAAAAGGAAGTGCTACGCTATGCTCCAACTGCTAGCTGAAGTCCATAAAGTAAAGCACAATTAGTTATACTTGCATCTGCTTGGCCACAAGGGTCCACATATACTTTCCGTCATCTGATATGCACCTAGCATATAGTATAAATGGGAGGCTCTTGACGGACAACTCCGACCTGCAAGGAGAGGATCACGTGACCAACGGAGACGGTCGAAGGCGTTTAATAGGCTAGTTTTCAGTAGACTTGCCAGTTGTACTATAACATCAGATAAACAGTGAAGAAGAACGAAACACGACTGGCACTTGAAAAATGCGTAAAACTCTCTACAGCAAAGAGAAAAACGCAGTAAAGCTTACACAGCTCAGTGCCAATATGGAAAAAACACAACAAACGTCATCTTTTTACAATAAATTCCTTCTAAAATGTGTCCGTTGTAACATTTTAGATTAAAAACTACATCTGCAAACCCGTAGTCAGTGTGGTCTATAAAATAACGTATCGGGTCACACTCAGCTACCCCTATTCGGTCATGTGATCTCCCCTCGTGGGTCCTATTTGTCCGTCAAGAGTCTCTCTAATATCAACAGAATCACTTATGCGTTTACTATTGATGCCCAGTCCATTTTGAAGTATATATGGCTGAAGGAATTGTGTTTGCGTTTGGGAATTGTGTTTTGCTTCCACTTTGACTTGCAGGCTCTTTCATATGTGTGGACGCTATAAAACACACCTGGAACTAAGTCAAAGCATGAGAGGCCAATATCACAAATCACAAATTTGCCTCAGGGGGCTTCACAGTCTGTACAGCAATACATCCTCCATCCTTAGACCCTCAATTCAAATAAGGAAAAATTCCCTTAAAAGAAAATATCAGGGAATAAGAACCACAGCAGTCTGTAAACAAACCAAATTTAATATGGTTTGATGTATACAGCCTGCTTTGTTGTACTGCTTTGCAACCTAAAATGTACAGCAGACTGTATACTACACACACACACACACACACTATTTATGCTGTATGTGAGTGGCAGATGCACAGTAGATGTATGTAAAGTAGTAACATTGTACTGTTACTGTGTTTTCTCCCCTCGGCTCTCTTTCTCATTTACTCTCTCCTCTGTCATTGCATATTAGATGTAAATTACGGCAGAAAAGTTTGAATTTGAATCTCTTCTGGGATGCTCTGCAAGAGGCAACAACACTCTCATTGTTATGCCTACCCCTTTTCTTGTGGTAAAGGCAGAGACAGACAGACAGAGAGAGAGAGAGAAAAGGATCCTCTCTTCTCCCACTTAACCAGAAGAAAATCCAAATCTCTCCTGGTGAAACCATGAATTCTAATTTTAAAAACATTTTCATTAATTTCCATCCCATTTCCTGTTTCCTGGCCTTTTCTGCTGCCCACTAAACACACTCTCACGCATGGATGCACACAAGCCGGCGTAGACACAATGGTGCAAAAGTTTAAATTGATTGGTGCGTACGTCAGTCAGAGTTGTGTTTTCCCTCTGGGTCGTTTCACAGCTGTTGTGTGTCCTGCCTGTGTGTGTTCAGTATTTTGGTGTTCCTCCATCTCCTCCTGTGTATAAAAATTGTCTTTTTTATTTAATTTCCAATTAGAAGAAGAGAAAAATGTCTTTGTAACTTTATTCTTCACCCTCTGCGTCTCTCCGTATCTTTCTCCAACTTCCGTTTTTCTTCTTTCTATTCCTTCACCGCTGTCATCTCCATTTTTCTCTCTTTTATTCATCTTTCCACTTTTCCTTTTTTATGCTTCTCCTTCTATATGACGACCCCTGTCACCTCCAATCAAGTTTCCCTTCCTTCTGATCCTCATCCACATCTGGGAGCATGTAATGTGATTTGATCCTGATCTCCGTCTTCGTTTAGCCACTTGATGACTTCATCTCCTTCTCATCACTGGACGTGGAATTCCTTTCGTCTCAGATGCCAGTTGCCAAGCGGTTCACAGGCGTACTTGACCATCCATAAGCCCTCTGCAGTGGATGACTATTGGACCATTGGATTACCACCTGACTGTCAGCATGTCATTCCTGTAACCTGGTTACAACATCTGATTGGATGCAGCCATACAAATCAAGCTGATTGTTTTTTTCCTCTTTTCTCTCTCCATCTCACGTACTCCATGACCCGACCTCCTCCCTTTTGCAAATGTGGTGATGGTTTGTTCTATATTTGTGTAATGTACAAATACTCCTGCATTCAAACTCATTAGACACCATCACATCACCTGGCTCAAGGTGTATATTGTCAGCCTTTTCAGTGCAGGTGCATGTGTGACAACAAACTCAACAGGACAGTCCGTATTTTCACGCCGTTTCACACTGAATTTCATCAAACAGATTACGTTGTTATGCAGGGAAATTAACACATCTACAAGCTCAGTGCCCATATGATTTGTGTATTTCAGACAAAGCCATAAAATGGTTTTCTGGGACTGTCGCAATCATGAAAATCACGTCCAACTGTCATTTATCAGTGCAGTCGTATTGTCAGGTATTGCCTGCAGTCCTCCTGTGAGTTATCAAGGCTGCAGAAGTTGGCTGTGCTTTTTATCCCATGTGAATCTACATTTCCCATCATCTATTAAGTAAGAATTCACCTGCAAAAGTCTACCTCCTTCTGCCAAAAAATAGTCATTGGATCTTTTTGGCCCCAGGTATATAAGCATCTCAGTACATTTTCTTTGTTTGTTTTTTTTGCTCATTTTCCTTCTCTTTGGGGTTGAAAGCTGCAGTGGGAATGAACGAGAACTTTGATTTGTTGAGCATTTTGGGCGCACATTAAGAAGGCTCATCAAGCTGTGCTTCAATCGTATCCGGACATCTGGGATTTGCTTTGTAAATCCAAGTGAAACATAGACTTAGTTTATCCTGTGTGAACAAAACAGACGTGGGGGGTAAATCCAGTGTGAAGCACTTCAAACTGACATTAGCAGCCAGACACACTGAGTTGTTTGGCCTACACATGTAATATTCAATGTGAATATCACATGGGCTACCTTATGAAACCATTACTCCTGTCTTTCTCGTCTAGAAAGTTTGTAGGGTGATGAGAAGGACTGAAAGCCGACATTATAAGCTAACACAGTCTCATGACGTTGGAACAACAGTGAAACCGTGGCGACACAATGGTAAAAACAACTTTCCTGCAGGACAGAGAAACTGTCCCATTCCTTAAGTTGAGTGGTATCCCCATAAAAGAGGGCCAGTCTACGGGGTCACTGAGGTTCATTGTCGAGAAACACAGACAGAGAAAAAGTCTGAGAGGAAAGAGAGAAAAACAGACAACAGAGGGGCACGGCGACCAAGGAGAGGGGAGGGCAAAACCTCATCAAACAAGCAAAGAAGATATACAAAGTTTAAAAACAGTTTTATGAAGACAAGAAGCAGAAAAGAATGAGACAGAAGGAGGGAGGAAGGGGTGGAGGCCGGGTTGATGGCGCATGCAGGGAAACAACAAAAAAAGTAAAAAAGAAAGAAGAGACTTTACCACAGAGAAGCCGATTGCATGTTCAGATCTTTAACTGCTGGTCAAAACAATTACGCATACATAAACACACACACACACACACACACATCCAGGACAGGGTTATTCTAAGCGATAATGTCTTTACCAGTGCAGAGGCCTCTTTAGATTTGTTCCTGTGGCCGGGCAGCTCTGAACCCACAAGCTATGATAGTAACTAGCTGGTACTGAGACATGAAAAACCAATCATCTCAGTCATAATTTGTATAGGTGACAATAATTGACATGGCATTTATTTACCTTAACAAGAGAAAGCATATGGTCCCAATTACAGGTTAACCTCAATTTCTTTTGGCTGGTCCGTAGTGCATGGTATGGGCTAAAGTAAATTTACTAACCTCTTATGATACTCAAATATATCTAAAATAGGCAAGCCATGTCAGATACTTGTAGTGTTACTTATATTATTAATACTCTGAAGTCACAACAATGTAAAACACAATCTCTTGCCACAACATACTGATCCACAGTCTGGTAACTGATGCAAGAATGGATCCAAGCAGAATGAAATAAAAACACCCAGAGCTAAAAAAAAAAAAAAAAAAAGGACAAAAATATGTTTGTCCTGTATGTATTAACAAACAATGCACCATAGGAAGCAGTATTTATTTATGCGCTGAATGACTACAGTAATTGCCTGGTGAATTGCGGGGCTTTCACAACGGTACTCGTATCTATAGCAACGTGATGAACATGCCGGCGTGTTTCATTGTGCGAAATGTCTGTTTACACAATGAAACATGTTTAATGTAATTCATAATGACAAGGCTTTAAATTTATCAGTATTTGTTGTATTAAATTAGACTCCTCAATGGTAATTCTGCCAATTTTTTATTTTATTTATTTATGTTTATTTATGTTGCAATTACTGGCCTTTATTTCTTCGTGCACACAGCAATAAATATACATTTTATTTTTCTCTACTCTCATCTGCACTTTTCTGTTTCAGCTGTGATTTGAAGGCAGTTGGTTTGAATCCTTCCTGAGCAGTGAAACTGAACGCGTGAAACTCAGCCACATTAAAAGTACCCTTGAGCAAGGCATCCTACTACCTCGGTATAGGGTTTCTTCTTCATACATTGCAAATGAAGAACAACATACAGTTGATGACATACAGCTTACTGACTGAGCAAGACATCCTACTCTCACTACCATCCTACAAACATCAGTGTGGACAACATATGGAGGACCAGTGTAGATTTAATCCAGTGTCCAGTAAAGGAGCAGTCGAGATCCGTGACCTCCGTGTTGAAAAACTGTGTGTGTGTGTGTGTGTGAAGGAGTTGTTGTATTTGGAAACTATTTCACAGGGAGGCCCTCTCTCTCTTCTGTGGTCGCTCTCTCTCTCAATTTCTTTCCTTCTTTTTGTCTGTCTATCAGTCGATCTGTTTGTCTGTTGTGGTCGGTGCTCATTTTAGCCTGAGGACAGCCCAACTCTGCACACACACACACACACACACACACACACACACACACACACACACACACACACATGCGCAGTACTTTGGCAATGAGCTCAAACAAAACCACACTGGTCCAGCCCTTGGCAACTTAGCCAAGATGAACTGACCACTTTGACGTCCGTCTGGACACAAACACACACAAACAGAGTAGAATAGAACAGAACATAATAGAATAGAATAAGATAGTGCAGAATATTTCGTCATTCATCATTTCATCTCTGCGATACCATGTTTCAAATTGGCATTGGATAAAGAAGATTTGTGAAAAAAAATATTTCTGCTCTTAGAACATTATTTTGGAAGTCTATGTCTATTAAACATTGTGGTCTACTTTACAGTGAAATTCACTTACTACTTAGGAAATGTAAAATGTTTTGGATGAACAAAAATCACAGAATTTTTGGAATCAGTCAGATATGACTCAAGCTTGGAAACAAGAGACGGACCAATGGCTTGCTCTGACGAAAGAGAGGGGAAAAGTATTTCTTCACTTATTGACGTGTTTGAGTGGGCACACTACACCCCGACACGCACACACACACACACACACACACACACACATATATACACCCTGTGCAGGGCCCCAGCTAAAAGCAGAGGGAACTGTTTCCTGTCTGTGGAACCACGCCCTGAGTGAAAGAAGGAAAGAGTGTAGGGCACACATGTACTTTGGCAAATACAGTTTATCTGTGTACTGGACTTGTAATTTTTTCCATTTTTGTTTTGATCTGCAATGACATCGTTAGGTGTCATTTAAAGTTTACAAGAAAGTCGTGTACTGCACATGACATTAATCAAACTGTATAACAGCGTGCAGGCGGCTAATTGTCCTCTCCACGTGTAGTGTCTCGGATATTTAATCTTTTCATAATGTGTTGTAGCCGTTGATGGTTAGTTGGATGGTTAGATGGTGATAATATGAAGAACCTGTTTGCTTTTTCATCATCTTCTCTCTTGTTTTCTCTCTTTTTCTGTCTTCGCCACACTTACACCCCCTCCTCACTTTATTTTTATGTTTCTCTTTCTTTCTCATGTCTCTCTCTAGCTCTCCTTTTCCTACTATAGAGAATAGAGTCATATATTTTGGTCTGGGGTTATGTTTAGACCTCTTAGTTCCAATTAAAAGACGGGTACACAGTTTTTCCAAGTCTGTCTTAAAACAACAGACAGGTGCCCAAATTAACATTGACACATTTTTCTTGCTGTACTCATACATGACAATGCCTCTGTGCACGAAGCGAGGTACATAAAGAAATAGTTTTCCCAGTTTGGTGTGGAAGACCTTGACTGGCCTGCACAGACGCCTGACCTCAACCCCATCCAGCATGGGATGAACTGGAACACTGACTGTGAGCCAGACTTTATCGTCCAACCTCACTGTTGCTCTTGTGGCTGAATGGGAGCAAATCCCTGCAGCCAGGTCCTTAAAATCTTGAGGAAAGCCTTCCCAGAAGAGTGGAGTTATAGCAGGATATTACCGTAATGCCCGCGGTTTTGGAATGTACATCCTTGTTCTGCTTTTGGGCATGCAGTGTATTTCTATATTTGTCTTTTTTCACTGTTTTCATCATTAGGTGAGGACACCTGCCATTAGAGAAATAAAATAAGAGCTATTCTTGTGTGCATGTGTGTATTCTTGCCCAGGTGGTCATCACAAGGATAAAAAAGATTATGAAAATCCGTCAAATTGAGGATATGTGCACACATGTGTACCTGCAGGTGTCTGTTTGTACATATGTAGATTGTGTGTGTGTGTGTGTGTGTGTGTGTGTGTGTGTGTGTGTGTGTCGGTGTGTGTGTGTCGGTGTGTGTGTACTCAGGTACATAGTATAAGAGAAAACTTAGCCAAGTATAAAATTGGCTTCACTAGCTGGCTGCTCATATTCACTCAACCAGCCTTG
Source organism: Thunnus thynnus (assembly GCF_963924715.1). Lineage (NCBI taxonomy): Eukaryota > Metazoa > Chordata > Actinopteri > Scombriformes > Scombridae > Thunnus > Thunnus thynnus. The sequence continues at coordinate 15,008,862 of NC_089531.1, read as the reverse complement.
TAGCTCCGCACAGAAACTATCGTTCAAATCACCTTGAATGGTGATTCTCTCGTCTCCCACCTCCACCTCTCCATCTCTCTCCCTCCGTCTCTCTCCCCCTCTCTCTCTCTTTCTCTCTCCAGTTCCACAGGCTGAGCTCTATTTTAGCAGCCAGCCATAAGAGATTGGGCGAGGATTCAAATTGAAACCTGCCCATTTATGAATCAAATTTGTTCCGCATATACATTTTCCATAGTGCACGGTACTGCATTAGACTGTGTTTAGATAAGTCTGCGTGTGTGTGTGTGTGTGCGAGTGTGTGTGTGTGTAGAAAGGTTGGCATTTCATGAAGTGAGAAGTCTGTGTGTATATGATCTTGCATGTGTGTGTGTGCGTTTGTGCAGTTCTCAATTATGCCATTGTTCCCTTCATCAACTATGTTTACAGTACACTTACTCTGGGTCTTACCCTGATGACCCGTATGTATGAAAGTTATGATTTTTGAAGGCGTTTAGATTTATTAATCCCCTCACAATTTAGTTTTTTTTTTGTTTTGTTTTGGGGGGTTTTTTGCTTCCTGGAATCACATATTTATTTATTTATTCCAGCAATAGTAACCAAAAGGTTGTTTGGCATCATTCACTATGTGGACAACATATTAAGACCTGCTGCTCCTTTCAGAGAGCTACACTGACCCGGTGGTGGACAGAGATTAAAGCTCCTGCTCCTGCTGAAATCCATTTCAGTCATGAAGAGGACACAGGTGAAGGAAAGAAGACATATTGGGCCTCATGCATGAATGTTGTCTTATTTTTCTCCTATGTGGGATTCATGCGCTATGAGCAGAAATATGTGTCACTAGAAATAGAATTTGAATCATTTCTATTTGAATTTGAATTGCTCAACTTGAATAATTGAATTAAAAAACTGAATTTGAATTACAAAATTTAAATTTGTATTGTTTAACTTGAATAACCGCATTGAAAAACTCAATCTGAATAGCATAATTTGAAACTGAATTTATTAGTTTGGTACAGAATTTCAGTAAACTTGAAACTGAATGTAATATTATGAAACTGAATTAATTTGCTCTGAAACTGTATTTGATCCTCATTGAAAATTCAACTGTCTGTATACTTCTACATTCAGTTCTCACAATTCAATTTCAGTTCACTGTCATTGTTGAGTGACAGTGAACTGGAAGAGGAAGAGCAATTGAGTGCAGATTCACAGAGCTCCTTTTCAAGTACTGTTATTTAACGATATCAATGACCAATGAGACCTAAATATTTCAAAAACTTTAAGTGTTTTCTCTATTCTTTGTAAAACTGTAATTTTATGTCTTGCCATTTCATAGAAAAAATACTTAATGAGCTTTGCGCTGACAGCCAAGTCTGTTCTTACCCACCTGAGTATGTTGATGGATTGCATTTGATCTTAAATTAGATGTCCGTGCCAGGCAATTTGCAATTAGCATAAGGAAACACCCCAATAAGCCTATATAAGGGCAGCAGAATTAAGTGTCGTGTGCAAACCACAAACCATCAAGCCACTGCACTTTGACAGGTAACATTAAACTCAGACAAAAGAAGAAAAGAAAGAAAAAAAAAGGAAAAATGCCACCAAAATGCCAGAAAAAAAAGTTTCTTCTGCAGAGAGAGCTTTACTTAAAGTAACACACACACAAGGAACCCTTGTTGAAACACAAGTGGAGTGGAGAGGAGAGGATATGGCACAACCATAAATGACAGCAAAATGCAGCAAGGACTGTTTATTTATGTTATTTACCTAATTTATGTGCACTCATTTCATTTCAGCTCAGTGTGTGAGTCTTTACTGCATTTTGCTGTCATTTATAGCCGCGCTACTTTGTCTCTATTCCTCTGCTCGGAATAGTAGAGGGGCGGGGCACACGCAGTGCAGCAAAGGAGAGACAGTTACTGTACGTGCAATAAAAGCTTCACGAGTAAAAAGCCAATAACAAAAAGCTTTCATAAGATAAGCAGCTTTGCACACAAGCAAATGAAGAGCGAGTCTGTTGCGTCAGCTACGCTGACTTGAATGCATGGCAGGAAAGTCGCCACTGACACATTGTTTGTAATAATCGTAATACTGCAAATGCAAAGGCTTTCATCAGCAGGCCACAGGCTCAATCACCATTGTGTTACTTAACAGACATTTATTTAAATGAAGTCTTTGAGATTATTACTTTAATGAAGTTAATTTTCAAGTGTGAGCAGGGGGGTCACTGGTCCAGAAAAGTGCAAAGCATTGCAAGAGATCACCAGTGCGATTGGTGCTGTATGTGCAGAAGAAAGAACTCTTAGTGAAATTTCTTTAAAAGATGGTTTGATCTGAAAATGGACACCAAAAAACAGCTGTCTGCTGCCAAGCATACTATTACAGCCACAGGAGGGGGCCAGGAAACTGTCAAAACAACATACATGGATGAGCCATCATTGGAGAGGTTTCTCTGTTGGGGTGCAGTCTGATATTCCATTGGACAGTGACCTACCACAGCCAGGAAACATCCTGTCAGCACCAGACAGCATGCCCCAGGATCACTAGCAAGATCTGAAGAAAACAGTAAGCATCAATCCAAATTTTTAATCTTCAAAGGGAATTTAATTAAGGTGATTGCTTGATTCTACATTAAACACATTTGAAAATCACTTGAATTTTACCTAATCTATAACCTACCATATGGCCATTTTTGTTTTAACCTACATGCCCATTTTAAATCATTGGTTTATGAATAAATTAAACTAAAAACATATGTATGTCTTTATTTTATTTTTCAGATGCATCTGGCTCCAGTGTGCCATCCATCTCTCAGAGATGGACCACCAAGACGATCCACCTCAACAGACATCATCTCAGAGTCGGTAATACTAAAATTCAAGAGCAGTTATTAATGACAAATTAATGGCACTCTTAAAGAAATAAATGAAACTTTAAAAACCATTTATCAAATAAATGCTATCACAAGTTCAAGGTCATTTCACAACAAAAGTGATCTGCTTACAGGTTAAAAAAGTGAAACAAGTCGCTGTCGGATTTCAACGCCACGTCTGTAGTCAGGTCCCACGCAACCATTAACCTCCACGTCTTCAGGTGGTTGGGGGTTGGGATGGGGGCACACCATGTTTCATTGCAGTATTGTGCAGAACATAGCAGGCGGTGGTTATTTTGCACACTTTCTCAAGTGTATATAAAAGCTTGCCACCTGCTGTGTCTAGGCATTGGCCTTTCAGTATACCAATAGTCTGCTCCACCTCCACCACTGAGTGAGCACGCGTCGATTTCTAGTTATAGGCCACCTCCTGCTAGGTTTGAGGGTTGGTAAGTGGTGTCATAAGCCACAGTAGTAGCGATCACCTTAATTAAAAGTTGGATTCATGTTGAAAGGTAATAATGCAGACTTATGAAAATTCTATCATATTATAACACTTACTGGTAAGCCACCCATCTCCAGCAGCACCTCGATCCAACCGCATACCCACTGAACTGTTATGCAGCACGAAAGAGTCGTAAGCTCCCCCCGGCCGGCAGACCGCCACATTCTAGATGTGATTCTGTGCATCGCATATTATTTTGACGTTGATTAAATGGAATTGTTTTCTGTTGAGGAATGGGAACAGATTTAGAGATGGTGCCTTGGGCAGTCCAGCAATGGCACAAAAATCCCTTTTTATCTGGGTCTGCTGAGCAGCAGTGTATGGAAACTGAATGTACTGTGGTGTTAAATGGATGATACCTTGGAGCACACCACTAACAGTGGACTAGGATACGCCAGACCTATTACTGATCTCTCTCTGGAAGGTCCCAGTAGCCAGGAAACTGATAGCATTGAGTACTTGCAGATGAGGTGGAGTGGGATTAGATCATTTTGTCTCTGATCTTAGTTGAGGCTCCAGAAGAGCACACAGGTTTTGAAGAATCTGCCTCAGTAATCGAAAACAGCTTACGAGCCACTCCTCACTTTCAGCAAACTCAATCTTTAAATACAAGCTGTCTTCTCAAGGCTTGCTTGGCCAACGCATCGAGCAGTAGCAAATAAGCCATTGTGGATTCGGTTGGGCACCGCTTCGTGCTACTTTAAATACTATGACCAATCATAATTAATGGCATATTGGTCTGATTTTGTTGTCACTTAGGCTAGACCTAATCATCTTTAATAAGTGTAAACAGTTAAAATTATGAAATGAATAAATAATTGTAGAACATTTTTCTTCTATGTTTTCATAAAGTAAATTGCTTTTTCATCATCACAGCACAAAACCGAAGTTGGCTTTGGTGTATACTTGCTTACCGAAGAACAAGCGCTAACTGTAGCTACATAACACAAGAACAGAAGCTATGACAATATGAATGCGTTTCTTTAAATTAATATGAAAGAAATGTATTTTTCTCCTATTTTCTTCTTTTTTTTTCTTTCTTTAATTTATAAATACACACAAAAACATTATGTAGAGTGATTACTCTTCACAGTAATTTCACTGTCACGTAACCTAATAGATTTGGCAGCGAGCCTTTTTTCAGTCAGCATGATCTTTTACTTCCTCTCCGTAACAAAGCTACCAGTGGAATGGAGGCGGGTTGGGTTCCCCCCTTCATATACGTTCAGCTTCTTTCAATTGCAAATGATGAACTGGGTGAGTGCATGCACTTTGGGACCTTTTCCACATCGACTTCAGAGTTAGAAAGAGAATTACTTTGACGTACTGTAAGCATATTGGTTTCATTAAACTTGTTTGTGAAACGCTTTTATAAATGAGGCTACGGGGCAGATAAAATACAATCAAACGAGCCATGAATGATTACTTACACAATAGACTTTAACTTAGGCACATCCAATATTTACCCGTAACAATAAACACATCTGGAACACTGCACCATAAAAATAATTTCTAGGGCCAATTACAGTAAGTTCATTGAGTTTTATAAACCCAGGATGCGGATTTTGAATGTTGATATTTGTTTTTTTAAGAACATATTACCAAGTAAATTTCAGAAAAATTAAAACAGCATGTTATTTGTAACAGTGTAAGAAAGTAACTCTTCAGTCATGTGTAATACTACAGAGAGAAAGAAAGAAAAAAAGAAAGAATGGATTAATAGTAAAAAAGTGAGTAAAAAAATCCAGAATTGACAACAGAAAGATGAAGATTTACGAGAGATGAAGGCCTAAAAAAGAAAGAAGGAATGAAAAAAAGTCCTGCTCAGTCCTGTATAAACGAATGCTCCTTTACTTCTCATCTCCCCTGAGCAGAAAGAGAAGACGAGGGGAAAAAAGAGGCAAAGCGAGAGAGAACATGGTGAGATGGAAAATGTGAGGAGCGGGCCGGGGCTGAGCCGGCGGTTTCACCAGTATAACTGTCCTATTGTCTGACTCGACCAGAGACTGAGCGCAGGAGACACACACACACACACACACACACACACACACACACAGACGTGCAGCTGTGTTGTTGTCATGACTGTCATCAAACGCTGAGTAAATTCTAATGCGTGTATTTGTGCGCTTGTGTAAACCATAAACACAAAGTTAGATTGAACAGAGAGGACACTAAGATGAGGAACAAGCTATGATGGCTGCTGTGGAAGTGTGATAATGATGGTGTTGATTTATGCATTAGGCATATCATGACCACTAATCGTGACACACACACTGCAGGTGTCAAACCACTGGCTAGCATTACAGACTCTGACTATATTCAGTGGTGGAAAGTACAAAACTAAGCACATTTACTCAACTACTGTTCATTACTTGAGTATTTCTATTTCCTGCTACTTTATACTACAAATATTGTACTTGACATCTCATACATATACTTACTTAAGCAAAACTGAAGCACTATGAACAGACATTTAGTTGTTTGTTTGAGATGTGTGCACTTCTAGTTTTTGATGAAACCTAGGTCTTGGTCCTGAGAGTTGAATGCACTTTTTTAAAGTAACTTTGGAGTTTAATGTAATGTTTTTTGGGGTTTTTATTACTCCGCCAGTTATTTTACAGCCTCAGCTAGTAGTTACAAACTGTGTACTTGCTGTAGATATGATCAACCCATGACATATGATGCACTGTTGCAGATTAAATTACCCAGTGGTACATAAAGCAGCTCAATTTGGCTTTAACTATAACATTATTATGAGACTTCTATGATAATAGATCTGTAATAATAATCTAATGAGATGTAGCACTCTGAAAGTGGACACCCTGATTAATTAGTACTTTTGATACTTTAAGCATATTTTCTTCATACTTTATTTCAGTTACAGTTTATACTTGTGTATTTTCACTTGCTACTTTTACTTACATGTATTTACTTAAAGGGATAGATCTGGATATATCTTGACTTGTTATCAGCCTAACTCCTTTTCAAGCCTTATTGAAAAAAATGATAGTATTTTAGCATTATTAATGCAGTTTTACTATGCAACATATTTAGACAAATTATGTCTCCATTAATGGGCGTAATGTATGTGTAAAAGGATGATAGTTTGGGTTTATTATCAGTAACTATAGTCCTGTAACAAGGCTTGTTCATTAGTCGCTGTCAGCTTTAATTACAGTATCTTGCACATCCGTCATCTGTTCACCATGGGACTGTAGGTTTTGCTACACCGGGGGTGAGGAGTGAGAGAGTTCTGGAAAGTTCAGCAGACTCGTGCAGCTGCCAAGAAGTGAAATGAAATAAAAATTGGATAGTTTATGTGTTTAATGTTCACTGTAACCATGACTTCTGTGTGCTTGGTTTGATTTGAGCCAAAATTGGACTCCATGAGTTTTGGAAAAACTCTCTTCATTTGGCATAAGCCGTTTTGTGCACCTTTAATACCCCACCATTTAGCCTCCCTGTCACCATGAATAAACCTGTAAACAGAATATTCCAGTCCAGCTGTGGTGTCCTGCTCTGAGAGAGAACAGCTTGCCAAAATTTAAAAAAAGAGTATGAGAAAGATGGGGCCGCCTGCTCCCCTCTGACTGAGCGCGAGGTTACTCCTAACACAGTGGAAAATAATGATGATCCCAGTGGTAGCGGCACAAGTCAGTGCTGATCAGCAGCATGGTTTCTGTTGACATCAAGGTTATTTATATATACAGTATGTTTCTTCATCACAAGTCTCATTTTATAGAATAAAAATAAACAGATACAGCACAAATTAAAAAAACAGATCTCACAAATCAAATAGCAACAACAGGACAAAACAAACTAACAAATCTTCCCTATGTAATCTTGTTAGCGGCACTCCACTCCACTAACCTTTGACTGTGCAAGGAAAACACCAAAGTATAAAACCTTATTTCAAAAGAAAATGGAAGAAAACTTGGATACAGGGAGTTCAATTTTGCACATACAGCAAAAAAAACTAAAGTGGAAGAAGTAACCTAATTCAAATTGACAGACATCTTAACTGTGTTTCCAATAATCATACAATGATCTTAACTAGATTATGCTCACAGACTTATGTTACCTGTGTGTGTCCAAAGGCAGGTGACATAAGAATCCACATTTAAAAGGATCATTCTTAATGTAATTGTGTATTTAAATGTAGTGACTATGCAGTTTTGTGCAGGTGGTAGTACCATGAGAACTTGCCCCAACTTCTGCATAAATACACTGATTGTAAGAGAAGTTGTTAAACTGCTATTCTAACACAGTGATGATTTGTTTACATGTTACTTGAGTAACTGGGTTACCAGCTGACAGTACTCATGCATGTCAGTGACATCACCATTAAGTACAATCAGTGTTACAGTCTAATCTGGACAAAGGATTGTATTTCTACCAGTGCGGTACATTAGATCACGAATAAATACGAGGAGAAAAGAAAAAAATGAGGTCTCACGAAATCTATTAACTTTCAATAGTATCTGTCAACAGTATCCCTCTTATTTCTCCTCTCTCTTCAAATTAATAAGCTTTAAGAACACAAAGGACAAAGCTTTACATATTTCCAAAGAGCTCTCTCTCTCTCTGTGAGTCTCTCTGGTTAATGCCATGTGTCATGGTGGTACCAAGACAGATTTATATCTGCACTTTTACTAAACGCCTCAAAGTTTTAAAACAACTTTTTAAAATCTCATCTTCCAGACACAGAATCTCTTCGTGTGTGTGTGTGTGTGTGTGGTTGCTCTAAGAGTCGAGGGACACAATGCACAAACGGGAGGAAAGACAGAGAAGAGGGAAATGCAGACAGAGGGAGAGAAAAAGACAGGAAAAAGACAGGCTGTTGATTTGTGAGCAAAAGTGTGTATGTAAAATCTATAAATGTTATACTGACATATGGACAGACCAGCAGCAGTCCAGCGCGTAAACCAAAACCAGATTTACTTTTTCATAAGTTATGCTTTCCATTTGACAAGTATCTCCGTCTTTCTGTTTTTTTTTCCCCTCTTTCACACATTTGTTCCCCTCTCCCTCTCTCTTTATGTGATAGCCACTAAAACCTTTAAGCTACTCCACGTTATAAATTCAGTTTATAGAAATTGTTCTGGGCATGAGAGAAAGTCCAGTGATCTAATTACAAAACTCCAGATTTTACTGCAGGTGAAGAGTAGATGTTCAGATATTATGACACTCTCTGGGACAGGTTTTATTTGATCTGGCTGTTTATGACGGATGAGTTTGAAATCGAAACCTCTCAAAGCTAAGTGCCGTTAGATAATTTATCACGAGAGACATAATGTGAGAATAAATACTTACTCTTTTTACAGTAATATATTTCCTAGGGCTACAGCACACACACACAAAGACACACACTAGCTGTAAAAATAATATATTTCCCTAAATTTGAAATATTATTATTTCACCTAATCTACATAATATAAATATTGTAATATTGCAAAATATAATAAAAATGTAGGTTTGTCATATCTGTTATCCTCAAATTGACTCTAAATGTAAGATGGTTGTGGTCATTCATAAGTTTTTACAATTTTCAGATGCATATATTTGTTCAATTTACTCCTACTCATTAAAAATTATACTAAATTCAATATTAATATCACCCCAGTTGCTCTTTCCACCAGCCCAAAAGCTGTACTCTGAGCTAACTATGCTCCATAAAAGTATGCACATAACCCTGGTTAACTTCTGTCAACATCAATATACTTCAATTTCTTTGTACAATTACTACAAATGTTGAATTTTGAGTGCAATCCAACATTTATAACATTATATATTTGTGGTTTTCAATGCATAATTTAATAATTGTTTAAAATATTAAGATCAATATATAAGACAAATATTGGAAGTGAATATTATACATCCTTGTATCTTCAGTAATTTGTTACATAAAAATTGAATACCAAAATAGAAACTTTAGAAAACAGGCCAAATTACTTACTCATTGATTTATTTATTCATATTTATTTTGTTATTCAGACTCAGCAATATACTCATCACTCATTACAATACAACTCACCTAAAACCCACTGTTTTTTCTTAAAATCGGAAGAAAAACATTTTCAATACAATAAACAGTTATAAACTTTTCTGAAACTGTAGTGTACAATCAAGAAATATTAATATAGGGGCTGGCATCTGCACAACAGGAACTGCATGTTCTTAAACTAATATCCACATGTAGTGTTTGAAGTCAGACTTTAACTGTGCATTTAGGATTTTGGGTGTGCCTTTGGTTGTGCACAGGTTTATTCATAACCTTGGATTCTCTCAGACTTGTTTGCTATTTATGTCTTCCTGCTGAAGCACTGCCTTTAATTTGTTTGTACTCTCAATTCACTTCTGTACGAACAACGGCATGACAACACTGAGCGGGCATCACGCCCTTGGGACATGAAAGATAAAGAGAAACTAAACATCACAAATATGAATTTTTGTATGTCCGTAAAAAAGATTTTAGTTTTAGTTCATGAAATTTTTGTTTGTTCAAAACTCTTCCTCATGCAGCTCCTCATCAAGCCAGTCTCCAAAAACAGTGCTGCAGTGAAACTCATATCCATGTAAGTGTAATGTTCATGAAATGTAGCATCTCAATTTATGTCCTGTCTATGTATATATCACATATACATCTCTTTGTTGATGTTTCACTGAAGCCAACAGCATCTTTAGAATAGATCATGGAGTAAAATCACGTGACAGCAATAAAGAGGACAGGTGGTCGCATTTTGAAGCTCACTGCCTGACAAAAATCTACATCTTTGTGACAAAATGTAAACATAAACACAGTGTGAGCTTTACTAATGTGAGCTGCATTCAGTGACCACTTATACCGAAGGTCAGTGCAAAAAAAAACGCACAACATAGTGGAAAAACCTGGATTAATGAGCAATATCTCTATTTCCCCACTTGTCCAGTTGGATTTACATTTGGTATAAGGAAAGATGTGCTTAGTATGGGAACCACCTCATGAGATTTGATTATGTGAGTGCTCTGCATGATCATAATGACCAAGGCTAAGATGTTCCCTTTAGTACAAAGACTTTCTCCAAAACCACAAAGCTTCCATCCACACAGTAGTTTAATGACCAAATAGATAAACACCTTCCATGACCTCACCGATCACCCACACAGTCTTGAAAGGTTTCTGAGAAAAGTTTTAATGTCTTCATTGGGGGAAACTGACTGTGGTCAACTTGAATCATTGCCTTTAAAATCACCACGTCTCTGTGGTCAGTTACAATGACTCCGACAGTGACAAGAACAGATTTCACAGTGGAAAAAAGTAGTTTTGTACTGGTGACAATATATACTATTAGTGTTGGTAAAAAACTGGCAAATAGATGGACAGCGGAGAAGCCGATTTTGCTCCTCTTTATAAGTCAGGAATGGTTTCAGTAGTTTATTATTAATATTTTCATTCTTTGTTCTCACTGCGAAACTGGATCACCAATGAAATATCATTGTGACCGCTGACGACGGCTGCTACCCTCCACAACTTTTTACAGCCACCCTTCAAGTCTACAGGAGGTGAGTGTTTGATACTTTAAAGATTGATACTTGAATAACGTTTTCAACCAATCAATGAAGTTCATATGTAATCATGTAAGCTACAGTCACAGTGAAATATAACGGGCTTGTCCATGCTGGAAGGGGCCACTCCTGGTCCTACACCTCCCTCTATTGTACTATCTTTCATAGAAAACCAAAAATGAGTCAGGTCATCACAGTTCTTGGTTTGCTGATGTTGCTTCGGGTGTGATTCAAACAAATGATACATAACACACCTTATCCACTGAAGCACATAATGTGTGCCCTGTTTTTCAATGATTTTTACCTGCTCTAAGGCTACAATGTAGCTGTTTTGTCGTTGTCTTCAATATGAAAAGCTGATGATTAATTATCACTAGCAAAACAGTACAGTATTTTTTAATCACCCTTATTTTCCATGGCCTCAAAGCTAGCCTCAAAATAATATTGGCAGTGTAAGAAAATGCCTTAAAAAGGCTCAGAGTCTAACATTTCACCTTCCTGGGTGTGATTTCCTCTTTAACAGCCTCTCACACCACACAGGCATTGATGGAAGCCATATTGTGCGAGCGGGCTCATCATGTTAACCTCAGGGGAGGACGTTCAGTTCCATCAGGGGATTGGTCTCACTATCAACCGAATCATTTTGAGGGAGGCGGACCTCGTGCTGCTCAGATGAATCAGCCCCCTTAGCCACTTCCATTTCCAATGTTATGCTGACCCCAGGAATATAATCCAAATGTTTTTCCTCTCCTCTCATCTCCACTGGAGGAGGGCTCATCTGTGATGCTGTGAAAAGCTCTCAGTGAGTGGTGATACTCCTCTGCAGCTCCACATCCGCCTTAAAAATACATGGTGGGATCCAAACTAACACATCATAACTGCCCTGTAATCACAGGCAACATCCTCTAACGGTGCTGCATTTGCTTAATGTCTCATGTCTCTTTCTGTTTGCACTAAAATTTGCATGGACACCCAATCAAGATGAGGCCATTCAACCCTATAGGAGCTGCTCTTTAAGGACAACAGGAACACTGTAGTCTTAAGAGAAGGATGAAAAGGTAACTCACCAGAGTGCTGTGTCTCCAACTACTACACTTGCAGTATGAAACAATTGAGCTTTGGCTTCTTACAAAGATCAGTGTGCCCATGGGGCTGAATCCCAATGCCTAAAGTTGCTGCTGTGACACTGACACAATAAATTGGTAGATTGTTAGAATAGACTGTGAAACTTCAAGCAAAAGGTCGGCTAGTCTATCTCTTTCTTTCTTTCTTTGGTTTTTTAATCAACAGTTGTAAATGTGCCAGAATTGGCCAGAAGCTTTCTTCATCAGTAGTCCCTGGACAGATTGTTACTTAGTCACCCATGGTGTCTTAGTAGACTTGCATATGTAATAGCATCCGCATTGCCAGACAGAATACTAATAATGGACATTTCTGCAAAACCCCAGAGTTACAGAGTTCAGTAATATGACATCAATGACAATGTTCTTTCAGTTATTTTGATTTATAACATCTGCTCATGGCATTGACAGCAAAGTATGGCTCAGGTTAGAGAAAGATAGTGCAGTTAATTTTAGGCAGCTCACATTGCCAGTTTTAATATAAGTTCAGTTTTAATATAATTTCCTCACATATGCATAGTATACATAAAGGAAAGAGAAATGTCATTCTTCAGGGGACACAGTGCAACATAGAACAGACAAGAACATATGCAAAATAATAAATAGGTGCAAGAAACAAAATATTAACATAAGTGCAAACACTACACAGTCTTAAGGTAAGACTTGTGCAGGTTCATTAGCATCCAGCTCAGTTATAAATAAAGTGTAACAAGATGTTTGTTGATTAATAAATATATATAATCAGGTGTCTGGTAGCTTGGTTAAAGTGAAGAAGAAAGTAAGGCTGTGGAGTTTAATACGCATCTAACACGTCTGACTTTCATGCTAGAGTCCAGTGTCTTTTGCAAACTACATGAAGTGCACATTACTTCCTGTCCAGTATGAGTACAATTCCTTGGAATATAACACTAACTAACTACAATACATACTATCTAATACTAATAAACAACTCTGTCCAAATCTACTGTGTTATCTTATCAGTAGCCACCTACACTGTTAGGGGGAAGTGGAGTTTTGTCGGCCAATAATGACACAGATCAATGACCTCAGGAGCGAGGGAGTCTTGTAGAAATTCTGTAGAAACAGCTACAGTACAGCTCATCGGTTTTTAGTAAAGGCTGACTTTCACTGTATGTCTGTGTTCACAGATGATGCAATCTCATCAGAAAGAGCCTCCTTCACTAAAGCTCAGTTTACATCAAGATAGAGATTCCCTTGCATCTTCCATTGAGGGCTAAAGAGATGCCAACTCTGATTTTGAGACAGTCTTTAGTTGTTATCCTCTGTATCTTGTTGACAATCTATAAACTTATATGTCAAGCTCTTAGGTTTGCCTTCACATGTATCTCCTAAGAAACTGGCTTATTTCATCTCTGCAGAAGTAAAAAAAAAAAAAAAAGACCAAAGAAAGACTGTAACATATCTTGTCTTTCTTTTCTGTGGTGATAAGGCACAATTACATAGAAATTGTAACCATGGGTTTTTGGCTCATTCCTTCCGCTGATAATGGTGGTTGTGGTCACGATCCTGGCTACACACTCTTAGCTGGACCACCACAGAGAATCAGTCAAGTCTTTTTTCTTTCAGCCTCAAATATACGGCTTCTGGGTCCAACCCAGCTCACAGATAAAACACTTGGCAAGAATTTAACACAAAAGTGAATCTTGCCTTGGGAAGAGTTGGTAAAAGTTGCAGTCTGGCTAGATTTTCTAGTCCCTCTATTTCTCTCTTTACTTTATGATTGATATTTTTATATTTATATATATATTCTTTTCTAGTTTGGAAGTATCACTTGAGTGTTAATTTATTTATATTGAAATTATTATTTCACTATTTTAATATTTGAATACACACAGTTATTTAGATAAGTAATATTGTCACTGTTTTATGAAAAATAAAATAGACACTGGATTTTGTGTCAGAAAAGCACCAACATCCAACTAAAGCAAGCTAGTTTTGATCAGCTTCTGAAAATTTGACATTTTGGAGATACACATTTGTAGCTGAAATCAAAGATTTGAAAGATATGAACATATCCTTACAATTACATTGTCTTTTTTTTTCCTTTTTGTGTAACCTGATCTCTGCATTGAATGTCTTTGTTGTAGTAACTGATCATATCTTTGTATTTTGAAATTCACCAGTGAAAAATAGCATTTAAAATAGATTTTAATGATGTATTTCTTTCAATTTTATTTATATATTTTCCAATCATTATTCACCTTAAAGTTTTCCGTTGTTGCAAGAATTGGGTAATACTGTAATTTCTTGAACAAACAATAGATTTCCTGCCAGTGGTAATCTAAGGGTCATTGGTAAGAATGAGTTATAATAGTTTTAGACAAATAATGAATTGACCTTGGCAAACAAATATATGACTTGGTTATATGTTTCACAACAAACAATGAATCTAATATGGGAAAATATAAAAAAAAAAAAGTAGGGTGGGGCATCCTGGTGACTCAGTGGGTTAAGGTACTGACCATGAAAACACAATGTCCTAACTCTGAGCCACAATGACCCACTGGGAAAAAAAAAATCAGCGGCTGTCTTGAGAAAAACTGGTGTGGCGAGAGAAAGAACAAATAAGTTAACAAACTTAAGAAAGTAAGGACTGCATAGATGCGTAGAGAAACCAAAAGGAATCATATACATTACATATAAAATGCTTGAGAGATGTTTATTATTGAATATAGAGATGGTCATACTAGGTCACTATGTACAGTATCAGTCTATCAGTCTTTTAGCCAGTCCAGCTATGTGTCTATGTCTTTCTGTCCATTTAAATCATTGAATATTGGAGGAAAAACATAAAGGAGCATTACGTATTAAGTTTCAAAGGACGGTCACACTGGACCATAAAACATTCAGGAAAAAATCTCAAGTCTGTTCGTATCACTGTAAGCTTTGTTGAAGTTTTGCCAGTCTTTTATGGAACATGGTCGTAATTTAACATAATATAATAGGAAAATTGTATATGGCATTTCATGGAGTTTGTAATGTCTGCTTATATAAAGTCGACTGGGCAGTTCACATTTATGGGCAATTTTACTAGTTTTGAGATACAGCTGCAGGTAGGTAAAGAGTTTACATTGTGCTTGATTCTTGCATATAGTGCAACCTCTGTTCTACCAATGAAGTTTCACAGACTCTTTCACGTTCTGCTTGTATTCAGTAGGTGTATATATTTGTATAAACTGTCTTCTTTCTAGCCTTTACTTGCTCTGGATGTGCAGGTTTTGTGTACAAACTCAAGAAATATAAAAATATTTAATGCTCATGTAATAAAGTAATGCAATTCTCTACATATGCTGACTCAAATGCTCTTGTTCTCACAGGGATTATGCATATTGCTGATTACTGGGATATGCTTTGTTGTTATGTGTATACACACTTATTCATCGTTCCTCTTTGTACACCCTGATTAAGGTCAGCTAGATCCAAAGCTTGGCACTAAGGATGAAAACTGCATTGATTTAAGGCTGCAGAGGACTCTCTCTATTTGTTTTTTAGACAGCAGAGTCAAAGGATTTTTGTTTTGGTTGACCTTGTTATTATGAAAATCATTCCAACTGACATTTGAGCCTTGAGATTACACTTGTGTTTTTTTGCATGTTTTAGTGCATTTACAAAAAAGTGTACTGTAGCAGCTTTATTAGAAACTTTATCATGCTACTGTACCTCCTCAGACTTCATTGTTCCTCTGGTCAATTATCGACCCTCCATATGTCAACCCTCATCCATCACCACTGTATTTGTAAGGATTCTTCACTCTTACACTATGCAGGCCATCCTCATTCCCCTGTTTGCACCTCTCTCTGCCATGCAGCTGTCATGAATTTATTTAGGAATAGTGTGTTTTTGCAGTATTTTCTAATATACGTTTTGTAGGAAAGTCCAGGCAGTCTGCAATAACAGAAATACTTATAGAAGGACATAGATGCTTTACTGATATTAAGATGGGTTATGTTGCACAGGCACCAACCAAAATTTCAGTTTAAGCAAAAGGGGTTCAGCCCTTTATAAAACACTACCTGAAGAATAAAAATCAAAACATTTTATTTTATTTAATATTAAATTTAGTTGGTTAATTTACAACTTATGCAAAGTCATGGACTGTTGAACTAATGTGTGCAATGTTTAGACTCAACTCTGTCTCCTAGAAATTACATTCATATAGAACTAAATTGTTTTCCCAATGATGTTGATTGCGGTTAAAGTAATTTCTGCCTGTATTATGTTCACGGGCAACATTTTTTTTTTGAATGAGTAAAGTGCTGCGCTAATATAATGCCATGAAGCCAGAGGGAGGAGGCTGGGGTGGATGGTGGGTGTACAACATGCAGGACTACGTTGTCTCACACCATTTCACTCATACATTCAGGATCAACATTTTTGCAACTTGCCAAATATGCTAACTGACATTTTCTCTTTATGTTGAGAGAAAATGTAATTCAGCCAGCATTACATTTCTAGCAAAACTTATTTGCTGTTGCAATTTAGTAGTATATCAATGTAATTTCAAGGTTAGGCTATACATTTGTCCATTTAACCACAGGGGAGATGAGTTAGCTAATAAATGTTCCTACTGATTACTGATGAGGCTTGAAAAGCCTTAAAGATAGAGGAGGAATGACAAAGTTCCCAATATGATTGCTATATACTGTATTAGCAGCATACTTTACATTACTACTGACAATTTTACCATTTGAAATATCTGCACTGTATGACAACAAAACAATGAAATTAAAATTATGCATGCTACGTTTGAATTTACCTCCTTAGCAGTCCTCCTTCATTAGAGAGCCATAGAAAAAGACACCAGAGAGAGATCAAATCCTCAATGAGTAAAGGACGGATATGACTACATTAGTCAAACAACAATTCAACAAGAAACAAAGAGAAAGGTCACTGGGTGACCTTAAGTAAATATGACACTGTCTGTGACAAATAGACTGTCTAGTCAGTGTCGTCACACGGAGATGTGTCATCACAAGCAAGATTGCTGCACTATATTGTATATTACCGCATATACCCCATGTTGATGGGTGCATGAAACAAAAGATGAAGATTGTTCTTACCAACAAGACAATATCAGTTGGAAATAAGAAGAGGAAACTATGGGACGGGGTACACAATCTCTTTCTTGAAGACAGACTTGAAGAAGATAATGAAGAAAATAATGGAGGAGGGCGAGAAATTGTGAGGTTTCAAAAAGAAATCAATGGGAGGTTTATGTACAAAACTTGCGGCAGGTGGCAGGTGTATTATTTCTTCAATGTGACTTTTTCCTCTGTGGTCCGTCCAAAGCCTGCCCACTCGGTAGGTGGTGTATCCAGCAGTGTGTATGCCTGGAGGGTGCAGTATTGCCTTTGTTAGCAAAAAAAATCTTACCTTTGGCTTTTGAAGGGCAGCGTTTGAAAAAGAAGCTAAAAAGTTCACAGTCCCTTCTTCCCCTGTGGGGCAATGGTGGGAGAAAGACTGTGAAGCGAAGGGGGAGAGATTTATCCAACAGCCTGAGTTTCACACTGAGCTAACAAGGGCATATTCATTATTTATGTCACGCACTTCCTCCCGCAACATTCCTGCAAACTATTGTTTGGTTATTTTTGCATCATGGCCACAGTAAGAAAAAATCTGAAACCATGTTTCACTCATATCAAATCATGTATAGTTTAATAGTAAACAATAAAATCTTATATTGTTGTTACATTGCCCATACCTTCTCTGTAAATGCACTAGCCTTTCTGACTAAGCAAATTATCATCTTATAAATGCATTTACTGAGTGATATTGTGATCATGCATGCCCAGGTTTCATTTGCCCTGTGGTTAAATAGGTAGTGATAAAAGATAAGAGGTTTTAATATGTATAGACCTCTGATCTTCCAGTGTAGAGGGGAGACCACATCAAATTTGGTTGAGATTTAATACACTTTTTCAATTTTATATTGCCTGAGGTTTTGATTTAAGATACGAGTATGAACATGCCATAACAGTTTAACTTGCGTTTTCCATGTGTTTTCAAGCTGTAAAAGATTGATTTACATTTTAAACGCTTGTGAAAACTGTAGTAAATTATTTGCATATGGGTTCATTAAAATGTCTTGTTTAATTCGCTACCAGTAAGACTATGCAAGAATCCAGTGTGAATATACTGTACAGTAAATAGTAGACTGATGTAGATGGTCAAACAAATTGCAAATTTTATCATAAACTATCATATCTGCTTTTTAACTAAGTAACAATATATTTTTTATATGAATCATTTTCCCTAAACTTTGTTTGCTGCAAGAATAAGATTATTCACACCAGAATTGCTCAAGATAACATATAATAATTTGTAATAACATGTAATTCAACAATCTGAAGGGGCCATTCTTCAAAATCCAGATCTTTACTTGTGATATTTAATTACATTATGAATACATCAATTTTACTTGTATTGGAGTATTTTAACATTGTTGTATTGCTTCTTTTACTCAAGCAAAGAATACAAAATACTATTTTCACAAGTAGTAATAAATTGAATCAAAGTGTGTTTCATCAAAGACTTAAAGGTACCCTGTTTAGTTTTTGACCACTAGTAGTGCTGTGGAGCAATGTTCAGATGAACACGTCCCTCTATCTTAACTTTGGTCTTTATGTTTTCATGTGGGTCCTGCTGCACATATGAATGCCACAAGCTTAGAAGAGAGTGATATACATTTCTTTGGTAATACATGCCAACACTTGGAGGTGGTAGTGCAACATAAGAAAGCAGTGCACCAATGAAAGAGGAGAGGAAGACAACAAATTGATGAGAACAGGCTTCAAAACATTCAAAAACTCTTTCTTAGGGCTGCAACTAGTAATTATTTTCATTATCAATTATTCTGTTGATTATTTTCTTGATTAATTGATTAGTTGTTTTATTCTATAAAATGTCACAAAATGTTGGTCAGTTTCCAAAAGTCCAAGATGCACCGTCAAATGTCTTGTTTTGTCCCGACCAAAAGTCCAAAAACCCAAAGATATTCAGTGTACTGTCATAGAAGACTAAGGAAAACAGAAAATATTCCCATTTAAGAAGCTGGAACCACAGAATTTTTGTATTTTTTTCTTAAAAATTACTCAAAATGATTATTTGATTATCAAATTTTTTGCCGATTAATTTTCTGTCTATCTACTAATTGACTAATTGTTGCAGCTCTACTCTTTCCAAATGTTTTATGATGTAGGAAATTCATTGTACATGTTTTTTTTAAAGCCTAAAGGAGACACAATATGTTTTGGTGAGAAATGCTGAATGTAAACAAAGACTTTTGTTTACAATGAAAAACCCACAGTGCACCTTTAATGCTTTAAATTCTACTAACAACTCAGATTACATTCACAAAGGAGTCAGTGGTACTGATTATAATTCAGTAGCTAATTTGGTTTATTAGCTGTGTCAATAAATGATTTATCACAGCATGTGTCACTTTAACAGTCAGTTTTCTCAATTTTAGTTAAGTATTTGGTGTATTAACTGTGTTGAAGCAACACTAAGATTACAGTTTGTCACTTAAAGAGTGAAGTCTTCTTGATTTAGTTGATTTTGTATTAACTGTGTAAACAAATGAGATTGCACTGTGACACTTTAGGAAGCAGTCTATCTGATATCTGATAGTGGAGGAGTTGATTTGATTTAGTGTTAAGTGTGCAGATAAGTAAGATTACAGTGTGTGACACTTTTTAGGGGGGAGCCTTCTTGATTTTTAGCGCAGTAGTTGATTTGGTTTAGTGTTAACTGTGCAGATAAGTGAGATTACAGTGTGTGTCACTTTAAGAGTCAGTCTTCGGGTGGCTTCTTGATATTAATAGAGCTGCTGTGTCTTCCTCCTCTGACGTAATGCCCACAGCCTACAGAGAGGCAGGCAGAGAGGTCCTGTCACAGCAAAGCGATAACACTAGTCTGGACAAAAAAAAAAAAAAAAAAACAGATAACGAGCTGCTCTGCTGTGGTTTGCTCTGGCCAGCAAATCCGGGCTCCGGGCGGCTGAATAACATACTATAAATCGGAATTATTGCAACACCAGAGCCAAACTCACTCACTAATCAGTCGGCGTTAGCCTAGTTTAAATGTGTTGCCGTGAAGCCTTAACTATCTCTCTTTCCCTCTCAGACCAAAGAAAAAAAAAAAGAGAGAGACAGCCAAGACACAGTCACCCCGTCCGACATCATCAACAAACAAAAACCCCACAAAGAGACGAACCAGCCAGCCAGCACAAGCCAGCCAGCCACCATCTTAACAGGCTGCTTGAAAGAGACACAGAGAGAGAGAGAGAGAAAGAGGCTAATGCTTATTTTGATCAACAGGTAAGCAGCACCAAAAGAACACAAATGCACACCATGCACAGCCTTACAGCCCTCTCTACTTGGTGCAGTGGCATTGTACACGGCTAAAGGAGAAGAGAGAGAGAGAGAGAGAGAAAAAAAAAACGCATGGGCGATGCACGGTTGGAGTTGCGAAATGCATGCTCTGTCGGACAAGTGGGACTGAAAATTGGTCGTCTTGAAAGGAAGCCGGGCTATCACTGCCGCGTTTAGGAGAGAAAATGTTGCCTGTCTGTTAGCCGTTAGTAGTTCTTTTTTTTTTTTTTTTTTTTTTTTTTTTTACGACGGGCAGGAGTCGGTTTGCGTCTTATGTAACTAACGGCCTGAGCAGCGTCGGTAAGGAAAGAGGGATCTGCTGAATGAGAGAGAGGAGAAGAGCTGCGCCGCTTTCAATTCACATGGCAATTTACATTTAGGTTAGGACACCCAAACGCTACACAGATACAAATTGGGGGGGCTACTGGGGACGGCTACTGCTTTGATTTAAGACTGAGTTTGAAGCCAACAAGCAAGGGGACGTGGAGTGACTTAGTCGCCTCAAGTAGGTTTGTGCTGTTTTGTTTTTTATTTTCTATAAGTTTTCTGTCTGGGTTTTTGGCATTCATTTGCGATAGTGACATCCTGACTTGAGTTGCTTAGAAGCCGGTGATATGGAGTGGGTCTCTCTTTTTTTTGTCACTACAGAGCAGCTCCTGTGTAAGTACCGTGTGCTACTTTTCTCTGTCATTTTCATTGATAACTTTTTTCATCACTATTCTAACTGCAAACTTGATACTCAAGTTCAGATTTCTTGGTCCTCCGAATGACGCACGTCGTACAGAAACACACACATAACAGAGAGAGTGTGAGAGAGAGGGAGAGAGAGAGAGAGAGAGAGAGGTTTATGCCGAAAGATGAAAACAGTTAGATGCTTGTACTTTCTTTGGACTAAAAAAAAGAGGGGGGGGAAAGCAGTGCAAGTCTAGATCAAAGAGAGTGTGTTTATCAAGTGGTTTACAGCCGATGTGGCGCTGTTTTTGCACCTCTTTCATTGTTAGGAAGGTCGCGAGCGCATGGTGGATGTGAATTGTCGTAAAAGATCCCCAAACTCCCCCTCTTATCAACTCAGAAGGAAACAAGTACCTATCAGCTCATATATCATTTATTTATTTGTTGTTGTTGTTGTTGTTGTTGTTGAACTTTTCACGAGTGATGCCGGGAAGCCTGCGCTGTATTTCCACTCAACTTTAAAAAAAAAAAAAAAAAAAAAAAAAAAGTCCCCCTCCCTCCCTCTCTCTTGTCGTAAGAAACTGTGATGTTCCTTTGAGATAAGGGAGCCGGGTAGGCATGACAACTCTGTGGGGAGAGCAGAGTATGTGAAGCCAGTACAATGAGGCACACACTGCTAGGAAGCTTTTTACATAGTCCTCCACAGTTCTCCAATTCTGGCCCCCAAAAGAACTGCTTATGTGTGGACCGACTTTTATTCAACAGATAACCTCAGTCATTTTTTTTTTTTTTTTTTTTAAAGCAGAGCAGGCCCGTGAGACTTCACTCTGACCCCCCACACTTGTTCACAGTCGTTTGAAAAGCTGACACCTCCTGATTTTAGTGAATTAATTCATGTATTCATTGGGTGGTTAACCTTGTGAAGTTTGAAAAACTTCTTCTGGCTATTTCAACAGTCTTTCTACGTCTTTAGCTTTGCAGCATTTTCAGAGTCAAGCAGAAATTTTGATCACACAGACTTTTGAAAAAAAAATCAGTTTAAGTTTGTATCTTGATTTTTTTTTTAAATTAAAGTTGTAGCTTCTAACATTTCCTTAAAAAAATTCTCAAGCTACTTTTGCAAGTTTTGTAGCCTGACACTCGGCCACAGCCAGAAGGGAACGGTTATACACACGCATCTTCTCAGTCCATAAAACTGTGGGGATCATTTGAGTAAAAAAAAAAACAAAACAAATGAACAACATAATTCATGCAACTTTTAAGGTTTAGTTTGCATTGCAGTTTTACAGGCGGCACACTAACTCAAATCTAATTCTGAAGCTATAAACGCTGAGAGAGTGTTTTGACTTTTTAAGCTTATACACTGACTTTCATGAGGAGGATAGACAGCCGTGTTTACGTGTGCTCTGTACGGATCATCACATGGCTGTTTCTGTTAGTTTTTGAAAGCAAAAAAAAAAAACTTTTCAAAGTCACAAAACTGTTGTTAGAGTTGAATCAATAGAAACTTTGAATATTTCTGCCTCAGTTAAAGATAAGCATCCGGTTACTTCATGGGACGTTCAGCTTCGTGTGTAACTTTTTCTAACAGTTTTGCATTCGAACTCCTTTTGGTGCATTATGTTGACACATTTTTATGACAGTTCCACTATTTTTCCCTAAGTTTTTCTGTCATCTTTTTTTAAACAAGTAATTGTAACCTGACACTGATGATATTCAGAGTTTGATACATCTCAAGGCGCTTTGCAAAGTAAACCAGGATCTTTTTAATGTCAACTTTTAATACAGCTGTCAGTATTTTACAGTCAGTACTTTCCTGTCCGGTCATATCCATCTTGCCCTGCTTATGTTTTTCCTTTGTTTCCACACCCTCCAGCCTCATGTAGAGTCGCTCGTAACTATAAAGTTATGTCCCGACTTATATCCACAGATTTCATGCATGTAATACGCCCTTTGTTAACATTTACAAACTTTTAACAAGATCTTTTAAAATTAGCAAAGACTTTTGATCTAAGCGACGTATCAATCCAGCTTCATAACGTTAGAAATTATTCTTCTTTCCAGACACTGGATATTATTGTATCTCACAGCCTTGTTCGTAGCTGCTATTAAACGTCAAAACAGTTGACGACTTCCTAAAGAGAACCTCTGCTTGTAAAACTCTTTCCCGTATGTGTGTGTGAGACAGAGTGGGAGAGAGCACAGCACTTTTTCCTGTGTGTGTGTGTGTGTGTGTGTGTGTGTGTGTGTGTGTGTGTGTGTCTGTATGTGCTGTGGAGACAGCCATGGCTTACTCATATGGCTGCAATATGTGAAGTCTCTGCGGTGGAACTGGGAAGAGAGAAAGTTTTGGGAGAGAGAGAGAGAGAGAGAGAGACAGAAAGAAAGAAAGAGAGAGAGAGAGAACACATGGAGCGAGGGAAGTCAGAAATGTCCTGTTCAACTAGCTGGAATGTATCTCCTGTGTTTTATTGATGGTTTGATGTTCTGTAAGACATGAGGAACAACTGTAGTGATTTTGTGGGCTGCCATGCATTTGTCTTTGGTCGTTTCAAAGCGGTACTGCGTTACAAGGGAAAAAGGCCAGTTTGAGATGGAGTGTAAAAGGAGACTTTAACCCAGCCCAAACGGCTTTTTAGGGAAAATTGTAGTGATTTCACTTGTAGACGTGTGATTGATCCCGCTGCCGCAATGTATCACGTTTATAAAGGAGTTTGAAAAGAACGAGACATGGAAATTTTTGTCTTGCACCATAATTTTCTCTAAAAGTGTTATTATGCATCAATCAAAAAGAGTGTTTATATACTTTTTGGAAAACTGCTTAATATCAGTATTTTTTTTTTTTTTTTTTACGAAGGCAAAGTTGTCTGCAGCTTTGAAAAAAGAAAGGAAAAATTATAGGTGCTGTCATGAAATAAGTATATATAAAGGCCTGACATAAAGATTAGAACAAATAGTGGGTCAAGCCCTTAAGAAATAGTAGAAACTTGAAGGAACTGTGAACATTATGCAGTCAAATCTCACACACACTAGATAAGAGAAAAAGGTTTGTAGGATCGCTAGAAGTTGGTACAACTTTTGCAAAAACTTTTACTTGCACCTCCTCGATGTGTGAGATCATTTTTGCATACAGAGGCGAACGTTTTGGAGAGATGAAGCTCTGTTAATTTTGGCTATTTTGCCTCACGTTACCCGCTAAATAAAACATCATCGGTGAAGGGAATGCACGTAATAATCCCTGTCATAACCTCTGAGCAGTTGTTGCTGTCTCTCTCCCCTTCTTCGACCGGACTGACGCATGTCCTTCCTCAGTGCCTCTCTCAGTTTTACCGTCCTCACCTACAATACGAGGAACAGAGGACTGGTTTCCAGTTCATCTCGGCCTCATTGTTGGCTGTGGAAAGATTGCACGTAGGCATCGCTCGCGAGTGAAGTAATCCCATTCACAGTCCTGTTGCTCACTACAGGTGATTGTGTGGAATTAACAGGGATAACGGCCCATTAAAATCACTTGAGCTTTATATTGTGAAGACTTGACTTAAGTGGCTTCAGAAACAGTTTTAAAAATTAGGTTATTGAAGACTTTTCTTTCAGTTTTTCCTTTTTTACTCCAAGCTTTTGTTTTGTATATTTTGAATGTGTGGGATTGTATAGAAAGCCTTGCTGACATTTACCTCTTCTTCTACATCTCCATACCTCACTATTAAGATCTTGCCTTAATAAAATCCGCATTTAGTAAATCTAACAATAATAACAAAACAGATACCATACTGTGTGTTTAAACATTAGAAGATCAGAAGGGATAAGAAGGTTTTTAAGGGTTTTTCTTCATGTGGATGCACAACTCTTATTTATTTATAATTTCTAATCCCACTTATTTTTTGGATGTGAATTGTCCTAACTCGGTTTCAAATAAGCAGGATAAGATAGCATCTATTAGAGCAATCATCTTATTCATTTCAACCCTGCCTGCAGTTCAGATAAAGGAAAACATCCATTTGTCACGGATAGTTTATTTAAAGAAAAAAAAAAAACTTCTTGCAAGGCTTCTGGCTCTCTTGGCTCATAGTTATGTAGCAAGCTCTTCTTTATTACCCGGTCTTCTGTTTTGCTCATATCCCAAGGACACAATTGTTTTCAACTTATTTTACTGTCTGGGCACATTGTTTTGGCTCTTTCATTGCGTTATATTAGCTGCTTGTAACACTGGTGATGCAGGGATTTGAGCTTATTCTCCTGTTGCAGTTACTGGAAGTCACTCTGGAAAAGAGTGTCTGCTAAATGCCCAAAATGTCATCCCCACTCTCTGTCTGTGGTTAGTGCAGCCTTGTTTAGGCTTGAGTTTGTCTCTAATGTCTTTGGTCTATTTTAGACTTTTAAGTCTGTCTTTTAGACGGCCTGCTTCAGATAACGAGCACATGGTCTTGGTTTAGGGTGAAATGATTTCTTTTTTCCCCCCTCGTTTTTTAGGTTTTTTTGGGACATACGAATCCTAAATATGGGACAACTTTTCTTCCTTTGATCTGAGAGAGGAAATAATCCTTCTGTCACGATACAGTGGAGACTGATAAAGTGGTGGTTGAGCGGATTTAGGCGTATACCAGTAGAAGGTGATGACACAGGCAGCGGTACAGCCTGGTTATAGAGATTCTTCTCTTACCAAAAGGTTATATGTTCAAACCTCAACAACACCTGCTTGTTCCTTGTAAGTTTATGTGTATAAGCGTCCGTTAAACCTGTAAAATATCCAGTAAAAGACATTCGATCTAATCGGTGCCAGCATAGTTAGGAAGCCATTTTCATTCTTTGCTCAGCCCAACTTGGGCTGCTGAGCTAGTTTATAAAAACTCACTTGTTTGAGAAACCCGCTGGGTTGTTATGCGATGTGCTATGAGTTGCAAGCGCTGACTGCTTTGACTCAGCAGTGTACTCACCGCGCTCATGCTTCCTGTGCACTCAGATGTTCAGTTATCAATCACTGTACATGCAAGATTTGACCTTGTGTGAAACACAGAGAATGATTTGTTCCAAGGCTGTGTTCAATTAACTTTAAAACAAATCGGGTTCTAATGGAAGGTGACTCTGCGCTCATTTGCTCGATAATGAGCAAATTAATTGTCGTTACTAATATTAGAGCGTTGCTGAATGGAAATATTTTGTCACTTTTACTACACAAGCGTATTTTTCTGCACGACCGATGCTTAAATCACACAGGCACAATGTAGGCTATATGTTTTCCACAAGTCCTGAACATTGAGTGGCTCCCCGTCAGTAGCACTCATGTCCAAAGTATCTACAGGTGATCTCCTGTGTGTCCTCTATCCTCATGACTGTGTGCCTTTAGGTAAGAAATGTAGCTTTTTAACAGTTGTCAGTGATCAGCTTGAAACAAAGTGGACAGAGCGCAGATTTATACGGATAAAACAGATTTACATGTGTTTTAAATGTTCACAGAGATCTCAATAAGAAAAGTTAGGAAGCTCAGCGTTATTTGTATCAAGTCTGCATTAAATAGATTTTTTCTATTACAGAGACACGGTAAATATAACCCAACACTCTTGATGGTACATTAAAAGTTAAAAAGTAAAGTTTGATTTATCCTAATTACTGGCATTGTAGGTTTTGTTGTGATAATAGCCAATTAAACTTGTCGCACTAATGATTTCACGTTTCAATATGGAGCTCCGCGTTAAAGGTACAGTCCAATTACAATATCTCGTGACAATATATATTGAGCCAAAACCCGCAGCAAAAATCATTAAAGGGGAATCAATTTCACAGTTGAGGTGAATTATTGGTGAATTGCCCTTTTTAAATTTTTAATCCTCGCATAATGAATTCGAATGAGATCCAATATTACTGTCACGATCCAATATTTTTTTTTTTTTTTTTTTTTTTTTTTTTTTTTACATGGCAACACTATTTTATGAGGTTGTGGTTTGTGGAGTGGACTGAAAATATGTGCAGCTGTCACATCACAACCACATATATTCATTTATCTTTTTTTTTTGACATTTGTGATTATTTAATATCATTCAATACTCATTTGTCAGTGTACACAGGGAAGCCAGGTTTTCTTTTTTTGTTTATTTGCTTTTAGATTTCCTCTTTCTTTTAGTGTCAGTGTACAGTCAACGCAGAGGAGGATATCAGAGCTTGTTTTGCTGCCTTTCTTCTTGTACAGTCTGAGAACTTATTTGAAATGACTTGAAAAGAGTCTGACTGAGATAATCCATCACAGTAAACATGCAGCTTGAATTTAGTTTTGTCAGAGATCATTTTTTAAAGTTTCTATTATTCAGTATCAGAGCACATGATGTATTATGTGAAGCTTTGCTTGTTGTCAGTCACCTGACACCAGCAGGGAGATCAGGAAGGCAAGGATTTGATCATCCAAAATAGGTCTTCTTACAAATTTTGTCACATTTGTGTCAGTACGTTTAGGATGTCATCATGTTAGCAGTTAGTTTCAAATTGTTTGTATCTTTAAAAATAAAAAAGGAGTATGTAAAAAAAATAGATTTCAAAGTGATTGGGAGGAATAAACTAGAGTTGAACAGCATCCCTAAGTGATCCTGGTACTCTCCTTTTTATGAGAGGTCAGAACTTTAATTAAGATTTTAGATATGTACACTCAAAATGTACAGTCTATACTCGCTGCATTGTATAGTATATTTGCTCTCAGACAGCATACAATAAGGAGATGAAGTAAATATTCTAGACAGAGTGATTGTGACATGCATGACAGGCTGTAAAAATGCATTCAGACTTGTTTGAATACATTTCGTATACTGTACTCGAGCGTTCCCTATGAGCACAGCTCCGCTTGTAATTCCTCGGTTTTCACGCGCTACTCAGCAGACAGACAACGAAATTAGCTAAGGAAAATGTGAAATGATTTATGTTGTAAGCTTCTTTGTGTTGAGACTCAAAAGGATGTGCATCACGCAGATGGAGAGAGTACTGAACCATTTTCCTCAAGTACGGTATGCTTAATTCAGCCAGACTTCTCAAACACAAGTGGCAATTGTTGTTGTTTTTTTTTTCTTTAAGTCAAGAAGCCACTTGGTTAAAAGTTGTCTCACTCAAAAGTCAAGACGCTGACTTTTGAATGAAACAAAGATTTAATTTTGATTTCGTGCGTGTAGGAAAAATGATCCACTTCGGAACAACACATCAACCTGTTGTTTTGTTGTAGGAAATTGTAACAGCAAGCATTTTCCACCTTCACAGGTTTAAGATTAGTCGTGTGGTGTGGTTTTTGCCTGTTGACAGGTGATTTGAAGGCGCTGTAGTCGCATACATCTAAATGATGTGGCATCCGCTCCTCCTGTATATCTCGTAATGTCAGAAAATGCTCAAGTGCTCATGATCAGACTTTCAGAATTGCACTAGTGGAGAGCATTAATTTCCAGACAGTTCAGCATCGTTGATAGATGGCTATCAGTTATTGTAACAGTCTACCGTCGCTTATCTCCTCCTGCTGAGGTAAAATCTGTCTCATTCGCTGCTTGGTTATGATTGAGTTGACTCACTGATTGTTTATTTCTGTACTAGAGGTTAACTGTCTGTTGTGTCAACAGTCAAACCAAGAACCTGCACACATACACACACGCACACTTAGATTGCTTAGCTCACAAATTTATCGCTATCTTTCGTTCTATGCCTCACTGTTTCCTTTTTTCTCTCCATGGCTGCCTCTTTTTCTCGCTCTGTTTCTTTATCTGTAAATCTCAGTTGCTCTTATACTCACTGTAATGCAAGAGAAGGCAGACTGTTAGTGTCACGTGTGCCAAATCACACTGTAACCACGGTCAAAATACTTTATTTTCTTGCTCAGAGATTGCAATTAACGTTGATTTCCAGTGTAAATACACACTGACATTTGTTTGCCATTGTGATCTTTTTCAGTCACAACCAAATTCCTTACTAAGTTTGATGTGGCACCCTTTTCTGTCACAAACACAGTGTTTTTCTCCAGTGCGAGACATGCACTATCGCTAGCTAGGTCTCTTTATTTCACACATGGGTGTGTTTGTGTGTGTGTGTGTGTGTGGAATGCTCTAAGCCCTGTTTCCTCGTATATGTCCGCACAATATTACCCCGTCAACTGTGACGTGTTAATATTTTATAAAATTGCCATGCTTATGTGTGTATTTGTGTTTTCTGTGTGTGTCTAACTGCGTGTGTGATGGAGTGTGAAATATGAAATGTTTGGTTTCATTTCAGAAAGTGTACATGTAGACTTGCTATAACTATATATACCTGCTGGGGAAGGGGACTCATTTTTGCCGCTTTTAAAAACATTGCTCTCTCGCTTTCCCTCTGTTTCTTTTGCGCACACACACTTACACACACACACACACATGCACACGTACAGCCCCATTAGTATTGTAGTCTGGGATCTGGCTAAAACATCTGGTGGCTGAGTAACTTTTCAAAGTAGTCTTTGTCCTCACTCTGTGTGCATGCATGCGTGTGTCTGTCAGTGTGAGCCTTTGTCTGTGTGTTTGTGCGTGTGTGCGTGTGTGTGTGTGTGTGTGTCTGTAATAAGGGGCAGACTTTTTACGGCGTCCCGTCAAATTAAAACTATGATTTAAACGACTAACATGTATGCTCTTTTTTTCATTAAAGCAAACAGCCACACTAGGCTCTACTGATTTTCGTGTGTGTGTGTGTGTGTGTGTGTGCCTCTGGCTGTGTGGACAGTTTGGACTGCAGCAAAAAAAAAAAAAAAAAAGATTAAGCATGGTACTAGTAATTGTAAGTCATGAATGGCCAATTATATTATTTTATTCATGTAACTCTGGCTGGCTGCTCCATAGCAGAGAGACAGCAGGAAGAAAGCAGAGGGAGATATGACTCTCTTCCAGCTTGCCTCTGGTCCAGCTTAACATTTGGCCCAACTCTCAAAGAACCAGCACAATACAGTAAGGTAGTGCTAAGTGTCTCACCTGTTCTCCTCAGGATGGGGTTGGGCTAGGTCTTCTGATACTGTTAAATAATCATGCAGCAGCAGCTTTGGACTTTAGAGGGTACAGCCCCGCAGACAGTTTGAGCTGCTGCCCTCAGGGCTTCGCTTCAAACCAGATAAAATTTGAAAGAAGCAGGGAGTTATCTTCTCTTGCAGCAGTTAAGAGTGCTTAATTGGCATATTTAAAGGTGTAGCACCTTGTCCTGAACTTTATTTTAAATTGTGTGTCATATATAATGAAGGGAAGTCTTTGAATTAAAATGAAGCAGCTGACTTTGGGCAGAGAGCCACAACCTGTTGGCTGAGTCAGATATTTTGATTTTGCCCATAGGAATTTCAGTGACACTCCATTTGCAGTGTAACATCAATGATAGCCACAAAAACAGCTCGTACTGCTTTTAGATAGTGATCAGATCACCCCTAGCAGTCCTATATTGAGCTTCAGTCATCAAGTCAGTGTCGTACAGTATGTTGTCATTACTAGGGGTCCTGATATGAAAATATTAATGTGATGAACAGTTGTCATCATACGGTATTTACGGTATCGTGATGTATTTTTGTTATCATCAACACCACATGGCTGAAAGTGAATCTTCTCCGCTGTGTAAATGTCCCTTTCCAACATGGAACAACTTCAGTCATATGGAAATGGTTTGATAACACAAACTTTCAGACAGCTACTCGATCACTCCATTAGATCTGCAATGATTAGTCGATTGATTGACAAGTTGATCGACAGAAGATTAAACAGCAGCTATTTTGATAATTAAATAATAATAATCGTTTTAGCCTTTTTGAAGCAAAAATGCCAAAAAT
Source organism: Thunnus thynnus (assembly GCF_963924715.1). Lineage (NCBI taxonomy): Eukaryota > Metazoa > Chordata > Actinopteri > Scombriformes > Scombridae > Thunnus > Thunnus thynnus. Next base: position 14,977,964 of record NC_089531.1, on the reverse strand, counting down.
GTAGCTCTTTAGCTCTTTAAATGTCGTGAGTTGATGCTTTTCTGTGACATGCGTGACTGTAAATGGAACAACTTTGGATTTTGGACTGTTGGTCAGACAAAAACAAGACATTTGAAGTTGTCATTGTCTTTTTGGTCTTTAAGAATTTAATATGAACATTTTCACTATTTTCCGACATTTTTTTTTTAGAAAAAAAGATCAATCGAGAAAATAATCGGCAGATTAATCGATAATAAAAATAAACATTAGTTGCAGCTCTATACTCTATTAACTAGATTGACCGCAAGAGTCATGTCAGGGTCTGATTCAGCTCAGGTGACAATAATTGATCGATCGTGACATTGTACGTTCACTTTGCAGCAAGTAAGCAGAGCAGCGTGTTGTGATGTCACGAAAAGTTTTTTCTAGTTGGGAAGCGTAGAAGCTAGCGGTGCGTTCAGTCACAGTCAGATGAGGATGTAAGAGATAAAAGCAACCATGCGGGCAAAGGAGAGCAGACAGTAGGTGCGTTTCCATCCACCTCTTTTTATGCACATTTTCAATTTGTGCATCAAAAAACTTAAATAATGACGTCATCTTGTTGCGCCCTCTTCTTCTGCAGTGGTATAATGTCACCTGACTGGAGAATTAGCGCCACCTACTGCTTATCTCGTTGAACCAACTCCTACTATTTGCATATGAGTAGTGGATGGAAACGTGCATAAATTTACATTTTCTTTCGCGATTTTCTGAAAATTCGGTTAAAATTTGCGATACATTTGGATGGAAGCCCAACTAGTGCTGCCTCGCTAAAAGGGGACGTCTTCTTGTAGCACTGATAATAGACTGTCTATTAACACTCCAGCACTCTCATTAAAAGGATCAGATAAGTGATATTTGTCATGGTCAGCATGTTTTTGTGTTTTTTTGTCTCTTGCGAAAAAGGAAAAAGTCTACTTGCTGATAAGTGTGTATGTATGTGTGTAACGGTGTGTTTTTGAAGTGTCTGCTGTGTGTGAAGAAGTGGACGCATGGATAGATAGATGACGGAGGGAGGGAGGTGGTTCTTTTTTGAAATGGAAATTAAGGGGGCACACATCTGGGGGTCTTTGAGACTTTTGTGGAGAGGGGGGGGGGGGCGAGAAGGTGGGTGTCAGAGGCCCACGGTCAGAAGGGTGTGTGTGTTTTGTGTGTGTGGATAGTGGGGGGTGGGGTTAAGGAAGAACGGACAAAAAAAGAGGGAAGAGGAAAGTGTTGTTTCTCATTTTTTGGGAGGTAGGAGGCAGGAGATAAGGAAACGGGGGGGGGGGGTAAAGGGGGTGCCTGTGGTCAGCGTTTGTTATCGGAGTGGGGGAGAGGGAGAAAGAGGGATGGATGGGGTTGAGAATGTGGGACGAGATGCCTAATAATAAGTAATGAAATGTTCAGAACGTTGGGGAGAGTGACGGAAGGAAGAAAAGATAAAAGGAAGGACGGACGGATGGACAGAAGGACAGACGAGGAACTAATTTACATAGACACAGGAGTGGGAGGAGGAGGAGAAGTGGGGAGAGAAAAGGGGGCAAAAGATCACTCACTATAGTTGAAAACTTTACGGCTGACAGTTAAATTTACTTCGGGCCTGTGTGTGTGAGTGTGTTTGTGTGTGTGTGTGTTGCGGGTGGGTGGAATAGAACAGCGGGGGGCATGGCGTTTGTTCTGCAACATGGCTTTTGGGCTTTTTAGTGCTTCACACACAAGTTGTCCTCTCCCTTTTCTTTAGAAGCCGATTTCACCTAGCTGTGAGAATCTCTCTCTGTGTTTCCTCTGTATTCATTTAGCAGTGGTGCGCCGCCACAGCAAGAACATTACCACCACTGCAAGAGATAAAGATGGTAATTTAGCCTTAATGTTATCTAAAACTAAAATACAGTCCAGATGTTTTAGGAGTAGTGATTATATAGCGATTAAAAACATTTTTACCACTAGAGCCTCAACTTTAAACATAACTTAGACCTAAACAGCGACAGATATGGGACAAAACTAGAATTATTGCCCAAAGCACCAGAGCTGTATTAAAATTACAGAGGAAACACTGTCTCTAACTCTCACTTGCAGCAGCGGGGTCAGCCCTATAAACACAAATGTCTGTCTAGGTGACTGAGTGAGTGAGTCACTGACTTGAGTGAAGAAGTTACACCATTGGTCGGCCGAAGCTAAGTATCCTAGAATGCATTTTGCACCAATCAGCAGCGATGGCGGAGATTAAGCTGCTGTAATTTTTGCTTTAGGACTATTAATTTGTATTTGGAAATTTGCTCCGACGTTTTCGGAGATGTGAGTAGCCGCTGGCCAGGTGAGAGCAGCCAGTCATCTGATCTGCTAGCAGCCAAACTCCTGAAATGATCGGCTGGTCGTCGTCTGTCGTCATCCCGAGGAGAAAATCCGATGAACTGATCTGTGCAGGTCTTTGGTAATTTACCGCTGGCTCAAATGTCTCTGCAGCATTTTGATATATGATATAATTTGTTTTGGAAGATAAATGTTGGTCTCACAGATGAAATCTAACAATTGTAGCTGCCACGTTAGTTTGAACGTAAAGGGAAACTTCATGTTTTTACTGGACAGAACAATGACGCTGCCTCTGGTCCTCTATATGTACAGATATCACCACATTTCAATAAATATAAATGTATTAAAATGAACAGATCAGTCTATATTATTTCTTTTATTAAGCTACACAACAGTTTTGATTTTTATTATAGATACATTACAATTTAATGCATCCCTCTGTCAATGAGGTTATTTTTTTTTGTGAGAAAAAGTCGAGCCTTGAGTTGAAATTATTTTGTCACAATTCAGTTGGGTGGTTGTGTTGAAGCTGAGCTGCTGCTGTCAGCAGGCAGAATGATCGTACTGCGTCCTTGCAAGTTTGTTCTCCTGAGTCAAATTTGCCAAGTTTGAACTAGAGTAGTCCTCCAGCCCTATACTAGGTTTTGACCTAGTCTTTTCACTTCCTTGCTCTTTTGGATGAGTCAGAGAGCCAGTTAAATGATTGGATTAAATCATTGGATTAAATGATTGGACATATAAAAATGTCAGGTTTGTGCCCATTCAACTCCCTCTGCCATCTTGTGCCTTTTCAGTTGCTTGGGCATCCATGACATTCATACCTGTGTAAAACATAAGGGTCTGGTTTCATACTTTTTCCGTCTTTACCAGATATAAATAAATCCTCACAGAATGTTTGTGTTGTAAGATAACAGATAAAACAAGCGCTCCTAATGTTTTGTCCAACATTCAAATAATACACATGTATACAGGATTAGTTTAGCAGGATGTGAAGTCTAGAAATACTCTGCATTTATCTTGCCAGGCACTTAAAGCAGCCTTAAAATTGGACTCATGTCTTCTTGAACGATAAGCTTCTTGCTTTGTATTTTAAATAAATTTGGGATGTATCCCAGTAATATTGCACCATGGGCCAGCAATTTCACTTAGATAATACATATGGGGTTATGAAGCAATAGCTCTAAGGATGTAAAAAGTCCCTTCTGCGTAATAGTTTAGAGTAAGGATTCTTTGACAGCATTCAAGTTTAAAAATAAAAAATGAGGAAATGGGAGCGAAGCAGAGATGGAAGAAGAAAAAGCATGTGGAGAGAAAAGTGTCTTTGCAAATGAGCTTAGAGAGAGAGAGAGCAGGCAGTGGTTAAAAAGTGGAATACAAATGTTTGGGGCACCGCAGTGTTGTTAAAACTCTCACAGATCATTATGCAAATGTAATCTGTTGTATAACTGCAACTTAGCAACATACATTACAGTTATTTATGGCTTGCTCTGCCTCCAAACTTTAAAGAAAATCCTTGAGTGAGTGATTGAGTTTGAATTTATGTTTAGGCTACTGTCATCCAGTATTTATCTGCTCTGTATTAGGGGTGTAATGGTAGACAACATTCACGGTTAGATATGTACCTCGGTTTTGGGGTCACGGTTCGGTACAGCAGAAAAAAAAGAAAGGTAGAAAATGATATTTTAGTCCTTTATTTTGAAAAATGTAAACATCCAACAATGGCTCATTGGCTGTAACTATTACTGGAACTGTTTAGTTGTGCTGCAGTGGAAACTATAACTGAAACTGTCTAGTTGTGCTGCAGTGGAAAAGGAAAACAAGCTTTCTGTTTCTTGCAAGGAGTCGGGACACCTGCTGACAGCTGTTTTATGCTAATATCTAGTTGCTCAGAACTGGTTCCTACAATGTGCTATCCAACCACATCGGAAATCAAATGTGCTTATAATTAAAACGCCGACTGTCACAGACAGGGGAGGGGACGGAGGAGACGTGATAATATTTAAATCATGGATGTGTTATAAGAGCTGGGCTGGATAGGGCGCCACCGCTCAACCTTGCAGCCAATTTTTCCCAGTGGTCACTTTTGGTATTGCAGTGAAAAATTCCCCTGTGGCCCAAAAAGCATTTTCCCCATAGACCACCATTGTAAGAGACATCTGTAAAACTGTTGACAGGACACCTCAGACTACAAATAGGTCAATTTTTTTATCATGAATATTTGATCCATGGAGGATTTATATTTGTAAAACTTTCCTTCAAGCCGAGAAAAGTGATTTAAAAATCTGTGACGTCATCACAATGTAAAGTCTGTGGGCTGAGCAGGAACTTGTGTGCAGGGCCAGCGGGGGAAACACCACTGTGCATATTCAGCAGGCCACACAGCGCGGAAGCAAACCTGGAAGCTAGAAACTTTTTTTGGTGTATGCGCCAGCCGAGCAATTCTTATTGGACTGAATGGGCGCCATTTCCAGCCCGGTATCCAGCTCTTATAATACATCCATGGTTTAAATACAGAGACAACAGCGCATATTTTAATAATAATGACAGCAGCGACACTAAATGAGCATGGGTAACCAGGGTAACCAGGCTAACTTGGCTAAGCCAGCTAGCATACATTCATGAGCATGCTACAGCAAAGTTGAAAACTGCCATAACGTTCTGGGTGTAACTCAGGCACTAGAATTATTGTTCCGCACGTCAAAGTAAGCAGATTATTCAACTATTTTGTCAGTAATTGTTCGGGTCACAGAGCATACCGAATGGAGGAAAGTAGCGTACTGAACCGATTATTTCGTTCGGTTGGAACGAATACACAAATCATTACACCTCTACTCTGTCTGTAACGAGGGGTTAAAGGTGGAGGTATGCTCAAGATGAACTAGGTTGTATGATGTGTCATCCGATCATGTCTGATGCAATTGTTTATAGCTGTTCCGAACAGCCACAGTCCAAGACGAATGAAAAGCCTACCAGGGCGAGAGGCCATAATTGTCCAAATGGGGATAATGGTGAACGCTATTGGACGTCTCTTTCCTTGAAGCCGTTGATGATGTTGCACTTGTTTGTACACCAAAAAGTGATTCATTTTGTGAAGAATGGGGGGAAAAAAGGGGGAGCTTCAGAGAGAAGATCAAACCCCGAATGCTTTCTCACCTCCTCACACCTACGTCAAACACTGCATGAAGTGGGCGGATCGCCATTTCTGGGAAGTTGTTGGACACCTGTCAGGGGGGAAGGGGGTTCAGACACTGTTTGACCATCTGACAAACACTTCAGATGAAGCATACCGACCCCTTTAAGCTTTGACCAACAAGCAAGTCTGAAATGTATCACGTGAATGTCCCCCTTACTGTATCATAGGGAATCGTATCGAATCGTATCAGAGGGGAGTTAATACCTTTTAGGCACCCGCAGCGTCTTTGATTGAGACTGACGCTAAGAAATATGTGGTTGTTGTAAAAAAATTCTGCATTAAAGAAATTACAGCGAGTCACTGTGATATTATGACAGTATTTGGTTTTGCATTTTGATCACAGTCCAGTTTTGAATGGAGCCCAGCCCTGCATTGACATCACTGAGGCCCTGAAACCTCCCAGTCTTGCTTCCCGATAGTGTTCAACAGGGAAACACTGCTTCACTTGGCCAGCGTGCAGATAGAAGGGTTCTGGAAAGGAATATAAAGTCAACATTGTGGGTTGAAAATGTTCCGTTGTGTGTCTGTATGTGTACGTGTGTGTGTGCGTCTTAAGTTTGTCCAGACATTTTTCCCGTTGGGCCGGCCGCTCGCAGGAAACGTCCGATTCTCCAGGAGTGGAAAGTGTGCGTGTGTATACATGAGAGAGAGTTGTGTTGAGTTGCGAGTGTGCAGAAGTGTGTGCACGATCTAGTGTATCAGTGTGTTTCTCTCTGTGGATGGTGTGTGTGTGTGTGTGTGACTGACGTAATGTTTGAGCTTACCCAGACAGAGACAAACCAAACCATCACACACACACACACATACCCGCGTATGTGTGTGTGTGTCTAAATGTGTGTGTTTAAAATCATCAGATATGCCTGGCAGACTTGGGCAGACGGGTGAGATGTGTGTGTGTGTGTGTGTTTCTGGCAGAGCTGTAGTTTGTTTTCCGTATTTTGGGGGAAAAGACAGCTAGGCAAGAGTCAACAATTAACATGTTGATTTATGCAGCTACTAGTTCCTTCCATTACGCCTACAACTACCACTGAAGCAGAGTTTGTTCTCCATTATTTTTGATGTATGAGAGTCTTAGCTGTGGAGAGCAAGGTCAAAATCAACAGTCCCGTGTTGATTTATGCAGCTCCCGGCTTCCTGCTACTATCGTACATCAAGGTGGGACATTAACACCCCTCCACCAGGCAAATGCGGATTCTTTCTTGACTGTGGTTGGTAAGTTTGTCTCCTCTACCAGCCACAGCATCAGTTAACAAGTCATCATTGGGGTATTCTGTTGGCAAGTTTTGAGATGTAGGAGCTACTTTAGCCAGCAGACCAAGAAGTAAGTTTTCTTCCCTGCTTACAAAGTGCAAATCTTTGACTAATACCTCGGTCATTTAGTTGCAGTTTAACTGAAAAATGACACTAAAACTGTTAAAGAGGTGCACCTATTTTAATGTTCTTGTTTTGATTAAGAAGATTACAAAACTGATGATAGCAAGAATTATTTTAATTCCCTGTATCATTATGTTGAAGAAATGTTTAAGGCATTATGTGCAGTTATTTGAATCTTTGATTTTATTAGTTCACATAAATATTGATCATGTTCTGTAAAATGTCATAATTCTGTGGCTTTCCTGTGGCCTAGTGGTTGAAGTCGCATAATATAGAATCATAATTCCCCAGTTAGTTTCTGGCCGGAGATCGTTGTTGCATGTCAATCCCCGTTTCTCTTCAAATAAAGGCAGTTAATTAGTGATTCAAATAGTAAAATAAACAAGTCATAATTCTAAAACTGTTGTGATTGAGCCTTTAGATCTGATGTATCTAATATTAGGCTTACATTCACACTTCACAGGAAGAAGTGGATTGATTTAGAATTGTTTCTTTGATTGTTTATTCAGGCACTAAGACACCAAGAGGAACATATCTGTTAGAGGGAAGTGGCGCTGTGTCATCAACTTGCACGTGCATCTGTGTCAGAGCAAAACTTGAAAGCTCTGGGCGTTGCTTACAGTAATGAATAGGCAGACCACACCCTTAGCTTGAAACCTCAACAACTGAAAGATCTGGTTGATCAAGGTCGCTAATAGATGTCATTCACAAGGGAACAATACCACTGGCACGCTCTGATGTTCTCTGTTGTAAGACTCAGGTCCATTTTTATGTCAAATATGTGTGTTATGATTTTTCCCTTTGGAGTCATCAGTCAAAAGAAATTGATTAGGAACACTGAAATATTCTCTGTGTAACCTTAGACAGTCATCACTACACCGTTTTGACACGGACATCAGCAGTTAGTGTCAGCTGCTTCTCAACTCCTCGTAGTGAGGTCCGTTTTTTGACATGTCCTCTGCAGGGAGCTATCATGTTAATATTTTCCAGCCAAGGGATAAAAACCGTATTGTTTCATTTTTTTTTTTTCCTCCTCCATCTCTCCACACAAAAGAGAGCTGTTCTAACAGAAGAGTTATCATTAACTGTCTTAAATTGGCATTTGTGTCATGTCTTGCGGGAAAGCATGATCACTATAGTGTTGATGCTTTTGATAAAGATGGAGATTAATTCTGATAACCCCATATACAAAACAATGCTCTCTCAATATTTGGAGCTCACATTGTCAATTTCAGGCTTATTTTTTTTAACATTTCGAGGGCTTCTGGTAATTTCATAGTGTGTTTAAAGGAGGAATGAGGAACAGATGTACGTATATCCTTTTCCTGCCTGCTCTTTTGCCTCTTATTTGGATTTTGATGTTAAGTCCATGTTGCAGGAGTGATGAGTCAACAACCAAAAAAAAAAAAAAAACAAAGAGACAGACCTACTTTAGCTTTCCTGTCTGTCTGAGTATCCAGGGCAAACATACATAGTTGCTGCTGTCTATTTTTAGTATTCAAACCATAAAAAAAAAACATTAAAACCAATTAAGAATGTCCAGACAATTTAAAAATTAAATAAACATATACAAATACATTTTTATTTTAAATTACTCCAGCTGTTTAATGTATTTGGAACACAAATAAAATAGGCACACCTAAAACAATAACTTTCAGATGTGGCGAAGAACCAGTGAAAATGATGTTGTTTTCAGATGGAGCTTTGCGGTACAGTTAAATACTGTTTGGAAAAATTTTGATTTCTTTGCCATAATTGGTGGAAGGTAGAACTCAACTTGTATAAAAACAGCAAAAGTCTGCGTGTTAGTCTGCTCGTGTTATCTGATGTTCTTTCTGTCAGTCATTAATCATTTTTTTAGACGTTTTGAACATCACACTTTGTGAATTTAAAGCACAAAGGATCAAAATATCTGAATAAACCTATAATTTTCATATGCAGTGTTTGAATAAAAAAAAACACTGTGGTTTCCTGTCTGTCCAATGAGTAATTGATGGAATGTGGAACTAAAATCTAACTACATGACATCTAAAAACAAACTCATCAGCAAAGAAAGCCTTTCTATCTGTCTGCCTGTGGGCCAGTCGTTTTGTTTGTATTGATACAAGATAAAGTTTTTATTAGTACATGCAAAGATCAGCGTTGTGTAGTTGAAATCCAAACAACAAAACTGACTAAAATAATCCATTTCAGATGGAAAAGTTGAGTTGAATAAGAAACAATGTGCTCTCTGTGCTGTAATTGGTGGAACATGGAGCTTAACTCTGTCTATATAACATCTAAAAACGCACTGAGACACATCAAAAAGGCCTTTCAAAGACAATCATTTTCCTGGGGACAGAGGGGGGAAAAAAATCACTGAAAGACGAGGAAGAAACAAGCGTAATTAGTTTGACCACCATGTCATTTGAAACGGCATTAGCAATAACAAATCAGAAAACAATAAAAGATGTGAACAAAGATAAATTAAAGGGCTTGTGTTTCATGGTAAAAATGATTGAAAATGAATGTGAGAGGAGTGTGCGTGTGCGTGTATGGTATGTGTGTGTGTGTCTGTGTGTTTAGGTGGCAGTTTGGCTTTTGACACGGCATGTGTGCGTACATGCGTGCGTTCATTCGTGCGCGTGTGCGCGAGCGAGGCAGAGTTAGTGAGAGGGTATTTGTGTGTAATCATGTACGTCAGGCCGTCATGAATGGTGTGTTTGAGACAGAGCGGAGTGTGGAGTTCCTCGGGCTGGACCAAATTGGAAACAGAAAAACAAACATTCCCTAGGAACCCCCCGCTCTCCATCTCCCCCACCTCCCCCTCGTCTGCCGGCTGGTGGCGCAGTCCAACCTGTCTGGGACAATGTAACGGTCTATAGTCGGACCGGACCACACACATTCGTGGAGGGGGGTTGGAGCGCAGGAGGCGGCGGCTGTGGTGGTGGGAAGAGTTTGAAGGGAGGGGGGTGGGGAGGGAGGGGAGAGGGGGGGGGATCTCAGCCACAATCACAGTTGGAAAAAAGAGACAGAAGAATCATATGAATATGACAGAGAGCTAGTGATGAATTGATGGGAAATACAGAGAGATGGGGGGGGGGGGAGAGAGAGAAGTGAGGCGGAGCGTTAAAAGTTGATGGACATGAGACGTGGAAACAGTTGTAACAGTGAGAGCAACAGAGAGACGGGAATGAAAAAAGATAGAGATAAGTCATCGTGGAGAAATAAAGAAAAAAAAAAAAGAGGATAAGGAGAAAAACAGAGGGGCAGGGAAAGACAGTGATTGAGTAAATGAGTAAGCAGCAGCTAGTCTGAGTCAGAGCTCCACAGGGAAAATATTTAGAGTCACACTCACTCTTTAAGAGAAAGAAAACTTCTCTCTCTTTTTTCTTTTCCTGTTGTGAGTACTACTAATGAGTAAGTCGCCCTCGAGTTTTTCTTTTTGTCTTTTGTACTTTCTTGAAGAAAATGCTCTTTCAGCTCTAATAGCTTGTGCTATTATGTGGTCAATCATGTAATAACCGGAAGCATGTGCGTGTATATGTATGTGTGTGTGTGCGCTCAGTATAATTTCACAGTGAGGATTTTACAGCCTGGAGAAAACATCAGAATGTATGAGTTCGATCGTTGTGTACTAAGCTCTCATAGCTTGTAGTGAGATGAGCCTTCAATAGAGCTAAGCTAGGTTTGTTAAAATGTATGCTCATTTAACACAGTGAAATTATATATAACCTCAAGGAAGTACATTGTCGCCTGGGGACATGCGACGGGTTTCATCCCACACGTCTACCTGAAAAACACCAACCAGTTTCTCAAAGACATGTTTATATCTTCAAAAACATTACTGTTTTAAGATGGGAGGGTCTTAAAATGACTCATAATTTCAGTAATGACTCATAATCTGCTTCGCTTTTCATGCAAGCAATCTCTGTTTTCTCTTTTCTAACAGCAGATATCCTTTTTCAGATAATGACACACTCCGGATCTCAAATAGCTGAAATAGCTGCGTTCATTTTCTATCTATAGTCCAGACAAAGTCAGAACTGCATGTGGATGTGGTCAGGACCAGGTAAACCACTGAACAGGTATCCTGAGTCATGGCAATCCTTCCTCTGCATCTATTTCGGCTCTCTTGCTGTCTTGCTTATTTACTTAGGGTTAAACTTAAAGGGCGGTAGTACGAGTTGAATTGAAAATTAACAGTTTTGGTCATTTCAAAAGAATAGACAGTTAAGTTTAGCATGCATGCAATCAGGAAAACAAAGAACATACAACATAACAGTGGTGTTATAAGTGAGCAAGTTCCAAAAATAACTCCCAAGTGTGCGTGCGTTAAGACTTATCTGTTATCCACCACTGATACACACACCTACGTGCCTACATACACACACACACACACACACACACACACACATACACCAGTCAGACTGACCCAAGGAAACCGGCTTTGTATAAATACAGACTCAGATTTAGATTTGCGGTGAGAGGGAGAGGAGAGGCAAGATGGATGGAAAGACGAAGAAGGGGTGGCAGAGAGAAAGAGAGAGAGAGAGAGAGAGAGAAAGAGAGAGAGAGAGGAGTGGTACAGACGCAGAGGGTGGGGTGATTTTTGTGGTTGGGGCAACAAAAGGGGGAACTGAGAACCGGAGAGTCTGACATTTAACACTAGAATTACCGAATAAAGAAAATATAATTGTCAACGGTCACAACCACTGGAAATTAGATTGGAGGCGATTTGTTTAGTAATTCCTGGAAACTGGTCATCGATGACCTCCCTGTTTCCTTTTTATACAGTGATCAATATTGAAATAGAGCGAATAATACTTGTGGAAAGAGAGAGAGACACACAGAGAGACAGAGAGAGAGAGACAGAGAGAGAGTGAGTGTGTGTGTGTATGCTGGTGCCACTGATTGCAACCACAAACTGTAATTATTTGCTAATTTGAATTAATTTCTCCTGGTATTATTAGAGGCTTTTTTGTCACAATTTACTGGCAGCACACTGTACTGGACACTTAACTGAGAGTATTTTTAGTTGACTGAGAACTCTACCAATGTGTTTGTTTTATAGATAGCTGTTATTAGACTGCACTAACATTACATTACAGTGCACCCTCTCTCTCTCTCTCCACACACGCACACACACACACACACACACAAACGTACACACACATGTTGTTAAGAAGTAGAGAAATATTTGTTCTTAATCCAACTGCCTTGAACATGTCCTTCATCTCTAAGCGGCTTTTTAAAAAACACAGTTTTCAAAAACATTACTTTTATTAATTGCAGATTTTAGAAGAAAATGTGAAAGAGATAAAATATTACACATAGGTTTCACCATTTGAGAAAAGCTGGTTGATGCTTTCCCTCGTCAATGGCACACATAGTTTGGGCATTTTACCACACTTTATCAGTGGCCTGGCCCCAAATCGTTCTTCACATGTGGAAGGTGTCAGCTGTCAACTACGGTGATAAAACAAAATTGGTACAATTAGAGAGTTTGACTGGCTGAGGTCTCAGCAGGGCATTAAATATTTTTGCTTATTGTGCACCTTTGATCAGCCAGTCAATTTGGATGTCTAAAGTCTACACAAAATTGTTTCCTGTAAATGTAAAATATGGACAATGTTGGCTCAAATAGCTTCCAGTAAATGCTGCAGAATGTGCCCGTTTCTAAAGTTATTTGTCTTTCTGTCATTTTCCAGGTTATTAAGTTGATGGTGGACTCTGACAACCGTGACTGAGGACCTAAACCAGAACTGGAAAAAAAAAAAAGACAGGACAACAAGAACAGCAGCCTGCTTAAAACTTCTTCCACGGATCTACAACACACTTGATCAAACTCAAAGCTGTATTGGCCAGATGTGAAGCATAAGAGGAGCAACAGCCCTGGACCAAAGGTAGCTGATGCTACGTGGAGTTTCATAAACAGAAAATCAAAGAAGCAGAACAATTTTTGCTCCAATGTTCACGGACCTGTGTGGAGTTACGTGGACCTGATAAAGAAATGGAGGGATATTAGTGCGAGCTCGACACCTGGTTTCTGCTTCCCATTACCGGAGTGGAGTACAGAGGGCCAGTAGCCGAGCTGTGCTGCTGGACGGACCGTTGCGGTGCGGGATCGAATTGAGCCGCTTCAACAGAACTGATGCCAAGGCCAGGAGTCAGCCATGATGTTTTTATAACCTGATGATCAGCAGAGGTAGGACATGTTTATGTTTTAATCCAGTCATTCCAAAAATGATTAATCCCTCAACATAACAGTTAATAACTTAAATAACATGATCTCCATTACTAAGATCATATGACATAAATCATGGAACAAAAATACTCAAAAACATTTAATACCTTAGCTATGCATTAAGGGAAAAAAATAAAGTATTCTTTGTTATGATATGTGTTTAAATTACATTTCTGCATGCTTCGGTAACATTCAGCAATTTGAAGTGGAATCATATCCCTTAAAACACATTTTTTAATAAATCACAAGGTTGTCATTCTGATTTATTATTGTCAATTGATCAATCTGTTATAGAATAATGAGTAATTAGTGCTTATGAATTGATATCCGATCTCTGTTTACCACATAAACATCTATATTTATCTTGTAGAACAAGCTTCAATTTTTAAGCATTGCTCAAATTTTTGTGGATTAAAAGAATGTTTTATGGTCATTTTTTGGTAAATTGCAAACTTTTGTTATTTACTACCTGAGGGAGTATAATTTGTATGATTTTTTTTTGTTGTTGTGTTTGTGCATTTTTGTGTGGGTGCGTTTGACAATATGACCATACAGTGAGTCATGATTTTTGTTTAAACTTTATAAAACACATAAACACAAACTTACAGTGCATGCGCCATTTTCTTTAGATGAAAGAAAAAAAAAAGTTTTGACAAGAAATCTCGTCTTTGCCTGGAACGGGTACAGGAGATGGGTTACTGAGACTAAACGACTGCTGATAAAATGGTGTTTATGCAGAAAAACAGTTCTATGAGCAGTATTATGAAAAACTGCTCTTAGTCATCGCTGTTGGAGGAAGTGACTGTGTGTGTTGCCTGAAAATGCTTTGCCTTGCGGTGGCCTTAAGTACCAAGTTTATCTGCTTTACTTGTGGAGGCTGAAAAAAAAACGTTTGTATGATCATCATCCGGATTCAGACAAAGTTTGTTTCTTTGACGTTACACAGCGATCTCACCAAACGTTACCTGTGCTAGTAAAGTCTGGTGATAACACCTCGGTCAGTTGTTTGATCAGCTGCGTTAGATCACATGTAGTTAGAGTAAAAAAAAAAATGTCAGTCACGTAGCTGACACCAGCTGTGTCTAGTTAACTACCGTAAACCTTTCTGACCTAACTGTTTTTCTCCATGGTTTTGTTTTGAAAATAGTGGTGGTGATGTTGACAAGTGCCACCGATGAAAACTTATATATCACAGGGGGTGCAGAAGCTGCTCTGCTTAGTTGGTGATGCAGTTACAGGGTGATAACGTACACCTGGATGTTTTTGTGCCCGTTAGTCGAATGTAGAGCTTTATTTTAAGTGAATGTAAGGGATCAATTTGTTTAAATGCTTGACTTGAACGGGCTGTTGCTGCATGCAATCAGGACCTACACACACGCACACACACATACACACACACACACACAGGTTATTGTACTACAGGAAATTCATTTACATACAGTTGAGGTTATGTAAGTGTGCACACTAAACTGCAGTGGTTTGTGGTGGAGGGTACATAATAGCAGTGTGAATATTAGATTGTTTCTCTTAAACTACTGTATGTGTTTATGTGTGTATGTGTGGAACAAGGGGTTTTGTATGTTGAGTCATTTCACTGAGTTATGCTGTATGTGCGAGAATCCTTTATTTTGTACTCAGTATATGTGTATGTGTGTGTTTTTTTGGGTGTGAGAAAGACAGCATGAGTTTGTGAATTTCAGTAAAGTAAGCAGTTGTGTCTATTGATATAGTGATGTGCGGTATGATACTATACACTATATTTTGCTGAATCAGGATTATTGTAAAAGTGTGCACTTCGGGGCACACAAGTACACAGATGTGTTGAAATATCATAATTTGTTTAAGCTTGCTGCCATTTCTCACCAGTCATCAGTTGTACAGTACCAAGTGTAGACACAAACACACACACACACACACATATACAACTGCTGTGTTATCCTCCGACACCTGTGTCACCACACACACACACCGAAGCGCTCTGTTTCCTTTCTATTTCTCGCACACACACTCCTCTTTTTTCTTGTCTTGCTGTCTCGACAGTTTCCATTGGGAACTGTTTCCACCGAAGTTTAAAAAAAAAAAAAAAAATTGTGAAAACTATCAACAGTTTTCAGCGAGGTCCCTGGATTATCTGAAGTAACTGGGACATTATTTCTGGAAAGGGACTTGGGTTTTACAAATGTAATTTTTGAGTGCATTGAAACAAAGTTCCACTCACTCTAATTATGTTGGGATGGCAGCAGAGGTCTCAGCGGCAGGGTTCCTAAAAACTCCTCAAATAAAACTCAAACTATCTGTATGGCTAAATACCACTTGGGCTAAGTGGGAAAATATGTTTTTGTGTCATTTGGGTGAACTGACCCTTTAAGGATAAATGCAGGGAAGTTCATTGGCTTAGTGTGGTGTGTGTATGTGTGTGTGTGTGTCCATGATATCAATTTATGCTTCTTTAAAATTTACTTTATTTCTGCATTTAAATTGAGGTTTTTTTTTAGGTTTGTTTTTTTTTAGTATGTGTTTAGATAAATGATTAGAATGAGCCTGAGCATGAGGCCTTTTATGCACATGAGTGCGGGCGTATGTGCGTGCATGTTTGTGTGTGTGTTTGTGTATGTTTTTCATTATGTGGTACGGTGGCTTTGCTTGGTGATGTTATTCAGCAGGGCGGATTGCTTTGAGCTGCTTGATGCTTTTAGCTGTGGTCTATGTTTGTGTGCGTGTGTATGTTTAACTGTGTCTACATATGTGCCTATGTGTGTTCGCATGCCTTCAACTGTGTACGTATATACACATGCATACATACATGCGCGCTTGTATGTGCGCGTGCGTGCGTGTGAGTGTGTGTGTTGTGGTATCATGTAGTCTTTGATGTGCTCGTACACGTCAGAGTTGGCAGATTTTTTTTTAGGGTTTTAGAAAACTGAGGAATGTTGAGTAGAGACAATTCAGTCAGGTTCAAAAGCAAGTTTGACTCTCATGCACACAAACACACACACATTACTAAGATATTCAGGAATTGATTTCTGTGATGTAGTGGCCCAAAAATGAGTTTTGCTCCTCTGAGGCATGTGTTTATTCCCCTTGTTCATCAGTAGATCTCTTTCTTTCTGTGTCATCCGCTCACTGTCCTCTCGGTTTTTATCTCTCTCATCCTGACTCACTCTCAGACACATAAACAGCAAAAGTCACAGTGAAACCTGTTTCAGAGGAAAATGTGTGAACACACAGTATGTATGATAACTACCTGTTGACCTATTTGCACCAAATAGGTCAGCAGGTGGTTCATTGTGTGTACGATGATCTCATCTTTTCACAGCTTTACAGCGCGATGTATTACTATTAGCTCTGGCACACAAACCAGACACAGACACTGGTTTTTGTGTCGGTTTTAGTCTGTGTGTGTGTGTGTGTGTGTGTGTGTGTGTGTGGGTGTGTGTGTGTGTGTGTGAGACAGCAACAAGTACCCATTTATTATTCTGTACATAGGGTAGCCCCCACCCCCACAAACTCACACACCTGCACTCGCACGCATAGCAGGTCTTTCTCTTCGTCCCCTAAAACCCAAACAACAATTTATTCTAATTAATTCCAATTAAGGCATATTAATTGTGCAGACAAAGATTAATAAAGGAGGTGTCACCAGCTGTCATGGCAATTAATGACTTAATTTGTTAGTTTGTTAATGATCGACTTGTTTAAAGGACACAGAATCAATCAAAGATCAAAGTGACAGATGTGTGTGTGTGTCTCAGTCTCTGTCTGGGTGTGGAGATGTGTGTGTGTGTGTGTGTGTTTTCATTCTTAAATCAGTTTGTCACTAGTAAAAAAAAAATCAACAACGGTTTATTGCATTATCACATTGAATTTGTCATTTTCTTTTTGTCTTAAAGTGATTTTGGCTTGTTTTCAGTTCATTTTCATTGGGGCTTTAAATCAGTGTGACATCACAGATAAGGGGCAGAACATAGCCTTCTGTTTTTCTGTTAATTAATTGCATTGTCTCTCACGTATTGATTAAATTTGGGCTGAGCAAACAGGTATATTAGCAGCCAGCCTCCTAACCTGGCATTTGATTTACAACAAAGCTATAATGCTCTCAAGCCTCAGAGTCACTGAACTACAACAACCATAGAATTGCGAACAAGGAGGAGTTATTCGCACCCTCGGTTCACTTTTCCCACAGACGTTACTTCACTCACAGTTTGAGCTCCTCTATGGCTTGGATCGCGCATGAAACTGTCCTACTTAAGTCATCAGCACAAAAGATGAACAACTGCATCAGAAAATATGTGGTTCTTTGGTAAAAAGTCGAAGGCACAAGACTGTGGACGTAAAGAGTTCAGGGTAGAGGTTAATTTCAACTCCCGAGGTGCGTTCCAGCAAGAAACAGCCAATCATCAAGCTTAAAATTCAGCCGTGTGTGCTGCTGTCGGGGGGCGGAACCTAAAGATTGCGGCTTTAAGAAAACTGATTATACAATCTACAGCGTGATTCAGTTCCCTTTTAATTTCTGGTCATTTAACAACTATGGTGCCTCTCTGATTCTTGATAGCAACATTGGCTGAGGCTCATGGGTATTGTAGTATTTTTTTAGCCATCCAGCATGTCAAAATCACAGACAAAGTATCATTTCTCAGAAACAAAGTTTGAAACACTTGAAACTGGTGGTCATAATATAAACCTGTAGGGCTGTTACATTATCCAGGAGAGTCCCATGTTTCTATGTTATGTAACTTTGAGCATATTGTGTAAAGAAAAGGTTGAAATGGGAATACAGAATGGGGAAAAACACTTCCTGAGCTAGCAGCCCCTCCCACTTCACAAATCTATAATGCAGTCATTGCATCATGTCCATCAGTGTATGGTGTTCATCACAATGTGTCACATGTTTGTATTTGTACCTAATTGGAACATAGCCTACCGATCAACTCTTCACACAATGTACAGGAGGTTACCCAGGTAGTCAAAATCGCTCGTACTAATGACAGATTCACGATAGATTCGTCCAAATACACTTCATCCTGTTCCAAACCTCGGGCCACTTCAGTGAATTCAGAGTCATTTGCTCCAGAGGGCCCAAATCATTTCTTCACACACTCTAATTTTCACTTGCATATATGAGTGAAATGCTTGCACTGTTGTAAAGTAGGTGGACAAAAATAGTAGAGTATGGTATTTGATCTGCTTTATTTTAGCTGATACTGATCCTTGGGTTTGGCTCGGAACATCTCTCCAGTATGTATGTAAGGATAAAGACTACCCCAGTAACCACCCAGTTGCTTAGACACATGTGGATAACTGACAGTAAACAAACCGTGGGAAACTCTAAATCAATCTGAAATTCGCCACTCACTTGTCCCATCCACCTGTCTCTGCAGCTCGTCTGTAGAACCACTTTATACAGCCAGAACTGACTGGCATTTGTTAGGTGGTTGTTTGGTGTGTTAATGTTCCACTGCTGGTTTTGAGGGCTCTCTTTTTGTCCAGCTTTTCTGGGGGAAAAAATCCATTAATCAGATTAAGAATGGTAACTAGGCAAAGCAGGGGCACTGGACCCAACCTAGTTTTCAAGGCTTCTACCAATTTATCTTCCTCTCTGTCTGTTTCTGTGTTTGTAGCAGAGTTGGGGTTGAAATCCATTAATCAGATTAGGTTAGCAACTGACCACATAGCTAGAGGGAGACCAGACCCCGACTAGTGGTTCTGTATTTCAGCATTATTAAACCACAGAATTACACTCCAAGCCTGTTCTGTATGTGTGTGTGTGTGTCTGAGGCAGAGGCATCTGTTGAATGTACGTCTAAGGATCTGTCTGAATGTTTGCAACGTTGTGTGTGTGTGTGTGTGTGTGTGTGTTTATGAGTCTATGCAGTAGAGAAAGTAGTAAGGTTTTCGTACCACAGAGGCACTCAAAAGCTGAAGTCTGGTAAATATAGATGACGTTACCGAAATATTTTGTTAATGATTAACACTTACACTACTTAATGCATATCAAAAGCCCTCTCCCACAGTATGTGTATGTGCATGTTTGTTTTTGCTCTCCAAGCCATTAGACCCGCGTATGTGTCACTACTTGCTCTAACGATAACCTGTGCTACACCCATCCACTGACACATTTACTCTTTAAGGATCTTTGCTCGTGTGTGTGAGGCTACCTGTTTGTGTCTGTGTGCATGCGGCTTGTGTGTATTTCTGTGGGGCATGCACAGATGTGGGTGTGTGTTTTTGTTCAGTTTGGCTACAACTGTGTGTTGTAGCGAAGTGAACAAGTGTTAACAAGCTCAGTGCAGACTGTATTTATTTAATCCATATGCTGGTGAACTATACAGCTGTGTGCTGCTCCTGGTATGTCTGGAAGGAAAAATCACTGCAGTCGCAGCCTTGTCTGAGGTACAGAAATTATTGCCAAGTCAGCTCAAATGTGGCTGTGTATATTGACAAAAACTTGTACTGTTTTTCTTTTTGCTCAAAGGAGCACTTTGCTGATATTTTTTCAACCATGTATTAGTTAAAGTGGTGACAAACCTTTGCAGACTTTTTCTCTGTATCAATGCTATTCATTCATGTATCCTGACATCATAGGGAGAGTTTGGCGGAGAACTCAGTTATACATGCACAGTGGATTTTATAGATTACTTCACATTTTATAACATGTTGTCAGAATCTGTGCAGATCTGTAAAAACACGAATCCACCGCTGAGGAAATGCAACAGAGACAGGCACAGGCTCCGACCGCCGTTGATAGTACTGCTGCCAGGCAGACAGCACCAGCACCATTCCCCGAGACGATAAAGACAGAGCTGCTGGGAGCTGACGGGCTAGTGGCTAGCGGTGGCGCTGCAGCTAGCAGCCAGGCTGCCTGGCAGCAACCACACAACTTGCCAGAACAATAAAAAGAGGGTAGCTGGGGGCTGACAGATAGTTCCAACTGGTAGTTTTTTCAGATCCAGGTGCCCACCAAAGCCAAACGCAGCCGAGTCAGGCACCATGCTGCAGTGAGTTTCACAGTAGACTGCTGTGCTTGTTTGAGTGTGTTGCCAGTGCCAGTGCAGAGGGAGCATGGGTGTGTGGAACAATGCAGGCACAAAATTGTCATCAAAGATAAACAGGAAGAAATAAGCATTGCCAGCAGCAACATGAGATGTTGACTGAGTATTACTGTAAACATATACTGTGTTTGTATATGTCCAGCAATATATCTTTTTTGATGTGGTGGTTGCTAACGCTGGTTATTCCTCCTGCAATAAATAGGAAAGATTTCAGCACTTGGGGCGCACACTCAGTGGTGAAAATATTATATGACGCTATGATTACTATTCACTTTCTTTAAATATTAAAGCTTCTCACAGTGAGCGCTGATTTGTCTTAGCAGGAAAAGCACAGGAAACTCCATTTTTATCATTACATTGTTGATGACTACGTTTAGGTGTTTGACAGGTATAATGAAAAAGGTTTATTTTCTATTGGAAGCCATCTGAAAGAGATTTGTTCTACTTTATTTACTCAAATAATTTCCTACCACTCAATGATTTCAGTGCATTTGGAGCAATTTTAATACAATAGGCTTTCATGCAGAGATGAGGATGGATTATAATGGCAACCTTTAATTTATATTATGTGTTTTATCTTAATAGTTATTACCTTCAAATGCCAAAAGATTTTATTATTCTATTAAAAGTGTTAAAAAGTAAATGTATTGAGTTAGTTTTGTGTCTTTGTGAGTTACGGGAAAAAAACTGTGGATGTCGAGCACCACAGTATTCAGTGTGCATGTGTGCGTGTGTTTGTCTTAATGAATGTGTTTTCTGGTGTGTATGATGAAAGAGGCCTGTGTAGCCTGTCAAGTATGTAGTAGTTATACATTGTATGGTGTGTGTGTGTGTGTGTGTGTGTTTCTGTTATTTATTATCCATTCTCATGAAAGACAGAGTCTCTCTCGGGGAGATGACTCAGTGTTGCTCTTTTTCTCTGCGTCATGTCTTACAGAAGTCACTTATTTGGTCTTAACGAATCAATGCTGAGTAAGTCGACCTGGAAAATCAGACACTTTTGACTCCAGCTGCTTTGGGTCCCTCGGATATGTTTGACTGCAATAACAAACACTGTTGAATTTGACTCCTGAATCCTTTTGGAGCCAATTGTCAGTAATGGAACATGAAAAGTTCCATATAATTAAAAAAACTGGAGGACCTGCTGCGTCTTTGACTACGTGAAGAAAAAGGGACATTTAGTGATTGGCAGAGAAATGGATTTAGAGAAAATAAACCTGCGACTGAAAGATTGGATGAGAATGTTTTTTTTTTTAACATGATTACTGTCAAATACTTCCAAAGCCTTTGCTGTATACTGCATTGATATAAGTGCATAAAGACGGCATTAAACTGAGCTTAGAGTAAGAGAGAGACAGATACTAGACCGAATGTATCACCATCATCAGATGAATGTTAGGATGATCACAGTTCTTGGTGATCTCAAGGCAGACTTAATAAGGAGGTGTCTGTGCTTTGTTTAGTCAAGATCTGCACAGGTTTGGCACAGGATCCTGCTTCAGGACTACTGCCGTTTAGGTTTTCATGTAGTGAAGTTTGACTTAACACTTTCCTGTTGGGTGACTTCTTATTCTTTATTCTTGCTTATGTTGTTGTTTCTTCTTTCAAAGGTTGGATTTTTGCCAATCATTTGTTGTGATTTCATTCAGTCTGATGCAAATCTCTTATCTCGAATCTTTAAAACTCAAGAGGGCTGTTGACAGTCCGTTGTGTAATTCAGTGAAGCATAGTTCATTTTTGTTTGGCATAAGACTTCCAATCAGCTCTGCCGGTTGTTAACTCGCAGACTCGGTAGAAATTCATATATCTGATGAGACTTTCTTGTCCATATATGCTGCAGACCGTGCTAATGACACTATACTGATTTATTAGCATAGTCTTTACCTTTAACATACAATTCATGACACATCTTTCATCAAAAGTTGTTAGATTAGTTAGAAATAAGATGCATGAGGTACATATATTCCACTTTGGCAGTCAGGCTAATTGTTATTTTTGATAGCACCACTGTCTGATGCCAGCAAGTCAAATATTAGCTGTTATATTAGCCAGTATAACTGGTCGAGTTCCAGCTTTTTGCAGACATCTGCCCCAGCTGCTTAACGGAGTAGATTTACAACTGCCTCTGTTGGAATATTAAGTTGAAAACCTACTTTTAGACTGGGGAAAATAACTAACCTCTCTAATGGATAAGTGCCCTAGAATGCTTAATGCTGAGCCTTAGCGTGTGTGTGTGTGTGTGTTTGAACGCGTGTGTATGTGTGTGTGGTAATCTCCATGGCAGGTTCCTTGCCATTAGTGCACTGCTGAACAAGGCAGCAATTCATTCAGCAGGTTTAACTGTCTGGTGTGTGTGTGTGTGTGTGTGTGTGTGTGTGTGTGTGTGTGTGTGTGTGTGTTAGAGAGAGAGAGAGAGAGAGAGAGAAAATCTGTATATGTGGTGTGTGTATGTGTGTGTGTGTGTGGCTGTGTGGCAGGTTTCTAAGTGCAGAGTGTGTGTTGTTTTTGGAGAATTGTTTCCGTGCGCCTGTCTGCACCATATGGCCCAATGTGGAAAAAGGCCCCTTTAGGGGTCTGTGTGTATGGGAATATGTATTGTGTGTGCGTTTCTCTCTCTCTCTCTCTCTCTGTGTGTATGTGTGTGTGTGTGTGAGAATGTGTGTACAGCGGTCTGGTCTGCCCAGAGTGAAGCTGTAAAAACAAAAACGTCTTGAGAAAAAGAAAAAAAGACTACATTTCGAGCAGTGATGTCAAATACTACCTTATTCTCTCTCACTCACACACACAAACACAAACACACACACACATGCACACACACATGCACACACACACACACACAATCACCGATCTGCGAGTTACTTATTTTTTATCTTTATCATTTGATCTTTCGTCACTTTTGTTGTTTCAATAATAGCGTCTCCGTCTTTAGTCGTATTAGCTTTAATAGTCAAGTCTGATGCAGTGTTTTACTCCAATTACACTTTCTATTTTTACTCCAATAATTACTTTCTTTCTTTCTTTTGGAATTGTTTTTCACCTCTCTTGTCATTTTAAATCTGTTTTTTTTTTTATTTTTTATATTGTTCTCAAATTGGTGAAAATAATCACTTCAATTTTTCCTCCAGTAATCACTTAATTTTCCCCTTTTGTTTTTCATTTGTCTGTTTTGTTTTTCGCTTGTCGTTTATTTTGTCTAATTGGCGTAAACCTCAGGGCTGTGGTAATGACTTCTGAGGTTAACGAGCTTCTGCTAACAATCACTCAGTCACACACATGCACAAGCACCCACTTGTGCAAGGGTGCACACACTTACGTGCGCTCTCAAGTAAGCGTGTTCATACATATAGAGATGTATGCTTATAAACACATTCACAAGCATGACACACACATTTAGAGACTGCCATTATCACAAGAAACCTGTCACATTTGATTCATGAAGCTTGCTTACAGCTTCAGTTTGAGTGTTGGATCTGAGATTAAAGGTACATTTCCAAGAAAAATGCCAATTAAAGTGCATGTACATATCAGCACGTTTCAGTATATAATGTGTGCTGGCTGTAGAGAAATGAACATACACTCTCACTCTCACTCACTCTCATACCTAAATACATCAGCAACACCATCGAAAAGATATATATGGTTGTCTGAAGGAAGAATGAGTGTTTATTTTTAAAATTCACGTGAAATAGAGAGACTGATGGTTCAAAGAAAGAGAGAGTTAGCAACCAAAAATCAATTCAATCGTATTTAGCAGCTGCATGAAAAACGGCAATCTTTTTCTTTCTGATGTGTGTGTGTGTGTGTTTACATTTAACATTTACCATCTGTTGAGTGCTCAATGCTCAGCCAGTTTAAGGCTACATGTAACAAAGCATCAATACTGATGCAGTTAAATAAAAAGTCAGTTGAAGGTTAATATTCTCACCACATTGCCCCCCCCAAAAAAAGTGACAAACTTCACTTTTTCTGGTTGTTTTCTTTGGTAAGTGGCCACTTATCGAGCGCGATACCACTCCTTCTTGTCCTGGCTTTCTACAACTCAGCGTTTTCGGTTATTTTCTGTTATCAGCATACCTTGTCATGCGTTATTTCACCTTGTAAACCAGAGCAACTTTCCATGTACAAACTTAACCAAGCTGCTAACTTAATTGCAGCATTATATTCTAGCTACCATGCACATCGACCATCATGTAGTTTTCCTCCCTTTTAAATTATATATTTGAAAGTGTGACCTTTTTGTTTTATATACATATATATATACTTTCCTTGTATTTAATGGGAGTTAATACAATGGCTGGTGTTTGGCCAGAAAACATCAGCTGTGCTTGAACACATTGTTTCTTACATGAGGTACCCGGCAGCATCTGTGTATATTGTGTGTTATCACTAAATTATTTGCTATACACAAGTTATCATAGAGCCCTGGAGTGACCGAGCCACACAGGTGTCTAAAACATCCAGCTGGTCAGTCCTTATAAAACTTACAAAGCTTTCTCTTTACCTCAGAAGTTGGATGTATAGCTTTGAGATGCTAAATTCCACTAAGCTTTATTGATGAGAAGAATCTGACTTGAGTCTTGACTGCAGTCTCCTGTTAGTTCTCCTGGTGTGAACTCTGCCTTAATCTCTCTCTCTCTCTCGCTCTCTCTGGTATCTTGATATGGTCTGTGTTCTGCAGCGACTTCTAAACATTTACATTTCTGCTTTCAAGTGCTGTTTATATATGGCTCTTATCTGCTATCTAACACACACGCGTGCACATTCAGACAGGGACAGACGGTGAATCAAACCTTTAGTCGTCCTGACAGCGGGACTGTTGCTATGTCCATAATAGGACAGGAGGAGAGAGAAAGGCAGTAAGAGAAAAGAGTGCCACATAGACAGAAGGAGGGGGAGGCAGATAATTTGCCACCAGAGTGTTTTGTGGGGAGGTGAGGCGTGGAACTTTGGTGACTTTAGCTCATAGGCTTTTTTGTGATACTCTACTGATCCCCCGTTGTGAAATTTCTCTTTTCATCTCCTCTCTTAGATTCTAGCCTCTGCTACAAGAACAGAACCCCTGGGGCCGGCAGGGATTCGGTGTCTTGCTCAAGGACACGTTAGCAGGGTGGATTTCCTATAGTCACGGGGGAGATAACTTGGCCCTCTGGTTGAGAGATGCTTTAGTCACTCTGCCACCTTGCCATGCTACCCTTGGCTTGTGTGCTCAAATGCTGCCCCATGTCGATAAACTCTTGACAAATTTGTGGAAAAAAAACACCTCTGGGACCACTGGTTGCACCCTCTCCTTTGCTCTGTAGGACAGGACAGAAGCTGTGCAAACAGAGGGTGAGGTTTTAAAGTGGTGGTTCCCAAACTTTATGGCTTACAACCCCCTAAAACAAAGCTATGTCCACTCGCGACCCCTCATCAAAGACTGCATATGTCTAAAGGGTGTTAGCAGTTAAATTTAATAGAGAAAGAGCAATTCTTCCTTCTCAGATGATTTGAATTAAAACTGAAACATTTAGTGGATTAATTAAACAGAAAAATAATTGTCAGCTGTTTTGATAATCAATTAAGACATTTGAAGGCAAAAATGCCAAAGATGTCCCAAATGTAGCTTCTCAATTGTGAGCAACTTCATCTTTTCTTGTTTTTTTTTTATCATTGTAAGCTCAATATATTTCGATTTTTGGACTGTTGCTTAGACAAAACAAGACATTTGAAGAAGTAACCTCAGGCTTTAGGAAACTGTGATGAGCATTTTTTTCTGCTTCAGGTTTTCTGACATTATTTCAAACAATTATTCAGTTAATTTTGGAAAATAATTGGCAGATTAGTCAATAATGAAAATAATTGTTAGCCGCAGTCCAAATTTGATTTTTTTGAAGTTATCCAGTAATTCACAAGAAAGAAAAAGCCAAGAAAAGAATAAAAGGTCTCAAAAAGTAAACATAGGTCACTTCCTTTCCTGTTAATTGTCTCGTGACCCCTGCGATTTACCTTTCGACCTCTTAGAGGAGTCCCTGACCTTCAGGTTGGTAAAAACAGCTTTAGGACCAGAACTGCACCTGGTTTAGGAGCCGCTCACAGTCGATCCTGACCTCTGACCTTCCTGTTAGACTGAGACAAAACAAAAGAGAACGCTGCTACTAGAGATCGGCGGAGTATCACATCAGACAGGACTACTTTTCATGAGATCAGCTAGTGACACATTGTCACTGACGGCTTGAAATCGACAATGTATTTGTTGTTAACTCTATCTGTCAGCGCAGATCTGTTTTCTTTTGATAGAGGATAGTCGAAGTTATTGCTTCAAGGGAGATGTTCCATGAACAGCAGGATAATAGAGCAAGGTAGGCCAGAGCCTTGCAACGGGTGAAATTATGGTGAGGGAGTATCAAGGAGCAATGCATAGAGAGCAAGAGAGAGAGAGAGAGAGAAAGAGAGAGAGAAAGGAAATGATACATAGGTGGAAAGAATCTCATCCCTGCTCCTGTCTCACACTGGCTTTCTCTTTCTCCGTCTCTGACACATTTGCACACTTTTACATGTACGCACACACACACTATAATTGAACAGTAATTGAACACTTCTTATCTGCTTATCTTTCCAAAGAGGTTCAAAGTAAAGATTCACAGACGCTGTGTGTGTGTGTGTGTGTGTGTCTGTGGGTGTGTGTGTGTTTGTGTGTGTGTGTGTGCGTGTATGTGTGCATGTGCATGTGCTGTCTGATTCTTATCATAGTGTTTGACTCAGATCTGCTTTTAAGGCAATGAATTCACATCTCGTCCTCCTTCTGTCTCTCTGTCTCTTCCCTTTTGGGCTGTCTTTCTAAATCTCTTCCCAGTCTCTTCTTGTGTTTTAATATCTCTCTCTCTCTTTCTCTCTCTCTCTCTTTATGTCTCTATTCCTGTCTCTCTGTCTTTCTCTAAAGTCAAGAGACAACCTATTGTCAAATCGAATTGCCAAAGCAGAATGAAATATGACTAATAAACGGTCAGTTTCCTGTGTGACATAACATCAAAGTTTAAATTCATACTCTGGACAAAGTGTCTCCTCTCTCCCCTCTTCTCTCTCTTCTCCCCTGCTCCAACTTAACTGACTGTGTTAGTATCAATTCCTTCACATTCCCTTATTTTTCCTCCCTATATCTATCCTTTATGGCCACTCTCCTTCTCTCCCTTTGTCTGTCTATCTATCTTATCCTCTTTCTCTCTCTCTCTTAGTTACATATTCTTTGTATTCTTTTTTAAAGATTATGCCTGTGTACATTCATACCCAGAAATATGCAAAGTTACGGGTTTGGCAAGTTTAAAGATAACAAATAGAAAGAGTGCAGGAGTTGATAATCGCCCCTGTCTCTTTGTCTGTTAATGTTATATGTTGTTGGTTGGATTTTTTTGGGGGGGGATAGATGCATGTGCAGATGTTTCTTTTCGCATGATTTCACATTTCTGAATTGTTGCCAGGACTGCGGTTTCTTTTTGACTCATGCGTAACTGAAGCGTGATGGCACAAAGATTAAATACCGACAACAGGTAGTGATTGACAAGAAGGCAGATAACTAAAAGGCAGGAAGAGGGGAACAGTCAGTTGTATCTCTGGCTAATTTTAACTGTCTGCAGTGCGGCCAGTGTCCGAAATTAACTTTTTGACTCATCTGCCAAGGGTAGACGACAAAATCCACTGACCAAGCATATTTTTTACTGGCCAAAATACTAAATAACTTTTTGTGTCACATAGACAGTTTAAGGGAGAGCTGCGATGTAGAGTAGCCGACGTTCCGTACAGCAAACGGTGCCGCGAAACTAGGAGCGCTTGAGATGGTCCGTGGCTGCCGCTTCTTCATGCTCCTACAGTTTCGCAGCCCTGTTTAGACGTAAAAAAACACATATGTGACTACACTTACCTGCATGTGTGGCGGATAGCTTTCTGACATTTACTCTCCAAATGGAAAATCTACCCGCATTTGGTGCTTGGCGGGGTGTTAACTTCAGACCCTGGCTTTGGCCCCCGGGGCTGCGAGACATTTTCTAACATGCGGAAGACACTTTCAGCTGTCAGTTGAATTGAAAATTGAACATGGAAAAATGGAAGAAAGTCTCACCAGCACACGGAGGATTATGCTGTTTTTTTTTTTTTAACTGTGTGTGTCATTCATCAGTGGCATAGATCAGAGAGAGATTAGAGAGAAGAATAAAAAGAGATGAAAAGAAGTGAAAGATAGAGGGAGGGGCTGAGTATAAAAAATAAGAGATGAAAGGATTTAGGGTGTAGTAACAGCTAGATAGGTTTAAGCACTAAACTCTTGTGTTTGTGCGCGTCAGTGCCTGTATCTGTGTGTATGTATGTGGATTTTTAAGGGCGTATCAGCAGTTAGATGGGTGTGAGAACTAAAGATGACATACCTATGCTCTTATTACTGATCCACACCTGAATCTCTTGTAAATCTATGACCTACTTACGGTGTCCTGATCTAGTTGAGAGGTCGCATGACTTATCCTCCCCACACACTTAGAAGAGGCTGATAGGTTCTGACAGAACAGGCAAGATAGGGTGTGTTAAGCTTTTTTTTTCAAACGTGACCATGTGATCATTTTTGACTGCTTACTAATGGAAATTAAGCGCGATATCAGTCTTTTTTTTTCTAGATTCATATCTTTTGGCTTCTGCTGCTGATAGACACTGTATGTTGGTATCTTTTTTCACTCAGAATCCTAATTACAGCATTTGACAGGTAATAATAGCAAATTTTACAAGAATATTAAATGATGATAGCCTACAGACACACAGAAAGGGCCAAATTGAACTTGCATAACAGAGATGCGTCACCTTTTAGACACTATTCGGGTTCAGTACAGCAGGATGTTTCAGCTACATTAAATTACTCAAAGTGAATTTTGCTCACAGCACAGCAGTTCTCTCTTTGTCAGGTCTGTATCTGTACGCAGTGCCAGGAAACCTACATGATGAACTGTGCCTGTTACAGGTATAAGACAAGTCAGGTATAATAGTGTGTCAGGATATGATAAAAACTTTGCTCTTTTTGAAATTATTATCAAAAGTGCATTGACAGGAATGCCCTGGTAGCCAAATGGTCATTGTACATACCGCATAACCGCAACATCCCTGATTCGATTCCAGCCAAGGACCTTTGTTGCATGTCATACTCATCTCTCTCGCCCCTTGTTTCCCGTCTGCCTCTTCACTGATCTTCAAAAAAGCAAAAAAATGCCCCCCAAAAATCTTTTAAAAAATGTGCATTGGAGAGGGGGATGCCGGCGTCTCCACAATACACGATTAAGGGTCGATAACAGTCTGTCGATATTTCAGTCAGAGGATCCGTGTCGAGACAACGCTCCCTGAATAATTGCCATCTTCATCCCACTTACAAAACCTCCCCGTGCTCTTTCCTCCTCCATAAAATCATCCAGAGCTCCCTAAGTCAGATAATCGCCGGTGATCGATTTCAGTTTATATGGTGCGAACGGAGAATTAGATCAAATCAGGTCAATGTAGATAACGGTCACCTCCTGTGTATAAGCAGCTGTGCGGATAGTGATTTTAGGTTAACTTAATGTCTTTGATTTGCACCTTACACGCTGGATAACACACAATCCCACAATCCCTGACACAAAATATACACATTTACTTTAGAAGATGCGTCCAAACCATTGTTATTTGTAGACAATCAAAAGCCATGTTTACTGTGTCGAGCCACTGTCTTGCAGATGACTGAAAAGTGTGGGTCTTGGGCAGCCTAGGGCTTTAAGATGCTGACTGTATAATCTGGTTTAAGAGATTGTTGCGTGTCATCCTCCACCCCTCTCTCCACTCATTCCTCTCAGCTCTCTACTGTTTAATAAAAGCACAAAATGCAACCAAAACACTGGAAAAAAAATGAAATTGATTAAGTTTTAGCTCAAACCTGTGAATTCTGAGGCCTTCAGAAAATTATGTAAGCTCAATTTGTTTGTGGTGCTGCAGGAATTTGCTTTCACAAAGGCCTTTTTCCCATGTGTTGTGAACTCATATAAAAGAGATTTGGGGAATTTTAAAAGGTTAGAGACATATTTCATGTTCTTTTATGTGAAGGCACCCACTAATATTGACTGTTATGGGAATGCAATGCCCTTTAAAGCCAAACAGCATTAATCTGCTGATCAGGGAAACTGAGAAAAACAAGATTCAAGAATTTATTTGCCATCTTGTTGTAATGAGCTGTTTATTATATGCCAACATAAAATGGGGGATTTTTCTTTTAATTTGTGAAATCAAATATCATGTCTGGACCCTTCAACTCTAGAAAATACAACGTTTTGGCTCTCTGGGTTCGACTCACTCATGAGCCACTGTACCTCAGTTCTTTTAAGAGACACGTCATAATTTGATGGATTTATTCATGACTTTTGCGGTGATGGTTTTATTCAGCATCTCTTGGTAATCCGTTCTGTGCAGGAAACCTCTTGACTGCATTACATTACATTTCCATGAACAGTGCAATTAGAATTCCTACGACAGCAGCGTCCATATAGTTTGAGTTAACAAGGGCCACTTCTTTATGCACATTGCTGGTAACAACTCCCTTCTAAAATTAAAAAAAGCGAACATACACACAGAGAGAAGCTTTTGAGGTGAAACAAGAATATTGCATTGTCTTCCATATATGTGTGTGTTTATACGTATGCTTGCAGCTTTTGTATACACTTCTTCAAATCTATTTATCCCTAAAATCCCTATTACAATAAGCCTAAACAAAAGTCTTCAAATTAATCTAAACTGTACTCTGTGTATCAGTATGCAGTAGTGTAACTGTGTGTGTGTGTGTGTGCGTGTGTTATCTTGAACTCCAATGTCGCAACGACCGGCAACTTCTAATAACACAGGAAAGTTCACTGTCTGTTTCGTTAGTATGTCTGCGTGTGTGTGTGTGTGAGGAGGGTGAAGATGAAAACAGTTGGAAAAATAAACGTGTGACTTTTAGGAGAGATGAATGTGAGCTCACAAAAAAAAAACCCACGGACATTTCTTTTCCCCAGGCAAACCTTCTCTGTCACTGCACCGCCGGGCGGTAAAGTAACAGCCTTAATTAGGAAAAGAACTTGTAAGAGGAAGAGAAGATTTTCCTTTGACTTTCCTGAGGTATCCAACGTGTGAAAAATGTGACACCTGCACTTATAGAAAGAATAAGAGCCTGAAGTTAAAACAAAAATGTGACACTTTTTAAAAGAATTTAAGGCCTCCTTAGACTTTGCCTGACAATTTAACTCCACTCTTAGAGGCTGTGTCTTCTATAACTCCTAGAAATTCAAACGTAGGCTTTATGTATTACCTTTTTTTTTTAACTCAAATTGATACATAGAGATTTGCAAGAACTTTTCAGTGTATATCTTTTGGTATCCTCTGTAGCCTGATTATCATGCCTTTGCTAGGATTCATTTGCTTATTGTTTTAGCTGTAATTGTACAGTCCTGCTGCCTTTGTAAAACAGCTCCTATTTTTGTTATTGCTGTAATTTTTCTAGTTAATTTTCATCTGAGGCAGAAAGATTATGGTTCATTCTGTCTTGTTGAAAAGGTTTTAATGCAGAGTGGGGTTCTGTAGTAATTCTCTTAGAGCTAGTTGTCTACCTCTGTAGTCCCTCTGGGCAGGCTAAGAGTCTCATAATCATCCACTCTGTCTGTCTGTGTGTATCTGTGTGAATGTGTGTGTGTATGTGTGTATCTGTCAGTTGTTATGCAGGATAGAGGAAATGAAAGCTCAGACTGAGCCCCAAGGCTTTCTAAACTGTCTCAGTGTCCTTCACATGCATGTGTTTCTCTGTGTGTGTGTGCGTGTGTGTGTCTTTGAGTGTGTGCACATGTGTGTGTGTGTTGGGCTGAGCACATCTGCTCCCATAAATAAGTGTGTGAGAAAACACGAGTTAGCGCTGAAAATGAGGGAAGAATACACTCATATTCTTTGTCTGTCTCTGTCTGTTATACTCAAGTACTCACACGCACGCGCCTGCACACACACACACACACACACACACATGCACGCATATGTGCATGTACTGTATGCACACAGTGTAAGGAAGTGAATTAATCTCAGCTTTTATTGTGAAACATTGGGCAGTGCTGCCACCTCCTTCCTCTTTTTTGTTCTTTGTGTGCATTAGAGTGTGTGTGTGCGTGTTCACTAACTATTGTCTGTGTGTTTTGTCATCACTGTGTGATTTCGGTTTTCTGTGTGTTCATAGTGTTTGCGTGTGTGTGTTGGATACAATTTTAAACTCTCTTTCTTAGAACTGACAACGGCTTACATTGTGGACAATGTACAATATATTACATCACACAAGCGCTGACGGCTGTTACTTTTATGTGCTGTAATTGTCTACTCTCATTTCAAGCTCATTGCGACCCAGTTTGTGTGTAATTTCCTGGTTGTCCCCCAGCAACCCCCCAACTCCGATCACAGGAAGTTGAGAGGAAGTTGTCGGGTCTTCACTACACGCACACACACAAACATGCACACACACACACAAACAAACACACACAAACACACACACACACGCACACCTCTACCTCCGCCAAAACTTTCACACCAGTAGGAGAAATGGTAGTGGGGAGTGAATAAAAGAGTGAAGAGCAGCGAGAGAGAAGGGGAGGGAACAGTGTTCTGGTGTGATAGTGTTTTTTTTTTTTCATGTGTCTCTCTTTCAAGTGTGAAAAAGTCTGTCTGTTTCTACACCTCTCACTCTCTCATCTTTTCTTTTTTGCTCATGATTCTCTGTGAGGTATGTGCCACTCCTCAGCAAACTAAACAGGGAGGATAAAGAGTTTCACAGTGTGTGAACACACACCTCAGTAACTTGGTGATTGTCTGATTTCTTAGAAGCCCTGTCAAGAAGACAGGAGAAAGGATTAAAAGAAGTGGTTAACCCAGCTGGATTTCTGCTGGAGAAACCTGATTTTGTGGCCACACTTAACTGGGTTTCTAATGGTGTTTTAACATGTACACATGCATATGACAAAGAAGGCAGTGTGGCAGATATGGAAAGAAACCAATCATAAGTCATGAGTCATAAGTTAAAACAAAACAAACAAAAAAAATCCAGTGGTTAAAGGTAGGAAAACCCACGCTCAAAGCATGAAATTAGAGCTGCAACAGTAGTTGATTAATCGATTAATCGGTCAACTGTATGTTAATTGGCAACTACTTTGATAATGGAAAAATCATTTAGTAATTTTTTAAGCAAGTATAAAAAAAAATGTTGTTTGTATCTTCTCAAATGTGATGATTTTATGCTTTTCTTTACTTTGCATGATAGTAAACTCAATATCTTTGGGTTTCAGAGTCAAAATAAGACATTTTAAGAAGTAACCGTGGAAATTATAACAGGCATTTTCACTACTTAGTTGACTAAATGATTCATCGATTAATCGAGAAAATAACTGGCAGATGAATTGATAATGAAAGATAATTGTTAGTTGCGGCCCTACTTGATGCAGGGTTTGAGCCTCAGTTCCTCACTATGTGGCGCTGAACTGTTTCTGACTTTTTGACCGTTACAGTCATTGTTTGATAAGTGTCTCTTCCCTCAGTCTGCCGAGTTAAACTGCTTCTCATAGTTTCACTGTAAACAAGTCTCGTCAGACAAACCTCATCACTCTGTCTTTGAAGACAAGTATACAAAATCAGAACCTCAAGAAAGTAACACAGTCCTCTTCAAAAGGGGATGTTTCACAGTATTTAGATACATCTTAAGCTGTGTGTGCATATTTGTTGAACCCAAGCAGAATCTTCTGAGTATTAGTCAGTATTTTTTTTATCCTAGCTAAGAAAAGGCTCTTCAAACAGACACCTCTTTAATACAGTATTTTGAGGATTTGGAAGTCCCTCTTCAATTATTTATCAAACCCTACTTATGATGTGTTTTTCTTTGGTGTGCATTTGAAGTTTTTTTGATTGTCTTTTTGTTGCACATTTTCACAATGTACAAAATCCAAACAGTACACTATATCCAAACTAATCCCAAGTTTCTACCCGGCCTGCCCACCTAAACAAACCAGACGTGCACCACTACCTTAAAGTCAGTCATCTTATACACTTGCCGAAGAGGAGAAACACACAAGCAAATAAAACAACAACAAACAGACAGACAGATAAACACACAGTGACAGAAGGAGTCAGAAGTTTATACTTATTATAGGGTTACATTCTCTGCATCCATTTTTTCTGCAAATGTCAGGAAAGACTGTCAAATTGCTTAAAATCTCAGACCCTTGGAGAGAGTATCTTATCGTCTCTAACTTGAGATATTGCATAACCACTTTGATCCAGTGAGAATGTGTGGGAGGGAGGGTGTTTCCACCTGAACAGTATAAGTTGCCTGGATAACAAAGTGCAGAAGGCCAGCATGTTGCACTTACAATTACTTAGATGCACACCCTGTGGTACAACACCAAATAAAGCAATAAAAAGGGATGGATCCATTGGCTCCTCCAACATCTTCGAGAAAGTACGAAGGTAGACTGCCAGAAATGATGTAATCTGGGACAGAACATATATAATAGACTTGTTAAAGAGCTTGCTTGCATCTGTCACATATAGGGTCCAACTCTAGCCTAATTCTGGACAACCTAGCCTTCAACCAATGAAATAAGTGTACTGAATTGAATTGTACAACAGCATGCCATTGACAAATGGATGATGAGTAAATCCTTGGAATAATTTCCTGCCAAATTGCATCTGGGATTTGTTTAAAGGTGCAGTGTGTAGAATTTAGTGGCATCTAGGGGAATGGACTTGGCAGAAATGGAACACAAAATTCATAAGTATGTTTTAAGTAGTTTATAATCTCATGAAAATAAGAATCGTTGTGTTTTCGTTACCTTAGAATGAGCCCTTTATATCTACATAGGGAGCTGGTCCTCTTCCTCGGAGCCCGCCATGTTGCACCGCCATGTTTCTACAGTAGCCCAGAATGGACAAACCAAACACTGGCTCTAGAGAGGGCCTTTCACATTTTTAGCGACTTCGCCGCTGCTGAAGGTTCTCCTACACGCTTGGAAGGGAAGGGTAAAAGGAGGGGTATTGAGTTTATTGCCATCTGCAACCTCACTCGCTAGATGCCACTAAATCCTACACACTGGTCCTTTAAATCCTCTTCCCATTTTTTTTTAAGTTGATCTGAAGTTATTTAGAGTTATTTAGAAATTATGTAGATTGAGAAGGTTATATGTCCTACCTATAATCTGTTTTAAATCCTGAACTTAGAAATAGAATCTAACAGAGATGTGGGGGGAAACAATCGGAGCGTGAGGCTATAAAGTTCCGCAATAGTAGATATCTATAAAAATGAGACCTGGGGATACCAAATTTGTTTACCAGTGTGTGTATTTGAAGCTTTTGTTGTGTATCTCTGTACTGTTAGAGTGTCTCCTTTGATATTAAGGGTGTGTAGTACTTTTATCAAAGCGTAAAATGTCTTTCTTTTTACACATTCACCCGAACAACACCTCAGTTTATTGTTTATGTGGTCTGTTGTAATGCAGTAGATTTTAAACTGGTATGTGTAATGTCTGCTGTGTGTGTGGTGCTTTGTTGTTGTGCAGGAAGAAACTAAATGAGGATTTAATGAAGTTGGATTACTTTTAAATAATGCAAATGGTGGAACTAATCTTTTAATGTGGTCATATTACAAAGGTTTTTATCATTAATTACAGTTGTGTAGAATTCAATGAGAGGAAATTGATGTTCAGCTTATCAGTCCTTATTGGACAATTGTGTTAATGTGTATATAGTTATTGTGTTTCCTTTGTACCGAATGATTTGTTCATGCATGTTTATGTGAGTTTGTGTGTGCAAGTGTGTTTCTATGTGTCTGTGCTTCTGTTTTACAGCTCTTTTACTAAATGTTTTTAACACAGCGAGGTGCATATCTGGTTAAGTAAACTGATAAAAAAAATGGGTTTTAGCATGTTGACATGTGTTTTCCCTCTCTGTGAGTGTGTGTTATCCGTAAGGATCTTTTCTCATCGCCTACCTCTGTATCCTGGCAGCCAGTTCAACAATAATTAATTACACACACACTCCTCACAGTTTGTGTGTGTGTTTTCCACACTCCTGCATGTGTAAAACTGTGACATGACAGCTGTATGATTTATTTTTAAAGTTCTAAATGAGATTTTACACAGACATACCCACAGACACAGACAACAGATATCTGCTGACCACAGTTTGTTCACCACAAAAATTGGTTAAGGTGACATCATCAGTGATGGTGAGAGAAAGAGATCCATTTTTAAAGGAGCTTTCTTAGACGTGACCACACACACATGGTATGCTCCATACACACATTCACACACAGACGGAGTATGCTCTAAGGACCATAGCAGGGGAGCTGTGTCTGTATCTGAGTGCGTCTGTGTGTGTGTCTGTGTGTATAAAGTTAAAATCCAGACTGCCATTCCAGAGGCCAGACTATTGAGTCTTATAAACTCTCAGGTCACAGATTATTGAAATAGCAGAAGAGATATATAGTCTGCGCCTGTGTGTGTCTTCTGTTTAACTATTTCACTGAAATAGTCACAAATTGATGAGGAGACATTGAAATCCAGACACACATGCAAAGACACATCTGCATGTGTATGTACTTACGTGCATACATGTATGTGATTTAATGAAATGACAGGTGTGTGTGTGTGTGTGTGTGTGTGAGAGAGAGAGAGAGAGAGAGAGAGAGAGAGAGAGAGAGTTGTGTATGCCACTATTTGAACTATCAGCCTGGATCTGTGTATGGTGTGTGCATGCTGTAATACTGATTTATTTCAGCATCATTTATGGTCCCACTGGGAGCTAAACCAGCAATCTGTTGGCTGCTATTTCATTGTAATACTCTAACATGCACACAGATAGTCTTTTGTATAGGCTCATCTAACAAAATGTACCTTGTTTTAACCTACTAACCTCCAATAATTTGGCAAGGAACGTTTGGACAGTTCATAGCGATTCCTCCAGAAAAACTTAATAACCTGTTTATATTCTCCTCTGACCCACCTTTGGGCTCCTAGGGTGTTAGCATAGTGCTTTCAAATGTGCCTGTGCAGATGAAAACCGCTTATTTCTGTCATGCTGAGTGAGTCACTGTTGGAAAAACGAGATTCCGTCACTTGTAAAATGTTGTGTTTTACTGTGTCTTGTGTGTTTTATAAAGTTGAATAATTAATTGAGTTAATTGAGCAGAAATTCAACAGTTTTAATCTGTAGAGCAGTTTCAGAGAATGTCTTTCATTGAAGTGAGAACTTTCTTCTCTTCTCCCAGTAGTTTTTGAACAGCGGTCTGAACTCTAAAGTGCTCAGTAGCCAGAAGAACATGGTTATACTGGACAGCTGTGTGTGTATGTCCGTGTGTAAGTGGTGTTAACCAATGTTCTGCCTTTAACTCCCCAAAGGGGTAAATAGCCCTCCTACAGAGTACTACACACACATGCACAAACCCACAAACACACGGTATAGTGCTTCCCAGACCCTGTGTGGTGCAGTAATCCAATGTAGTTATTCAGGGTCAGACTCCTCTAATAGACTTTTAATAAAGTTTGTGTGGTGGGGGGCTCTGCTGGAAGTGTGTGTGTCTGTTCGTACACGCAGGATCGGTGCACTCATCATTCCATTGCATTCATTTCTGAATCTGTGTTTATCTACTGTAAATTCTGAGCACTTTCTTGTATGTAGTTTTTTCGCAGTATGGTTTGCCAGGTGAAAACATTCATATCTTTAATTAATAAGTGGAACAACGGGGATTAGAATAATAAAAGAACAGTACACTGCATGTTTGAAATCAGAAATTTAACACCCTCAGAGTTAAAATGAACACTGACCCAGTGTTTATACAGGAACCACTGTGAAAGTGTTGAATTAACATTTCTGAATGAGTTAACATTATAAACACCATGACAGCGTTACTTAACAAACTCTCATAGTGTAAATTATTAACACCATAACGGATAACAACACTGGTCAGTGTTCAATCAAAGTTCACTCATTAGAGACACTCATGGAGTAACTGGTCAACACTGCACCGGTGGTCAGCTAACACTTGGTGGTGACAGTCCTTCAATTTATCACTTAAAATTTACACTAAACTATTGTTGAATATTGTACTTAAAGTGTAGATGGTCTCCTGGAACTGACACCATTAGAGTTCACATGTACAATCTGTAAATGTTGCCCTCCCACCACCCATGTGCAATAATTCAAATAGGTACTGCAATGAAAGAAATTTTATTTTTTCCTGTAACAAGGGCTTCACATTATATTTGACAAACAGTGCACTCATAAAAAAAAAAACCCCTGCAGAGACCTTGTACAATATAGTACTGCCAAAAACACAAGGTAGCCTATTACTGTTACAATGCAGCTGTCTGGAACAACATAGAAAAGTGAATGTGTACCATAAGACATTTAGACATCAAAGGGCTTGAAGTATCACAACTAATGAGGTGTAATGTTTGAAACATTATGCATTTGGTCAACAACTAAAATGTAGTCTCCATTTCTGTTACCAAAAATTAGACTTCATTTCTCAAAAAGATGCAATCTTACTGAACACCTGCATCTCATCAACAAAATCTGTGCAAACAAACAAGACCCATGTGATATTCAGTACCATTATGTTTAA
This sequence comes from Thunnus thynnus, assembly GCF_963924715.1. Classification (NCBI taxonomy): domain Eukaryota; kingdom Metazoa; phylum Chordata; class Actinopteri; order Scombriformes; family Scombridae; genus Thunnus; species Thunnus thynnus. Next base: position 14,939,163 of record NC_089531.1, on the reverse strand, counting down.
CCCAAGTTGTGACACTTATTTCACTTGACACATCGGTTTGAAAGTGTTCTGAACTCAAATCACCATTTTCAACATCAGTCTGTATTTTCATTTTGTGAGGCCCAGACTTTAAAGCTTTGGCAGACAGTGATTCACAATAACAGGCAACAGCTATTTGGTGTTTCTTGGCAAGGGACTTCGTTATGTTCTTGACGTTTTTAATGCTGAACGTGAAGAATTTGTGTTTGGCTGCATACCTCATACTCCAAACGTGTAATAAAGGACCAATTTTGCATATACGCTCAGGATAGTGGACCATGAAGTGATGTTTTGGGATCAAATTATCTTGAGGATACAAATCTGTAAATAACCGACGATGCTCTTCATTAAGATGTTTTTTAAATACTGTCATTCCCTCTGTAATACATGGAGAAAATACAATGTTAATGATGTGCAACAACAGTATCAATAGATGGCATTGTCTGCCGCCCTGTGGGACAACATCGCCGAAGATTAGTATGAGGCATAATGTTTGACTGGCATCAACCCAATATTGTTGCCAGTGCGCAACATGTTTGTGTGCGTTGGATGATTCTTTTTATCCATAAAGCCATAGTTGAATGCATAGTATAATTTCATTGGAAATAAAATTCAATATTCAAACAACAACTTAACGTCATCATGTGCTACTCCTTCCTCCTAAGATATCATGCAATATGACAAACACAGAATTAACTGATATGTTGAAGTACGCCAAGGTATTGAGTATGCTATTTCATTTGATCCCAAAACTTTCCTCCTGGAATTTTCTCTTGGATTTTCAACAATATAACTGTAATGCTCCTCATTGATTAGTTTGGTGCATAAAGTCACATGTTGCTCATTTTTGCTGTATATAACACTGTATGAGCTGATGCTCTGTCAATGAGACACATCCTGCAGTAGTAGTTAGCAGAAAAAAGATTCATTGGGGGGTTGTGGATGGCTGCTGCCATACTCAAAGGTCTCCTTCATCTTCTGCAGGATGCTTTCTCTGTCACTGGTGTGGTTTATCAAGGATATGGTATTTCTAATATTTTGTCCATCCCATTTATGTCAGTGTGGGTAGTCAAAATATTAGAAACACCTCTTTGTATAACATAATATAACTTAACAACAGCACAATACTACAGCCTCCAAAATAACCATAAAGTTGAGAGCACCTCTTTAAAACAGTTTCTTTTTAAATCAACATTAGAACCTTCATAAAGGGAGGATTTATTTAAGGACTGTAATATACTGCCTTAGTTTTATCTAGGTAGACCTAATAAACTGGCAACTGAGTGTATTTCAGCATTAATAATCAAAGGGACCCTGTACAGTGTCAAGTACATCCTTAAGTAATCTTGAAACCATCATTTCTTAATGCAAAAAATAAATTTAAAAATGATAAGCAATTAAGATAAACACACAACTTGCTTATCCTTTCCTGAAGAAGGGATCTTTTAATGCGGGGAACAAGGTGAATATTCCCAATGCATATCTCTCTTTAGTAATTCGCTTCGGGATTATGCTGCAAAGAGGGAAAAAAAAGGAAAAATTGTTGTTTGTTCACTTACCCAAATGTCGGATAGCACTTCATAGAGATGGGACAATTATGGCATTACTGCAGTAATATGAGTCTACTGCAGTGTTGAGACCAACACTGTCATTGCTGTTTTTTTCTCCAATCTCAACTGCTGATGGCCTTTTTCAATCCAACAAAGTGACTACTAACAAACTACCGGTAATTCAGCCACAAATCCACACATTTCTGACTACCTTCCTTAATTTTAGTAATGATGCAGTATGGGAATTTATTTAAAATTTCAGTTAAATGGCTGTAACCGCCTAACCGCTGGGGTGAGCTGCCCTATTTCACACAGTTCTGCTCATCCTTACAATCAAATCTGTATCTGCTATCAACTTACCCCTCAGTCTCAACCATGTGTGCTGCAAGAATGTTAACCATCTGTCTTCTTCTACTGTCACACAGCGTCCCAGTCTCTTCATATTCTTCAAGCACTGTTGTCTCTCCATGTTTTGTCAGCAGGATCTGTTTTATCAGCTACACAGATGATGACAATGAATTACAGTGGCACTTATTATTACAATGTAACAAGGCCAAACAGTATGGTCTGGATTTGGCTTTGTGTCTATCAAAATTTTATGGGTTATTCTTCGGATCGCAAGGAACCTTTCCGAAGTTACACAGGAGTCAGTACAAAACTTGAGTAATTCCAATAAAATACACGTAAAAAAGGTAAACCTAAATATTTTCTCCTTGCCAGAGGTGTGGTTAGCAGGTCTGATTTTAAACCAAGAGCAGCAAACTTATAGCATGATGGTAATGATGATTTAGAAAAGCCAAACTTGAAAGCACACATTTTTCCTTACTCCAGATTTTTGTGAACGTAATGTCAGGATTTCATATTGACATAGGGTTTTTTGACCCTTGCTCTCAGCCATGCAAGAAACTCCCATCTCTATGTCTTTACTGACTGAAAAATTAGGAATCAATAGAGAAACGTCTGCTTTGCTATGCTGCATTTTGTGCTATAAATACATTACTTTTTTAAGCAATCACTTCAATTTAGCAAGTGTTTAAATTATACAATTATTTTTAACTTACTTACTTAACTCATCACTGGTTAGTTATATACTGATTGGGAAGTTTATCTTCAGAAGTGAATTCTTCAAAATCAGCTGCTTGTGATTTGATGTATTACTTGCGGTTTTGATACTGCAGCTTCATGATCATTTTGCCATTTACAACATCAGACTGTAGAGGAGGAGGGGGGACAACATGAAATTTCTTAATACATCCTTACAGTGCTGTTTTAATTATAATTATTTATTGCCTTTTAATAGCCTGAAAGACAATCAAAAACTTTCACTACACTCAAATGTTCTGGTACGCAGATGCTCTCTTTCTGCTTGAGAGGTCTGGAACCTTATATACTGCTCTTCACTCCTCCTATGATTGTGATATCTTTGTATCCTACCAAACTAACACACTAAAAAGCACAGAATGGCCTCTTTATGCCATCTTGGCTGTTATGGCCTGATTCTCAAACTACCAAATAGTAGACAAATACAACAGGTGCGATGGTTACATGGTTATATTTATATCATAGCAACTTAAAGGCTCTATATGTAGGAATCAGAAATTCCTTCTCAATAGTGACATCTGTGGCTGTTAAATGAAGTACAGGCAACATCCTGTTGCTTGCGCTCGTGTGCTCGTGGCGCAAGACCGTTAGAGGTGATGTCCTTTTCCTCGCTGTGTTTTGCACTGTGTTTCAGCAAAGCATCTCTCGCTCCCAGTCAGTCAGTGTAGACGGATCTATCAGTAAATCATATCAGCAGAACTACAAAAACAGATGTTCATTTTGTTAGCTTGGATGAGCATCTGCAAGCATGATATTAGGGGTATCAATGAGCTGTGTGATGCAAAGCCTTTGGAAATTGTTTTTGGAAGTGGTATGCATCTTCAGTTTAAAATATCCAGAAAAAAGTCCTGGCACACAACACTTTGCGTTTATCGATTGAGTCAGTTTGAAGGTATTCTCTTATGTAGACTACTATGTGAAAGCTGTCTCTGAAGAACTTAGAATGAAAGAAAATGGCAGCATATGCTTTTAAAGCCACATATATGCTAAGAGGCACATATAGAAGCACATAGAAAGAAACTCTGTGACTGTTTGAGCTCGTTTTTTTGCTATATTTAATACTGGCTGGCTGTCAGTCAGGTAGAGTGCTGTTGTGCTTCTAAGACTTACACCTTAACACACACACACACACACACCTACACACACCTACAAAACACCTCAAATTTCATATAAGGATAGGAGGAGGAGAGAAATAGAGATTGAGAAGGAGACAGCAGCAGAGAGAAGAGAGGGAGATGGATATGGGTGGGTGGAAGAGGGAGATTAATTGAGAGAGGGAGATAGATGAAAGATGGACAGATATGGAGAGGGGGAGGAGGGATGCGTGTGTTCACTATATAGGTTTGTGTGTGTGTGTGTGTGAGTAAGAAAAAGACCAATACAGAGAATAAGAAAGCAGAGAAAGGCAGCTCAAGAGTGAAGAAGAAGAAGCAGAAACAGAGGGAGGGAGTCTCATAACGAGAGAGTGTGGTATTGAAATGTGAACCTCTGATTAAGTTTGACATTTAAGATGACATATTTTGCATGCTGTTACCCCTTTACAAATGAGTCCTACACTCTGTGAGTGTGTGTCTGCATATGAGTGTGTGTGTGTGTGTGATTTGCTTGATCCGTGGCAGGAATGAATTGGGCCCCAGATGAAGAGTGTGTGTGTGTGTGTGTGTGTAAGTAAGACTTCTGGCATTGATTAGGGGCCTAGCAAGCAACTGAAAGCTTTTAGTCTTAAAATGGCAGGTGGACTCTGTCTCTCAGTGATTTTAGGTTGTCCTTCTCTCTCTCCCTCCTTCTGTCTCTCTCTCCACCCCTCCCTTCCTATCTTCAATTAGACTCCTGCCTCTGCAAAATCAATTCTAAGATCAAGCAGTTACGTCGTCAGAAAGAAAAAATCCTCCCCGCAGCAGACTCCTTTACCCCCTAACTCCTCGTTTCTGGAGGAAGCCAGACACACCCGTACTCCCATCCAACGCTTGAACTAAGCACCGCATAGTAGCTGGCACTTGTGGCCGATTCCTATTATTATCCCACCGCTCTAAATAGGCTCGGTTTCACGGACTGATCTGTTTTGTCTGTGTGGGTACTAAACCGGTCACGTGTGCGCTTTCATTAATATTTTCCTCAGCTGCTTTCATTCACTGACACGTAACCTAAAGCTACAAGCCATTTCAGCGTGACTGCCATTTTGTGCATCAGTGGCCTTCCTAGAAGTAATAATCTGTGACATTTTCATATAAATAAATGACTGCCGAATGATACAACACAGTCATGAAAGCTCCAACATTTGCAACAGCAACAACAGAGCTGGCGTCTGCCAGATCTTTCCAGGAAAAATCCTTTTTACAGACAGGAAGTGATGTGTTTCAGGTTTCTGGCAGCAGCTTCAGTGGTATTTATTTAGAGGAAAGAAACAATATTTGAGCATGGCGTAACAGACAAAGAAACATGTTCACTAGAAAAATGTCATCAATGGAAAATCCAGTAACAAATTTGCCAAAATAGTAGACTCATTGATTAGCAGATTAATCGATTAGTTTTGACAATTTTTTAACTATTTCGACATTGTTTACCTAATTTTTCAAGCAGAAATGCTAACATGTGATGGTTCTAGCCTCTCAAATATGAGCATTTGCTGCTTTCTTTTTCTGTCTTTATCTGAATGTCTTTGGGTTTTGAAATGTTGGTCAGACAAAATAAACAATTCAAGTCGTCAGCTTGGGTTCAACAACATTTTTTTTTTGTGACTATTTTCTAACTTAAGCGATTAATGGAAAAAATAACTATCAGAATATAAAATAACTAAAACATTAGGTGCATGCTTAGTTGATTAATCATTTCTGTGATCTTCCATCCACTCACCAAATCTGCAAGTAAAATTTTCCAAAAGCATCCACATGTGGTTTTAGATACAGAAACACAAGTGTTGCACACTTGTACTTGAAAATGCACATTTAAAACTTAACTTCTAACTTAAATTTGACTTTTCGCTCACTTTTCTTTTCAGTCCCTGCATCAAGGGGAACATAATGAGAAATGTTGAAAAATGTTATGCAGGCAATTTACTCTGACATTAATTCACATGATTACATTATTTTCTACTTGTAGAGAATCCATTTAATTTATTCATTGTGCCATTTGGCCAGAACAGCTCGCCCCCACATGTCCACCACTCACTCACTCACTCACTCACTCACTGTCAATGGCTTTCTATCTACAAGTTCCCTATCAAGTATGTGTGGGAAAAAACAGAACAAGAACAAGACATCTGGGAAAGGATTGTTTCATTATATCAGTCAAAGTAAATCAGTAACCTCACCGTGGGTTGTGGAATTGTTTTAAATCCATCATTATGTTGCAGGTTGTTGGAGGGGCAACCAGCTAGACGCCTGACCTAGTGCACAACTGCATCTAGAGTCTTGGACAAATTAGATCCAAAATGTGCTAGAATCGGTTAAAAAACTGTTGACTTAAAGAATGGAAAGTTGTATTTTTTAGCTTTGAGGGATGGGAAGAGGTTGCCTATTAAATGCCCTTCTCCCGTAGTAGCGTGGGTGCAGAAAACTTGCTTTAGACATTAATGGAAGTGGAGCTTATCTGCTCTTTGTCTCTTGCCTCTCTTCTCTCCTTCTCCACCCTATTCTCTTGTTCCTATTTCTGTCTATCCATTTCCCCAGACAATGTCTGTTTTTTCTTCTTAAATGAAGAAAATGTGTTCTCTTTCCTGTGTAAACTCTCTCATCCCCTGCTTGCCACTGTCCTCCTTCTCTCCTTTCACTCACCCCCCTTGTGTAAGAGACGGTCCTATGTATTTTTTTTATTTTAATTAGGAGTTCTTACCTTCTTTCTATGTTCTATATCTTCCTTCCTGTCTTAATCATACTCCTCAATGTACCCCCACTTCTACATAAATATATCTTTTTTTTAAAATTAAGAATCAGAGAGTGAGAGATGGCATCAAAGGAAAAAAGAAAGGACAGATGATTAGGGGCAGGAAATGCAGAGACAAAGACCGAGAGGATAATATGAAAAGACAGAATGACGCAGAAAGAGAAACAGAATGAAAGCTAGAGAGAGATTTTTCTGTGTAACAAGACCTTGCCCTTAGCATTATTTCTTCATATGTTGCACATTAATCCTTTGTTTATGAAAAGATGGAGATGCCAACTACAGCTGTCCCACGGGGAGGGGAAGAGAAGAGATATCTGAAGGCAGCAGAAATACGTGGCTATGTTCAGATTTGGTATAAAACCCATCCATTACAGTGACTTAATAATATGCATTTAGAGAATTAGCTCGGGGTCAGTGGGTAAAATGGTTGAGGTGTACTGGTAATCTGTGTTTCTCCATTAGTGAGATCTAACGCTCTTGTCTGAATGAATAGGACTCCCTTTCAAGTTTGAATATTAGCGTCGGGCTGGCATTACATGATGATCCTGCACACATCATGTGGCTGAACTGGAAGTTCATGATGTTCGTGTGACTTAATGGTTACATGAAACACAGTACAAAAACTACACACACATGCATGACAAAGGATGGTAGAGATTTAACATCCGTTGTCATTCACACTGCTGAAACAATTTACAATTCACTCTATCAACAGAGAATATATCCTGAACAGTTTTGATAATATTAATCATTTAAGTCTTATATTAAGCAGTAATGCCAAACATACCAGCTTCTCTAATGTGAGGATTTCCTGTTTTTATACTATTGCAGGTTGAATATCTTTTGGTTTTGGACTGTTGGTCTGAAGAAAAGAGTAATTTCAAGATGCCACCCAGGCTCTGGAAAATTATAATGGATATTTTTCCCTATTTTCATATATTTTATAGATTAAATAATCGGCTAATTAAAAAAGACTTGATTTTTTCACACTGCCAGTTGATGGTATGAAGTACCAGCTGGTTTTAGTTGTACTCAACTGAAAGTCTATTGATGTGACATAAAAACTTTTTAGTTAACTGATACACAGTTCAACTGTTATCAAACTCAGTTTACCACCATGCAGCATGAAAAACATTCAGACATATTAAGGATGGAAATCCTTAAACATGGATCCTCTACTTTGGCCTGGACGTACGCTGATACATATACAGTAGATACCTACCGCACCGGTGTCAGTGCATCCTTCAACAGTTGTCTTAGGGTGATTATTGGCAATTTCAGATAAAAGCCTCACTGGCGTTGGGGCTAATTGCAGTTGATGGAAATGATTAACTGTCGTATTCATCCTCGTTGTGGTATTGAGGCCGTTGTGGTGTATAGGGGCTAATTGTAGCTAGTAGCAGTAGTTGTTATGCGGTATGTTGTGGTGGGTTGTACCTAATTGTAGTTGATAGTAATGGTTCCAGTCTGTGTATACAGCCTGAAGCAGACAAAGGCTGTACTGCGACATTGAAGCACATACACACACACACACACACACACACACACACCCAGAAACAGACACACACAGTACAGCTTTTTGACACACACCTATTATTCTTGACCACATCCTGGAGCACACAAATAAGTGTGCCTGAAGTATGCAAATGACACATGATGCCAGAGTAAATAAATAATAGATAATACTCTTGTTAATTTCTGTTTTATTGATTGCACACTTTAGAAAAATCATTCATTATTATCATTTTGATGAACTTTTTAAGTCATCACTGAAATCATACAGGGCAGATGGAAACACAGTTAGGTCAGTCAGTGCCCTGTCTTAGGTCGGGATTTCAGCTTCATTGCTTTACCACAACGATCTGTAGTTTTCCACTGTGTGTGTGTGTGTGTGTGTGTGTGTGTGTGTGTGTGTGTGTGTGTGTGTGTGTGTGTGTGTATGTGTGTGTGTGTGTGAGAGTGAGCGAATGATGAATTCTGACTGGGTGTGGTGAACATCAGATGAGATTTTCCTCTGCTCCCTGCACTCACTCACTCTCATACACACACACACACACACACACACACACACACATATGCAGGCACACACACAGTGAGTGCCAGGGCTGGTCTAGGCGTGGGCCCTCACAGACATAAATTGCTTTATTTTAATAGTTGTATGGTAGAGAAAGAGGGAGAGAAAAAAAATGGTAAAACACTAGAAAGGCCATAGAAAGAAAATTGGATTCAACAAAGAAAGCAGCCTTCTCTCTCGCTCTTTCTTTTATTTTTGTCTCTCTTTTTTGTTTTTTGTGTGTGTGTTTGTGTTTTATCTTCTCTTTTCTTCCTAATCCACTAGATCACATTACAGGGTTATTAAAATATGGTCCCTTTCAATCTGTTTATGTGTATCTGCTTGTGTTTGTTTATGGTCATCTAATTATCTGTTTTCAACTACATCCTCTTTTCCTTCTCTTTCTTCAGAAGCGTGTGTGTGTTAGTGTTGATTTTCCTCATGCTTCAAATGTTTGCAGTTCACTATCAGTAAATAACAGTAAGCACTTATCTCTCACACTAACATAGACTCACCCGCAGAGAGTCGCACGCACGCTATCTCGCTTCAACACGCATCATCAAATATGCACACGCACGCACGCACTCGCAGCGTCTTCCCCCCTCATATTGCATTGATCTAAAAGTGATCAGTTTTTGGCGTCTATCAGGCGTCTGTTGGGTTTCACTGTGTTTATGACTGAACACACACACACACAAACACGGCGTATGGGTCAATGGGTTGACTGTGTTTACGACTGAATATGAACTGAACAACCACAAATAAACACACACGCGCACGCACACACACACATGCTTGCACACACACGCAGTATCTCTCCCTGTCACGACTGTTGTGAACAAAACAACCACAATTGTTCTCTTTTCAAACAAAAGAAAGATTATGGTTTAACATAAAACACATGGTTGGTTATTTGATGGCTTTGTATAGTGATTATAAGAGAGGGAGGGAGGGAAAGGAGGGATGGTGGGAGAAGGGGGACGACTGTCGGAGGGAGCAGGAACAGAATGAAACATTTTATTGATGGAATTACTTAAATTATTGTTGCAATTATTCTTGTACGTGAAAGAGGGCAATAGAGAATAGAGAAAGGCAATTAATATGCCCTGACAAGTGCTTTTTTTTTTTTGTTTGATAGAGGTATTTTACTTTGATTATAAATGAGCATGCTGCTGAAAAGGAGAGAAAAATGAGATGAGAGAGGAGTAAAATAATTAAAATGGGATATTAAAAGAAAAATAAAAGCAGACAAAAGAAAATTTCAAAAAGAAAAAAAAGAGAGAGAGAGAGGAAACCAAAGGACAGGAGGTGACACAGATAGAGCATGAGAGACAAAGAGAGATGAGAAAAAGAGAATTTGGGAGCCAGAAAATGAATGAAAGGCACGCAAGAAGAGATGCAAAAAAGAAATTTGGAGCGCTAGAGGGGATGAATTGCAGTCTACCGCCTCCCTCATCCATCTTTCTGATATGGGGGTGTGTGGTTTGATGTGGTTGTGTGTTGGACATTCTCCCTGTGTCTCTCTCCTCCCTCGGTCTCCCCCGTTTCTCTCCGTGCCTCACCCTCTCTCTCTCTCTCTCTCTCTGCTTTTCTCCCCTCTCTCTTCCACCCCTCCTCTCCCCGCGTCCTCACGCTCTCTCTGATATGGTTTGGGTTTTGATGTGGTCATGTGTTGAAGATTCTCACGGATGGTTTCCATAATGATAAAAAGATTCACTCCCTGGTTTAGGGGGAAAAAAAAAAAAAAAAAGTCAAAAAGTTGCACTTAAGGATGCAACGAACATCCCAACACACACACCCCTGAAAACGCTCTCATAGCTGAGATGTTTCTGATTTGTTGGGGCTGTTTTTCTTTGACGAGGTTTGTGGTCGAGGATCGTCACAGATTTCAGCCTTCAAAGCAGTTTGTAAATTGAATCAAAGCTGTTCTATACACATACGTATATCATTGTCAGAAAATTTGTGTGCGTGTGTGTGTGTGTGTGTGTGCGTGCACAGTATATTATCTGTGTCTTGCAGGCACCTTATATCTCTTCATGTCTTGATTTAGGGATTAAGAAAATCTGCTGGATATGTTTTTATCTCCCAGATCCCACATGTATGCATAAATATCACAGTTTTTAGATACTATCAATATATCAATTGGACAATAAAACTTTTTCTGTCTCTCTCCATCTTTACAGAGATGGTGAGGAAGAAGAATCCCCCTATCCGGAGTGTGGGAGGCGAGGAGGAGGAGGAGGAAGAGGGGAGGAGGCCACCAGGAGAAGAGGAAGAGGAGGGTGAGGAGGAGGGTAGAGTAGGAGCGGAGGCTGACCGAATAAACCGACCCTCCGAACCAGAATCCTCCGACCGGATCAGAGGAGATGAGGAGCAGGAAGAGGAGGAGGGAGAGAGCGAGTGCGTTTCCTCGTCCGTCTCTCCCTCATCTGTCGGCGCGAGAGACGATCGCTACAGCAATGAGGAGAGAGGGGGGAGGAGAGGAGGAGGAGGAGGAGGAGGAGGAGGGGGGAGGGCTAAACAAGGAGGGGCGGCGATGACTGACAGACCCGAGAGCCAGTCGGAGGCTGAGGATGGGGAGAAGGGTGCAGAGGAGGGAGAGAGGAGCGAAAGAGACAGAGGGGAGGCAGATCATCTCATTTCTCCTCTCCTCTCGACTCCCCACCTCCTCACCAGACAGGAAGGAGGGGAGGAGTCGACAACTGACACCCCTCCACTCTCCTCCAGCCCTTCTCCTAAACTCCAGGACTTCAAGTGCAACGTGTGCGGTTACGGTTACTATGGCAACGACCCCGCTGACCTGGTGAAGCACTTTAGGAAGTATCACCTGGGTCTGCACAACCGCACGCGGCAGGATGCTGCCCTCGACACACACATCCTGGCACTCCACAACATGGCTCCCCAGCACACACCTCTAGGTAATTAGCTTAGCTTAATGTTTTTGAGTTATGTTGCTCCTTATTGTATAAAATGGTTGTAAAAGGAAAATAACACGATTCCCTGCTACCACTGATCAAGCCTAAACGCTGCATTGGACCACACGCTGACATGTTAACAGGCTTAGTAAAGTATCGAAATAAATCTGAACAAACAGGGGAAAAAAAAGTGCAATTATCACCTCATTAAGTTAGTAAGTTACAGACTTTCAAGAAAAGCTGCGCCTGTCACAACAAACCCACTGTAAAACACATGAGCGTACAATGCAAAGGCATTTTTGAAGGATAGAAGGTATTAACTTTATAAAGTGTGTTTTTCAGTATGCTCAGGGCGCAGCTTTGCTTGCAACAACAACTTGTTGGTCATTGTTCTAAAAGTTTTCACTCTTCCCAAAAGTCAGACATGTCCTTGTTTTTTTTTGGTTTTTTTCTTCGCCTCTAGCGACCTGACCTCTCTTTGTTTATCTGCTTCTACGATTCTGACCCCTCCTTGTATTTCTGCTCCCAGACATCCAGGCAGGACAAGGGCAGAGGAACCAAGCCAAAGAGTTGGGGAAGACAAGGCCAGATGTACACAATCAGCAACACAGGACAGTTATGATGAATGGCACATATGACGTACAGGTAAGCGCGAGAGACGCTCGGTAAATACAGGTAAATAAATGTGTGATGACGCTTAACCATTTTTCATGAAGTCTACACAATACATTCATGTTTTTCATACACACACACACACACACTAAAAATGCACTACATGCACCCATAAAAGAACCTATAAAAGAAAAAAAAAACAGTTTACACAAAGAGACGGTAATAGAGAAACCCCTGCAAGTAAAAATACGTTTTTTAAAAATGAAGTAATGTATAAACAAAGCCTCACAGTGCATCTTGTGGTTAGACTGTTGAATTAATTGGAAGGAATGTAAAGCATTTGAAAGTTGGACTGAAAACTTACTGGTTCAGTAAAGCTTTGGTTTATAGCTGAGCCCTCTTGTTACCTCCTGAGTCCAATAAAAAAAGCCTGCATCATTGGAGCCAATGCCCCTGAGTAGCAGTAAGTTTCACAATCCTTTTTACCATCACTCTTGAAAAATACTCCGACATACCTGATGCTTCCCACTTGGGACAGTCGCTGCCCCCTCATTTGGTTTGAACAATCAATCTTATCCCGCCAGTGTCACAGCATCTTGTGTTCATTGGCGTTTATGTCCAACGAGGTTAGAATGACATCAACATTCTTGTTTTGAGTGTACAGGGACCCAATAGAAACTCATAACGTTGCAGCAACTTGTGAAGAAAATCCGAGGAAGCATAGGCAATTAGCCTTTTAAGATGCGGCAACTGGATTATCAGTGATGTCTCCATTATCTGTAAGAAGCAAGTGACATTGTTGGATATCATGTACAGCACTCAAGCAGATCCGCTTTGCATAATTCTTACTCGCATCGATATGTGTGGATGTCTTGGCTTAGTTTTTCAGCTCTCTCTGTGCACTGCCTCCAAATTATACACATTTATATTGTTTGCTTTGTCTTGTAATATCTGGCTTTCCTCTGTAGTGGAGTGATCTTGAACTCTAAGAGGACACACATTTTGTGCTTTTTCACCACTTTTATGTGCTCGATTCAAAATATACATTTACTTTAGAGATCTACGGATGTGCTCAACTTTTTTTCTTTCAACCTTTTATTCTCTTTACACCATTATAATTAAAATTACATATTGAAGGTTTTGTCTAAATTTCTTGCTATTATTGAGAGACATAAAATCCTTTTAGTGGGCTGATAAAGCATACAGAAAAAAAGTAATATTAGCAACTTTTTATATACTACTTTGTAGTTTTGTGGACTTTATTTTTAAATAGCAGCTTACATAAAAAACATTTTGCTGACATAGTGTGTCAGAAAGTCATTTGTTTTTCAGAGAAGTTTTAAGAAATCAAGTAATCAATAACTTTGCTTCAAAACATGTGACACACTGATATAGTTAACAGTGTATTATAATCATTACTCATGAATCTGTAAATCTCGCCCCATAAGTGAACTGAATAATTTATTGGGTTTAAAAAGCTGCAATTGATTTGTAACATGGAGTGCGTGTGATTTGGACAGGGAGGCATTGTGTTGCAAGTTATAAAGTTTTATAGACTGACAGATGGATCAACACAGAAAGGGAGACAAATAGGGCACCTGGCAGTATGTGTGCATGTGTGCTCAAGCACATGCATACACACAGACACACAGGTATGTAGTCTGCTTTACAATCACTTACAGGCAATGCATATGTACACACATAAAATTGTGCACATGCAATGCATGCATCACTGGAACTGTGTTTTGAAATAATGGCTAATAAATGCATATCCTTTGCTAATCCCTCATATTCAGTGCTCAATTTGTAAAAGTTTTAAGGAGGGCTAGTATCTGGCGCCAGCTACTTTGCTGAGAAATTGCAGGATAAAGACTTTCAGGTGCAATTCATAATTCCCTCTACAAGATAAATGTTGTCCATATACTTAAAGATTAATTCTGCCTTGTAATTATACACCATCAGAGCATATTAAAAAGGCAGATGTAATTTGCACCTGCAGTCTGGACATCAACATATCAGCCAGTCAATTTGAGGATAAAAATGTCTTGAGTGATTTAGTTTTATTCAACAGCTGTAGACTTCAGTTAGAATAAAAACCTAAAAAGTCTCTGCTCAACATGGTTCACTGTCCCTGTTGTAATAGGCATTAAAGCCTCAGACACAACTGTTCACTCACATGTCAGCTCCATCTGCTATGAAAGAGGAAATTGGCAACATGCATGGAATATTTATTCATTTATGTAGGCTTGTGCAGATTTTTCTGAGCGCACTTTAAAAGATTATAGTTTTGATCTTTAAAGTTCAGAAGCTTTTGTAGCATATATATTGGAATATACGTTTGAATGTCAATTTTCTAAACATTAATAATACATTTTTTTAAGGCAGTGGTACGGGCAGTTTTCATTTTAAAATGAACTTCGAATTGCTAAAGTTGCTTCAAGAACAGGAATTGTCTGTCAGACTTTCATCTTGTCTTTTTGTAAATTAGATTGATGACTGGTGGAGAAATCAGTAGAAGGCAGTGAAATGCCATGGAGTATCAGGAAAAAGAATCCACAATCAAATATTGTAGAGTCACTAAAAGTGTTTTTGACCTCAGTCATAAGTCAATCAAAAAATAATTTTCCCTTCGCTGTGATTATTTCAACCGCTGTAATCGACCGAAATATTGAGGTCAAATGCGCGCATTCATTTCAAGTTTCCAAATAACACCCCATAAGAGCCTCAACTAAACACCTGAAAATCGTTTTAATTTTAATAATGCTGAACAACAATTGTAGTTTCTCTTAACAATGAATTTCAAAGTCATACACGTACAGTATATTTTTATTAAACAGCTTTCCCAATATGTATTTGGCTTTTTGTGTATTGGGACTACCCCGTTTTGCTAACAATTGGGTCAAGGATTAGTTTGAGTGTGCATGAACAGTAGAGTTTTGTCTGAAAGGTTTAAACGACATGATCTAATAAACGTGTGTGTGCGTGCGCGTGCGTGCGTGTGTGTGTGCGCGTGTGCGTGTGCGTGTGTGTGTGTGTGGAATAGTCAAGGAGTTTCATTTCATTTAAACCAGCAGTCTGTAATGGCCGTAAGTCACGTAATGGACACAGAAACACACACACACACACACACACACTCACGGCAGCCACGCACACAGACACACACACACAGAGTCAGAAATAGAAAATCCAGTGGGCTTAAGTCGTCATTATGAAGAAAAAATGAAAGTATAAAAAAAAAAAAAACGAATGAAAGGGGTCTCTATTCTCTCCATCCTTCACTCGCTTTTTCTCTCTCCCGCCCACGTTTGGAAAATTCCATGTTGTCATTTGCTAAGACAAGATGCCTTGTCAACCAATGAGATTTCAGGAAAAAAAAGACTTGGAGAGAAGAGGGATAGGGGAAAGAAGGAAAGAGCGAGAGAGAGAGAGAAAGAGATAGAGATGGAGGAGGAAACGAGAGAAGGGGGTGAGAAAGACAGACAGAGAGAAAGGCTTTGAAACCAGTAGTTATAATCGGTAAAGTAATGAAACAGCTGTCAGACACATTTGACTGTGTTTTCCCTTTCTTTCTTTCTCTCTATCCCTCTTTCTCTCTCTGTTCTCCAGTTGTCTCTCTCATCATCTGTCTTTGTCTCTTCTTCACCGTGTGCATGGCTCTGCCTTTCTTCCTCGCTCACCTTCTCATACTCTAATCCTTTTTTTTCTCTAACTTCTCGATTCGCTTTTCATCCATCTCTCACTCCTCTCTTCTCCCTCCACTTTTTGCTCGACACACGTACTTATTGCTCTTTCCCGTCTGCTGTGTTTCTTTCTCTCTCTCTCCCCCCTCTCATATTCCTCTTTGTGTCTCATTGTCCATTCTGCTCAGTGAAATGACTTGATGTTTGGCTCTTCTCTAATTGTCTGGGCAGAGTATGTGAGACGTGATGATTGGATGATTGCTGTTGTGAGATCACACACAGTAATGGCTCTCATTTAGCCATCTGAATTGATTTTCTTTAATGAAGCTGAAATGTACCATCTCACACATTTATAATCTTTTTTTTTCTCTTCTGGATATTACTTTTCTAGCGTTTTTTGTATTATTTATAAATGTTTCATCCTACCGTCTCATTTAGTGTCCTTTTTTTCTGCCTTTTTTAAAATTTCTATTCTCAGGCAATATCTGTTAATGAATATGTATCCCTTTTCATTGTCCTCTCCACTTAAAGAGACAAGTTTTAATTGCAAAAAAAGGAAAACAAAGCAAGTTCCATAGTTTTACTCACACAAAATCAAAGTTTAAGTACCAAATGATGATCTGGTGACAAGAATGAATGAATGAATTTATTGTGGAAATACATCCATGTTTTAGATTTCAAAACACAACAAATTAACACAGCAAGTCTGGGTTTAAATTAAAATGCATCTACATTTGCAGTATTAAATTCTTCTATTTGAAAAATTTGGGAAACTCTAAATCTCTGCATACTTCTAAACGAACCTCCATTACCTGACGGCCAACAGTCACCATCAAACCGCAGATCTGTACAGAGACAAATCTGCACAGTAGTCGTTCTAATGCCACTGTAATACAGGTTGACTGCTCACCAATCTAGCCAACAGCGCACTTTAATCACCTACAGCTTACTGGCTAACTTAATAAAAAACATGAGTCTCAGGTTACTTGCTCAGTAATCCAAAATCCTGGCCTCATCCAATGGATATTTCAGTAGAGTCTGGTAAATATGTTATTGGTTGGTTAGTTAGAGTTAGGTACGTACAGAAAATGATGGATTACATTTGTTGTTGTGCTTCAGTAATAAGGGTAGCTGAGTTATAATTTTCCATATTTGCAGCAGCACAGCTCTGCCTTTCGCTTATGTTATACATCCCCTAAATATCTGTCACACAGGAATGATATCAAATTTCTTCCATGTATTACCTTTGAATTCCATGGATAAGGTATACTAGAGACAGTACACCACCTTGATGACACTGGAAACAACTAAACTAACTAAAATGCCGATTGATTATCGTTTATATATGTGACTGTATATACTTTTATCATAATCTAACAAAACCTTTGTCTTTTTCTTTTCTTTTCTGACTGTCAACAGGTGACGTTGGGCGGCACGCTAATTGGGATCGGCCGAAAGACCTCGGATTGCCAGGGGAACACTAAGTACTTTCGCTGCAAATTCTGCAACTTCACGTACATGGGCAGTAATTCCTCAGAACTTGAACAACACTTCTTGTCTTCACATCCAAATAAAGTCAAAACTCCGCCATCCACGCCACTGCTTGCCAACAACAACGACAGCCAAGTGAAGGGGAGGAGTCAAATGTTAGACGGGGCGGAGCGAGTGGCAGTGAGAGCGGAAGACGATTCCTTGGTCGGGTACTCCATCCCAGTCAGGGCGTGCCCTGATTCGTCAAGCTGGACGGGGGAGGCGGGTCGAGGTGCCGTTCAGGCGTATTATTGGTGTAAATTCTGCAGCTGGAGTTGTGAGTGGTCAGGGGGCTCGGCGAAACTTTTAGAGCACTATGAACAAAGACATAGAATGAGCACAGGAGGTACTATGAGCCCCAACAGCTCTAATCCTGGAGGGATGGACAGAGAGCGGGAGAGAGGAGGGAGAAGAGAAGGAGGAGAAAGAGACCACATGTTATCCAAAAGCCGCAAAGATCTGTCATCCAACCCATCCAGCACCAGCCAAGGTAATGAAACGGGAGAAAGTATGATGAAATGTTATTGCTAAAACTGTTTTTCAGTAGAAGATAGCTTTAATACAGATCAAGTGAAACAAAATTAAATACTCTAATGATTTTTCACTTCTTCGAGTACTATGATATTTTTCTTTTACTAGTGTTACGATGCTGTTTTAATCCCTCTTTTGGCCTTTTCTAGTACAACACTGCTTGCTCCTACTTATTAGTTGTTACTGGCACTACAATACTGCTCGACCCCTTCTTTTATATTGTTTGTAGTGTTTGGATAATACTTGACCTTGCTTGTTTGCTGCCTTGAGCATCATGATACAGTTTATGACATGCCTTTGTTTTTCCACTCCAAGACCCAAGACCTTTGCTGTGTTTTCTGTTTCTAGGAGACCCAAACAGCAGCGACACAGAAGCGGTCGTGACCAGTTATAACTGTCAGTTGTGTGATTTCCGGTACTCAATGGCCCACAGTGCAGATGTGATCGTAGTAGCGCCGTTACTACTGCACTACCAGCACAACCACTCCATCCACCGATGCTGCATTCAGCACTGCATGTATTGTCCACAGGGGCTCTGTCAGCCACATAAACACCTGGGGGAGGTGAGATTGATAAAATATTGAAATGTTTATTTTCTTGGTGTTTTTTTGATGTTTGGTTGGCAATTAGAAGAAACAATCAGCTGTTTTGTAAGCACAAGAAAATAAAATGTAATATATGAACAAGTGTAAAGTTAATTGCAAGCCTAGTTAAGATTCCCTTGCTTCCCACCCAATCCTCCCACACATTCTCCTCCCTCCTTTGTGCCAGCTGCCAAACAGTGCCGGTGCAGCTGTTAAAAATGCGGAAAGGATGGTTAACAGCCAAAATTGAGGGTGGCATCCTTCAGTTAATGATGCACATTCATACTGGTGCTGCTGACTTCCACTTCTTTGATATCACCTGCATAGACAAAAACATCACAGCACCAAAATGAAAGAAACAACAGGAGAAAACAAACTTTTAAAGACTTAAATCACCTTATTTGCACAGTTTTGCCTGTAATAGCAAAAGCAAAGATCCTTACTAGTCTTCACTAAACTTATCTGATTTTTCTCAATAGGTGTCCCACCCCTTTGCTTGCCGGAAGCCTACCTGCCCCAAATGTTGTTCCAAGTTCCCTCAGTCCACCAAACAGCAAGACACGATGGGTTCGAAACCTGTCACCGCCACCTCGCCTAGCATGACTCCTCCCAATCCTCGAGGGGATCCTGGTGTGATTTCAAGTGCACATCCTGTTGTCACACAAGGTATTTAAAGATACAGTTGATCTTGCAAGAAAATTAATTTTGCATGTTTTATCAGAATATTTATCAGCTAATTTACACATCTCAATAGATTTAGAATGATATTTTTCTTAGTTTCTTGCTCCTCACATGTCCTGTTTCTGTGCCCCTAGGGGTCACCCATTTGTGTGACCAGTGTGCGTTTGCCACCACCGACATAGACGTGTTGCTCCAACACTACGAAAGCTGCCACACCCTGATTAACCTAAAGGGGGCACCCCCGCATGTCAAGGCTGAGGAAGAGGTCGGGGGAGACAAGGAAGGGGGGAGAGGAGCAGGAGGAGAGAGGGAGTTCTCTTGCACAAAGTGTCACTTCATCACGGAAGTGGAAGAAGAGATTTTCAGACACTACAGGTAAGAGAGAGAGAGAGAGAGATAGGATACGATCGGATATTATATCGGTTGACATTAAAGATTTAGGATATGAAGGAAAAAAGTGCTTTTCAGTCAGCATAGTAAAGTGTTGAATATGTAATAAGTAGTAATAACATTAATAGGAATGTATTTGTGTGTTTTCAGAAGCCTGAAAAAACTCTGCTTACTTACAGTGGCCCATTCAGTTTGCCATCCTCTCTGAAACTGGTGAATCTGTGTCATTCATTCATTCACCGAGTGACTGAATGTGATAAAAATTGCTTGAGTGTTATCCAAAGAGTCAATATTCCAGTTAGAGTCCATGACTCAATATTCCTGTAATTGGATGAGTGTGTGTGTATGGAAATTCCTTTCTCAAGTCAGAGAGATGGTGAAGTTTTGCTTGTGCTGGGATTCAAAACCCCATAATTCTCTCTTTTTTTATACCCAATCATCCCGGAAATGTTTACCGAGCACAGTCATTTTCAGCAACAGCCCATATAAAAAGTAATACTTTTAAGACACTTATAGATATCATTCAGACACCCACACCTGGAAGCTGCTGAGAAATGAGGGAAAGGGAAATCTTTCGTAGGTTTTCACTGATTTCTAGTCTCAGACTCTGTTGCCATTCACAACAAATTTGAAGATGAGCATTGCATACCTGTCTCCTCTGCTTCAGTGACAGCTACTAGATGGATGTTGGCTCAGTTCTTGTGTGCAGTTTTTTTGACTTCTGCTAGTCTTCGTTCATTGGTTCTTTTGAATCTGTGATTTATGTCATTGTCTTTTGTTCAGAGGAGATTATACAGATTTGGGGAACTAAGCACGTGTGAAGTACTAGGAATTTGAAACTGATCAGGAGATAACAGCGTGTCTTTCAGTTCCTCTTGCGCTGTAAGATCAGCCATGTTTACCAGGTCCATATCTGCTGAACTAACAAAACTTAAGCCAATCATAAAATCTTGTCAGAACGGTGAAATGATTTCACAAACAGTGTAGGGATTTGAACCAAGGACAGTTTCATCACCAGTGAGAACAGCCATGTCGAGGTTTTAACAATTTATTCCAACAATAATAAACATTTCAGTTTGAAGTTGTGGCTCTGCTCATGTGATGCTCCAGCACTTTAGCAGATCCCCACAGAGCAGCAATATACACAGACAGGATGACTGTCTAATTTTTAAAAGGCCCGTCTAATGTTAGAGAGAGATTATGGTGATACATGATTGGATGGTTTTTGGAACATGTAACTATAAAATTACTTGTGGCTGCTTAAACTACTGCAAGCCTCCATTTTTATTAAGTCATTACTACCTTTATGTAGCTTCATTTTCTATCTAATACAACTAAAGGGCTCAAAATTATGACTGATTCTTGCAGTTTTCTCAAAAAAGGCTCAGCCCCTCATTACCGAATCATGTATTTATAGAGTCTTGAGATAAGTTGTAAGTTTGTAACTTCCTCGTTTTATACAAGTCTGCTTTGGTTTCTTGCTTGCTTGTACAAATGAGCGATAGGCTCTGTTTCACAGGGCTCTAAAATGCTGGAGAGGTCAGACTAGACTCCACAGCCAATGCGTCACCTACACAAACAGCAGATGATAGAGAAAGCTACGGTGAGTTAGAGTTGGAAAGAGAGAGAGAGAGAGGGTTGGTGTGGCAAAGTTAGGGCTAAAGACAGAGACGGAGAGATAAACAGAACCGGAGATACTTGTGTGAAATCTTTCTGACTATTTAAGTATTGATGTAGATCGCTGGTCTGGATTGCTTCTTGATACATGCTCACAAACAAACTCGCATACGCAAGTTCCACACTCAGACACATAAAATTACAGTTTGACAGAGCCATCTTAGCGAGATCTCTGTTACGAATCAATGAAAGACTTAAGAGTTTGATTCATTGCTGAGCGAGAGAGGAGAGAAAAAGAGGGAGATGGAGAAAAGAGAGATTGCGAAGGTGAAGAACCGAGAGAAGAAGGGACGCAGTGACAGGGAGAAACGAGAGAAAAGAGAAGATAAAGAGAAGACGAAGGAGGGAGAAGGAAAGACAAAGAAACAGGGATATAACGAGAGAAAGGCAGAAAGGAAAGTGGAGAGAGGGTAACAAAGCGAGAGGGAGAAAGAGTGTGGCGGGGATTTAACATTCCACTCACGTCCTTAACAGAATCTAAGCTCTGAATCTTGGAGCTGAAATCAAATAAAACTGAAATAAAGCCAGAAAGTTTCTCACCACCACTAAAATTGACTACACCTAAAAAGATTCCAAGGGCAAGTTTTGGAAAACAAAATTTGGGATTTAATTACAGAGTGTTTGGAACAAAAGACTGTAGTGTTTGGGGCGGGGAGGGGGGGGGGGGGAGTTAGCAGCCGAAACACAATTATCAACCTCAAAGTAACTTTTACACCTAAACACTCCAACCAAGGACATATTTCTAAGGCACAGATGAGTACAACAGCAAGAATTTCCTAACATATGCCTGATATGATTACTGATTTACCTGCACTGTCAGAACTGTCTGGCTGTTTGTGTTAAAGGTCTTAGAATATACAAAGGCGGAAAGTAGAAGATTTATTTAAATAAAACAAGATAATAATAATTTTTATTGCCTATATTAAACATACTATATGTTATATACATACTATATTTTCTCAAACCAATAGTAATGAAGATAGAAATGCTACCATGCTCTCTGAGTTGATCTGGACCTGTTACACGCTTTCAACAAATGCACTTCATTTGGCTTCCCTTGAACCTGCCCCAGATTAAAAATATCTAATGCACATGAGGGAAGCAAAGCCAATGAGCAGCTGGTGCGAGCGGGCTATTTAAAAATGACCAACTAGAGTAAAATTATCTAAACTACGCATATACTTCAATAGAGACCTTTCGAAAGGAGGATGGTAGGTGAACACAGGCATTGTCTTATATAGAGGATATAATAGAGCTTAGTTTCATCAAACTCACATCATTTTCATCAGTCTTTGATTAGTTTACTTCACTTCATTTCTCCTCAGCATCGTTATACAAATTACTGCAAATTAATACACCACCATAAATGTTGAGTTTCCTGATGACCTCGTCACATGGTTGCGATGCCAACTTACTTTTTTCAAACAAATTACTTCAAGAAAACATAAATCTGAGGAATATATTTTTAGTTTGCCAAGAAGCCAAGAAACACTTTTGTCTAAGGAGACCTAAAAAAAGTCCTTTCAAACTGCTTTAGTATTTTTTTTTATGCTTTAATACTTGAATTCCATGAAAATGTAACATCCTCTTTCTCATTTTCCGAGGCACGGGTCTGATTGAATGTATGTAGGACAGATGTAGCTGTTGACAGCATTCGGAGCGAAGGGGGATTTGAACAGTACATGTGTGGAAAGAATGATATAAACCTCATATATGATGTTTGTGTGTGTGTGTGTGAGAGATAAAGAATGACAGAGAAAGTAAGACAGGGGGATCAGTCAGGAAGAACCAGCCCATGTATGCGTGCGTGTGTGTAGGTGTGGCGTGTGCATGGTGATGACAAACTGAGAGGCCACTATGTCTTTTGTTAAGCATGTGGAGATATTTAAGCCCACAAGGTACAAGGTGTACTTTTGCACATGCTCACTTTCACAAATGTCTACAAATACTTTTAATCCACTTGAGATGCTGTTCAAAGCCCCACATTGAATCTGTCATTGCACAGAGCATTTATTTCCTCACCAATTATTAGACAAAGGAGAGATACAGAGAAAGAGAAGAAAACAATATACACAGACTCAAATCTGCACTGCATATAGTTATTTCAAATTATGTGTTTTATTTCTTTGAACCCACATATTATGGTTATATTACTATTTCACTTCCTGTCAATCATGCAGAAAACATGTCAGACTGCAAGCAAATAAGAGAGACAGTGTATTTTCTTAGACAGTATATTTCTGTATGTTTACCGTTAATTTTTATGTTTGTTTATTCCTGCATGGCAGATTGTTTTGGCAGGTTTCAAAGCAGAATTCATAAGAAGGCACAAAAGCCGCTTTAACAGAAAAATAGCAATTTTATATTCCTTCGTCATTTTCAATGAAATAGTTCATGTTTTTTCTCCCTTTTTATAAATTACTCCCACTGGCAGTGTGGCAGTAATGAGAGGTCAGTTGTGAGAAAACAACATAAGTGTTGAGCAAATCGCTGCTTAGTGAGATTTAATTGAAACAAGTAAACAAGAATTCATCCAGTTTGGGATTTAAGAGCACATCTGACTTATCTGCCAAATAATGGTCCCAATCAAAGAGGAAATGCTATCAGCTAACAAATGTGCATTTGAGGTGTATTTTACATAGCTAAGCAGGGGTCTGAATTTGTATCTAGTCATTTGTATCCTAGAGGAGAGGTCTGTTAAACCACTTAAAATCTACTTTCCAGCATAATCAATCAATAAAACAGTCATATCATTAGATTCCCTTAGCACAGAACAAATTATCAAGATGCTGTTTTATTATTGTATTCTTTTAACCATGTATTCTGGCCATAGTGTTCCCACCATGAGCCACTGCAAATAAGAGTCCAATTTCTTGTTATGGATGGTCGATTGATTTTGCTCGTTGGCCCGCACAAGAAGCAAAAAAACTGTTTTCTGAGCCAGGAAAAACCCTGATGTTGTGTATACAGTGCTGGTCATTCAGAGCTTTGCCAAAAGGAAATGAAGGTGGTTTGTTGATGGGTGATTCATTACTTGTCATTCATCACAGTTTTGCCTTAATTCATCGAGGTTAAGTGGAACACTGAGTCACGTTTTGGCCGTGGGCTTTGTGAAACTCTACCTGACTGGTTGGGGGGAAATCAGGCTGGGACTAATGCACTTTAAATTTAGTTAATTCGGGGAGTGGATTATTTTCAAAATTTGATTAATGAAGACTTTTTTTTTCAGTGCTTGTCATATACAGCCCATTAAAAGTGATCCAGAATGAAGGCTTTTTACATTTTAAATTGATGGAATTCAAGATGAATTGACTAGCCTTGACGAAGTCAACTAAATCTGTTAGCTATGTCTCTGTTCTGACGTTCAGTTTCATTAATGTTATAGTTTTAACTTCAGTGTGACTTACTGTCTCATTGAACTTAACACTTAATGACTAATCTATTTTCGAGATGCCGTGTTAGAGTGTAATGATATTGTCGTTTGACGAACTTAAGTAAAAAACATTTATGTATTTAATTTAGGTACTTTTATTCTCGTACTGAGCTTACAACATGAACATTAAAACTGAACCTAAGAAAGTAAACATTTCTATGCCAATTTTAATGTATTATATTCTAATGCATACATTTGACTCATTCTAATTCATGTTTGTTCCATCTGGATAATTCACTCATTGTTTTTTCTCTCTGCAGGCGTGTCCACGCATGTTGCCGTTGTCGACGCTGTGACTTCACGGCTCCTGATTCGTCAGCCCTCCTCGACCATTTCAACTCAGCCCACTGTCATGAAACCTCCCCCTCATTAAGCTCACTGACAACAACCTTACCCACCTCACTGACGACCTCACTGACACCTTCGTTAACACTCTCAGCCAATGGCTGCTCAGCTCCCTCTACCTTAGCCATTAAAGAAGAGAGCAAGGGGGATATTCGCCTCCTTTACTCCCTTGCACCGCCTGAGGGACGGTTGGCAGAAGGAGGCAGAGAAGAAGCAGGAGGGGTGGTAAAAAGTGAGGGAGGTGAGGAGAAAGAAAGGGAGCGGGAGAAGGGCTGGGTTCTTGGGGAGACAAGAGGACCAGGAGAAAGAGGAGGTGAACAGGCTCATGGTCTACTGTGGGTGCCCAAGGAGCGAATGGGACCTGAAAGAGGAGCAGGAGGTGGGAGCCCCTCTCTTTTCCCCTCCCCCCTCTCATTGTCATTTGTTTCAGCCAATCATGAGTCCTCACAGCAGAAAAGAGGTGTGGCTTCGCCTAGCATGGTTTACCTGGGAGACACCAAGTCGTTTTTGGGAGATACCAAGTCGTTTTTGGGAGACGCCAAGCTGTACGGAGGAGGGAGGCCAGGCGGAGCCGCTGCAGGTGGAGGTGGAGGGGAGAAACAGAGCCAGATGCCAACTCAACAGTACACAGGAGGAGGAGGAGGAGGAGGGAGTGGAGGTGGAGGAGGACAGGAGGGGAAAGGAGGAGCTGCTAAAGAAGAGTCCCAATCCCTGCTACGGGTAAGGTGGAACATGTGTACACCCTCCTACTTTTCTCACACTTTATATTCCTCAGTTTCACTTTCACCTCATTCTCTAATTTTGCCTGATCTTCGTTCTTTGTCTCATTTACACTCTGAGTTTTTGTTTTTAGCTTTGACTCTCTGAATGAAGGAATTTGTAGCTGGATCTCTACAGCCAGATCCTACCTGCTGAGAGCATTAGTTGTAAGAGTGCTCCTATAAATACGTCTTCAACTTCGTTTCCTTTGAATCAGATGTGAGGATTAGGCCTCATGCAGCGAGCAGCTACAATGAAATCTGTAATTCTTGAGTCACATTTAGAGTACTTATGCAGATTTACATTGGCTAACAAATTGTGTATGAGTGTGTATTGTGTCCCCACATGCTTGCGTGTGTTCATACAATATCTCTGAGCTTTTGTCCATGTGTGTATAATTCCATGACATCATTTCGTTTCCCATAAGTTGCATTCATCTTTTTTTAAATTAAATTTTAACACACAACACTTAGAAACTTGCCTGTTGCCACGGCAATGTGGGAGGGGGGCAAACTTGACAGTTCTCATGGTTACCACCTGTCAGTCAGTTCCCTCACGCTACTTTGTAGCCCACAATGCCTTTCACTTCACAGTGATGTCATGGACTGGCAGGAACATATTGTGGTTTGCCATGGCCACAGAGCTTATTGGCCATGATCACATTAGATCAGAATAGACTGAACAGTGTGTGTGTGTGTGTAGTGTCAGGGCATTGACATGGGTCTATGTAAGTGGTGGTATTGAGTGTGAGAGTGGTGCTCATGGTGTGCACATGTCAGTGTTTGAGTTGAGTGTATGGCGTCTTTGTACATGTCGAGGGTTGGGTGTACGTGTGTGTGTCTGTGTGTGTGTGTGTGTGTGTGTGTGTGTGTGTGTGTGTGTGTTAGGTGTTGGCAGTAACTTGGCAGACTGGGCAGGGTGGGGCAGCAAGAGGTTTACTCATTATCGTGGGTGGGGCAGTGTGTGTTACTGTCTGTGAGAGAGCGAGAGAGAGAGTGAGACAGAGTGAGAGAGAGAGAGACTGCGTGCATGAAAGAGAAAGGGAAGAAAATTGAGATGAAGAGAAAAAGATATAGTCATATGGAGATAAAAGAGAGTAGAGAGAAAGTTAACTCCTTAACATTCAGTTTCCCCTTTTTAAACAAGTTATATGTTACACATTAATAAGTGAGCTTTAGAGATGTTGGTAGGTGTATTTTTTGTTTTGGACAAAGTCTTTATCAGAGTCTTTCTCGTCTTTATGTTAATCTAGGCTAACAGCTCCATATCTAACAAATAAGCATAACAAAATGTCGAACTATTCCTTTAAATACCTGATCATAGTTGGAAAAATCTCCTTTTTCCACACTGTCCAGTCCCTCCACTCCTGACAGCATCATATTTTTCTGTATCAGGTTGCATCAACTCCTCATTAAAGCTGTTGTTGATGTTTAAACTGAGCGAAATATTCAAACCAAGGACTCCATGTTTTGTTTTTCTTATACCTGCACCAAATAGAAATACTCCTGTCTTGTGCACATTTCCCCAAAATGAAGCTTGACATATTTGGTAACTTTTGGTATCTCCGCTACAATCTAAAATAAAGTTCTTTACATCATGAGTTTACAATGGCAGACCCATCGGCGGGTCAAAGAGGTTTAAAGCTCAAATTATACTTTCCGCATCCGCATAGGGTCATGTGATATAAATTTTACCATCAGCCCATGTCTGCCAGAGTCCACAGGGACTGTATGTGCTGACTCGACAAGACAAGTCGACTGCCACATATGGACGTTCAGTGTGAGAAAAGTGCGTGCAGAACTGCATCCGTGTTCGTTTTGGAGTACAGTACATCAGGGGATATCAGGACCTTAAGGGACTAATATTTTCAGTAGCAGGAAAAAAGAAAAAACTGATGTTAAGCGTGTGAGTGTGTGAAAGTGAGAATAAAAAAGAGAGAATGGGGGGACCAATTTAACAATTTATTAGGGTGAAGACACCGAACATGACTTATTACTTTAATGGCTTGGTAAGATATTGCCTTTGCTGCTATCTTTTTCTCGCTCCTCACAACACAATATTTATTCTCAGTTTCCATGGCATGCACTGACACGTCTCACATACACGAATATACCACACATACACACACAGGCTGAGGTTGAGTCATCACTGGGCAGGGTTAGGGAGGGGCACTAATGCAAAGGATCATCTGAAATAGTACACACACACACACACATACACACATTTATTGACACTTAAAGACATGCACGCAAATGTTAAGTTCAATTTAAACGAGCCCTTTGACGCAACAGGGCAGAGCCTGAATTATAAAAGGTGAATCCACCCAAAATACTAATTGGCAAGTGACAAGTAGTGAGGCAGAGCAAGAAGGAGGGAGTGAGGGTTGAAGAGAAAGAGGAAGAGCAATGATGGACGGATGTAGGGCATGAGTAAGTAAGGAGGAAAGGAGCAAGAGAAGGATTAAAAAGAGACAAAAGCAGAAACAAATGGCCAAAGTCATATTTCATCTAAACATCTGTGTGTGTGTGTGTGTGTGTGTGTGTGTGTGTGTGTGTGTGTGTGTGTGTGTGCGTCTTTCCTTTGTGTGCTTGTGTGTGTGGTTCCGCGCTTGTCCACGTTTGTGTGTTTTCCCTCATCCTCACTTGTTCTTTCTGTTCTCCACCACATCGATCTATCTCTCCCCTTTGCTTTTCATTCTTTTTCTTTCATTTCCCTGCCTTTCCTCAAAGGACAACTCACCTGATATACAAGGATCAATACACACCTCACACACACACACAAACAAAAGTGTTCAGGCATGCACACATACTCCCACAGAGGCGCGCATACACACACATACACACCCAGAATCTGAGTTCTTAGTATTCTGCAATGGGAGGCTTTTTGCTTTGTAGAGAGGAGGGAATATTTTCTTTTGAAAGGCCTGATCTATAATTGCTGCAGTGTTGCCTTGTTGAGACATTGCCCCACTATTGGCTTTGTTTTCATAGTGATTTATTACATTAAAGACATTTTCTCAGTCTGAAATTTTATTTTCTGGCTGTTTGACTGACTGAATGAGACAAGGATAGAAAGCGTATGAGGTTTAGAGATGAAATTAAAGTAAAAGCTTTAGTTGACGTTTTAGTTTATAAATGGAATGAGACAGACTTTGAGTAATGGTGTTTTTTTTGAGTTAAGTAGGGTTGAGAAAGGTCCGCCTCTGAGCCAAACATATGTGAACACATGTGAATATACCCAAACATATGTGAAGTGACCCAACATTTAGATCATCTAATAAATCCCAGATTGTTTTCAAAGGCAATTCTACCTCAAGGACAACAGAGAAGTGGAGATAAATGGACGCGAGCAGGGAGAGGAAGAAATTGTAGATTTGACCTTACAAACACAATATAACTGTGTACATCTTATGTGGTCATAATGCAATACTGAAATGTGAACCTTCAGGGTTTTAAAAGTCCCATGCGTGACATTCAATTCCATTTGAGTCAAGAGACAGACAGAGAAAATAGAGAGACGAACTGAGAGAGATAAACGGGAATGTGTGCTTTCAGCAGATCAGAGAGGAGTTTCATTAAAGTTTCTCTCGTTTACATTTCTGCCCGACGGAGCTAATTATGTTTAAAAGACACACACATACACACTGGCTCACACACACACACACACATACACGTGCACGCACACACACAGCGCTGTATTTTCATAAAGTTCTCATTACTTTGCATTCTATTTCCCTTCTTTCCTCTTTCCTTGCGTAAATTGATGCGTGTCAGTGTACATGTGCATCTGCGTGACTGTGAGTGCTTCCCATTGCTTGTGCATTGTGTCTGCATTTGCATTCTGAGTGTGTTCTTGTGAGTGTATGTGTTTTGTAAGGAAATTAAAGCATGAATTGAACTTATTTTCCGTACTGATAATTTAACATCACTTTATATCCGCTACAGGAAATTATGGAGCTTATGCTCCAGTCTGTGTGTGCATATGTGTGTGTGTCTGTGTCTGTGTGTGTGTGTGTGTGTGTGTATGTGCGTGTGTGTGTGTATGTGTCACTGTGTGTTTGTGTTTTTAATGTTTTTAAAGCCAAAAAAGGGAAAAAGACTTTAGCGATTAGGCTTATCAACAGATATGCTATGTTATCTGAACATTGTGTTTCTATTTTCTAGGCTTTGTTGCTATTATAAAATGTTGCATTCCCACTAAAAACACCATATTAAATTAACAAAGTCAAATTGCCTTCAATGTGTAATTGTGCTTTTTACAGTTTATTCTGCAGGTATTATATCCCTTTGTTGATGCAACATACCCTTGAGAATCTAGAAAAGTGCTAAATAAAATGTATAATTACCACTCTTTACAGAGTTGCATCTCCTCACAGGATTGGTTTATCTTTTGTGTTGGCAGAATATCTTAAAAACTGAAAAAGAGATTTGTTTTAAAGGCTGGAACTTACTAGTGAAAATGTGGCATGTAGACCTGACCAGACTGGAGCCCGACTGATATGCGTGCTGGGCAGATATTCTTTGTAGATTTGAAAATAGATATATCAGTCGGCCAGCCAATAACTAACAAGAAACGGCAGTACAGAAATGCCAAAAATATGTTTTTACTTTCATCATTCAGTTAAATGTCAATATCAGCCTCAACAGTTCAGTATCAGTTTGGCTCTTTACCTGACTTTTTTGGACAACTGCATATTGCTGGCAGTGCACAATCAGTTCTTCCAAGTCATCACTGACAGCCCTTTTGACCTTGGTTGCCTCATATCTTTAATTGCTGATCTGGAAAATTTGACTGGAGCTTACAAAGAGTGACAATGCAGACAATCATTTCTTTGCCAGTACATGTTATATACTGTTTGAAATCCAGCTACAGCTAGCTATCGGCTGCTCCAGCAGAGCCATTTAACATCAATACAACAGTGTAGCTGTGAGCAGTCTGAGCTCAAAGGTGCATTTTCTTCAGACATCCTTATAAATGGAGCTCATAGACTGTTTTTCCAAAGAGTGTTTCTAGAAACACATCTTATATACAGTATATACCTTATGGAAAAGGTGGAAAGAGCTGCCTTTACTCTTTCTAGTCACTGACGTGCATTTTGTGTGTCTGTGTATGTGTGTCGGAAAAGGGAAGACATACTGACATTCACCAAACTGCTCTCCCACTCTCTCTCTCTCTCTCTCTCTCTCTCTTGCATGCGCACGCACACACACACACACACACACACACACACACACACACACACACACACACAGAGTTGTCTGTTCTGGGCTGTTCAGTTTGTTTGTGTAGCAGTCACATTTCCCATCAGGACACAGACTCAAATAAACACAGCCATGCTAGAAAGAAAAGAAAAAGCGAGTCTGTGTGCGCGTGTGTTAGCGTGTGTGTGTGTGTATGTGTGTATGTGCGTGTGTGTGTGCGTGCACGCACGTGTGTGTGGTAGCATGTCTGTATGTGGTAATGTGTCTAGTGTATAAAATCCAGGCTGTGATTAGTAACAGAAACATAACCAGACAACCTGTTTGCTGTAATTTTGACCTGTGTCTGTTTGTGGAAATATTGGTGGATCACCTTGTGTGTCAGTATGTGTGTGTCTGCTCGATTGGTGTGTGTGTGTGTGTGTGTGTGTGTGTGTGTGTGTGTATGTGTGTGTCACAGTTATGACCCACGTGTGGCTTTACGCTGTGTGACAGTCCACAGCAGCCTCATTGTCTGCTAGGAATATTACATTTGGCTTGAAAAACAAATTACACCATTTTAACCACATCTAGACCCATTTTGGCTATTCCACACATGCCACACTTGCGCACATATTACAGCTGACAACATACGTAGTGGGAAGGTGACAGCTTGGCATTTTAGGCTCACTCAAATCAAGAATTAGCTTCCTTTTAGCTAGCTTTGCTCGTCTAGATCTTGGCTCGTGTTTGAATACTAATCCTGTTTTCAAGCCTGCTTTGATTGACTGATTCCGACTTGGGTTAGACAAAAATTTAAAAAATGCTCCCTGTCAACCTGCTCGGGAAACATTTTTTTTTTTTACCACATCATACAACTCGAAGCGCAAAGTCAGTCATCAGTTATTGAAAAGTGCACTACATTGACTTTAAAATCCCAGGATTTGGCAGTGTTGCTTTTCTTTGGCTTATTATTTGGCAGCAGGTCAGCGTAGTGATTAGTCAAATGTCCCTCAACTATAAAGCTGCCGTATCTGTCCTGCTGAAGTGTCCTTGAGCAAGATACCCCGTTCGCTCCAGGGCTGCTGGTGGGTAGCTGACCCTGAGAATGACTTTTTTGTGGAGGGGAGGCAGCAAGAAGAGGATCCTTTTGGGATCAGAGGAGTATTCAAAAAGACTTTCCTGCGATTGTCTAAACTTAACTGGCACTCAGTGAATTGTCCTATATATGACAAACCGCACCAATCTGGCGCCGTAGAAGGAAAAACCATTAAAACATATTTAGATAGACAGACAGCCTCTAGATTAAGTGTGGTTATACAAGAATCTTGATCTAAAATGCATTTACAGAACAAACACAGCCAAACGTTTAGATTTTTTTCTGAATGATGCATTATTTATATCGCATAATATCATGTAATGTGATATAATGAGTTTGACTTGAGACTAACATGCCGTCTGTTTAGATATCTTCTCTTTCCAGTGAATATTTCATTGGTTCAGACACATGTCGCTTACACACACAGCCTTTTCATTGGTTCAGCTGGACGTCCATGACACAGATGTTCCACCCTCCCCGCCAGTGAACCAACCAGGTGTTTTTCATCATGTCGACATGGCAACGGTAAAACACAGTGGTTATTTTAGCTCCTAGCTGTAATTTAGACGTTTACATCAATTACTGTTACAATCAACTTACACACACACTACTGGAAGTGTGTGTATGCATCTGTGCATATGTGTGTTCTTTTTATATTTCTGAGTGTTAGTCTGCTATGGCTCGCACATCCACTCCCTCAGTCCTTCTGTGTTTCTCCATGTTGCTCTCTCTCTCTCTCTCTCTTTCTCTCTCTCTTTTTCTTTGTGTGTAAGGCGGGAGCAATTCACCACAGGCTGTGTGTGTGTGTGCGTGTCTGCGCACATGTGCATGTGTGCGTACATGCAGACGTGCATATGCGTGTGTGTTCACACATGGAACCAATATTGAGGCCAGATGTTCATTTTGCTACAACAAGACCTCTACACGCAACGCTAGCCAGCTACACACACACACACACACACAGAAATGCATAGGGTACACCATCCTGGCAGCACTTGTGTAATTAGGAAGCTGATTGGTTAGATTAAATGTCCATCTGACCCCTGACCAATAGTTAATTTGAAAACCCTGCCTGCTTGCCTTCCCCTTTCCTCTGTCTCTTGGCTCTCGTGGTTCGTCTCTACTTTGCTTCCCTCATCTCTTCTTTTAATCTGAGGTTCTTTCACACAATCAACCCTTTTGCCTTGGTTATGGGAACTGATGTAATTTGACATTAGAGAGAAAAGAGGCTGGAGAAAATGAATAGTTTATGTAAAAGTAGTACCAGTAAATGACTGGAAGTACATGGACAAAGTGGATCTCAGCCCTACAATGTAAAAATGTCCCACTTAGCAAAAATACCTTTATTACTTTGAAAAACCCTCTTTTCTTTTCTGCTCTCAAGGGTTCATTCTCTTCCGAGCCTTAGATGTAGTTCAGAAGAGACGCTTTTTTAACTCATGTGTCAGTGGAAGGACGCATCTCCTAGTATTCAGGCAGGATGAGGGAGTGCTACATCACAACTGAATTTTGTCACAGTGCGCAATATGAGAAAATGTTGAAAACTATTAAGGTGGTGCAGAGCAGTTGGCCTTCCAAACCTCAAGGGCAAAACAATGATTGATACGACATCTAGTTAATCCAATCTGCATTCCCACCTACGTTTTTGTTGCTGTCAGTTGCCAATCATCCTCCCTCTTTTGTGTTTCTCTGTCTGAACGAGTCTGAGCGGTCTTTCTCTGCTCGGGAAAATATAGAGGATGAAGATTTTAACCACGTTTGAGCATGGAAGATGGGTATTTACAGCTGCACATTCCACTGCGACAAGAAAGTATATTTAGGAAGGAATCTAAAGGTGCAATGCCCATATTCAGATTCACATCACAAACTGTAGGCAGAAACACACACTCGCACCCACACACACAGAAAATGCACGAACACAGGCTCGACCAGTCATCTTGACACTTTAATCCACTTCACTTTAGGACATCTAGTCACACCCTGGGTTGGTGTGTGAGAGAGAGAGAGAGACAGAAAGAGAGTGAGAAAGTGTGTATGTGTGTGTGTGTGTGTTTGTGAGTGAGCAATACCATGGCAACCTTGGCGGTCCAAGGCCCTCTTGGCAAGGTAACAAGATTGCCCTGGGCACGTGCGCGTGCAGCACACTGTGTCATCACTGTGTGTGTGTGTGTGTGTGTGTGTGTGTGTGCATGCCTAGTGAGTGGAATGTAGAATGGAGATTTCACTTTTAACTCCTCACATCTTCACCCAAACTTATAATACACAGTCACAATCCCATACATACTTGATATGGGGTGAAAGCTAGAGAGGGATACATCAGTTTTCTCTATTCCTCTGTCTGTCTCTCTGTAAATCCCTTAACTCCTCCCTTTTTCTCTGTCTCTCCCTCTGTGTCCCCTGTGAGGTCTTCGCTCATTAGGAATTCTCCACTAGTGTGTGTGTGTGTGTGTGTGTGTGTGTGTGTGTGTGTGTGTGTGTGTGTGTGTGTGTGTGTGTGCACGTCTCTCTGAGTGTGTTTATGAATTCTGCTCCACTGGCATGGTGCATCTTGTATACTCAATTTCCCTTAAGACCATTTCTCTTTTGTTCTCTTTCTCTCTCTCTCTCTCTCCCTCTCTCTCTCTCTCTCTCTCTCCTTCACTCTTTCTATCTGACTGTACGACACAACAGGACCCGACACAATTCAGCACAGTTTCAGCTGTTCAAGACTTGTTTGCTCCCAGAGTATATCGACTCATATTGTGTTCCTGTGGTCCAGTGTAGCTCAGTAGAGCCGAAGCTAAAGATATTATAGGAAGGCTGTGCTGTGAGAGGCTTGTTTTCGTTCTGTCTTTACAGCTAAGAAATTTTGATGAGAGCCATACAGAGACCTTTGTTTTGCTCAGACACAATGCTACTGAGCAGTGTGGACAGGATTTTTGGATATTTTTACTACTTTATTTGATAACAGACAGTACAAACGAGAGTCGGGGTACCGAATCAGGGATGTTTCAGTCATGTGGTATACACCTTAACCATTTGGCTGTAAACATTGCATATGCACAAAGATGAGGAAAGGACATATTCAAACCTGAAGGATAAAGTTTTTATATCAAATTTGGGATTTGTATAAACAAAACTGACGACCCAGCACGCACACTTCCATGGAAACTGTGACTGATGTGTACAAACCTTTTGGAGGCTGTGAGAACTGGCGACACTGGTGGAATAAAAATAAGTGAAATAAAGCCATATGAGCCTCCTGACAGTTCATTTCACTCCATATCAAATTACACAGCTCTCTAATAATTATACCCTGTATTCTGTCAAATCTGAAATCCAGGCCTACGCACAGAAGCCCTGTGATTTGAGACTTTCTTTCTCGTTAAAATACAAAGGTTAAAGGCCTTTGATGCATGCTTGTATTAACTTCTGCTTGCAATATCTGCCAGTCTCTCGTGTTGAAACTTCAGTAGCATTTACAAGTCATTTCATTTTTAGTACTTTATTACCAGTGCTTTTAAAATATTTAAATTGATATAGACTGGTGCTTTTAGCTGTGAAGTTAAGAAAGTTCCAAGAAAATCAAACTCAAAAGTGAATGCGATGGAAAATAAATAAATGAATAAATAAATTACATCGTATAGCTAAGTTATCAAGCCTCTGTCTTTTTCCATTAAGGAACACTGTTGTCTAACTGTTTGTACTCTCGAGTTTGTTAAAATCCTACACTTTTATTGGAGTCATGTATGAGTCTTTTACTCCGAAATCTATGCTTCATGTGTGTGTGATGTGATTCGCATGAGTCAGCATTTCAAAACGCTGATGGGAATAATGATGTGTTTTCAATTTAAAGAGACGCATAAGAGAGTGAGATAAGAATGGAGAGAGAGAGAGAGAGAGCGAGAGACAAAAGGTGAGAGAGTACTCTGTGCTGTTAACCATCAGTTTAATAATTGCGTAATTTGCGTATGTGTGTTTGCCTGCTATGTGTGTGTGTGTGTGTGTGTGTGTGTGTGTGTACTGTTACTTGAAGGTGCGTCACTGCTGCAGATGTTTGGCTTCTGAAGTTGTACAGACACAAATGAACACACACACACACACACACACATGCTTTGACACAAACATTCACACAGTCAGGTCCCTTAGTCCCATCTATCCTGTTCTTTAATGGACCAGGTGCAGCCAAACAATGGGTGTGTGCACATATGCCCCTGTGTGTGTCACTCTAAACTACAGTACCGCAGCGCTCACATGTCCTTGAGCATTTTTTTTTTCAAGTCGTCTTTATGATTTCGCTGCATAAACATCTAACAACATGTAATTTATTAAATAAAGTACACAGACAAGAATTCACTCACACTATTTATTGAGTCTGGCTGTATCTGTAGTCTTTGTTTATGTATCCTATTGGAGGAAAACATAGCAACTGGCCTCATGTGTCCTTTCGCACTACATCAACACAATTACAACACTGTTATCTCCTCTCTTTTTCAGAAACACTGGAACCATGATCCATCTCTCAAACTGTAACAGAATATTCTTTCAAGTCTGATAGGATCCACTTTCAGTCCTACATTTTTTCCTGCATTTGGGGTTCAGGTCACTGAGATAACCAAACCCATTTTAGAGAGAAAATCCCCTCTGAAAGTAGATCCATGTTATTCCTTTGATCTAACACAGCTCACTGATTAAGAACAACTCTCTCTCTCTCTCTCTCTCTCTTTCTCTCAAAGCCACAGACCTGAGAGTCACAGCTTTAATGTGTGATGCTACCAAGAGACTTGTGAACACCACAGATAATAAATAGGAGGATGACAAAAACAAATAGCAGTTGAATAGAAGAATTTCTATTCTTTCTTAACCATGTTTTCAATTCTACTTGTCCTTGAAGGAAGATTTCAGCTTTAATGGCTTAAATTGTAATGTGTAGGCTTGTTGTGATAGAAATGGTAACCATGATCCAAACCTATTTGGAAAAGTGAAGATGAATGATAACATCTTTACTCAAACTATCCCTTTTAAACATTTACAGACAGACCTTCGGGATCAACTTTAACCTACCATACTTGTGCAATGAGAGTTTATTGACATTTCATTTGCACTCACTTTCAGTTTTGTCTTTTCATAAAGAAGTTAAATCTTTTGGCTAAACTGTTGGTTGTTTACTGTCGCTCCTATTTTCTGGCCGATCTTGTTTCTTACTCCATCGAATTTTGCAGCAATGTCACCATGTTCCCAGATCTCTGTAATTATTGCAGTTAATTATTGCTGAAATTGACGGCAAGAGCTACAAAAATATGACCCAAGTTATTGAAAAAAGGAATAATCATTTAAATGTTATTATAATAAATGACTGCATTTACAATGTAGTTCTTGGTTCAACACTGAAATTAATCACTAATGTAATGATGCTACCTTATGCTGAATTTGACTTAATTGGTGAGTTAATGTATTTTATGCTGTATAGAATTAAAATTACACACAACCACCCATATGTTAAAATGTATGGAGCACAAAAACAAATACAAGCCTACTCTCTGATACACCTTGCAAACATATGTGAAAGATCACCATTATGTAAAGCCCCCTATTTGCAGATCAACCAGAAAACAAGTGTTTCATTACATTACCTCAAGACCACCGAGAGAGCAGTAGACAGAGGGAGAGAGGAGAGAGCGCCAAAGGAGACAAGAGTCAGCGAGACAGAGGGAGCAGGGAGAGACGATAAAGACAGGAAGATGAGAGAGAAGACGGAGGGAGAATGAGTAGAGAGAAATAAAGGCAGAGAGAGAGAGAAAGGAGAGCAGCTGCCAAGCTCTGAGTGGGGTTAAGCATCACCACAAGTACAACCTAATAAGGTCTGAAAGTGTGCACATGCACACACACACACACACACAGACACACACATACACACGGACTTGGCCAGTGTTCAAAATCAGTGTTTCTGCAGTAAGCAACTGTAAGCAGTAACTCACATCTGCCCCGAGAGCCTCCAAAGCTGAGTGTTGTTGTGATGCATAATGTTGAAGTCTTGTGGAGGAGTTTTCCTCTGTTGACCTCAGACTACATGATATTTGAAGCATTTTCACTTGTGTAGACTAATTTCCAAGTCTAGTTGAATCACTCTGTCAGAGCTGCCTTGACAGCCTTTTTTTTGTTTGTTTTTTAAATCTTGCTGCTCTGAAAAGCCAAGACACATTTAATATTGACATAATTCTCCAGTCTTTAACAAAAACTCTCCTACACATCAACTACTAGTAGGTACCAGTGTTTATTCTGTTTTTATCTAAATATATGACCAGCAGATGAAATATCTGAAAGAGTTAAAATTGTTATGACTGTGTTCAGATTGTGTCTGCGGTCAAACATTATGGTTACAGGATGTGATGCAATATCAGCAGGTATCCTGTCTGCTGTGTTTTGTTATGTTAACCTATTACACTATCAACCCAGCTGCATGAGCTGCTATCTCTCTTCCTCTTTGCCCGTTTTTGTAGTCTATGTGTAGTTGGTGAATTGAAACAACTTGAGAAATAGGCCATTATCAAATTATTATTAAATAGGCATCAGTTAAAACAGCTCCATGTATACCTACTTTACACAGACGGGTCCATAGTGTTTCTATGGTTAGGGTTACTTTTCTATGAGTCATAGAGGAGTATTAAAGAGACAGCGTCATGCAGTTTTAACAGTGGACTTGACATCATCATCATCATGAGTTAACCTTTGCCAAATGGCTTTGGTTCAGGTGCAGTAGCAAATATCACAAATATATACATAAATATATTATCTTATATTGTTATTCATCTTTTGTAAACCCTTTTCTGAATATTAATTAAAAAGACAGTGCTATCATGTTCTGTAGTCATTTACTGAAATATAAACAGACCCTAAAGCTGGAGACATGAGAAGATTGTGAATTCCCGTTGCTCCAAATCCCTCATTCTGTCCTTCCAATCTGTTTAAACATAATGAAACCCCGGCAGCATCTTACATCCGTTACACCTAAGTTTAAACCTCAACCTGCTCCATAATCAGGTACAAATCACATTGTCTGACCTGAGCAATAACTAGTGATCTAGTTTTGAGACCGACTGTTATTAGACAGTTCTTAATCTCTTTTAATCTCTTTCAGTATTTGTCATTCGTTATGGCTTCTCACCATGTGCAAGATACAGGTTAGGCTTTCACCACTTCTGAGTTTTCTGTGGGTGTTTTCTAGCTAGATATCTGAAAAAAAAATCAGACAATCAAAGTTTTGGTGGTGATCCATATCTATGTTCTCGATCATTACATGTCAGGGTGTGTTCATGAGCTGATGGGAAGGTCTGACACATAGGACTTTCATGTTTGCTACTTGACATTCTTTCATCTGTATTCTATTTTTCTTGGAAAGAAACCTCTTAAAGACAACTATTAAACAAACAAGAACGTCACAGAGGCTGCAGCTTTGCAAATTGGACAGCAACAAAACTGTGGAAGGTCCAAACAAACTTAGCAAGTCAACCATTCCAAGCTAAATAATAGCTGTTGAGTCCCTAGCAAGCACTAAGTGAGGAATGAATGTTGACATTGCTGCCTGCAACGCAGCCTTGCTAAGTAACCCAAGAAGCCAAAATGAAAATCGTCAACTCCCACAGTATCCACACAATAAAAATTAAATCACACATACACACCCACACACACATGTAAACCAAAGTCTCCTGCTTGCTCGCTCGCTCGCTCCCTCTCCCCCTGAGGCAAGGAAAAAGCAAAGGATACTTGCAAAACAAATGAATAATGGGAGGATAGAGAGATAGGGGATATCTTTCTGTTTCCCCTCTCTCTTACTGAGTGGTTATCACTTTCTCTCACTGAGTGCCTTCTCTCTCTCTCTCTCTCTCTCTCTCTCTCTCTCTCTCTCTCTCTCTCTGTGCCTCCCCTACTCTGCTGAGGAGAGATTAAAAGCTGATAGGAGATTGCAAAGACATGTTGCACTCCTGTTCTGACACACACACACACATGCATACAGATGGTAACATTAGCTCTTGTATAGCTGGGAGCTCCTGATGTAAGACACATGTTCCTGCCTCAGCAGTGTGTGCCGGTGTGTCTACGGCTGTTTAAACCAACTTTATCGCTCCATCAGTTCAGAAACAAGGAACGATTCATTCAGAGAGAGAGAAAGAGAGAGAGAGAAAGAGACGAGGGGGCTGGTGGGTAGTGTCTGGATGTGTGTGTGTGTGTGCGACAGTGATTGACAGAATTTCTCCTTTTCTCCCCTCAGTATCATGACTTTGGAATGTCAAACACACTGATATTCAGGCCATAGATTAGCCCAAATATCTGCAGTGTCCCTCCAACATGATACCTTTTTTTGTTCCTTTTAATAATAGATAACATCCTCCCATGTTTAGAAAATGTTTGATGAAGCCTAACTGTTAGAAACAGACTATGAAGACTCATAAACATACTGTATATAACCAAAAGTAAATCCACAGATGAAGCATAAATCAGTTCTAAGCATTGTTAATGCTTCTTTTTTGATCCACTCAATCAAAATCTGCCCTAAAACTAAATATAACAGTGAATTTTCACCCAGGAAACCAAGAACCTTTTGAGGAACTTGTGAACTTTACCTGCATTTCGACTGGAGGAACCAGAGGCTACATTTAGTTCCTCTAAGATAGTTCAAAGTGCCCAAAAAATGTCCTTCTCAAGGGTTAGTTTTGGTGGAGTTTGCAGGGTTGCACACAGACACCGTGACAAATACAACTTGTGAATAGTCACATTCACAAAATGAGGAACTACTGTGAGACTCTTGTATCGATATTAAGATGAGGGTCGACATTTATTGTCATGTTCATTGAATTTAAAAATGAAGTTACGTTGTAGGCTTCCTGACTAGTAAAAAAAAAAATGTAGAAAGTGTGTGTGTGTGTGTAAGTGAGCTCAGAGGATGAGCTAATGAGAGACAGAAGGAGAGGAGAGAAAAAAAGTGAGAGAATAGCGAGAATAACAAAACTTAATTTGCTTATTGTTTCGTCGCAATTATGCACAACAACAGAAATAAATAACCATAAAAAATTCAGCAGATCACCTGCTTAGGAGACCGCCACCTGGAATTATCAGTCTACTTTTGTGACTCCGCGTGTCTCCTTTTCATTCATTCATTACACCCATTCACACATCGGAGTTACTCATCAGCAGATACAAAGAACAACAGGATGACTCTGTTGTTGTTTCATTGTGTGTGAAAACTGCATTTCAAACGCCGCTGTCATTTTTAATCCGTTATCAAACTCATTTGCCTAATCTTCATGGTTCTTCAGATGCGGTGGAAATGCAAAGAGGAATGCTCAAAAGGGACTTTTAGTGCCTAGTTTAGTTTCGGTCGCTCCTTTGTACCAGTCAGAAAGGGCTATAAGCTGATTCATGTCATCCAAATTTTAGCTCTGGAACAGATCTGAAAAAGGACAGACGCAGAAGATACAATGTCTGCTTTTGGTTAACTACCAACATGGGTTTATTCGAAAACAGAGAAATACAGGTGATTTTAACACGCCGTGCACTCATATTTTATACTGCAGACTTCAAATGTTCCCACTCTGCTCCTAACAACACTTTTAAAAAGTAATAGAGACAACTGTTTGCTTGAAAGCTGTAATCCATCAAAGAAGAATCAGCAAATTAATTTCTCTTTCTGGCTTGTATTTCAGTTTACTTCCATTTTCATCCTGTAAAATTTGAACTACAGTGTGTTCCTGAAGCACTGGATCCAAACTGTTGTCACTTTTGAACTAAATCGCAGAGTGTTGTGAAATTAAAGCCAAGAAGCACACATGTCGATAGCATTTTGTTAAACCGATTGATGGGATGGTCAAACTCGGTGAGTGAAATAACGGAAAACAAATAGATTTGCTTGATAAAGGTTTCTTCTTGCCGCCAGTCGTTCTAGCAGACTGAACTCATCTACATTTAGATTCACCGGCCAATGTGTGTGGTCATCCGTGCCTTTGATTCAGTGTGTGTATTTGTGTGTGCTCACGTGTGTGTGTGTGAGCTTTATTGACCAGCAGATGAAGGCTGTGTGTGTGTGTGATGAGAAGCAGGCGACCAGATGGACTTATGGGAAATACAAACCTTTTATTTATTAATACGATTTGATTAAATGGCATTTGTTTCTGTCTCTCGGTGTGTATGTGCGGCCATGCGTGGTAATGCGTGCGCGTGTGTGTGTGTGTGTGTGTTCACTTTTTATTTAATGACAAATAGAGGGATCAGAGCAATCAGGTTTGAATGATTACTATGGGAACGAGGGAGAGAGACTGATGGGGAGAGAAAGGGAAGGAAAAAGAGACAAAGTCAGATTACAGAATCAACTAATTCTTACACATCAGCACAATCACAAGAATATTGCTTCTGTTTTTTGATCTCGTTCTCTCTCCACATTTGTCTCTGTTCTTATGTGCTCTCTGTTTATTCTCCTCCCATCTCTCTCTCTCTCTTTCTTTCCCTCACATTCCTATCAATATCTTTCTCTGCGTCAGTGCTTCTGTAATAATGCCATTAATTGCAGCTATGTTCTTTTTTAAAGCCTTCATAATATTTTCTCTGGATGTTTTTCTATTTTCTGTCATTAGCTATTCATATAAAATCTTTATTTCTCGGTTCTGAGGGGATCAGATGCATAAAAATGACATCTTTTCAGATCAGTAAAGCTGCAACTAAAATATTTTTATTACTGGATAATATTTTTTTTTGATGAATTGTTTTGACTGCAAAACTTTAGAAAACAATGAAAAATCACAATTTCCCAAAGGTGACATCTTCACATTGCTTGTTTTGTCCAACCAGTAGTGGAAAACTCAAAGATATTTCATCTATAATGACATAACAAACAGAAAAGAAGCCTGTCCTCACATTTGAGAAGCAGGAACCAAAGAACATTTTTGCTTGATAAGTGACTTAAATGTTAATCAAGTCTCAAAATTATGGTAGATTCATTTTCTGTCCATTAATTGTTGAAGCACCAGCGGTCATCGTCATATTTTCCTACATAATAACTGCAATGCAATTTCGCCTTCGCTCAGATTTATTTTTTAAAAGCTTCCTTCCTTTTTCAGGTGTCAATTGCACAAGTCCTGCCTGAAAGCCATATGTCTGGCCTCTGATTTAATATCCAGGGATGTTCTTGTACTTCACACTGCAGCCTCCAAAGGTCACTGATCCGTTCTCGCCAGTTCATAAATATTTGGTGTACATTAATTCCAGGATGGGAGAACTGAGATGTTTTTATGCACTTTCCTCATTAGTCAGACTGTAACTGAAATGGCTTTTCACAGAAAGTGGAAAATGTAAAGTAATCTTTCATTTCAAAGTCAACATTGCTCTTCTGTAAGCATAGGTGTTGAAACATGAGTGATATTTAACAAACACTGACAGGATTATCTAACAACTGTCAGCATTTAATCATGGCGGGAAGTGCTTTCATGAAAACCCACCATTATAGTAAATGGTAATCAAATTATTCATTTGTTTATACAATATAAACATATAAATGTTTCAATATTATGTCATTTGTTTTGGCCATATGTTTCAGTGCTCAGTTGCATGTTCTTTGTCTAGATTTGATCTTTTGCAGCAGAGGTTATGTGTATGTTTACTAGATGGCGGTTTTTACGTTTATCATTTCAAAAACATTAGCATGAGCAGAAACAACTACCAAATGCTGTTGTCACATAACTATAAACTTTGCAAGACTTTAAATCAGTGTGGTCCTTTTTAATGTAACAGCAACACAATGGTGATCAAAGTAAAGAAACATAAAACCCCCAAAGAATTAGGTCAGTCATAATTTTTGTGTGATTTTTTTTAGAATGAGGCTCTGGTATTCTTTTGTCTTGGTAGATTTTGCTCATTAAGATAATTTTAGGTTGGATGCTTTTCTGGTAAAGTTTTTTTGGATCGTAACTCAAATGATTTTGAAATATGGCTCCCCGGAGGAGCTGAATGTAACTGCCTTACCCAGCCAGTATTGCGGGTGTTGGTGTGTGTGTGTGTGTGCGTGAATGTGTGTGTGTGTGTGTGTGTGTGTGTGTGTGTGTGTGGTTTCTGTGCAGTACAGTTCATGTGTAATGGCTGTAACTTACAGAGGATGTAGTGTGTGACTGCACAGTACATCTATCTGTCTACTGTATACCAACTAACAACCTGCAGGCTGCTAGACAAACTCGGTGTGGCTAAAGAGTGTGTTCTGTTGTGTGTGTGTGTGTGTGTGTATGTGTGTGTGTGTGTGTATGTTTGTGTGTGTGTGTGTGTACGTATGTGTGTGTGTGTGCGCGTGAGAAAGAACGAACGAAAGACAAGGAGTGTCTACATATGTTCCAGCACAGATTCCAACTTCATAAATCACTTCAACTGGTGTTCAACAGTCAATCTCTGTCTCTCTCTCTCTCTCTCTCCCCCTCTCTCTCCCTCTCCCTCTTTTCCTCTCTCTCTCTCTCCCCCTCTCTCTTTCTCAGTTGAAACACGCTGTTCTTC
Organism: Thunnus thynnus; assembly: GCF_963924715.1. Taxonomy (NCBI): domain Eukaryota; kingdom Metazoa; phylum Chordata; class Actinopteri; order Scombriformes; family Scombridae; genus Thunnus; species Thunnus thynnus. The sequence continues at coordinate 14,894,642 of NC_089531.1, read as the reverse complement.
CTCTGCCAGCAGGGAGATTTGTGTTCTGTGTCTCTGTCGTATAGGATTAGAGAAGAGACAGAGAGAACAGAAGGAAGGAGAGAGAGGCAGAACAAGGAGGAAATAGATAGAGGGATAAAAAAGAGGGAGGAAAGAAAACAGAAAGGAAAAACAAGATTTTTTTTCCTTTTCTTGGCAGTGTATGTGTGTGTGTGTGTGTGTGTGTGTGTGTGTGTGTGTGTGTGTGCGCCCTCTTTTTTTGGCCATATCTCTTCTTCGACATCATCTCTGTACTTCTCGCTTACTCTTCTCCTGTGTGTGTGTGTGTGTGTGTCTTTATCTGTGCCTGTGTGTCCTGATGTTATCCAGATGTGCAGCTACAGTGGGCTGTAAAACTCAGAGTTATTGTCATAACATTGTTGCTCACTGTGTGTGTGTGTGTGTGTGTGTGTGTGTGTGTGTGTGTGTGTGTGTGTGTGTGTATCTATGTGTGTGTGGGAGGATGGGTTGGTTAGTGGGTGTGTGCACGTGTGTTGCTTCCTGTCGTAGTCCTAACACTTTATTACCAAGCTGACGGAGAGCCAAAACATGGACACACTCTCTGACACACAATCACATACACACACACTGTATGAGCAAACACAAGAGTCAGTTTTCTGCAGTGTAATTGGTTCCAATATATATTTACAGACTCTTTACTCCATCTGTGTCCAGGATGTCCAGCTCCTGGTGTATTTGCCCATCTGTGTTGGTAGATTTAAGATAATCAGCAGTGATTTGGAATCAAAAGCCGGCTGTCTTTTGTACCATGGTTCTGTCAGAGAGGCTACAGTGAGACAAGAACAGAGCTATGAAACAAACAAAACAGGGCTGCAACTAACGATTGCATTTGTTACAGATTAATCTGCAGATTATCTGTTTGAAAATAATGGAAAATGCTCATCACGATTTCCCAAAGTCCAAGGTAACATCTTCAAATGTCTTGTTTTGTCCGGCCAACAGCTTGAAACCCAAAGATAAACGGCAGAGAAAGAAGCAGTGAATCCTCACGTTGGAGAATCTGTGAGCTGCAAATGTTTTGCTTTACTAAAACAAGTAATCAAAATTCAAATGGAATTTAAAAAAAAACCCAATATATTCTTTTTTTTTTATTTGAACTCTAAAACAAAACAAAGTATAACTGAAAAGAAAATGTTCCTCAGGCAGAGCAAGTAGACAAGTTGTATAAAAAGCCTTTATTTATTCAGGCATATTGCTAAAACACAGCGTGGTTTTGACCTCACAGGATCTTCTTCGGGGCGGAAACAGTGAAAACAGATTTCTTACACCTGGTACTCTAAATAGACAATACACCAGAAATAAACAATATTGCATCACATAATAAAGTAAGCAACAGATGCAGAAAACAGAGCTATTACAATATCACCAAAATATCAACATTATAAATATATATATATATATGTATTATTATAGAAAGAAACACCATACAAATCATATCACTCAGAGTGATGCAATGATATATATGTGTTACAGAATACCAGATTGCACCAACTCAAAATGCGGTTCTTTACCTCTCACCTGCTGGTGTCTGCTATAACGCATAACAAGAGATATGAGTTAATTTCCTTACTTTCAGAAGAAGCCTTTTGCTGCATGTATTCATGTTGAGTGTGAAAAACAGTTTGTAATGACTAATAATCCATCGCACGAGGCCTTAATGTGGTTTTGTTTCAGTTTCTGCTGAGTTGGATTTTTTTTTTTTTTCTTTCCTCAACACCCACTCCGCTTACTGTCAATCACCTGAAACCCGCAGGAAGAAATAGAAGTCTCTGCCAGGAAATAATCCCTCACAAACGTGTTGCCTTCCAAACTTTACTGTAGATCCACTGGTGACATTGTTGTAAACAAAAGCAGATAATCTCAATATGTTTGTCACCTAAAAAGCTGGAATTTTAAGAGATTGAATGATGAAGTCACACACATAGCTGAAGTACATATTTGTGGACATTTACAGACATAGAAAACCAGGGTCACTTTGATATTTTTATTTATCACACATTCAAGTTGAATTTTGTCCCACATCACCTTGTGTGATGTCCTGAGGGCCTCCTCCCTCCTCCTCCCTCCTCCTCCCTCCTCCTCCCTATGTATGACACTACTGTTCATCTTCAAGTAAAGTTTTGAGCCACTAGAGGGAGCATCACACTCTGGCTTCCTGCACAAATATATAAAACTAATCCATTGTTTTACAAGTGTTTTCTTGTATCTGTATCTGTAACCCTTTTTGTCAATGCAGCCCTTCTATTCTGCTCCGCGTCTACAGTACCGCACTCATGACACCGTAAGCAATGAACACACAGAGGGAGAGCTTGACCGAGTGCTGAGGATTTCAGCCGCAGGAATAACACATTTTGGTGTGTCATTACATTTAATATTGTCTCGTCTGTCTGTGTTGTATTTCTGTGGCACAGAGAAGATCGTTATCTCTCCTCCACTTCCTTCTGTTTACTCTTCTCCAACCTGTAGTGTCTCTATTCTTTTTATTTGTTTTCTCTATGCGAAGAGATGAGAGAAAAGATACAGCAGGAGATAAAATCATGAAAGAGAAACAAAAAAGGAAAAAGAAAATCTGAGGAACTCCTCAGATTTTTGGACTCCAGCTAGAAGCATCTCCCCTTCTTTGTGTTTTTCTCTCTTTCTCTGAGTGTTTCTCTCTATCTTTAATGTTCCTCTGCTCCCTCCCTCTAACCCCCCATCTACCTCGATCTTTCATTCCCCCAGTAATGACTAGGTGCTAACTATCACTTTCAAGGTCTCGGTATTTGCTAGCTGTAGGTGTCTTTAGTGAGCGTATGAGTGTGTGTGTGTGTGTCTGTGTGTCTCATTATGTGAGTGTGTGTAGCAGTATGAGGAGAATAAGTCAGCCCTCAGGCTGTATCGGGATGAATGATGGTGTGTGTGTGTGTGTGTGTGTGTGTGTGTGTATGTGTGTGTGTGTGTGTGTGGGTATGGTGGATAATATCAAGCTGTTAGTATAAAATCTTATTCACTAGCAGTAATTTGTTCACTCTCTTTCCCTCTTTGTTTTTCTCAGTTTCCCCTCTTGTTCTCTCTCTCTCTCTGCATATCCCTCTTTCTGTTTCTTTCTCTAACAGATTGCTTTCTGCTGGGGAGGTAGAGAGGAGATAGACAGAGAGAAAAATTGAGAACTCCTTGTCCTTGAGTGACCCAGTTCCATTTCTCACTGAAAATGAAAGTCTGTATTGTAGCTCTTTTCAACCACTGTTTCTATTACAAGGATTTTTTGTTATTGGTTTCATGAATTCAATAAATTTAGCTCTGCTCTTTTCTTTTTACCTTCCTCGAATGATCCAAACAGTCAGTGCTTTTGGAGCCTTGAGATAAATCCAGGATATTGACGGACCAGCAAGTAAGCTAAATTGAAATGGTTAATTATTACAGTAATAAAAATTGAACGTTTTTCTTACGAACTGTATTTAATCTCATGCCTTGTTTTAGCCCTTATAATAATCAGAATTTGTAATAACATCACTGCACGCATTTCACTGTCCTGTCTAATTGTGCAATTTATAATCAGTAGACACTATGTAATGCCTTAAACCACCTGTTGTCTGAATTTGGGACATTTTAGTAACAATACATACATTATATATAATATATGCTTTAGACATGGCCTATTAAGGAAAATAGGTTGCCAGAAACCTACAATAGTAAACACATGTACAGACGAGTTTTTTAAGCAAAGGTGTAAATTCCTATTAATTTCGAAACCATCAGGGTTGAGGAAACGTATACAGGCTGGAGGCTGTTCAATGACAAACATGTCATAGACAGAACCTGCGGATTAGCGGTCGACATCGGCATCGTCCGCTGCTTGCGCTCACAAGGCCGATAAACAAAAAAATGTCTGCACACACATCTGCAGGCAGCCTCGTCAGTGTGGCTGCTGTGGAACGATGTTAGCGCTCCCCCTTGTGTCAATTTCACCATTCTACGGGCAGACGTCAGTGGGGGCTGTGGAACAGTGAAGATCTATTGAGATTTCGGAGATTCAGATTGTGATTCTCCCGTTCACTCACTCGTTCGCGACAACCTCCCGTCAGCCTCCTACTGCTATAGAAATAAACATGATTTATACATGAATCGCTTCAAAAGTTAGTTTGTGAGTCTGAACAAAAGTAAACACAGGAACTAGCCGCCTGTAGCAGCATTATGGCTAACTCCAGAGGGAACTACATCTTTGGTAGTTTGCAAGTCGGGCTGTTTATGTCTTAGGCTGTGGATAGCTCAGCATCTGTTAATGCTCGAGAAATATTAATTTAGTAGATGAAATAAAATGGCTCATGTCTGCAAGTTTCCAAATTGCAAGGATAAAATAACAAGATACACAGTGTGCAGTTTTAATGGACTGCCGCTGGACTATGAAGACTTACATACTGTAATTCCTCAAACAGTTACGTGTTGAAATCACATTTTTCTTACCATGTGGAGCTGAACATTGGTCCAGCCGGCCTCACTATTTTCATCCAGTTGAGTCTGTGGAGGTGAAACAGTCTCCAGGACGACAATGTTGATAAACGCTGTAAATCCATGTAGTAGTTACACAGCTGGGATTACTCTCATCCATGGACACTTCTCGATTTTCCGTGTCTGGCAGCAACAGGTCTCACTCTGCAGAAACAGTTTTCCTCTTCACTTATCAGGACAACAGTGACTGCAGGAATATGAGCAGTTTCTTTGAGGTAACTGTTACTGTATGTTGTCTCTCCTGACGGTCCTGGTTTTCTTCTTTGCAGTTGGTTTATCTCCTCTCTGTGTACTTCAGCTCAAATATATATGGCTGCCCACTTAAAGTGAAATGACTCACATCTAACTGCAGTCAAAGTCAGCCTCATATATGTAAATAAGCCGGCGTGTGCGGATGCATATGTGGGTGGTACGGTTTGCCAGCAAACTGCCCTGGATGTAGTCCCCTATGTAGTTAGCCATAATGCTGCTACAGATGGCTAATTCAGAGGTTGCCCCAATAACCGTCATTATACGCAAGGCCTCATTTGCGTGAATCTCAATCTTAATCTCCACAATCTCAGTAACGGAGCGGCAGAGAGAAAAGTTAGCAGGACACAGAGTCATGACTGCCACATTTATGGGAAACACATCAGGTTCAGATAAACTGGAATTTTCCTTTAAGCAAACAGAGAAAATGCACATTTGTTATATTCAAATATTTTTCAGTGTTCAAGTGAATAAAACATTAGTGTTAAATAAATGTTCATTGGGACCAAAAACAAAGAGATGCTGCTGGGTGCTACTGTGTGCACTAACATTGTCTATTTATTTTTTATTTATTCAAGTCAATTCATTTATGCAAGTTTACAAATTTTTGTTCTCTCTGAGAAACAATGAGATGGTGCTACCTGCTGATAAATGAACATTTATTTAGTTGACTCGTTTTTTCATTTAATATAAATGCACTGCAGAGTGCAGATCTACTTAAGCAAACAGAGACAATGCAGACAGTACCATTAGTGTTAGATAAATGTTCATTAAAATTCAGAAAGTTTTTGTCTCATTTGTTATTGTTATTAAATTGTTGTATTTTATTAGATGCAAAAAAACAACAGCAACATGATATCAGCATTATGTATCAGCCATCGACCGCCGTGCTCCCCAAATATCGGCATCGGCCATTGAAAAACACATATCGGTCGACCTCTACTGCAGATGTAAGAGTTACAGCAAGCATAAATGGTGAAATTGGCTAAATTTAGTTTAGGCCTCCAGATCTGGCTTTGACTGAAGCTTTAGCACACTGCCTGTGGAGGTGGCAGAGCAAAGCTTGATTCAAGGCCAGGTTTCAAACCTGTTGATAGATCTGACTGTTTGTCCAGGGCTGTGAGCCATGTGTGAAAAGACTCATTTTTTTTGAAGTGTAATTAAGGCCCCAGATGAAGTGACAGCCAATTTTTGAAGCCAGATAGAACACCTTTTTGTGTTAAAGCTGTCTTCTCAGTGGACAGAGGCCTGTGTGGTGCACAATATGAAAATCTCTCAACAAATAGGACGTTAGGTGATATTCCCTAAGCAACCATTTCTCTCTCTCTCTCCCTCTCTGATAACATAAGGGTTATCATACATGCTGCTGTCTGGAGCAAGTGGAACAAAGATGAGACATCGATTACACACACACGCACACATGCACACACACACGCATGCACACACACACTCCTTGGAGGATAGCTGATCTGTTTGGTTCCTCTTGACAGCTAGAGCATGGCCATCAACATCCCGAGAGAGCGTGTGTGTCTTTGAGCGCGCGTCTGTGTGCGGCCCCACTGCAACGAAAGGACTTTGAGAAAGAGAGAGAGGGAGGAAGGGCTGGAGAAGGGGGTAAGGAGTAATTCAGATATTGATGTCTTAGGCTCTAACTCCACCCTGAGGGCCTGTCTAGGTGGGAAATGTCAAACAAGCCCCGGGCTGATTGCATCACTTAGCTTCGCCGGAGCCTCAGTGGTGACACGGAACAGATCCACACAAAGCGACAAAGAACTGCGCTCGGTTATACATTAAAATATACGAAACACACACACAGACATATTACAACACATAGACAGCAAAACATTTAGTTAAGTCAGGTAGATGTAATTTATATACTGTAGCCTAAAATCATAAACTTACCTTAGAAGACTTAATAATCTGTACAACTATACTCAAATAAATTTGGTCGACTTACCAAAGATCCAGTAAGGGTGCATTAGATGATGATATTTCAGTACAAAAACTCCAGGACTATGTACAAGAACAGCATTTCTATATTAATGGGAGAAATGGCACCTTCATTGTGCAAGTGGGCATAAAAAGATGCGAGCAGAGACACTGGTGTAACTATTCATTAGTGAGTCTACAGCAGAGTTCTGAACTGTATCCATTGTTGAAAATGTCAATGGTTTTACAATTGTTCTGCTGGAGGCTTGATATGAAGACTTCAAATGGTTTAGTTTTGTTGTACTTACCTCTGTGTTCTGGGGAACATTTTGTTCGAATTAGGCATGTTTGGTGTCTCTTAACTATGGTCACTGTGACATTGCAAATCAAGCAGATAGGTCTCGTGCTTCCCTCAGGCAAAATTAACTCTCAGTCCAGTCATCCTTAAATGCATGGCTTGCACTCTCAGACTTTCTTTTTTTATATCAGATAGTTTTGAACAAGCTATTTTTACTTTTTCAACAGGAGCCCCTATGTCCAACAAAAGCTTGCTAACCACAGCAGTTGAAAGATGAAAGGTAAAGTAACGTGAGAGCGATGTGTCACCGATTGAGTGTACGCTCTATCCTAAAGGAAAACTCCCAAAAAAGCATTTCATGGGAGAAAAAAGGAAGACACCCTCTTCCAAGATGGAAAGACTGTAATAGATGTCGTATGTACAGAGTAGACACATACAACAATCCAAAATACATACAATAACAGTACATACATGACAAGTACATAACATAGTCTAACTCAACTAGAGTTTATATCATTAATTAATCAAGCAAAAACTCCTCTTTGGTCGTAGCACTAATTTGAGGATTTGCTGATTTTCCCCTTTTTATATATATATATATAATTTTAAGCTGAATATCTTTGGGACTCAAACAATCTGAAAATGTCACCTTGAGCTCACTCACTATTGTCATAGAATAAATGATTAATTGGGAAACTAATCAACAGATTAACTGATAATGAAAATATTTAACAGCTGCAGACCTACTCAGAAATTACAGACTTGCGCAAAAATACACTCCTTTCAATCTTCACGCATGATTGGAGAACTTTCATTCAGGAGAACTTCAGTATAGAAATTCAGACCTACGAACAAGCCAGGGGGCAAATTTTCATTTAAACTGTGAATATGAAGAACTAGTCCATTTTAAATAACCAGCTTGTCATGTGGGAGCGTTGTAGGCTTCTTAGATATGCTGCATGTTTTTTCAGTGTGTAAATGTCCAGTGCTGTGTGTGTCTCTCTCTCTCTCTCTCTCTCAGTAACAAGTGTAGTAGTGTCACCAGCACCGAGTCCCTCCCCATAAATAATAATATAGCCTTATCCTGAGTGCAACACACACACACACACACACACACACAAACCTGATGGATAATACAAAGCAGCACTGACTCAACAAACTGACTTCTCTATCATTGACACTGCTGTGCTGTTGACTGTCAGTGTACAGTCAACAGCACTCTGCAATATTTTGAAGGGTCGCTGACGGTTGTGTGCAGTCATATTGAGGCTTGCATAACGAAACGCTACAACACTGTCAGTTCCACCGTAATGATGGTTAAAGGTCACAGTATTTCATTAATTTCAGGCACTCTTTATAACTGGCAGTAGTGCTCTTGGTGTGAATTGCTTCCACTACAGACTGAAAACCCAAAAATTGGGTGGGTAGATGGAGATGGTGCCATCAAAAAACAGACAGAGATGGAGAGAAATAGATCTGAATAGTGTGAGAAGGAGACTGAGGTAGAAAAATATATGTTATTTTCTCAGTTGGTTTTTAGTCTTTTCATATCAATTTAAAGTCAAAAATCTTGGCACAACCCTCCCTGGGGAAATATAATTACAAAATTCATCATTGCCTTTTAAGACCCAACAGAAAACTCTTTTTATACTCGCGCAGTTAAAGCAAAAACTTGTTTCTGCTCTCATTATGCTGCGGAAGTAATGTTTTGCTAGGAGTCCAATATGGCCTCTGCATGTTGATGAGTGGGCCTTAATGAGCTGGCTAGCCTTATCATTTGTCCTTTTGGCTGCAATTTGATGGAGCACTTTTAAGTGGGTTAACTGCTTACTGGGCTTTGGAGCCTTTAATGTTACTGGTTTGTGTGTATTTTCTTTATTTTTACACCGTTTCGTCTTCTTGCTTTGATGACTGAATACTTTTAAAGGAGACGTATCATGCACATTTTCAGGGAGAATTTTTACATATGTTCACCTGAAGTTTTGGACCTTTGACCGTGTTAAACATAGATATCTGACATCATAACAGTATAAGAATAACAGAAAATCACAAAAAAACATGATATGTTCCCTTTAATGTTTACAGGAGAATCACTGGGATACATATTGTTTTAGGAACAATTAACACCAGCAATTCATTTCTCTTTTTTTGTCAAAGTAGAAAGTGTAACTGAATTGTTAAAGGATAGGTTCACAATTTTCAAGTCTGTCTTAAAACAACAGTCATATGCCCATATGGACACTTAAGGAGGTTTTCCTCTCTGTAATCATTCCTCCTGTTCATTCTGGCTATTAAAAGATCCCCATCAAATGCACTGTCAATGTAAGTGATTGGGGCCAAAATCCACATTGTGTCATTTTGTGCAAAAATGCATTTAATATCTATCTGAAGCTTATATGAGGCTTCAGCAGTCTGAGATAGTCATATAAAGAGGATATCTGCCACATTTACAGTCTTTTTAGCATAAAATTCCCTCTTTGTGTTTCCTCGAACAGTGTTTTCCTGTTGAGCTGTGGTGGAAGTATAGTAACAAAAAGAAGGACTTTGGCACTAAGAAGACTAATGTTGAAAGATATCTACTTGTGTGACTAATTTGGGTGGCTGAAGCTTCATATTTGCTTCAGATAAACTCTGAAATACATTTTTGCACAGAAGGAGGCTTGTTGATTTTGGCCCCCCATCACTTACATTATAAGCACATTATGAAGGGATCTTTTAGGTCAGTATGAGCAGGAGGAATGATTATGGCAAGAAAAACCTATTTCAGTGTTTATTTGGGCGCCTGACTATTGTTTTAGGACAGACTTGAAAAACTGTGAACTCGTCCTTTAAGTGAATTTTGATTCTATCGTCTGCCTTATGTTTCCGCACCTGCATCGTTCTATGCGGGAGTGTGTGCAGACCTGTGCTATAAAGCCTGTGTGCATGACTGAACTCAGAATCAGTTGCACTGTCCATTTTGTGTACCTCCTCCTGTGTGTGTGTGTGTGTTTGTGTGTGTGTGTGTGTGTGCGTTTCTGTGGAATGTGTGTCTCCCTGTGTCTTCCTCTGCTTAGTGTTCACCTTGACCTCTGTGCCCACTCAATGTTGCTCATTTCCCACTACCATGACCTCTGACACTAACACAAACACACGCACACACACACACACACACACACACACATCCTTACACACATACGGCCGAAGAAAATACACAATTTGCCGTCTGACTGAGGCAGAAGGAGACTCTGAAAATGTTCCACTTCACCGGAGATGTGAACCCTCCAACCTTGTCTTGCTCTCCATCTCTTTCTCTCTCCCTCTCTCTCTCTCTCTCTTTCTATTGCCATAAATGCTGTGTTTACTTCACTTGTCAATATGTGTATTGACAGCACATAAAAATAGACAGGCAGGGTGACCGGTGGGTGAATAGGTGGACAAACAGTGAAATTGGGTGACGGGAAAACAAAGTGATTGGCAAATGTTTTACAGGGACATACAACTTATTAAGAGGAGCGTATTTTGGGACTTCCTTAGAATTTAAAATCATGAAAATGGCAGTGGTCTTGTGGAAATTTCAATCTTCACTCCTCTCAATACTTTCCCTCTGTTCTCTTCTTCACCCCTCTCACCACCCAGCCTCCTCCTCCTCCCTCCTCCTCCTCTTTTCTCCTCCTTACTGTTCCCCATAGGGCTAATTGGGGAGATAGAGTCATTTGGCAAGGCAGTGTGTGTGTGTGTTCGGTGTGTGTGTGAGGTCATTTAGAGGTGTAATACTCTAACGTGCCATCCATTATGCAGTTTGGTTGGAATTATACTCCTCCTTCCCTTTCACTCTCTTCTTTCCTTCTCTTCTTCTCAATCATTTTTTACATTTTTCTCCTCTTTTCATTTCTGGGGTTTCTCTCGCTTTCTCACTTTTACTCACTCATTTTCTTTATCTTTCTCTCCTCAATTAGGGAAATCTTGCCTGTCCAAGGTCGTTTAGCAATTAAGATGTATTGCCACTCTGTGTGTGTGTGTGTGTGTGTGTGTGTGTGTGTCTATTAGTGCCTTGTTTAAATTACAGCAATATCAAACAATTAGCGCCACAGATGTTACCATCAGTATAAACTGGAAATTGAAGAAATTATGAAACAGGTTGTCAATGTTAACAGAGAGAAATGTGTTTGTCTTTTATAATGTGTTTTTGACTTTTTATCAACTGCAGTTTATTGCCTGTTTGGTCAGCTTACAGCATGTCGTGCAAGATGTGTAAATGTCCTTTTGTAGAGCACAAGCATGTTTAACAAATGACACTGGTGATCAGTACTTTACCTACACAGTAACCACCAAATCACAACTGTTTCCCAAACTATATACACTGGAACAAGTGGACAGGGGGCATCTTTGTGGTAATGATGCTGATACGTCAATCAATCAATAATGTTGATGTCTGCAGACAGCAGAACAACTGAAACCTAAACAATGACATCAGTAATATTTGAAAAGGATATGTCTACAACAGGAAGCGTAGACTTTCCCATAATTCTTGCAAAATGACAATACAATAAGCCCTGTTGTATCTTCAGGCTATTATCCATTTGTGAAGAGTTTTTAAAATATATGTATTCACATAAACCTCACAGCCATTATCGTGTTCTTACAGTGATGCAAGAGGGAGGATTTTAATTATTGATGACAAACTTTGCTTTAACTATGCAACCTGAGAGCTGTGTTTCCAACAGCAACAATCCTTTGGGTAAATGCACCCGAGATAATGATGATGTGTATGAAATTTGCAGCCTTCGGTAAAACGTTTTTAGTAGTAGCCATCTTCTACCTACTTTACTTTAATTCTGAGCGGTTGAATTTGTTTTTGTTATCTTTTGTTTATAGAGTTACAATAATGTGAAATGTGTATCTAGAGTTCGTATCGATAAGATGTAAATACATCCGTTTGACTTGGATGCAGATGAGCTTGTATCCCTACTCGGAGAGAAAACAAAGTAGTGCAGTACTGAATCATTCATGAGTTCCTATGGAAAGAAACGTGATTAAGATTTTTGTATTTGTTTTACCAAGCAGATGGCCCAGCAAATGTTTTAGTTTCAAAAGGTTTTGGTGAGACTCACCGTTTACTGGCAGGGTTGATTTAAACAGTTTTACTGTGTAGCAACGCTAGTGAGCTAGCTTCAAGCCCACCAGTACCTGAATGGGTCATGTGGGTCTGTGTTGTGTGGGAATCAGTCCACTGAACCATTCTCAGATAAACAATAAAATAGTCTAAGACAGTTAATAAGACACTTAATACCTGCGGATAAGACTACAGGTATTAAGGATGCACATTATAATAACTTTCTCTCTCTCTCTCTCTCTCTGTCTCTCTCTCTCTCTCTCTCTCGCTCTGTCTCTCTCTCTCTCTCTTTGTATGTTTCTTTCTCTCTCTTGCTCTCTCTCTCTTTTCCTTTGGGCAGTGGGGTGAGTTAAGGTTTCAGTGTCCTGGTTTCCACAGCAGATTATGTGCAAGTGTGTGTGTGTGTGTGTGTGTTGCAGCAAAGTGTGTTAATGTCAACCTACAGGGCCTTCCCATGAAGACATGAACACACACACACAAACACACACACACACACACACACACACACACACACACACACACACACACACACACAACTCCTCTACTTCCCTCTTTCTTTCTCTCACTTTCTCTCACAGCCACACACACATTCCCACTCAGCATTCATGTACATCCCTCTCACACACACACTGACACGGTGCTTAACTGGTCAGTGTGAAGTGGGTCACTGCTCTCCAGACACTATATAAAAAAGTTTTCTAAGGAAGGAAATATCATTTTAGATAAGAAAAATAAGTTCTAACCAAGTTAATGCACGTGTGGCATTTTAATAAAGAAAGATATGACACAGACAAATCATACAAATGATCAATTACAGTGAATAAATAAAAGATGAACCCAGAATGGGAATTCAGTTTGATTCCTTTTTAATTCTACACTGAACGTCACATTCGCTAGATCACTGGTTCTTGAACTTTTTAGCTTGTGAGTCTTTAAAATGAGACACTGTCGTTTTGTGACCCCTCATCACAGGTTAGAACTTTAGTTGGACATGAGTTGTGAGCAGTTAAACAAATTTATGATTTTTTTACTTGTCAGATTGTTTAATTTGATTAACTTTAAAACATCTGACAGAGACAGAATCGAGGTGACAGTATATATTATTTCACAACATAAAAAGCACAAAACTGAGAGATGTCACAAAAAACAGAGTTTATTTTATTATATTTATTTATTCATTTATTTATTCATTTTTATCATCTGGTGAGCCCTCAGATTTATCTTGGGTCCCCTGTGGGTGTTCTGGATCCCCAAGTTGTCTAGACTTACATAGCTATCCTTTCTCCATAGTGATACAAATACAACATAAAGAGTTTGAATACAAAATAATGTTGATTAGTATTTTGTGCAAAAAAAAAAAAGGGAAATAAGATTATGGAACCCTGAGGGTTTGCCCTCTGTTTCCCATTCCTCTCAGTGTATTACACACTCTATCAGTGCATAAAAGAAAGTGAAAGACTTTTATTACAGAAAGAAGAAAATGCACACGTGCAGTATCTCATACTATCTGATCAAAATGATAAGTTTTAGCTTTATGGAATCAGTTCCTTTATAAACACAAGCACAAGCAATATCAGTAGATCAGATACAAACACACACACACACAGAAGAGAGTCACATAAATCCACATTAGTGCATGCATGCACACACACACACACACGTACATAACACAAGCACACACACTCATACATACACAACTGTGGTCTCCAGGTCCATGGACACCAAGTCTGCATGCATTGTGGCTGTTTATCAAAATTAGATCAACATGGAACGATTTCCTTTTTTCTCTGTTTGCTAATGTGCTCTTTTTTCACTCTCTCTCTCTCCCCCACAGTTCACTGGTTATCAGGCTTTTACCCAGAACACACAACTGTGAAGTCGATGCAGCCACGATCGTTTATCAAAATTAGATCAATGAAAATAGGATTTTGCTTAAGTGCGGCCCGGTTTGTGTTAGTGTACAAAAGTGTGCGCATTTCTGCACGGAAACTGAGACTCTCGCTGCTCTGTAACAAAAGGTAGCGACTACTGTATGAGCTCAACACAAGAAGGATGAAAAGACCAGAGCAGAAGGGGAAAAAGGGCCGGAAGAGAGTGATAGCAAAGGTTAAAAGAATGAAAAGAGACTGAAAGGAGGGAAGTAGGCCGTAATGTGTGGCCCACATCTGTGTGCGTGTGTGTGTGTGTGTGTGTGTGTGTGTGTGTGTGTGTGTGTGTGTGTGTGTGTGAGAAAGAAAGAGAGAGAGAGAGAAGAAGAAAGACAGTGACCTCACTCTCTTTTTGTGCCAAATGGATATGTGTGTCTCTTATGGTGATGTCATCTTGTTCCGGTGTTTTCTGCTGCTTTTCTTTAGACACTCAGCTGTCACTCTTGGTCCCTTTCCTTTCTCTTTTGCGTGCACACACACACACACACACACACACACACATACATGCATAGGTAAGCACGCACACAAAATGACAGGGCTGTTGTGAAAGCTGACACCTTTCATTTCATTTGTTTGTGTGTGTGTTGTAATATCTTATTAACAAAGAAGGATCTGGGTTGTTGTGTCTTAAGCTTCCATATCCAGCCCCTCCGTTGTGAAGAGACTATCATTGTGTTTTCATATTTATGGAGCAGTTGCATCTGTATATTTACTATATTCTCATTGGAGAAACTGTTAACACAACCCAGCCCATAACACACTTATCAAGTTTCATTTTCAACTTTATTTTGTCCCAGTTGGAAATTGGTTTCCCAGCAGCTATTAAAAGCAACTTACATAAAACTGAAAGACGTAGAAGCATAATAACTGACAGTCACCAACACAAGGTGCTGATACAGAGCTTCAAGTCAGCAGCATGAGACAAATTACCACTGTCATCATTATCACAGTTGCCACTGCCATCAACACCAATCAATGACAAGAGATCATCACTATCCTTCTGCTTACACCGTCATGTAGAGGCCTAAGGCAGGAGGGATAAAGGGGTCATTATGTCTGATTGCTTTGTAGAGGTGAAACGGACTCTGGGTGATTTAACTTTAATAAGTCTGACCATTTCAGGTGAACTTGACCCACTTCATATAGTAAAGAGGGAGCTATAGGTGTTTAAAGTAAACTCCTCAGTCAGTGTACGTACATGCTGTCAGCACTGGGCTTTGCTTCAAACATTCTTGCATCATAGTTGTATATATACTGCATTTATTCCGAGTAAGGGATGCCCTCGCCAGTGTTAATGCAGTAGATGACTATACAAATCCACCATCTTCAAGCAGCGTGAGAACCTTCCAGCTCCTTTGCTGCTCTGCTGCTGCTCACTCTGCATAGCTAATGTGAGCCTCGCTCATGATTGCTCCTAACAGCCAGCCTTGGATTTTAAACAGTTTCATATCATCACAGAGCTTTTTTTTTGTCCTGAGATTTGATTTTCCTGAAGTTCTGTAACCTCGCCCTCTAAAGAGGGAAAATACCGCTGAATGTGCTGCGCTGATACCGTTGTGCTGGTAGTCCGAGGGCTGCGGGAGCAGACTGTCAGATCAGAGCTGCAGGCCGTGTGTGTGAGGGAGCTCAGAGCACTCGCACAGAGCCGAAGGTCATGCTCAGTGTGATCAGGCAGTAGGTGCTGTCTAAGGACATGGACAGGCTATTTTCCATCTAGCAACAATTATCTCTCTGGCAAGACTCTTTCAAGCTTTGCTCATTAATGCCACATAAATCCATATATTTTGATAAAATGGAGACATACTGCTCGTATTTTCGGTGTGGGAGTGTTTACAGGACTCAGTTTTAGGGCTTAACAGCTATCAATTTTGCAGGCAATTTAGAAAGGAGAATGAAAACACAAAGTGTCTCTGTCTTTCTTTTTAAAATTTCATTACTTTTACATTTGTAAACCCTGTTGCATTCAGTCTAACTGGCTAATAGATGCAGATTTCAACCAAGCCACACCATAGCCTATAGCTATGGTATGTTATTATTATCCTTTTTGTAAATTTCTGTTGACTCCTGAAGGGATAATTAGTTATTTGGTTGCACCCCTTCACAGAGCTACCAGAGGCAGGACAGTTTTTGGAAGTTTGCTTCTGCACTAGTTTCTCCATGCCTCACTGGTATTGTCATCTGAGTAGATAATCAGCAGGAAATGCATCCTCCATTGCAGGTCACAGTTGGACTATGTCCATTTTTCCAGCTGAAAAACAGATCTGTTTTCTGCTTAAAACAGATGTAAGAGGTCTTAATTAATTTTTCTTTCCCCAAATCCCAGATTGGAGTGATTCTTTAGTATCCCTGCTGGCCTTCAGAATCTTTAACTGGCCTGCTTAACTATTTAACTGGTTTTGTGCCATTTAGAGCTCAGCCTTTCAAAGCTGCTGCACGTTGGCTATCATTAATCCTTTCCATGATGTTGTCAGATGCTTACAATAACAATCTGAGCCTGTCAGTGGCAAAAACAAGCACTTTTAGTGGACATACATTGATGGGGCACTATTGCCCCGTCAGATTACATCGCAGCCCGTTTTACAGCTGCTGGCTGCAGCGCTCTCACTCAGTACTAGAACAATTTTTAAAATTGTTGTCCCCATTAGTCACTTAGACGCAAAAAGATGGGAAAGTAGGGTCCACGTTGAAAAATACCGAAGTTTCCCTTTAAGTGTTGTTTTTTTTGTTTCTGCTCGTTCAATGAGAATAAAGTAGCAGAATAAATTCTGAGTCAGGTCAACTTAAATTCATTCAACTCAAACCCAATTATTCTATTAGGAGAAGCAATTTAAATGCACACAGTAGTCTGGCAGTAAACCACACAGATGGGCTTCTGCAGCCATATGCGTAACACGTACACAGACCTACACAAACAGACACACACACACACACACACACACACACAGTTGATGGTTGGTAGCACCTATGGTGGGGGTCTCTGTTAGATGGGTCCCAGATGCCTTTCAATATGTATGGATGTGTGCATGCATTTGTGTGTTTGAATGTTGTGGTGAATCTTTATCTGAAACTATCTATGTTTCTCTGTGTGTATGTACGTGTGTGTGTGTGTGTGTGTGTGTGTGTGCATTCATGCAATCGAGAGAGAGAGACTGATCCAGTGCATAGGATATTGGACTTGGCAGTATGGAATTCAGTTAATTCCTCCAGCTAGTCTTCTAGCTTGATTAAATAATCGCTGATTTAATGCAAGTCACTGCGTGTATCAATGTAAGTGTGTAAGTGTGTGCGTATGCGTCTCTGTCTGTGTGTGTGTCTGTGTGTTAAAAGCAGGGCTGACTTGCTCTTTAAGTGAATTAAATGTAATTTCATTCCAAAAGACTTTGTTTAGAAAGCCCTATTTTTAAATTTATTTTAGACCGCAGGGCGCCTCAATCTATTTCTTTCTTCCCTTTCTCACTCCCTCTCCCTCTCTCTCTCTCTTTCTCTCCAGTTCCCTCTCTATGTCCCTCTCTCTCTTTTGCCACATCAAATGATAGACACAAAGATCTCAGCACCTTGGCATTTGAAATGTTTGTGTGTTTAGTTTTTTTTCACCATAATCAATGTACGAAATGAAAAATCTGTGTATTTTGGTGCAAAATGAGATTTGTCCCATTAGAAGAATGTGACCCTGCTTAGAAAGTGGCCGGTTCTCACAAATTCACAGCACTTATCAGTTCAAACAAATTATCGAGGAATGCTGCCCTGACTTTGTAAGTCCGAGACAACAAAATACATAAATAGGATGGGAGCTTAGAATAAACTTGAATTTGATTTTTACAATGGATGTATAGCATTTCTGGAATGCAACTGTTCATGTGCAGACCACCAGTCTGAACCACCAGAGTTTAAAGATGTCACCGCACATTGGATGCAGATGGTAGCTATAACATCAGGGATAAGGAAAGTAAATCTGATATCTCAATATTGCTACAGAACTTAAACCAGTGGATGCTATCTGTTCAGGCCAGCTCTTTCATAAAGATCTAAAAAAAACATATAGTATAAACAGTTTGTATAACATCTGTAAATTTATGGCTTCAGGAGAGTCCCTGAGTGGACTCAAAGCCACAGCTGAAGGGTTCAGCCACTGTGCGGTTTCACCATATGTTTTGATGTTGAATCAAATCAGATTTTTCAGAATGAAGTTATAATTCATTAGTGCATTTTATGTGTACAGTCACGAAAAAATTCACAATGAAACAGCCCATAACTTCTGTTTGAATTTAAAGGATAGCAATCACTTTAACCCATTTAATGAAAAGCCAGCGTGGCAGTGCAAACCCATAAAAGTCTAAAAAACAAAATGAAAATTGGAGTATTGGAGATGTCCGCAAACGCGATGGGGAGGAATACATGTAATATAAAATGTAGCCCATTTTTAAAGTGCATATTTTCCCAAACAAACAACAGTCAGGTCGTGTAGCCTCTTTTTATGCAGTCTTGCATGAAAAATCCACCGCCCCAAGGGAAAAAAGGCTCTCTGTTAGAGCAGTTTATGCATTAGTGCAGAGAGACTGACCAAACTGATTGTGAAAGTTATTAAACCAATAAATGTTGTTTTATATGCAGCCTGCCACTGAGTAGATTGTACTCATAATTTCTGCCGGCTTTTTAATGGGCATTATGAGACTGATAAAAACTGAGACTATTGGCAACTTGTCACTGTTATATATGATGTATGATGTACATTCGTTGTCTCTTCTGATCTTTTCAGGAGATTAAATGATCCGATGTCTTTCGTGTTATCTAGTACTTGAGAATAATGAGTGTGTGTTATTTATAAGATTCGAGATGAACACCTGCCGTATCAGCCTCACAGAATAGCTTTACTTTGTTTACATTAGTCACTCAAATATCCTGTATGTCTTACTGATGAAACTTAACTTTATATCTAAACATCAACTTTGGCTGGGCTTTTTGGCTTGATTAGCAGGAAGTTGATAAAGAGTGTAATTTCCTGACTAATGAACATATTTCTGTGTGTGTTTCTGTGCCTCTGCATGTTTGCGCTGTATGTGTGTGTGTGTGTGTCAGAGGGCGTTGTTGGTGGTGCTAATTGAATGGTATCATAGGCCGCAGATAAATAGATGTCATTAAGACCCTGAGCGCTAATTACCAGCAGCCCTCCTCTGCAGGCTGAGGAGAGTGGGAGAGGCCAGGTATAAGTAATCAATCAAAAAAAAAAACATGCAATGATACACACACATTCTTTAGATACACTCCAGTACACCCAGCACACATAGAGAGTTACAACGCTACCAAGACAGAGATGTACTCTCACTGAAATCTGTGTTAAAGTGTGTACGACATACTGTAGAACTGTGTATGGTTGTGTGTGTGCATGTATTTAAGTTTGCACATGTGCACAAATGTTAAGCCAACCAGCTGATGATTGAAAAGGAAGTTAGAGATCATGAGCCAAATTTGATGTGTGTGTGTGTGTGTGTGTGTGTGTGTGTGTACGCGTGTGCTTTTTGGAAGGGGATGGGGGCTATTTCTGTACTTTCCTGTGTAATTGACACTTGAACTTCACACATGCACGCACGCACACACACACACTTCTTGGATTGCGGCCTCTCTTCCAAATCTAGCTTGCCTTCATTAGGCAGTAGAAGCAAATATTTTCAGGTGTGTGTGTGTGTGTGTGCGTGTGTGTGAGTGTGTGTGTGTGTGTGTGTGTGTGACTGTGTGCGTGTTGCGATGAGGGGCAGCTGTGGGGCCATATGTGAGTGATTTGGGCGCTCGGAGGGAAACTGAATTCTGATGACAGACGCACTGTTTGGCTTGCAAGACTAGACACACACACACATGCATGCACACACACACACAGACACACACACACACACACACACAGGAAGCACACATCAATCAATCACCTGGCTCAGTCTCTCTACATGTGGTGACCGTATGGTGTGTGTAACATACACACACATAGGCAGGCGCACACACATACACACACAGACACACACAAAAACTCTGGCTCAGTGTGCCACTGAGAGGATTCGGTCATGTAAGTGTTCTGCTGTCTGGTGTCAGATGGACAAAAACATATGTACCATAAAGAGTCTAATATTAGCTCTGGTGTTTATTACATACAACATTATTTTAAACAGGATGTTTTATTATCCGCAAATTGAGACTGAGAGACAAGTTTTTCCAGTATAAATAAACACGTCTTTGGTGATCCTTTGTATTAAATCTTTAAAAGATGTAAAACTCAGATTGATCATGAGACAGTATGAAGAATGCCATCGTAAATGCCTGTTTATGAGCTTGAAACTACAAGAAAACAAAAGAGCTAATAAATCTCTTTTCATCTGCAATAGAATTTGATGTCTAATCTTTAAACACTGGCAAGTACCGATGTTTAATCAGGTCTGATCTGTAGCCTTTTTGATGGTCATATAATTTATATTTAATCACTTTTTTCTCTTTTAAAGGGACTAAACTTTGCAAATACACTTGCATAGGTTTCTTGCCTTAGATGTTCAATATAACTTTTGGTCTCATGTTTAAAAATTGGATGAATGCTCCAACAGTTCTTAAACAGTAGCAATACTAATGCGTTTTTACATAAGTACAGCAAATGGACAGCTGTTATTCCTCAAAAGGATCTGCACTGCATCGCTCATGCCATATATGTGCATGTCTGTCTGTGGTGTGTTTTCCCAGAGAAATATACAGTAAAGTGGTTAATTGCTCTGTGATCCTCACAGTACATTAGATTGCAAAAATAAATGAACAGTGCTGTGCCCACTGGGCTCTTCTTGCTTTTAGCTGGCAGTGCAAAACAGATGCTCGGTGGAAGTGCTGGTAGTGGCTTCATGTGTAGCTCTGAGACTACAGAAAGCCTGATTGAAGTGCAGCTCTTTTGTGAAAAGTTGACATGTTTTTAACTTGTAGTACTGGGTGCTCTGAGCCCTCAAAAAGTATGCTAAGCTCTCAGCACTGTCATGAACATAAAACAACAAGAAGCCAACGCTGAAAGGAAAAGGTCCCGGTGGACGTAGAGTCCGTGATGGAGGGGGAGCAAGAAACAGATTGGGATAACAGACAGAAAACAAGAGAGAGGGGAAGATGGCAGACACACGCAGAAGGTGGATTTTAGTGAGTCATACCCATTGACTGTATATAAATATGGATGACGCGTTGTTACTTCCTACTGCTATGCAGAAGTGAAGCCAAAATATCTCGCTTCTGGGAACTGCCATCTTGCTTGTGTGACGTCATTTGGAGCCTGACTCCATTGCGCTGTGGAGTCGGGTGGCGGGAGAACGGCCCGCAGGACACGCCCCCTCAGCCATCATGCCACCTGACGGAGGTTTGAGAGCAGCTGTCGCAGCTGTCAGTCATGACGTCACACCCCCTTTTTGATATCATCAAATGACTCATCGAAAACAAACTCATCGGAGAGATGATCACTTAGACAAATATTAGCACGATAAGAACTACCTAAATGACAGAAAACGTCTTTGGGAAACATTTATTTGACGTGTACTTTGACTTTTTAGTTTGACTCATGTCCCATCCGATAACAAGATAACATGGAGGGGGCGGGACTTATGACCTTTACTGCAGCCAGCCACCACAGGGTGATCGAGATGTTTTGGCTTCACTTTTAGAGAGCTGTCATGACATCCATATTTATATACAGTCAATGGTCATACCTATAGGCATAGGGTCTGTGATGACAAAGTTTTTTTTCATATTTATATCAGTAAACTCATTTAAGTAATAAAGAACTGACATTTAGAACATAAGAGGATAAGAGAAAGGATTGGAAAGACTAAGAGGAGAGGAGAAAATGAAGTGAGACAGACAGAGAGAACTTGTTGGATGGACAGGCGGATAGAGAGAGAGAAACAGACAGAGTCATGGAGGAGAAAGATGAGGTATGCTGTCCTCTCAGGGTCATAAAGGTGGTGAATGGGGCCAGAGACTTAATGGGATGGAGAAACGTTGTGATTGGCTCATTACTGTGATGGAGCACGTTGCCACGACAATTGGCCTTTTCACCCACCCCCCCCCACCCTTCCTTGCATACACTACTTTTCTATGCACCACTGCTCCATGAACTGCAGAGGTGTGTGTGTGTGTGTGTGTGTGTGTATCCTGCTGCAGTTCAGATAAACACTAAAACACTTTATGCTACAAGGTGAAAGCATAACTCATCTCTTCCCACATCTGTCAAGTAGTGCTTGTCAAAATTACTGCAGTACCTCACATCTCTCTTACAAGAACCCAAGTTGTCTCTCGGAGACACACACTTGCATATTTAAAACACACACCACATATTCACCTCAACTACATCATTTTCTTTTCACTGAAGTATATTTTGGTGTTTTTATTAACCTTGTTCTATACAGAGAAAATCAGCGTAGAGGAGAACAATGTTCTCAATAGTATTTTCCATTAGGCATGATAAATGAGAGTACATCATCTCTCTGCCAGCAGGCCAATCTGTTTTTTCTCTTTCTCTTTTCTAACCTTACTACTGAGTCATTGTTCTTGAGCAGTGAGAAAATTAAGAAGGTATCAAAACTTAAATCAACATGATCTTTTCTTTCCCCCCCCTAGTCTATTCTCTCTCACTGTCTTTTTACTTTCACTCTCTAATGTTGTCAATTCTCTTCTCTTTTTTCTGTATAGCGGCGCCGAGGAAGTGGTGTCTTTTGTGCGAACTGTCTGACCACCAAGACATCTTTGTGGAGGAAAAACGCTAATGGAGGCTACGTCTGCAACGCGTGTGGTTTATACCAAAAACTACATTCGGTAAGTAGTACGCAGAAATGTACAGGTGCATGCAAACAGATGCTATTACTACGCCATCTGTGCATTGCATTAAAAACTACACTAGACAAACTGTAGAGACAAATATAAATAGTTCCAACAGACATGGCACAGTAAGTTTCAGTTTCTGCATATTTGTGATCCCTTTTTATCATTTTATTTTCGTTTCTGAAGACAGAGACGAGAGGGGAGTTTTAAATTTCAAAAGAACTTTAAATGTAGAGAGACCAAAAGGAAAGTGAAAGGAATACCTATGACTGAGCTGAAACTCATATGTGTATCATCATATAAAAAGTACATTTGTGTTGCTAGGCTCCTATCCACTCATAGGAGACCTAGATACAGTCACTCATAAAGGCTGGATCAGAGACCCAGTACTTTAGACTGTTTTATGGACTCGATGCTGCGCTTTAGTACACCCACTGGGTGGTTTTGACCACTAATTATCATTCCTCATGTCTGGCCGATTAGCATACGATGCAAATTAAATGGTGCATACTGCAGTAAAATTCTTGTATATATTCCGTGAATCCCGCTGTGAAAAAGTAATGTGGGAAAAGTATATTTGATTTGGTGGGTGCTGGGAGTTACAGACCATTTCAGCAGTCACAGTGAGCCAGTTCCATGGAGTGAGAAATATGACGGAATGAATCAAATTTACCATCTAAGCCTGGGGAAAGTCTGTGGAAATCCCAAATTTAATTAGACGGCATGAATTACAGATGAGATAAAGACTCAGCCTGGAATTTAGTTGACTCCAGAATATTGAGCTTACTCACCTCAGATATGTTCTTAAGGAGTTTAAATTTCACACTTCAATATACCTGTTTGACTCAAGGATTTACAAATATTACAGTCAGAGCACAAACATATATATGCCAGCTTCATGCTCACATATCAAGCTCAGCTTGTAAAACTTCAAAGTGAACGAAAATGTTTCAGAGTAATAAATCACAGTGTTAATAAATGCATCAGTGGGTTGACCATGTTACAACCCAGGGCACTGTGCTGCAATTATGGAATGGAGCTTTAAAGACCTTTTAGAGGATGACAAGTTGTAGCAGTTTACTCCTTCCTGCCCCTGCAGATGTCCTTGGTTCAACCCGTTCAATCTCATCTGCTGCTCCAATCACGTTCCAGCTCCCTCCACTCTTGGCAATCTTCACGACAACCATATTTTATATCCCATAATAAAAGTTTTATACGCTCTACACACATTATTAGAGAGGATAGCAGCTAGTAAAACACTTGAGAGTGAGAGAGAGGAAGGGAGAGTTATGAATAAAGAGGGAGAAAAAGGTAGGCATGAAGGGAGGGAGAAAGACAAACAAAGGGAGAGGAAAGGGAGGAAGGCAAAGAAAGAGGAAAAAGATTAAGATAAAGAGAGAGGACAGAGGTAATGAAGGGGGAGGGTGTGTATATAAAGAGTGAGAGATGGCGGGAGGCAGAGATTTGGAGAAAATGCAAAGAGAAGAGAAAAGATAGATAGAGAGATAGAGGGAGAATTATGTGTACCAGCAGTAACTCAGCCCAGGTATTCTATCAAACAAACCCTATAAAGGTGGACAACATTACTGCTGCCGCGCACGTGTGTGTGTTTGTGTTTGTGTTTGTATGTGTGTGTGTGTGTGTCGGGTCGGTGCTTTCGGTATCTTACAAACACAAGAGCACAGACACAGAAATTCTTTAAATGATGAGCATCTTGAGTTTTGAAGTACATGTCCAATTAATAGCTAATGCAAAATATAACGTATAAATTAAACGAATGACTAAATAACTAAATAACTGACATCCCTTTTTTTGTGCAACAAATCACGTTTAAAAAAGTTGGTTGGATTCCAGAGACAAGTGACCATGTTCAGGCATCTCTCAGCCTGGGACCAAAACTTTAATATCTAGCTATGTACAGTAGAGAGGAAGACGACAAACAGAGGCAGACAGGGAGGAACCGCAAAGAAAGGAAGGTTTGAGCAAAACAAGTCAAACTTCTTGCCAACAGTTTATTGGTCTTTGAATTGAATTGAGAGAGGAGGAAAGTAGAGAGTGAGAGCCACAGTGAGAGACTGATCCAAAGAAAGAAAGGGAGTTTTAGAAAAAGAGAAATCTCGACTGATTCCTCGACAAGAGGCACTTTCTTTTCTTTTCTTTTTTCCTCAGTCTCTTGTGTCAGCTCCTGTCCACCTCTCTCTCTCTCTTCTTCCTGTTTCCTTTCCTCTTTTTTTTTCATGTGCTCCCTCCCTCCACCGCCTCCTCCTCCTCCTCTGTCACCATATATTGCTCTTTCCTCTTTTTCATTTATCTCGCCTCCTTCTGTCTGTCTCTCCTGCCCTCTTTCTCTTTTTTTTTCTTCGTTCCTCTTTAGCCAGACACACAAAACAGTGAAAACCACAAAGTAATGGAAACATTCAATGATTTGATTGACATAACTTCGTCAGTGAACAGGCTGTCAGTCTTCTCAGTGGTGGACTCTTGTTTATGGTAATGATCCAGAAAAAAACAAACAAAAAACTCACTAGGACGTGTCTGAAACAGTTTTATTATTCTGTTCACAGTTTTAGAGAATTGATCACATATGCATATGAGAGTTACAACTGTATTCATTGTCAAAATGAATGTGTTAATTATTTTTTTATGTTGAAAGTGCAGCAGGGCACCCATCAACTGACGCTATAAATGACACTTCTCTCTTTTAGTGGCAACAGTAGCTGCTGTAGAATGACGGATAGACCCCACACTGAGAATGACACTGTCTTTACCCCCTCCATGCATGCTTTTATGCACATACCTTGAGAGAAACACATTCTCAGTCGCCGACATATGGCTACTCAGACATATGATTACACACACACACACACACACACACACACAAACACAAGAATAAATCATTCTTGAGGATCCTAGCATAGATATAGCATGCATTTTGAAAGCATGAGAGGTTTATTACTTTTTTTTTTGTCCATAGTAGTCTTTTTTTTTTTTTTTTTTGCTTTCCATCCTCTTAAACACCTCTTTCGTGCATCCACGTTGCTCCATCATAATCTCTCACCGTCTCTCTCGTCTTGCTTGGTCTTGGAGCGTCTTTTTTGTATTTTCACTCAGGTGATTGGTTTTCATCTGCCACGGTGCACGTCAAAAGCCCTAGATCACTTACAAGCACACACATAGAGACACAGCAGGAGATTTCACACCCGTGTTCACAATAACAAGGCTTTAAAGTCTAGAAGTTGACTTGCTTTTCCTGAGAAATGTTCAGAAATCCCATTAAATTCAAACTGCATGACCATGTAAATTCAAATAAACTGTAAGTATTTTTGAAGATTTGAAGTGCTGTTCTTTTCCCACTTGTGGAATTTGACTTTTTTTTTTTCAATTATTGCTGTGTGGTGACCATTCACAGTTTGTATGTAGAGAGAAGGTCTCAGTGGAGTTGGCTCTTTAGAAGTCAAAGGATAGCAAGTCATTGCTTTTGACAATCAAGTGTAGATACTTGAAATAAACTTTAAATGGCAGAGTTTATTTACTACAAGGAAAGGAAATCCTTTGCTAATTTGTCTGGGAATGTTTTTGATTTTTATGGCAAGTTTAGCTTAGACCTTATTAATTGCAGTAGGAAATTGAATAAGTGAAGGGCACTTCAGATTGTGTGTTTTCACAACACTTTTCTCTCAAGCTCCTGAAACCAGTTTCTGTAATTGGCCATAATGTTTTTTGATTTTGCATGTTTGCTACAGCTTGTTATATAGAGATGTTGTGTATTTTTAGAGAGAGAGATTACTTTACAGTATATGCTTTAGATGTAGTTGTCAAAGAACTTTTGAGCAAACTTGACAAACTCCATTTTCATCAGATGTAAGAACTCCCCCTTGTGGTTAGGGCAAAAAACACAATTCTAAGCAGAGCTTGACAAATTGGATATAGGCTACTGTCACACTAGCATATCACAGGTGATTATACTGATGTCAGAGTTTAATAATGTTGGACTGTATGTGCTTGACATTATTAGTTCAAATGAGGTCAAAATCAGTCTTAAATAACATCCATATTGGTGGTGTTAACATAATAAAGCAGGAAAATGATTTGCCATTACATTTATTCTAAATTTCTCCCTCTCTCTTCTGTTTCTTTTCTTTGTTTCCTTTGTCCTCTAGACACCCAGACCTCTAAACATCATAAAGCAGAACAACGGTGAACAAATTATCCGACGCCGAACCCGAAAACGCCTCAACCCTGACTCGCTGTCGTCTGAAAACCCAGCTCCCAAGCAGCAACGAATCACCAGCGAGGAGCGCATGAACGGGGAGGAGTCAGACAGAAGTTGTGCATCAATCAAAAACCAGCAGCCTTCCCCTCGCTCACGCTCACCCCGGTCCACACAAGCCTTCTTAGCCAATCAAACGTTGGAGATCCACAGACGCATGCCTCCTCTTCTTCTGCCTTCACATGCCCCCTCCTCACTGGTAGTTGAGGGCAATGGGGGCATCGCTGAGGGAGGCATAGCGTCAAAATTAGAGGGAGTAAAAGGAGGAGGGGGATCAGAAAGAGGCAGCCCAATTGAAAAATACATGCGACCATCCAAACCGTCTAGTTATTCACCTCCTGGTTCACCCATTGAAAAGTATCAGTATCCCCTTTTCTCCTTACCCCTTCCTTTAACCCTCTCACCAGATTTGACCCCTGAGTCGGATTGGCTCAGGTTCTGGACCAAGTATAAGATGGCTGCTACCTCTGGGGTTCCCAGTGGCATCAGTAATCTCAGCAGCCCTGGTAGCCTTGGAAACAACGCTCATTATCTTGGTGCAATGGTGACTCCAGTACAGCATCATCAGCAAAGCTACACGGTGCCTTACTGCGCCTCTCCCTACTCTCCTCTTCCACCTCCTCCAGCTCCTCCTCACTATCCTCCTCCTCCTCTTCATCCTCCAACCTCCTCCTCATCATCATTAGAAAATGATGCTCCTTTAGATCTTGCAATAAGACAAAGAGATACAAGTGCTTCAAACGCGCACATGTCAACGAATGGTGCAGAAAGGAGAAGGCAAGAGTCGCCTCTAGCAGAGAGGTTGAGAGAGAACTGGAAGGGAGAGAAAGAGGAGGAGGAGAGGACGGATGAAGGAGGGAACCAGAAGGAGGAAACAGGAAAGGAAGAAAAGGATAATTTGACAAAAAGTGTTCCGTCGAATCGCGCAATGGTGGAAGTGGCCACACAGGATGACCTGACCAATCGTTGCATCCACTGTGGGATCTACTTCCTCGACGAGGTCATGTATGCCCTGCACATGAGTTGCCACGGCGACCAGGGACCATACCAATGCAGTTTTTGCCTCCACGTGTGTGTGGATCGATATGACTTCACCACACACATACAGAGGGGTTTACACAGGTACACAGACAAAACGTCACAGCAGAGGGGTCACACGCAAGACGGCAAAATTCAAAACGCCACAGTGACGCCAGAGCACGAGTGTCAAAATATGACGCCAGAGGAAAAAGACGAGGGTCACCATAATGAGATCGCAGATGAAAGCAATGATGTCATAGAAGCGTGTCATGACGACCAAGCGAAAGAAAGCACAGGCAATGATGCCACTGACAATGACACGGGAGATGAAAAGGAGGAAAGAGAAGAAGCTCACGACATAGCAAACCAGGAATTAGGAAGCCAGATGGTGTCAGATAGCGGTGACGACATCACAAAAACCACAGGGGATACAACCGTTGCTGAGTCTAAAAAGTTAGATGAGAACATGGAGAGTAATTAATCAGATGCCTTTGACTCACACAAACCTTAAAGAATGCATTTTATTGGATAAATAAGCTGTAAGCCTCCACGTTCCTGGAGGCTAGCTCATGTCAGAATGGGCCTATCCTGGGCACTAAATGGAACACATCCTTATGCTGGAAGCACTCGGCTGTCAAATGGTCAAAAATCATTGTAGGATCCCGCTGGACTACTGCAGGGACAGTTTGGAGAAATAGCCTGAATCCTGCGTTGAGTGACGGTCACTTGACAGCTCTGTGGCAAGTATTCAACAACGGAGTCCGGGCATGCAGTTGAAATCACCTTTAATAAACAGCCACTTCACATGCTTTCCAAACAAGAGGATTGGAAGCTAGACTGAGAGTTGGACTGGTCTCATTTAAGTTGAGTTTGAGGAGCTCAGCACTTGCACAGCCGCCATACAGCAGAGCAAAAAAAAAAAAAAAAAAGAAAAGAAAAATGCTAGAAGCAAAACACTTTAACTGAACTGAACTGAACTGAGCTGATCTGTTATGCACCGTGCTAAAACTGAACTCCGAGCTGGTTCAAACTAGTCTGATGAGTCACTCAGACTTGTTTTTATCTTGGTACAACCAGATCTGATCTGGTGAGATCTAGAGCATGTTTTTGACTGTTTTCTGCTGTGCAAATGGATCCAAAACCAAAACTTATTTTGGCTGGTTGAAACTAGTCACATTGAAACCAGTATTTTCTGGGTTGCGGTTCAGCTGGTGTTACCCTGGTACAAAAGGATCAGTCGGTTTCTCTCACTCGTGCCCTGTTTCTGAAACTGACTGTGTTCTTGGATCAATGCAAAATCGCCACCGCTGCAGAAGTGGCCCAAAATGGGAGACTGGTTTGGTTGGGATGTGATCATGACTTTTTGAACTGCTTAAAACCAGTTTTAACTGGTAAAACCGGTGTAATTCCGGACCGAAGTGTTCTCTTTATCCATTTGGATCGAACCAAGTGACATTATTTTCTACCTTCCTCCGTGCCATGATACTAGCTACGTGCCTGGCTGCCTGCCTAATAGAACAACCATCTATTAACCTGCTTAACATTTATATTAATAATAATAATAACGATGATGATGTTATAGTACAAAACATGCAATTTGCTACACTTTCCTATATAATATGTTATTTTGTAAAGGCAAATAATGCTTTTTTTTTGCAGGAAATGGTACTATAAAAATTAGTCTATTTGAGTTTTTTTTCTTTCTTTTTTTTTTGTTTTTGAGCTATTTGTTGTTTGTGTTCTTATGGAGACTTGTTACATTGGTCTAACAGAAATGGTACAGCAAAAGAGGGGGGTTGTGTGTATGTGTGGATTTGTGTAATTGCGTTTATGTGTGTAAGGATCAAAGGATGTGTCCGTCCCCTAACAATGATGTAAACATAATGAAGGCTTGCGCTCGGTTTTTCAGTCCTCAGGGGTCACACGTGTTGCACACCAACCCACCTGTTTCATAGCATGTGACACATCATTTTTACATGTCAAATGGTCTCATGGTTTTAGCATGTTGCATAATGTTCTTGTACGTTCTCTTATATATGTTTTTATCATGTTCTTTATGTGTTAATAGGTCAACATGGTCTTAGTAAGTAACATTTTTATTTCTGTATGTCTTTTACATGTTGTTAGGTTACATGGTTTTATAGAGAGACTTAGGAATTTAGGGAGATAAATCCTGATTTTATTAAAAAGGATCAATTATTTGGATTAACTGTATAAACATTTGCTCTGTATTGAGTCTGCAGAGCTTCTTGCCTACAGTGTTTTATTCAGCCTATCTCATGTTGCAGAGAGTTTGGTAGGTTACCTCTACAGTATGTAGCATATTAGCAAATCAGCAAAATAAGTTGCCTTTTTCTAGTGATGGGAACTCTTACATGTTAGGACTAAATCATACTGAAAATGAGCATAAGGTGCCATCGTAATGTGTGTTTTATAATAATTCACTTAGTTAAAATGATCATGTTGCTTTTAACTCCAAATAGCCCGTCCAACTTTTCTGCCATTCATTACCCACTTTTTTTTTGTTCTAAATCAGTCTTTTTAATATACTTAAGGAAAATCCCGTACCGTAACTGAGTCTCTCTTTAAACCAAATTTCACACTTCTTATTGTTTACTTTCATCATTGAGAGAGTCGTGACGTAGTCAGGTCCTTGAAAGACCCCTATTCTTTAAAATGGAGCAACACGGAGGCCTTTTTGTTTATTTTTATAAAGAGAGAATCACTTCTCCAGCCTTGCTGCCTTAGTTGCTAGAAAACAAAAAAAAAACTCACCAAGGGACTTTGAAGGAAGTAATAATAGGCTGAAAAGAAAATGAAATACAGGAAGGAACAAGCTAAAGAATGAGAAAAAAGATATTTTTCTATGCTTATCCAAAATACATGAATGAAAAATATTCCTAGTGCCTGGTAACTTGTACAGTTTTTCTAATAGGTATATTTGCCTGTCTTTGTCAAAAAGTCATGCAAGTTATGAGTCATATCAGGCAGAAACAGACTGCTTTATTGATTTTAATGCATTTAGGTATCATAGTCATTGATTGTTCAAACTTTGCATTACCAGCCCATGAGAAAGACCCACTTGTGCTTTTTTAAAAGATGAAATTGTGTCAATCAATAGATCTTTCTTCTTCTTCATTTTTTTTTTTTTTTTTGCATGTATGTACACTACTTTGTAGAAATGTTGAGACGTATGCCTCAGTAACTTTTGTCACAAAGACAAAATACCAAGGTTTTCTCTACAGTGTATTTGGTTTATTTGGAGATGAAAACAGAATAATGAGTGCCCATATCATGGTGAAGAATACCATTCTAACGTGTTATTATTCTAGGCAGGCCTTGATTATAAATAATTTCTAATCAGTTTTTTAGAGTTTAACACAGAACAGCTCTTCTAGCAAAAGGTCAAGTTTTATTATTTTATTAAAACCACCAGAGAGAGATGAGATTTCTATCTTGCAGAAACACTTCAAGGAGTATAAAAGAAGTAAAATTCCTTACTTGTTCAAAATTCGACAAAATGAAATAGCTGAACTTTTCACCAGAGCAGTCAATGTGTGTTGGAGTGCTTATTGTGGGTTAATACCTCTAGTATTTACTTAAACCTTGAAAGAGTCTTTTACAAAGAAAGACCTACATTGAGGTGGCATAGATTTTCCAAACTTTTAAATAATTGATAGTGATGTATTTAAGCAATGTGAAAGCTTTTTCAGTTTCTGTTAAAAATGCTCGATGTATGTAGTTTTTCCTAATGCTTCAGAGACTGTCTTGCTTGGATGCCTTTCAATCACACAGTCAAGAAACCTGTCAAACTATTGCTGCAACATATTTATATTTAAGTTGGAAATGCACAGAAACCGGCCTAACTCTGTGGCACAAGAGTCACCAGTCAAATGAAGACTTGTTAAAGTGATGTGGTTTATAAATACATGTAT
Organism: Thunnus thynnus; assembly: GCF_963924715.1. Taxonomy (NCBI): domain Eukaryota; kingdom Metazoa; phylum Chordata; class Actinopteri; order Scombriformes; family Scombridae; genus Thunnus; species Thunnus thynnus. The sequence goes on along the minus strand of NC_089531.1, from coordinate 14,862,571 downwards.
TCCAAAGGTTCCTCTTCATTTGCTGAAAATGTTCTATCACATAAGTACTGATGAAGCCCATTTAAAAATCACGTTTACAAATTTTATTCAATTCGTTGTCGAGCTGGTTTGAACTGTCTTTATTCTAGGACATCTTTATGCTAATGTGTAGTAAAATTAGATTATTTTTTTTTCTAGTTATGGGCATCTCTTAAGGGACTGCTAGCATAATGAAAAACTGTTTACATTTGTAAATGTAGCAAAAATAGCAGAGAAATGAAGAAATTCTCTCTTGAAAGACAGAACAAAGGAAAAGATGGAGGGATACCTGCTGATATGAATGGATGGATGGCTGCTTTTGAATAATATATGGAGCAGGTGGATGGAGGTTGGAAGGGATCAAATAGTGGCAGATAAAAGTTCAGTTGATGTATCTGTTCATCCCTTTCTCTTCATTCTTTCTCTTTCCATCGGCTACTACTATCCTCTTCAACTCATTTCTCTTTCTGTCTCCTTTCTGTTGATAAAATTTTGAAGTTAGTCTCAGTTGGTTTTGCACGTAAAAACTAAGCTTGATTTGGATTAAGTTCAACTACTTGAATGGGCCTTGGGATGGTTGAAACAAGTTACCAGCAGTAAAATTTCAAATACTTTTAGCAATGTTGGGATTTTCTGATATTTGGGTTCATTCATTTGCCAACAGGACTCACATTTGATAAGAATTCAACATCTTTTTTTATAGATTTAAAGTCCTTTGTTAAAGATTTTCATCTTTTCTAGGAAACCTTTAGAGGAAGATATGTGAAAAAGAAAAAAAGGATGAACTAGTTTTGCCTTTTTTTTTTTTTTGTTTTGTCATCTTGAGGAACCACAAGGATTTCTCAGTGGGCTGGAGACAAATTCAGATGCCGGAAAGTTTCAGTAGTTTAGCTTTAGAAAGAACATCCTCTCCTTGTACTGTACGTACTGAGTTGAAAGTAAAAAGAACACAAAACTTTGCTCATGCACATTTTTCATATTGCAAGTGCTCTGTAAAACCCTTTCCTGTCCAAATATCTTCTTTTTTTTGTATTTAACAGCTTGAGTAAGTGAGGATTAATTTTAAACATAAATAGATATTAATGTTGATGTGGAAAAAAAATCCACAGTTTTTTTTTTTTCTCACATCCCGTCCAAGACTCTTAGGAGAACATTTCAGTTGTCTCTTAAGGAAGAAAAAGAGGTAGTTTTATAAGAAATGAGGTTCCGCAGGTTACACTTGACATGACCTTGTTTTACTTCAATAATAAGTGTTTGTTTTAGATATGATGGCATTTCACATCAGCGTTTACATTGGGGGGCCTTAACAAGTGTTTTAATTTTTGTCTTTGTCAGAATGTGTTATAGAAAATGATGCTGTTTCTTGCACTCCATCTATTATGTTCTTATTGCCAAGGAAGGGACAACAACACACACACACACACACACACACACACACACACACATCACACATACATACGGTGGTACAGATCGAGTGTACATTTCGGGATGTACAGTATTAACCATGGGAGACAAGGGAGCTAAAGGCCAGTTTATTATTGGTCAGACACACACGCACACACACACATCAACTACGTACATTTAATCAATATATTTTAGTAGAATTTTGTCTCTATTCAGTCGAACGGCTTTTATAGAAAATTGGGATTTTTTTTTAGGTAATTTTCTCTCTCATGTTGTATTTTATTCTGCTACCTTTCTGTACGTTATTGTTCTTAGGTTTTATTTCATGCAAAAATGATATTTCAACAACATATTTTGACAACCAAGAAAAGTTTGTTACACAGCTAAACTTGAAGAATAATGTTGATGATGATGACGATGATAATAATTAATAAAAGTAATAACAAATATACTGAAAATGGACAATGGGTGTTTTATTCATTATCATTTTTTTTGTGTCTTGACAAAATTGCTCTACCTTTGCTTCCCCTTCATAAACAATAGACAACAAAGCTCTGTCCTCTCTACAGTACTGTATGTAAATCCCTCATGTCATGTGATGGAAGAGTTTGAGGTCTAATCCTCAGACAAGCAGGAGACTTTTGGAGCACAACTGCACAAGAGTGGTTGAGAAGATGCAATTTTTACACTTAAGGCTTTTATACCAAATCAAGTGATTTTTTTTTTTCAGGAAAGATTTGCAGTAGAAAAAGGTAAAACCTCCAAACCCACCTCCTGCTGTACTATCTGAATGTTGCCTGTATTTATAATAGGATCTGTTCTGCACTGCTGGCTGCCTGCTTTTACAATTTTACTTGCTTACTTGTTCTCTTGATAAAGTGAATGTATAGGATTATTTGTCACTTAGACTTTCACGGAAGAAATCTGGCTCTGAATAAAGATGTAACACGTTGTTGGAGTACAGCGGTTTCAAACTGTGTGCAAGGTATCACAGATATTAATTTGTTCATTTAAAAAACAAGAATATTTTTTTTAAAAATGCAAGAATTTTGGAGCTGAACAAGGCTTAATCTCGGTCAATCACTCTGTTCTGTCTGTCCACTCAACCCTGGTCCAGATAGCCATGAAATTTCACAGTGCTATTTGTGGTTCCCAAAGGATGATTCCATATAATTTTGGTGACCCTTTGAGCATTCATCTAAATATCAAGTGCATAATCAACTATGTGATCACATACAGTAGACATGACTTGCAAATTACTAATATTACTATCGCTACTGCTATTTTGCAAACTGTTGATTTGCAAAATCACGGCTACATCCCCATGAACTTCACTGTACCTGACCTTTCCTTTAAGGCCATCATCAAGCCGATTCCATTTCTAAACAAGACATATCAAAATGCTGAAATTTACTGAGCATCCTCTTGAGCTGCTGCCAGGTCAAAAATGTCAATTTTGCACAAAAGGCAAGAGGAAGATTTCCATGAAAGATTTCTGAGCACATCTATGCTTTGAAACAGATGAATCCTTTTGATTTCATTGACCCCGTCACCTTTCCTCTAGCGCTACCCTCAAGACAAACTTGAGATATTTAGCCTTACTGCGAGGGCTGCAATAGCAATATTAGAACAAAATTATTTGGATATTAAATGTAATATGACTTTTCTTGTTCGAGTAACAACAGCTCATTCACTGAACTGCTATTTCATAAAAGACCTAAGATAGGATTGGCAGGATAATCAGAGGCTCATTTCTCACTAACACACACACCACAGAAATAATTTGAGAGCCTATTTTAATTTTCTTACAACCCTCCTTTGGGTCAGGAACTTTGACAAACTTAATCAGTGCAGCGGCGCTATCAGTCAGAAGACAAAGGCTTCTAATCTTTGCTCTATATTATGTTTAGCATTATCTGTTTATCTTTGTGTTTATAATATGAGCATTGATTAGAGCTGATTAGTGTAACTCTGTTTTAGAGCCTCTAGTGAAATTAAGTGGCAGCGGGGCATCATTTAAATTTGTGTGTGCGTGTGTCTGTGTTGTGAGTGTACAAGTGTGTGTGATGATTGGCCACATAAAGTCAGTGTCAGACTGGAATACTAAATACCCTGGTGTCTACTGGAGAGGTCAACACACACAGACACATGCAGCTGCACATAATTATGAACCAGATCAAGGCAAAAGAGAAGAAACCATCGAATTAATTGAAAATAAAATAAATTAGAGGAATGTAAAAGCAATGTGTACATCTCCTGTTAGCATAGTCTGTATATTAAAAAGGGGCAAACACATCTGATGGCAGATATATGCCCCCCCACACACACACACACACACACACACAGAATATTTCTATTTTTCTGCGTCACACTTGCATGTCTTCTCTGTATGCGCTGTCTGCCCCTGCCTGCCTGCCTGTCTGTCTGTCTGTCTGTCAGCCTGCCTGTCTTTCTGTTTAAACATCTCGCAAACATCATTTCTGTTTATTGTAATTCATCTTTATGTATGAGTTACCTACACCGTTGACAGAAGGTTTGACTCGGTGTCTCTATGCGTGATAGAACAACAGAGTAAGGGTGTGTGTGTGTGTGTGTTAGCGTGCAGGTGCTTAGGTATGATGTAGCATTGCTGTTGTCATGTCTTCATGAGTGTTGATTGAGATGTTACCTGTTATAGATAGATAGACAGATAGGTACTACTTTCTGTGCACTTTGAATTATGAATTTGGCTCATGTTGACAACTGCGAGGCTTGATAGTCTACAAGCGTGCACAAAGGAGAAATGAGGAAGAGAGAGAGAGAGAAACGTGGAGATAGACAATAGGATAAGGGAGAAAGAAAGAGATGAAGAGAGCGAGAGAGAGAGAGAGAGAGAGATATGATCTAGCTTCTAGGCATATTGCATATTGAATGTTTCCAACATTGACTGCTGTGGGGTCTGAGAATCTGTGAGCTGATTCCATATTCATTTTGAGATGCTGTAGAAAGGCCTCAGATAGACAGGCAGACAAATAGACAGATAGATAGATAGATAGATAGATAGATAGATAGATAGATAGATAGATAGATAGATAGATAGATAGATACTACTTTCTGTGCACTTTGAATTGAGAAGGAGGTGAGATTCATTAAATCAATCATTTATAACAAAATGAGGTGCTGTAATATGAGCAGGAGCTCTGCCTCTAACCAATCCCAGTCCCTGCTGAAAGTATAATTACAGCTCCGCATCGCCTCGGTATGTCGGCAGTGTATCATCAGGTTCACAGTGAGGTCCACTGCAGAGGGATTTGATGTGTAATCTTCTTTCCTTTTATTTCCTCTTTACGACTCTAGTTGCTATAATATCTGCACCTCCTGTCTTTCTTCTCCTCTTTTTCGATTTCCTCTATTTTAGTCCTTCCTTCAAACTCAAATATTTTTCATTGGCACGGCCAGAGAGACCCGATATTACAAAGTTATGGCGATGGGAGGGGGTTACATTCCCATACAGAGAAGTTTTAAACGGGAAATATATTATCATTATTAAAATATTACTGTAATATTGAAACACAAGGAAATACACATTACAATATACTTTAAAAAATCACTGAATAGAAATTTAAATGAGTTATTACAGTAGATAAAGGTGGCACATCATCAAAGTAGTCAATATCTTTTTAATCTGGCTTTTAATTTGAGGTAATTCAACTTTGTTGAATTTTAATCTTTGCTGTTTATGTCTTTATTTGTTTATTTTCATTTGTGTTTTTGGCCTAACATTGTTTTTGAGGCACTCATTTATTATCGTTACATCTGCAGCTTCATATGTTACTTAAGTATCATTGCTGATGGGGGTTGTTGTGCTGTACACCTGCGTTGAATTACGTCATTGACTTGATTGTCATTTACATAAGTGACTTGCTGTCCTGCTGTCCTCGTGCTGAAGAAGGACTTAAACGCACCACCGGCGGTATTTTTAATCAAATATGAAGCTGCGTAGATATTGACTGCTTTGATAATGTGCCACCTCTTCTCTGCAGAACATGACATCAGTGAGGAAAAGACAGAAAGGTGTCCTCCATTTTCTTTGATATCAGACACGAGCAGAGGCTTTATCAGAACAACACACACACACACACACACAGATGTCAGTGCTCTCACACACACGTACGCAAATGGTAGTGCATGTATGCACACATAAAGTATGCAAATTCACAGTACTCTGCTACAAAAGTAGACTAATGGGGAAATACATATATATCTACACGCATTCAAATGCACACACATTCACCCACACGCACACTACGTCATAAAAACACAGCTTTTCCTTGCTCTGTCCTTCACATTAGGGCTCTTGAGTGCTTTAATAATAATTCCCTTAATAATATCTCCTCACAATAACACTGATAATGGTATGTGCCTGTGTGTGTGTGTGTGTGTATGTGTCCTCCAAAGACTATTTCTATTTCTGTAGAAAACTCTGATAAGCTTTTGTTCAGTTTCCTCACCTGCAACCCCACCACTCCTCCATTGAGTAACCCCCACCCCCCCAAACAAAATGCATTTTAATTCTCTCCATTCTCTACATGAGAGGACATCAGGACAAGCAGTCAGAACAACTAGCAATAAAAAACCTTTTCTGTTCTATAACTGGTCAGTTTTTTCAGTCTGTCTTTACTGGTTGTTGAAATCCTTGTTGGACTCCTTTATCCTTTTTTAGTCTGATAATATTTTCAGACTGTACAGTTTTTACTTATGATTCTGCACTGTATATTAAACTTTAATAGGGTTCTTGATGTGCATGCGGGTGTTTATCTGTGTTATGTGTTTTGTATGAGAGAAAAGCAGAGTGCACACTGGATGTGTGTGTGCATGTGTGTGTGTGTGCGTGCATTAAACATTAATAACACTTCTTTCTCTTCAACTATCAGCAGAAACAGAATTAAGCAGGAGGGAGACTCACGACTAATCTGAGCCAAATATTTTCCAGCCCGTAAGTACACGGTAAAAACTACTTCATTTTTTATTATTTTTATTTTACGGTTATATTATTTTTTGTGTGAGTTGGGTGTTTGGGCTGTGATGAGAAAAACTATATTTTCCTCAAAGAGTTTGAAAGGAAGCACCTTGCTGTTAGTCATAGTCTGCACATTATCTATTGTGCTCAGTGCACACATAGCTCTGATATAACACTCACACAGTGTTGGCGCTTCTGTGCCTTTGTGCTTTATTGTCTACTACAGTCTCTGTCTGTCCAATCATTGTCTGCTCATTGTGCAATGTCTCCCCGACGATTGGAATTTGATCAAATTTGGGAGAATGATGTATCGCGCCATTACATTCTGTATTCATCCTCAAAGTTGAAGTGATTGGCCAAAACAGCACAGTAAACACAGATTCATAGATTCTTGAATGCACGTCTTTGGTCATACAGCATTGATCTACAAGGAAGAATCAGTTCATTTTGGGGTCTCAAAGTTGAAGAAGTCAGCATGGATGAAAGTTTTTTATTTTTATTTTAGCAAAAATAAGAAGAGAAAAAATAGGGGAAATAGGAAAAAAGTACAGCTTTATTAACATTTACATTCTAAGCTTACATACACAAAGCACACAACAAAAATGTTGTATCATCATAATTATGAGCAGCCACATTTTAACATATGCAAAGACAGCAGTTAATCGGTGCCGAGGCAGGGGTATAAGTTAAAGAAACATTAAGGTGCCTGAAAACATTTCATAATAAAAAAATGCTGCTTCATTAACATCATTAATAAAGAAAGTAGCCTAATACAACTAAAGGGCAGCATGAAATACAGAAATGAAGGACTATCTTCTGAGGCAGTTACAAATTATAGATGAAACATGAATTAGCATCTTTATATAGCTGATAGTCATTTTTATCAGTTTAATAGTAAGTTACTTTAAGATGAAAATGTTGTGTTTATAAATGATGTCTTGGGCATAGCCTGGTTTCATTTTAATAAGAAAAAGTGACACGCTGGTTAATTTAGTTTTTGGCCTCAATGAAACTTTTGACATTTAACCATGATTTGAATATTAACATTGTGGTTTTCATGGTTGGATTTATATTTAGGGCTACACATAATAATGTTTCTTGTCAATTACAACCAAAACCAAACAAGAAAATTATGACAAAAGTTTCCTTCTATTTGCGTGTCACACTGTGGCTTTATGACAGGATAAACAAACCTTTCTTCAGAGTATGTGTTTATTCCACAGTGCTGTGAGAGCCCACAAAATGCTGTAATGACCAACTCACTGGGTGATTTAATCTTCTATTCTTGCTTATCAGACTTCTATGTAATATCCTGTTAATCATTGTTGTGTTTCCTGTTTCATTTTGTAGTACTCACATGTATTGTCGTTCCTAAGAGGCCTCCTTTACTTGCTGTCAGCCCCAGTGATGGAGACTATGAACCAATACATCAATACGTTTATCAGGGACTACAGCTCTGTGGCTGCCCCTCTACATGCCTTCACTTCCCTAAGTACCAAGTGCCTGTAAAAAAAAAAAATCGGTTCACTTCCACACTCATCCTCACCTTGCCAGACCCCAAGCTCCAGTTCATTGTCGAGGTTGATGCTTCGGATGGGGGGGTGGGGGCAGTCCTCTCTCATTACTCCCCTAAAGACAACAGAGTTCACCCATGTGCTTTCTTTTCCAGGAGGTTGTCTCCGGCTGAGAGGAACTATGACATGGTCAACCTGGAGTTGCAAGCCATTAAGCTGGTGTTGGAGGAGTGGAGGCACTGGCTGGAGGGGGCTGAGCAGCCGTTCCTAATATGGACTGATCACAAGAACCTAGAATACATCAGAACTGCCAAGAGGTTAAACTCCCAACAAGCCAGATGAGCATTGTTCTTTAACCAATTTAACTTCACCTTGTCTTATCTCCCTGGCTCTAGAAACATCGAGCTGGATGCCCTCTCTCACCAGTTTGAGCCTGACAACACCCCTGGGGCCCCCACTATCATCCTGCCTCTGACCTGCGTGATTGGGGGTGCAGGTCCGAGATGGCTGCCCTCTGAACTGCCTCTTTGTTCCGACCAATCTTGGTTTGTGGGTCTTGCATTGGGGGCACTCCACCAATCTGAGTTGTCACCTGGGAGCGCGTCAACCTATTCAGACAGCATTTTTGGTAGCCCTCTCTGGAAGGGGACACTGGGTAGTTCATCACTGCCTGTCCAGTTTGTGCCCAGATCAAGACCTCCTGTCAGCCTCCTCCCGGGGTGCTCCATCCTTTCAGTGACCGTGGTCCCACATCTCCCTTGACTTTGTCACCGGATTGCCCCTTTCCAAGGGTAACACAGTAATTCTTACCATCAATGAACATTTTTCTAAGATGGTGCATTTTGTTCCCCTGCCTAAAGTCCCGTCTGCCACAGAGGCAGCAGAGGTTATGCTTTCTCATGTTTTTCATTTACATGGCCTACCCCAGGATGTGGTTTCCTACTGGGGCTCCCAATTTGCTTCTCATTTTTGGAAGGAGTTCTGCAGACTGATTGGCACCACAGCTAGCCTCTCTTCTGGCTTCCATCCTCAGTCAAATGGGCAAACGGAGCATTATAACCAGGAACTGGAGACAGGGTTCCATTGTCTGGTATCTCAGAACCTAACCCTCTAGAGTCGTTAATTGACTTGGATCGCGTATGCTCATAACTCCCTTCCTGTTTCAGCCACAGCTACTCCAAATGTCTGGCTGCTATAAGAGGGCAGCCAACAAGCATCGCACTCCAGCTCCTCACTACCATGTGGGACAGAAGGTCTGGATGTCCACTCAGGACCTTCCCCTCCGCATGGAATCCCGCAAGCTGGCACCCAGGTTTATTGGCCCTTTTCCCATCTCCAAAGTTCTTAACCCTGTGGCGGTCCAGCTACAGCTCCCTGGGACTATGAGACTGCACCCCACCTTCCACATATCCAAGGTTTTTGGATTTTTGCCTGGATTTGCTAGTTTGATTTAGACTGATTACCTGTGTATGACTGCCTGGCTTTCCAGTAAAGATTTTTGACGGCCTATTTTTTAAATATTTCATTTATTTTCTCTGTGTTTGAGTCTCTGATCTGCCCAAAATTTTTACATTCTAACTGCTCTGACAGAAAAATTAGCTGCTTTAAAAATAACAGCCAAGGGCAATTTTACTTTTTCACTTCATGATTCACTAATTTCCTTGATGATGATTCTAATAGTATGTATACATCTTAACTTTGCTGTAGGCTACTGACACTTGACATCAACAACTACTAATACAGCAGTGACTTTAAATATATTCAAGCTTGGTAAATGAGGAATGTGAAGCTTGGAGATACTAAGTTCCTCTAGGATACTGAGAATCTACTTATTGATAACTAAAGATTAAAGACTAAAGATTTTCATTAATATAATCCCTTCTGGGGCAACATTGTTTGGAGAAACTTACATAGGAGTGGTGCTTATTAACAATGGTGTGAAGGGGTCAGCCAGCTCTAGGCCATGCTCTAGCCCTGCACACCAGCAGTATTTTATTGAAACAAAAGCTTAACTGAAAACCTACCTGTAGAAACTTTTCTGCATCTTGTTTAAAATCCACTGGGTATCAGTTCTCTGAAAAGTAGCATCTCCTCCACTGCCGCCACCATTGCTGCAGTGATTTACTGAGAAGGACTTTAACTGAGGTATCAAAAATTACCACAGTGGTGTATCATAAAAATCTAGGTGAGGAAACAGACACAATAGACCTTTGAACTTTTGCAGGCTTTTTCTGACACAGTCTCAAAAAACATATAGTAAGCTTCACTAAGGTATTATTTGATGCAGGTCAATTGGATGAAAAGATCTTATCTTAGATCAGTGTTTTTTTGCTCCTGACCTCTCAAGATGAAGTTGTGTACCTGTGACACCTCCTCACAAGTTGAGTATGCCAACAGGTTGTAACCACTTCAACAAACATTTCTCACATACAATAGGAAGGCATAAATACCAAGCATCAATTTACTCTATGACAGTCTCCAATATCATACATGGAGCTAGAAAAATAAAACACTCTGTATAGTAACAATCATTAATGTACTTCAAAAATGCTTACATTAAATGGGTAGATTACTATAAAATAAATGCTTAAGGCCTTAAAGGCTAAACTGCATTCTCAAAAAGATACATTCTCAAATATTGTAAAACTTAATATGTGCAATGTTTGACTGCATTTACCTCTTGGGATCTGTAGGATCTATTTATAGGGACCTACTTACTGTAATTTAATGCATGCAGTAGTATAGAGCGGTATAGGGTAGGGGCAAATTTGATTACTGTTACTTAACATATGCATATATTGATATAGTGTTGCCCATAGAAATTTTGTGAGGCCTTGTACAATCCCTCCAGGTTCACCTATAAATGTAACCTGCAATATCTGGGAATAATTGAAACAGAAAAATTAAAACTCTAGCTGCCAGGTCCTGATTTACACTATATGCTATATAGTGTACACATATGCTGCATTATGCCAATACACTATAGCCTACAGCATAAGGCCTTTACCTCTCGGCCTCTCCTCCTCCATTTTAATCTTCTTTTATGTTTATCTTCTTTCTCCATCTTTCCTCTTGACAACGTAAATGAATCCCTAGGACTGTGATAAAAAAATATCATTACAATCACATAGTGAAGAATCTCTTCTAAATTAAATTTAGCAGCTTGAGCAATGGCAAAGACAAAAGTTAAAGGCAAAAATATTTACTGTATATAAAATGTATGCATTCATAAGGTGCAGATGTATCCACGATTTGAGTCAATGTTAATGCTAAACAGAACATCAGGACATACACATTAAGCAGAAAGCGAGATGTGTGGATGCCTGATAAATCAATTGATTGATGGCGCTTAAAGGCACAGAAAATAAAAAACTGCCAATTTGTATTTACAGAAGTGTTAATAGTGTTTGTGGTCTTGCCATTGAAATTATTTTGAGGGAATGCCTTGGACTAACTAAAGGACATCTCATTCACTTTAAACGTATTGTAGCTCCTGGAAATGTAATCAATAGCTAACTGTTAATTGCTTGTGTTTAACTTTATCTGATTTATCTTTACTTTTATTTAGTTCTGCAGTCATACACTTGTTTGGAAACCGCTGGAAACAGTTTCCAGTTGTTTTGTCACAGATAAAACATCTGGAATTGCTCTTCCTTGTGCGTCACGTTTGGTGCGTGATTGACAGGTCATTAATGCTACCTGGCGAGGTAGCGTTGAGAGCTTGGTTGTTATCTCCGTGTGCTGTTGAACATTGCAAGGACAATTAACCTACAGGAGAAACCTCTACATTTGGATGGATCTTTTACCCCAAACCTTCCAAGGACTTTTTTCAAGTGAGGAGGAAAACTGATATTTTCGCAGCGAAAAGTTTTAGCCGGAAATGGATACAAAATCAAACTGACGCGTTCAACCAGAAACGAGCTAGCACCGGACGTGGTGGCTTAATTGAAGGCAGCAACAGGTGAGTTTTTATTAAATTATTGATATATTGACTGTAATACTGTTGCTTATACGGGGCTCATACGTGTAACTTTAGCTAAACAGCTTGGCATTAATGGCAGGATTTGTGCTGAACGGATTTGGAAAGGTGTTGCATTTCTCAGGTGTAATTGACACGCCATTAGCTAGCAGCCCAAACTTAATTAGTCTGTAAGTCTCTTGTTGGGTTGAACAATATGAGGCTGCTCTGTGGCGTTTTAGGTTCAAGTTGTTAAAAGTCAACTTGCTCAGTGTTGCAGTTTGTGGCTGTTGGATTCCTCTGTTACCTTTACATCGTATTGCCAATTGGATTTTGTGTGTCTTGACTTAGTTTCTATTATTCATGCGGTCTTACTGATTTAATTTGCATCAAACAGAGACACCTCGGATGTCCTTGGATCTGGACATCCCTGAGAAAAGTCAGACTAAATTGTGAAATGTATTATTCTATGTTTTGTGTATCTTATACAGTATTAATGTGTTTTTATCTCATGCACCTTTGTGGTTAGGGTGTCCAGACTGTTGGGCTTTCAGGATGCCACATGAGCTATTGTGACGTTTTACAAACAATATTTATATAATCATTTCCTTTTTAGAAGGGTAAACACCTGACCTTCATTTAATATGTTCAAACAAGGCAGATTCAGTTAAGTTTAATCTGTAATCTGTGTATAATAAAAACAAAGCAAATGCTAGTACAGAATTAACACTTAAACTCTATACTAGGTGTAATTCTCTTGTTTCTGTGGTGTCATGTCAAGAGGCCTCTGTGCACATTACTTATGTGTCACACTGTAACAACTGACTTTAAATGCAACTATATCAAAAAAGCACAGGAGACTACAGGATCACATGGAAAAGGAACAAAAGTTGAGGGTCATTCAGTAATGACATGAAGGCACAAACAATATTTAAAAAGGCCTGAGAGTAGTAGTCGAGAGTACCTAAGAGATAGAGAAAAGAGTAGAGGATTTTTATGGACCTGACTGAAAGAGGCTTGAGTAATTAGACATGATTGAGAGAATAGACACTGTGTGATAAAACAGTCTTGTTATTTAAGTTAATGAAATAGCCCAGGTGGACAAAGCTTTTTGGAGAAGGAATATGTGAGGTGAGGTAAAATTGGGGAGACAGGAATTGTAAAGTGAATGATTAAAGTGAGCAAAAAAAAAAAGGAGAGAAGAAAAGACAATTCAACATCAAAAACTGAAAAGCAGAGTAAGTCCCAAAATGAAGAGGTGAGATGAGAGAGACAAAGAAAGACAGAGGGAACATAAATTATGCAGTGAATGGAATAGCTTGCATGACAGAGAGGGAGAGACATGAATTGTAAAGAAAATGAAAGCCCACCCCAAGTGATATGAATTGACCACAGAATCTCTCCAGTACTAAAGGCATTTTTAACAAGTAAGGAAGATATGGGGGGGGGGGGGGGGGGGGTTGGTGGTACTGAGACAGAGAAAGGTGGTGAATGAGGGAGGGGGAAGGAGAAGGCCGGGTAGAGAGAAAAATGGGGAACAAAAGCATCTGGGGGAGTTAAAGAGTGAATAAATGAAGCAGCAAGAGAAAGCAGGGAATGATAATGATCCTTGAGGAGTTAAGGCGGAGAGCATTAGGAAGGAGCAAGGTGGAGATAGGGAGAGTGACGGATGAGGGGCGAGCCGGAGAAAAAGGAAACGGAGGAAAATGAATGGTGAGGACAAGATGACAACTGAGATAGAAAGGTGGAGGTCTTTCTCTCCTTGTCTCTCTTCTTTTCTCATTTTCTAATACTTTATCACTCACTGTCATCCTATCACTCAAGCGCTTCATTTTTCCTGCCTTATAATCTCTCTCTTTTTATCCATTCCACATATTTCTTTTTCTATCCACCGGCCTCTTTTGTTTTTAGACATTAATTTCCTGATAATTTAGCCAGTAATACATTCTGTCTCAGAAACATCATTTTCAATTTGACTACGTGGAATGAGCATGTGTAGGCAGTGAGAAATGACATAGGGAGATGGGATAGAAAGAGAAAAGGACTACAGGACTGTATCAGTTGCACTTCCAACCTTAATGGCCACATGTAACGACAAACTGTTAATATACCATAATGTTGCCATAAATTTTCACCATTACATTTTCTGGTAGAATATTTTAGTATTTTTTTTCTATGATAAATAAGGACACAAAAAGCAGAAAAAACCCAAACACATACTACACATGACACATGCTTGCCAGTTTATTAGGTACAACATAATAAAATGAATGCAGCAACAGCCCTGCAATAAAGTCTACCTTCATTAAGGTTCTAATGTTCAGCGTTTATTCAGTCTGTTTTAGAGAGATATTGATTTATTTGGACACATTGTGATGCTGTTGAACTATATTGGGTTATACTGAGAGTTGTATTGTAGACTGTAGTATTAAAAGGATTGAGGCTGAAGACAATGCAAAGTACCTTAAAGTGCACCGACGGCCACTAGATATTGCTCCAATTGTCTCCCATTCAAAAAGCGTCAACTACTTCCTAGAAATACTATGTCAATAATTTGTTTTAATGAATCATTATGGTCTCAATTCAGACACTCTAATAAGTAAGTCGTATTATTGTCGCAATATTTCAGTGAGCTTGTTACTTGATTATAATACCTACCCTGTTAGCTCAGTTTAGCTAAAGTAGCCAACGTTAGCCCAGGTGTGCACAGCTAGGTGTTCCCAGTAAGCGCTTGCTTTGGTCCGACGTAACGGGCGCGTTTCCAGCGTATGAAAGGCAACACCCTGCACTCCTTATTTAGAAGTTCCTGACTCCAAACGGAAAAGATGATGCTGCTGCATAAGCAGCAACTCTGGGCTTCAATCTGGCTCCAAGGCAAACCAATGGGTGACATCACACCTCGCTGCATCCATCTTTATATACAGTTTTCAGTTAGGAATTCACCACAGCCATAATGTTTTCCGATAAAACTAATTTCTTGGGGTGATTCCGTCTGTGGAAGCGGCATGGTGAGGGGGGTACTGGTACCTCTGATAGAGCATAAAAGGTTGGAAATCACTGATATAGATAGTTGGGTTTGTTTTGTTGTTGTTTTTGTTGGGTTTATAAAAACCTTTAGAAATCACTGGATAAACTTAAAATTGCATTCATTTTCTTAAAAGATATAAGGTTTTTATCAGACAAGAAAATGACATAATAATAATAATAATAATAATAATAATAATAATAATAATAATAATAAAAATAATGAACTATAAGTGATGCCACATCAACTAACCACATCATATCAGAAATTAGAAGTAAAGAGGTCAAAAGGTTTTGATTTATTATTAAAAACCTATTTAAAAATGTCACCTTGCTGTCTAAAACTCCTCAGCAGCGTGACCCACAGTCACCTACTCACAAAATTATGAATAAGTTTACCTCATATCGCATTTCTGTTTCCCTGGATTTTTCTAATGTGTGTCATGTTTCATTTCCTCTCTTTCCTCCAAAAACGGAACAGCAGACATCTACACCATCCATCACTGTACGAGCCCACGACACAATCAGCTTCTGCTGTGATTTTCAAACAGAGGCAGGTGGGGAAGCTTTCCACCAGTGAGAGGTTACTGAATAAGCAGAGTCGGACCGTAGCAATTATCTCATTCATAACTTGCCAAACAAAAACAACATCTTTCATCTACATAGTTTAATTAATCAAATTTTTAAAGTACTAACATGAAATAAATGTGAAAATGTCTACTCAGATTTGTAGCACTCTTCCAGTGCTGTACAATGAAGCAGATGGCATTTTTTAAGTGTTTGCTCACAGGCTGCAAATCAATAGAAGCTGTTATAATTTGAAAGAACTGAACAGATATCTGTTATGTTATGATTCTCTGCCTGCTGTACGATATGCAGGTGTACAAGGAAGTCATCCTGACTGGCCTGCAGTGTTTTCTTTTTACCAAGTAAAATATTTTAGGAGAATTGGCCTTAAACATTACATCACCTCCAACTAAACAATGCCAGTCCGCTTTAACCACTGGAGGGCAAGTTGAACGAAATGTAGGGAGATAAAAACACTACACTGTAAAATGTAACTTATTGTTTCAACTTAAAAATATGAGTAAAAACGCTGCCTTAAATTTTTAAGTCAAGTCAAAAAATACAAATAATTGGTTGTCTTTGCTTGGTGGATTTAGATCTGTTAATTAGCTGGTGGAAGTTTGAAATTGTCCATCTAATTCCGATTTAAATTTGGTTTTCCATTATATTTTATAGATTTGAAGAGTCAATGAACTTACAGCCAGTCAGTACAAAGATAATATACACACTGATCTCAGCACCAAAGTGAATGGGGGTAGGGACAGAATTCAGTACCAACCTTCATCATGGTTTGCATTATTTTTATTATTATGAAAAGAAGCAACCTGTCTCAAAAAAGATTTTTGTGGAGCTGTATGTGTTGTATTTTTTGTATAACCAGCATTTCACCTGATGTTTGTTTGCTACACAAAACCTACAATTCAGAAAAGTGAGCCCTTTCCCTCTAACATTAACATAAAGTGTTATTCAGAACTGACTGTCTCTAAAATAATTACGCGTCCTGCTGTATGTCGATTATAGTACCATCTCTGTTGGGGTTGCTGCATCAGTCAGCTGATCAATACTCACTGCTGATGCCGCTGTGCGAGATGTCAAAGGGGTGTGAGAGGTCTTTAATCACAACAGTGACCATATCACAGTGGAGATGATTATTTTGTTGTCTGCTGAGGCTCCGCTGCCTTCCACTCCACCAGCATACTCTCTCAGTTTGAGAGGGTCACCGTGGATACCGTACCTTTTGGACAAATAAACCAAATTAAATGAACCGAACCTTGCTTCAATCCTCTCCTTGCCAAACTCATCATGGAACTGCCTCCGATATTAGGACCCCCTCTGCTCACTCTATTAATACCCCCTCCTCTTTCATCGCGCTCTCCACCTTCAAAGGAGCCATGATTAAACATCTGCTTAAAAAACTTGAACCTTGATCCTGATGTCCTCAATAATCACAAGCAAATTTCAAATCATCTTTCCCTCTCTGAAGTCCAGGGGAGAAACCCGGCGAGCCCAGCGGCTGATTTTCTGCAGCATTAGTCTGTTTGAAAAATTTCAGTGTGTCATAATGGCTGTTGATAGTACTGAGCCCACACTCAAAAAAGATGGTGAACAACCAACTTTCTGCTTTAATCCCCTGTTCCCCCTCACATTTAACCTAACTTGACCTGAGCACAGCATTCATTTTTCATTAAGAAATTATTTGGAAATTTTTATTTTGTTTTAGCACGCTATACATACAAACATTCACAAAAAATGATTAAAGTATCCATATTTTTACTTTGCGTTTTAACTGACTTATAGTGAGATTGGTCTTTCACAAGTGGCTGTCCTTAAATTTGACCTTGATGTTTGTATTTAAAAGCATTAAAATGATTGGGAAACTGCTACACAAATTAGGTTTATCATAAAATAAGTTATTGAATATGTAAAATGAGAACGTGGCAATTTTAAAATGTTCAGACTAAGTTTGCTTTATAGGACATTTTTGACATATTTGTATGAAGCTTAAGTCACACCTTGTGGCATTTAGGAGCTAGTATCAGGAGGAGGAACATAGAGATTATGCAGTCAGTTCTTTTGTTGGTTATAATTGTGGGAGCTGATGATTTGCAATATGAGTATTATATAAACCAGAGAAAAGTACACTGACCATCCAATCCACCAAATGTGCTTTAAAAGTTTCCAAAACTAAATAAAGACTTTCTCACCTTCTGTTACTGTTAACATCCGGTTTGACAATCTGTTGTACAGAATGGTTCAAAGTTAAAACCAACTACTATATCAGTTCCTGCTGCTTTGCAGTCAGCCTCAGCAGTGTCCGCTTTAACTGTCCACCATATGTACCATTCTGGACTGAGTTTTGCATGCATGCTTTTAAAATGTATTCAACCAGGCCAGAGTAGGTTGTAGATGGGCTGACAGACTGGATGAAAAGAACAGAGAGAAGAAGAAGTAAGGATAGAAAGCCAGGGGCCGTATTCATGAAGCTTCTTAGTACAAAGAGTTGCTCTTACTGACAAAATTCTAAGAAAATTCTGAGAAATATGACATTTTCTAAGAATTTCCCCTTAAGACCCAAACGCACTAAAAGCAATAATTGACGTGCCTCATTTGACATGCGTCAATTGATGCTCCTATGGTGCACTGCAGGCATCAGATTTTAAATGCCAACACCACAGAACCAACCACTGCATCCAACTGCTGCATTAGTTGGATGCAATGAATGAATGAAAAGGAGAAATGCAGAGGAGGAAAATGAAATTAAGAGCGTCTGTTTCCACTGTAAATCATCTGTTGAGTGTTTGATGGTTATTTATTTATGCTGTAGAATGTAACCGCCGTGAAATAATCAGAATATAACGTTTTATTTCTCTCATTCACCGCTTTGCTCTACAGCTTGATCTCCTCGCTCGACCACCGCTGCACCGTCTCTCTCCCTCTCTCGCTGGCTGGCGTTCAGCTGGCTCTCTCTCTCTCTCTTTTTCAGTCGCAGAAAAAAACTCATTTGACACTCCAAAATCGAAACAAGATCGGAGTAAGGGGCATGAAGGCGGTTTGACGCGCCTCATAACACCTCTGGTATGTGTTTGAAACAATAGGTGTACTTCAAAACACACACACGTCAGACGCTTTCAGTGCGTTTGGGCTTTTACAGTTAAAACTAATCATAATAAAGATAAAAGTTATTCTCAAAGCATCTTAGCCCTTAAGAGAGCTCCTGAGGTGAAAAACTGTTAAGTGCAGGGAGGATTTTTAAGAGGCTTAAGAGTTTCTTCAGCAGAGGAGAAAATGGCAGAAAGACAAAGAGGCAGGCGAAATATTCTCTAAACGCTGAATGACAGTGAGTTAATGAAACGCTACAGATTAGATTGTGCAGGGATAATGTTTGTGGTCGATCTCATTAGAAATGCACTCACATCTCCCACCAAACACAATAATGCTATAACGCCAGAAATGAAAGTGATCACAACACTAAGATATTTGGCAACTGGAGAAATTTGGGATTTGTTGGCAGCTGGATATACAAGCTAACCAACAATTCTACTTATAGACTGGCCAGCAATCACAGAAATTGATGAAAGCTGAGCCATTTTTCTTTTCTTTTTTTTGATCAACCGATCACACCATTTAAAAGAATGAGTCATTCCTAGCAATGGGGTCACCCTCACCTCCTCTCTAAGGTAAAAGTTTCTGTCCCTTCCTTGCTCAGAGTTGCTCTGAGATTTTTTCTAAATCACTCCTAAGCTAGGACCCCTTGCTAGAAATTTTTCGGCTAAGTTAGGAGCTCCCTGAGAGTATTCTCAGAATGTTTGTGAATATCGTCCCAGAAGTAGAGATGAGAGGTAGGAGAGGAGAGAAAAAAGACAGAACAGGAGGAGAGGAGAGTACAGGGAAGTCGAAGCGTGAAGAGGAGGAGAGGAAAGGACAGGAGCTGAGGAGAGGGGGAAAAACGAGCATGAACAAGAGGAGAAGTGTACCCACACTGAGACAATTAGTCCCACCTGCAGCTAACTCAAACTGTGAATACCTGTGTGTGTGTGTGTGTGTGTGTGTGTGTGGCTTGCTAGTGAGTTAGTGAGTAAGTGCGGCAGTGTATCATGTACTCTGTGTGTCGAAGCATCTTTCTGGCTATGAGAATGTGCTTTCTAGATGTTTCAGTAATTTGTGTCTAAATATGGGTGTGTGTCTTTCATACGGTAGCTTTAAGCGGCGCACAATTATGAGCGCCGCGGCTAAAATTTCAGACGATCATTAATGATTTTCTCTCGCACACTGTGCAACACCCTATGTTATTGTGGATTTTTTAGTCATCCTCACTCTCTTTGTTCTTCAAAGGACATCTACGTCTTTTTGCAAGAGTAGCGTTGCGCCGTTAAGGAATAAGGCAGTGCGTGTGTGTGTGTGTATGTGTGTGTAAATGTGCGTGTGTAGTTGTGTGAGCGCAGAGAGCGAGCGGCATAAACATGACGTGAATGCGAACGGAGCAGAGGAAAAGTTTAGCAGTAAGTTGTCAATCTGGCAGTAAATGTACAGTACAGACTGCGTGTCAGTTAGTAAATGCTGCAGCTCCTCAAGAAAATACTCATCTATCGAAGGGGGTTAGCCCCGAAGTTAGCAACAACGCGTTAGCTTAACTTGACCAGGCTCACTTAAGGTGGACCAGCAATTCTCATTTTAGTGTCGATCTCAGCCGCTCTTTAACAGAGAGCGGAGAAGTGTGTGGCTGATGAGTCTGTCATATGCCCCCCACATATGACAACAACCCCCCCTCCGCCGCTCCAAAGCAGTCAACCTAGGGGAAACACTGGCAGTTCATATTTGAATACCAGTCAAGCAATTCCAGAGAGATAAATAAAGAGACAACCAGTGAGACGGTTAGAGGAAAAAGATCGAAAGAGAGATGGACTCAACAGTGTAGAAAAAAAGACAGCAGACAAATAGAGGGATAGGTAGACAGGTGCGTAGGTCACTCTCTTCCTGGCTTGGCTCTATAGTTAACCGTCCACCTCTGTATTGCTTTACCCTTCCTTTCTTCTCAACGGTGTTCTTTGCTGCTGGCATGGTGCTCATTTCCTGCCTCATCTCGACACGCCAAGTCAGTCCCTGCTGGTCTGTTCCACTAAATAACTTTCATCGTCATTATTATTTGCAGAACGCTCTGCAATTTTCTCCCTTTAACCACAAAACAACACAAATAGCCCAGGATGCTGTATGAGGCTCTTATGCTTTCTTTCCCACAACACTGTGCTTATCATACCCAGTCTCTCTCTCTCTCTCACACACACACATACAGCACACTTGCTTTTCTGTTGTTTGTGATGTCCTTATGTCATGTTGTTGCTTGTTGTATCACCTGTCTGCACTGTGGTTGTATCAGTCTGTGTTTACAATTGCTTAATGACTGCAAGCCCTCACAAATCCTCACTGCTTGTCTTCTTTCTTTGTCCTCAGTGTGTAAAGTGGATTGTGACACTTCTTAGCCAAATGGCCTTTAAATAAATATAATTACTGAATATATCACCGTGTGTATGTGCGTGCGTGTACGTGTGCGCGCACACATTTGAGAGTTTGTCTCAATGGGACAATTTAGCCTGACCATAAAATCTAGCCGTTTTAAATTATTGCTCACACAGCAGCATGGTGCTGCGAAATACAAGCACACACACACACTGGATACACAACAGTGACACCCATGTTTCTTTGACATATACTGCAGCAATGAATCTTTAATGGGTTGACTTCATGTTGAGTCATAAAACAACAAAACTTGAGAAGGAGGAATTTCCCCTCTCACAGCGTCGAGGGTCCCTGAGGTCCTCAAACTGAACGGCTTTATGAGCGAATGACTTAGTACTGCATGTGTTAAAAAGTTTGTTTTGGTGTCATGAAGCTGTGACAAGTAACAAAAGTGATATAGCACTTACTGAAACACACCGTAAAAGAAGTCACAATACTTTTGAAGAAAATGAGTTGGCTGTAGTCTCAGAGTGATTCGAATGATATTTCAAATTATGACGACTCCACAACCAAAGCATAAATGTATTTGCACTTTTGGGCTTCAGTTCTGTAAAGGAGACCTCAGTATCAGAGTTTATGGATTTGAAGTGGTGGAAAGAGTACCAAAATACTTAACTAATACATTTTTTAAAGTAAAAGTACAGAGGTATTAGCACAAAAATGTATTGGAGTACCAAAAGTAAAAGTACTCATTATGCAGGGTGCCCCCCCCCCCTCACTGTGTTAAATACTGTATAATATTATTGGATTATATTACTGATTAAGCACCATTTCATTGTCATGTTTTATAACCAGATCATAATTTCTTTTATGTGTGATGTCCATTTCAGGGCGCCTGTTTCACCAAATTTGAGATCATATTGTAGCTTCATATAGAAATTAGCACTTCAAGTACCTCAAAATTGTGCAGTGCATTTCTCAGTAACATCTTACAATAATGAAATTTGGTAACGAATAGAGTAAGCGATTATAATTTGAAGAGGTAAGTTTGCTTGTTTTGAGGGTCAGCTTGTTTGCTGTCTTACCGGGAGATTGATGGACAGCTTAATATCAATACAAATATTGACAATAACATGCGACCTTGTGAAGTGTCATTGACTGATAGAGCCAGCCAGCATGTCTGGGCAAGCAGCGCTCATGTCCATGTGACTGAGGAGCAGGCAGGAAAGAGTCCAGTCTGTTAGCGCCGTACAACAGCTTTGCTCCTTGAACCCAAACTCCTCAGATGTACCACCTAAAACAAATGTCTTTGCTCCCAGAACAGATTAAAATGATCTGTGTTGTGTGGACACTGCAGACAGAGAATCAATAATCAGTGAAGCGAGCCATGCCATGATTTACAGTGGGAATTGCACTAGAAACGAAGACTCAGACATCCCAGAAATGGTAGAAATAATGCCTTAACGTGCTGCCAACGAGAAAATGAGCAAACAGTATCTTGACTGTGAAAAAGGAACCTGCTTAGCAAATACAATTGTCATTATCACACAGATTGACTGAATCAGCCAATGGAGTGATTTAAGACAGGTAGGCACATGAGGAAAAACCCGAATTAGGCCACAGCGAGGTAGTCTGCTCTTAAGGAAAAACTTTGCTCGTTGATGTGTTTAAGAAAAAGTACCCTCTCCCAGAGCATGCCGTCTCAAGCAGGTTTTTGGCTGGGTGAGAAGGGTCATGGGAATATTCGCTACACTTTTCAGACTCTTTGCAGGCCTTTGATAGAGAGAGGAAAACAGCTACTGACCCTCTCAGCAGGGCAGATGACACATGGCACATATTTCTGAGGGTTAGTTGAAGACAGGAACAAAACAAACAGGGATGGATGTGCTAATGCATGTAAAACAGATCTGCAGTCTGCAGGCGTATTAGTTATAGCACATGGTGGTGGTGTTTTTTTTTTTTTTGTTGTTTTTTTTTTTGGTGGATGGTGGGCAGAATTTGGGAGTTTTGGAGATAATGATCTTTGCAAACTTTAACAACTCAACAATGCTCACTGCTGTTCCTATTATTTTATAATAATGTGACACTTTCTCAGCTTATGGTCCCTCTGCCCCTCACCTCACATGCGGACAAGCATGAGACTGAAAAACAGGTCCTCCTGTGTGAATGATGTCTCTCTAATAACTGAGCCACCCTGCTGCATATAATATCCAGGAGGGGATGAGTAGGCGAGCGTCTGTGAAAGTGTGAGACCTGAATCTCTATTGTTTTCTGCACATTAAGCTCCAATTTGTTTGTCTGCACTCAATGATGACATTTAGCTGACCCATCTCGCACCGATGCCAGTGTGGTGTCATCAGCCAGTTCGAGCGCTTCGACAGAAGGGGCACTGGAGGGGCGAACATCTGTGTGAGAAGTGCAGAGGAGGGGGGAGAGTGCACATATCCCTAAGATGCACCTGGGCTCATAATCAGGACACAAACACACACACGTACACAAACATGCAATGAATTTTTTTTTTCCCAGGAAGTGGTATTTCCAGAAAATGTATCATTTGAAGAGTACTTAGTTACCATGGAAATGTGCACTATAGCTCGGCCAAGGGGCTTAATGGGAAATGCAGGATCACTGAGTGCAGGTGTGTTTATTTGAAGGAGATGAGCATCACATGTGTCACATCCAGACTGCATGGTATGTATTTGAGCTCTTGTCAGATATTTCATGATAGCAACATTATTAAACAAATAATATTGCTATTATAATTAGAATAAAATAAAAGCAAGAGAAATGTGAAAAAGTGATTGAGACATTAAGAAAAAGTGGAGAGGACAGGCAGAAATAAAGGTGATATGTGACAAGACAGGTGTCAGGTGTGATTGTCCACTTCAGACTGTAAGGTTGAGAATTGCCTCTCTCCTGTCTGTGTGTGTGTCTGTGTGTGTTTTTGTGGGTATGTACAACATACTGCTATCATTAGAGGTATCATGAGGAGGTTGTAACGGGGACATGCCTCTTGTGATTTTCTGTTATGATGTCGGATGTTTATGTTAAACGTGGTCAAAGGTGAATGAGGTCAAAACTGGAGGTGAACGTATGCAAAAATGCTCCCTGACAATAAAAAGCCCAGGCTTTGGTATGCTCTGAATGCTCTGTTTGCAATGTTACCTCTACTTCTTTGTTGTGATGAAATCAGATTGTTTGCGCATGCCCACAAACGGCTGTCCGTTCCGTAGCATTTGTTACCAAGGTTGTTGCTGAGGTTGTTTACGTTAGCATATTTCAGATCAGATTTGTGCTTGTATGGATGTATTTGAGAAGTTGACATTTTGAGTAAAGAACAAGAAAAAGAAGTGAAATCATACTACTGTCTTTTTTTACGTAGCCCCTGAGCTGCCACGACTCAGCCGAGATGCGGCTTCTGGAATCTGGCCAATCAGACCAGAGTGGGCTCATCGTGAGGGGGACCTTAAAGAGACAGGAGCTATAAAACAACCCGTTTCAGACAGAGGCTGAACTGAGGGGCTGCATAAAGGGCCAGTATGAGTTTTTTGAACTGTGTATCATACAAAAAGATATATTAGTAGAGCCCCAGAATAAATATAAATATAGATATGAAAACGTACATAATACATCCATTTAAATATTCTGTGACTTCTTTACCAAAGAGGGAATTTAAATATTGACTGTTATAACTCCCAGTAGTCTCTTAAAGGCAGAAAACACATTAGAATGGGAAGGTTAGCTAATAAAGCAGAAATTCAGCAGATACCTGCCATGAAAGGTAAAATATTAAAGGGTTGGTTTAACCAAATTACAGAACAAAAACATACATTCCCCACTTACTTGTTGTTGTTATTGTTTAATTAAATTTTTCTAGGTTTGAGAGATGTGAGATCTCTGATGCCACCTCAATACAATGGAGGTTAATGGAATGGGGGTCATGGTAATGAAAAATGACGTCTTAAAAATTCAGTTGAAACATGTTGTTGTCCTAACATGTCCCAACCCTGTCTCCTAAAAATAATGTTTAAATACTACTTACTGGCCAAAGCAAATACATTATGCTGTGCGGATTTCTATTAATATATGGGAGAAATGTGGTTAATTAATTTTCCAAAATGTTGACCCTGAACTATTTTATTTGTTTTCTGCCAAATATCTAGTCTCGCAATAAAGCATCCTCTTGTTGCAACAACAGCATAATTAACAAAGTCCTATGAGTGTCTAAAAAATAACCATAAAAAGGTTTAAGGTTAGGGAAAGTTCATGATCATGTTTTGATACAGAAAAAGTAAGCTGTGATTTGAAGCACAAGACACGTGTTTGACATTTAACATTTAACCGAAAACATGATCTTTCTCTAACCTTAATCAAAGTGCTTTTCTTGTCTTACCCAAGGAACTCAGCTCTGCACTTCATACACCTACTGTCTAACCTGACCACCTCGTCAAGATTTCTATGCGGTACATAAATATAGAGCTTTATTCACTCCAACTAATGTTGCCTGTGGACTATAACTAGGCAGCGATTACATTTGCAACTACTACTACTACTACTACTAAATTCAGTGTTTCCCCTAGGATAAGTTAGGCTTTGCTGTTTGCTTCCCGACTCATTTTAAAAGAAGAAAAAAAGCAAGAATACCGGTGAATCAGATCAACAAAACGTTATTTTTTGGTTGTTTCACAGCGGTTACGTTCCGGAGGACAAATGAACATGCCCCCCACACACCTCCGCTCAACCCTGCAGCTGAACGCCGCACCGCCTGATTTGGTCTCTACTCTCGTCACATTCACCGTCACTTTTCTGACGCTCGCTCTCTCGCTTAACCACTCACTCGCTTAAAAGGAGTTACTCTACTTGGAGTTTCCCAGGCAACGACACAGACGTTGACTTGCATTTTGAAACAGCGCTGCTCAGAGGCTCCCAAACGCTATTGATTTCTGAGTGAATGAATATTTGGCATTATTTTTGGCATTTAAAATATATTTTTTGGTCTGGCTGGGGTTCTCATTAGCCTGGCGGCCCGCCAGGCCTGTACTATTATAGGGGAAACATGTCCTGTTAGTTCTGGATAATTAATTGACACTACTTCCTATCAAATAAGTAGTCCCTATGAAAACATCTATCTGCATTGCTAGATACCACTAGAAGTAAGTGAGAAAACATGTATTTTCTAAATGTAGGTGGACTAATCCTTTATGCCCATCTGTAGAACCATCCTCCATCATTATGCAGGTGATAATGCAAAGGCAAAGGGATGAAGGGCCAGCGAGTGTGAATATTGACCAAAAAGAAAGTCAGAAATCTGGGCACTTGGCAAAGATATCATTCAATAACACTATCAGCCGCACACAGAAAATTAACAGTGTTTTGATAAATTGACATTTTTAAATAATTTTTGATTTCAAAGACGACATTTTGCTCCTTAACAGTTCCTTATTTTCTTCACTAAAGACCTCTGAGATCATAAGTTAAATTACATTTCACAATGAAATGCTACCAGTCATCTTCATTTCACATTGCAGAGCTGCATTACTTTGATTAGGGCCAATGTCCCTTTAATAGAAAGGTCATTTACTGCTGGCTTCAGGGGTCAAAATGATAATGAAGTGCCAAAGTGTTAATTATAATCTTTATGTGTAAGATAAAGGTTTACAGCTCTCACATTTTAGTGGGCAGGTTGTCCATATCTCACACGTACACACACACACACACACAGACAGCAGCCCCAGATGAATGCAAGAACACTAACTTAGATACGCCGTCAATGTTAGACACCTATTCATAACCCTTAAATATGAGCAAATAAGCCTCTCACACAAGGAGACACATGCGCACACACACACACACACACACACACACACTCCAGCTTCCTGTAATCAATGGCTATAGATCTGAGTATAGACACACACACAGTCATATACACACAGACACCAAAGTAACACACAGTTTTACTGGAACCAGCCCATACAACTGGCTGATTAGGGAAAGATATTCATAACCTTTAAATATGAGCTGACATGCAATACACACAAGGGACAAACTCACTCACTCACACGCACACAGCCTGAGTGACCCTGCCATTTTCTGTGATTGTGTGATTGATGAGCCTATTGATGTTCCATATGGTTCATCTCTGGGGTTATGACCTAATATATTGATCCAAGAATGTGTGTAAGGCTTTATGTATGCATGTGTGTGTGTGTTTGGTATCTGTTTTACATTAGAATGTATGTGTGTGTGTGACTCATGGTGTGAGGCAGTATACACGAGTCTGTCTTGATGCATGTGTGCGTGAGGACGTTGTGTGTCATCTGTCCATGAATGTTCGTGTTTGTGCCGCGTGTGTTTGTGTGTGACCTTCTGTCATTGATTACAGGCAGGGCATGATTGGAATAATCATTCTGCTGTCAGGGGGCTTTTCACTGAAGCATTCAGCAATTCACCTGAATCCTGCACAAACTTCTTTTGAGATGTTTGACGTTTTGACAAATGCTTTGAGTAGTGAGATTTGGATGACATACCGAAAATACCCTTGATTACATTTGTTTTTTAAAGCTTCGCTGGACGTCTTTTTTTTTTTGTGTGTAAAAATGCACCAGTGTGCCATCCATCAGATGCAGCAGAGTTGCTCAGTTTATATACATTAATTTCTAGTATTGCATGTGGTCATTTTTATGGAGGTTTCCTCGTACACAGGAAGTGTGGAATTGCAATTGATAGAGAAATACAAAAGAATGTTGTTTACAACAAGTAAATACAGCGTGAAGTCTAACAATATCATTCTACTTCAGATGATTTCTGGACCCTCAGGGTTCAAACAGTCTTTTTAGGACTGCAATCTCCTGCCAAGTGCAGCCTCACTCACAACAGACTCATGATAAATCAGTGGTACTTAGACTTTGACTTCTGACTTCTGCTCACTGACTGTTTTTCCAAAGTAAAGCAGCAGCAGCAGCAGCTGAGCTGAGATATGTCGCTGAGAGGAGGACAGCATCTGGCCAAACAAATTGTAAAGAAAATCAGAGATGCCACTGCAAATAGTTTTTTTGTTGATCAGAACTAGTTTTCAGTTGGCTACACAATAGTTACATGTCAAGTAGTAAAGCTGGGCTTTCATATTTTTGTTTATTTTTTACCCCACTGAAGCTTTATGTCTTTTTAGTAGGCATGACAGAGAAGTCATGGTGAGTCATTCTTTTCTATTTTATTACTGCATACTTATAATGTTTGGTTGTAATTTGTTTCACAAAATCCTCCAAACAACTTTTGTTGTTTATAATATGCAAAAAAAAAAATATATATATATAGTGGTAATGTGAAGCAGTTAACATTTCTACAGAAAACACAACAAGACAGAAGATGATGTGTCCTTGACCATCCATGCAAACAGCAATTAAGCTGTTTCCAACTGATATGTATTTAAATGTTGGATTTAAAACAGTATGTTAGGAAAGCAATTACAAACCAAAGTTGATTTCTTACTCTTTTTTCCTGTTTTGTTGCACTTGCAGGGACATTTGGACCCTGCATGTTGCTGGAAACAGTTCACACATACTCATGGAGGACACACAGCACTGCAGCTGGAGAGCACTGGCCATAACACTATAACACTGCCTGAAGCCAATGTCTACCTTTTGTTTTCTCCCTCTCTTGTTTCTTTCTGCTGAGTTTGCAAATTAGCATCCACACACACATTTACAGGGATCCGTACCTCTTTTTGCCACACACATAACACACAAAAACAAAATTAAGAGTTTATGCCCTACAGAAATTGCTGGCTTTTGACTTTTGGAGAAATAGAAAAGTTTAGGAAAATTTGAAATTTCACGGAACACAGCAGAACTAAAACATGAAACAAAAACAAACTATAGTCATGCCACACAAAAGGCCCCATGAGCCAACTTCCATGAGTCTAAGATCTACTTCGTCAGCCTTAGATGTACATAGTCATCCTCAGGCATACTCAGGTTCGGCTTTGTTTTGAGCTGAATGATATGGCCTACCAACAGAAACCAGAGTAGCTAGTAGCTTGGCTAAAAAAGCAAGTAGATCTTTAGCCTGTAGGAGTCTGATCTACAGAATGGGACAGTCTGTCTGTGTAAAACTAATCAATCAATTTAATACTTAACCAGTCCCTTTTTGTACAGTGCAGACATGTGCATGGTGTAAGTCATCTTGTTTACCCTTCTCTCTCTGTTGTGCTTTATCGCTGGCCATTTTTGAGAGCAAGAAGGGACCAAAACTGTTTTTTATTTTTAAAAAAATCAATAGTTGGAAGTGACACTGTCCTCCTCCCTCTCAGTTTCTCTCTCACTCTCCTTTGTTTAGCTCCTTGAGGAGGACTACAGTAAAACATATTTTTCTTGCCTATCTTGCTCTTTATATATGTTGATTTAGTTGCTTGTGGATTTTGTGATATTTGGCAGTTTTTAGTAAAGAGATGACTCACAAACCAACAAGTAAATGAATGGTCTGTGTATATCCGGCCAAAAAAACACACAAAGTGATTAATAGGCAAGTTGAGCACCATGACACAGCTCCTGTTGTAGGTGCAGGTTGATTTTGTGATGATGTAATACCATGTTTTGTACTGAGGTTAATGATTTAGTATGGCATTCAGTTCAGTTGAGTGAAGGAGTTTGTATGTAATGATTTGTTTTGCTATCACTAGAATGCTGTTAATCCAAGGCCTTCTAAACTGCCACAGCTTTGTCTTTGGAGACATTCTGATTATGAAGGTTGTTTTTTCCCCCCCAGTCTTCAGATATCACCTGGTCACACGTGTTTTTATGCCTGTATAAGCATAGGCATAAAAACGAAAAAAAAAAATTGTAACTGGAGGTTTGAGATGTTTGCATCAGTGTGTTGGCTGAGTAGTGTCTACGTGTGAGAGCAACTTCATGTTTGCTGACCTCATGTTAGCTTTTTTTCTTTGAGTGCAGCTTTTGATAAACCTGCATAAACCTGCGGAGGGGCACGCGTTCAATGAAGTGTGATCAGTGATATCTTAGAGGTCTGGGATTTGAGCGCTCAACCATTTTTTATAACATATTACATATCACCCTCATGTCACTTACAGCATCAGACAAATTGAGAATAGTTTTGCTCTGAGGGCATACATTTTTCCCAGTGTACGTGAATCAGTGTGTGCAGTTTAAAAAAGCAGATAGAGCACACACAAGTACTACATGAGGCTGATACTTTACAAACACAATGTTTCAGAAAAAGGATGAGGTTTGGGTTTTAATGCCAAGAAGCATGAAGAAGCAAACTCAACTATGGATTTCTTCTCCTCTCATCTATCCTGACTTCCCTCCCTTCTCTGTTTGAAGTCAAAATAAGGCTACAGAGCTTATAAACCCATGGTGGATCAAAGTATTAGAAAAAAAAAAAAGATGCTTTCTGGAGCATGACTTATTCGACTGTGTGCCAACTTAAAGAATCAAAATGCCATTTAGAAACGATGCAGCCACACACTGCAGTCTTGCATACATTATGAATTTATTGATGTTTTTATCTATTTCTCATGAGGACCTGTTAGACCATAAGCTCACAATCTGTGCAAGTGTGCAGGAGAGTGTCTGAGATTTTTTTTTTCCACTGTACGTACATACAGAAGTGGTGTGCAAGGTTAGTTTTTATTATATTAAATGGAAAATGGAGCAAGCTCGGGGGAGAAAAACAACAAATGTTTGTGTAAGTTTTACTTACTTTACTGAAAGTAAAAAGGAAAAGACTTGATTGGCAAGTGCTTGGTACCGAGACTAAACTTAACAAAAAGTTGATACACTAAAATGATAGCCAATGTGGAAGGGCCAAAAACTGCAGTTCCTTGAATGGCCACTTGAGGCTGGCTCCAAAAGCGAGTCAATCCCCATAGACCCCCATGTTAAAATGCCCAACTTTACAGCAGAAATAAGCGTGTTTACAGCTTGGTACAAAAAATAGTTTTGGTCTCTATAGCTAATTTCCCCTTTCATGACGACTGTACAGAGGGTGAATTTTTTTATAACTCACCCGTTTAAATTTTATTAAACCGTAAAGTTATGCATAATGAAGGACATGGCTGCTTTGTGTGTGTGTGTGTGTGTGTGTGTGTGTGTGTGTGTGTGTGTGTATGTATGTGTGTATGTGTGTATGTGTGTGTGTGTGTGTGTGTGTGTTGGCACTGTAGTCTCTAACTTTGCCTACTCCAGGAAAATTTCAAGGAAACAACCCCTCACTGCAAATTAAGTATACTATTTAAGGAGGGATGAAATGACTTTTCAACAGCCATGTTCATATTCAGCCTGTATTGTCATTAGGTCATCACACCATTGAGTATTAGCCTTCCTATAATGAGAACTGTTGTATTAACCAGCTCTAAAATATTTATTTAATCGTAGCCACAAAATAGTCTGTTTAGGCTGGTTTGGGTTTTACAGCTACATTGTCATCATCTGTTCAAATTAGCTGAAAATCATATTCTCAAAAATCAAATTGGCTTAAAGTTTGATTATTGTGGAGGTGTAAACAATATAAACTATATAAATGCAGCAGTAATGGGAGGTTAGTGTGTAGCCTGAGTGAAATTGTGTTCCTTTGTAATCTGTGTTTAGGCAGGTGAAAGACAAATGGACAAACAGACATAAATGACCAACTAACAGTAGTGGCATCTGCACATATTTTTGTAAACAATCTGTTAGTGGTATCAAGAATTTTCATATCAGTGCATCCCTCATATATTTTTGTCAGTTTGCTACATGTGTGTACATGTTATGTGTATATTTGCAAATAATGTACAATAATTCATTGTGCGAACAGCAGTGATTTGCATCTGACGCATCTGGGTCGTGGAAGTGGTACTCAAAAAAATAATCCAGGATTGGCAGGTCTGCACTATCTAAGAGATTTTACACTTCGACACTTTGATGCTTGTATCTAGAACGTAAGGCCAGTAATTTAAGATAATTGGATAATCTTGGTTTCAACTCTTACAGTTAATGTGATTTCAGTACTACAAGTTGTGTCTGTCCACATATTCACTAGAGCTTGTGATAGTTGTTGATTAGGGAATATTGATATTGCTATTTGTTAAAAAATTATCATCTTGTTTAGACATAGTGTGTTTCTTGGTAGTAGCTCTGATCTGAAATATGTTTTATTTCATTATTTTTTTCACTCCTAATGTGTCACAAATTTGTAATCCATTTGCATTACTCTGGCCAATGTCATAAATATCCTTTATTTTCAAGGCTAGAGCCTGCTCTACTGTAATAGGTGTGTGTGCGTGTGTGTGTGTACGTGCGTGCATTTGTATTCTTGTCTGTTCGCATCAAATTTATTGCATGGCATCAGAGTTCCCCATTATGCACCTACCTCCGGTTGTTACATAATTAATGTTTCACACACACGCAGAGGAAGTAATCCGTTGGCTACATTAAAGCCTCTTATTGAATTTTTTTGAGTGTGGCACTTTAGGAACAGCAGCATTGATCAGTCAGATGTCCAGTTGGTTGGTTCAAACTGCTTTGGTCACATGGGGCTAATATTTGTTTCCCACTTAATGTGACTGTCATGGGCGTGAATTAATTGGTTGATTAGAACACCTTCAGCGGATAATTTGCAATGATTACACCTGCAATGCCAGATCCACAGGAATGGTCCATTAAGAGAGTCTTGGGATAAACTGGATATGTTGTTTTGTTCCTTTCTTCAGAAAAGACTGAGGCCTCAAACTAGAGGTCTTAGTCTGGTATTTGTATTTTTAAGTCATGTTGACTCACAAATATTGTCATTAAAGCTCGGAGCAGTTCTCCCTTACCTTCATTCAAGAGTCACCCTTAGTTGGGAATGGCCCTGAGAAAAGAGTGCTACAAAGGGAAGTTTGAAAATAACACAAAACCATCTCTAGGAACGGCCTCCCGAAACCTGGTTCTGAATTGGAACTGGTCCCAGGGTATTTTTAAGGTCAGTTCTTTTATCAGTACTTTAAGAAACAGATCTGGAAAAATCTGGTTTTAGTGTGATTTCCGGTCATGCTGCAGCCTCTCCTCTCTGTCCTCTCTTCTGCTCTCTGTGTCGGTGTTTGACCAAGGGCGGGGCTCGACTCCTTCACACACCCACCCACCCACACACACACATACACATACACCAGGGATGGGGGAAAAAAAGTGGTTCTAAGATGCATCCAGATGCGGATGTGTACGATTCTGCATTGATTGACAAATGTCAAATATTGATTTTCTAAATGTTACTTAATAACATGATGTTGACGGAATGAAAAAGCGAAACTCAACTGCAAGGACAGTGCAGTGCCCAGACAGTCTACAGCATGTATACACTGTAGACTGAGTTCATCTTCTCAAAAGGCAGCGGTTGAAAGCATGTTTTGATTTAATGACTAAATAATTACCTTTTGCGAGATGAACATGAAGCGTATTGTGAACTAGCTGTGCTGTTACTCAGAGACTAACATCAGCGGAGTGGAGCAGTGAACTCCAGCAGTAACAAACGAGACTGGCATACCAACTCACACTGCAGCGTTAAACAACTTCAACCAACTCCGAAATGAAGAAAATAACTTGATGCTCAGTCTGTTTCACCTCAAAAACCCTGTGCCCGCTCAACATGTTGGACAGTGTTGTCTTCCCCGGGAGCTAATGGTGCAGCAGAGAGGCTGCTCTCCGCTGCTGGAGACATGATGTTAATAACAACACAGAGGAGCACTCCACCTCCCCCTCAGTTTGTTATTCTCATAGAAGACTGTAAGATGCTTTCACATTAATTAATTAATTAATGCAGTTAACTTCTTAAAATAAAAAGGCTATAGACCATTTATCTTATCTCATGTTTCATATTGTATTTCAGTGGATCAAAGACACCAGTGAATGGTTCGGCACACAGACACACAGTGTGCTAGAGCAAGAGACTGAAAATAGCCACCCACCCCCATCCCCCTTCTATTCATTCAATTGAGAAGTGATTCTGAATCGAATCAGACACCAAAGAATCGGAATTGAATAGAATTGTGAGATTCCCAAAGATTCCCACCACACACACACAGCAGAAAGCAGAGAAGAGAGTGGAGACAGTAAACCAGTTGAAGTGAAAGATAACATTTTACTCGAATTGATGACAACTATGCTCATTACTGTAAGTGTAATAAAACCTTGTTAGAGTAATGAGTAGGGTAACAAGCACCCTTATTGGGACCTCCAGTGCCAATAAGTGTTCTTTATCAAGCCGCCTGTTCAACAAGCATTAACACGTAGAAACCCGATATCTTCAACTTCCTTGTCCACAGTCTCCTATCCACTGCTGGTATGTTTTACAACCACAGTGTGCTGGTTAGGCTAATAGCGAAATGTTACGAACACGCTAAAACTGAAGCTTAGTTTGCCACGTATCTTAAAATTTGGAAAATTCTTCTAAACTTAGCTCCCAAACCAGCCCTTCCTCTCTCTGCCAGTGACACCTTCAGGCAGTGAATCCACATCAGCAGCAGAGGGAGGAGGACAGAGGACAGGATGAGTGACTGATAGCGACTGATGTCTGTGTTCTTCATTCTTTCTAAACTTCACTCAGTATTCGATGTCAGGGATATTATTTAATTTATTGACATTTTAGATTTGTTTCCAGTGAGATATTATTGAGTTTGTATAGTGACTTTGCTGTTTTTAAACATTACTGTAGCTGCTCTAGAAACAGTATTGTTTATATTTAAAATATAAATCAATTCTAATGCTGTTCTGAATGTATTCTTTTTTAAAATAATGCAGCCTGTGTAGACAGCTGTATTGATTAAAATAGAAGCGTATCTGTTCTGTCAGATGTGTGTAAGATGGACTAAAAAAACATGGCTGGAAATGCTTACTGTGTAGACAAGCTGTTAAAAGTTGTATTAAGTGTGCGATACCCCATACCTGTCTAATTGTTAGGTGTGAAGAGAGGAGAGAACTTGTGATGTGTGTGATGCAGTGTGTTTTTCAGTGTCGAAACTATGGTCTTTTCTATGAGTAATTTGCCTGATCTCCTTGTGTTTTTTTTTTTTATATTCCAAAGGCATGCAAGTCTAGTGGACTGGGCGCTCTAAATTGCCCTTTGGCGTGAATGTGAGTCGATCTGTGTCAATCTGCATTGGCTCTGTGATTAGCTGGTGACCTGTCCAAGCTGTTATGTTGGACTCCACTAAGTGCATACTAAGAAAGGCTGCCTGTTCTTTTTTAGACAATCCTTTTCGACTGCAAAGAAAATGAATGAAATTTTAATGGTCTGTTTAGAAACAATGGATTATTGTAGCAGGAAAATGTGAAGAATGTAGCAAACTGATAGATATTAGCAGTTGGCAATTTTAACATATGAAATAAAATGTATGAATAGTATTAGATGGGTCAGCAGACATGTTTGTCACCAAGTGAAATGACATTAGACTTCATCAAAGATAGTCTCATTAGAACGAACAAATACAAGCACACACAAATGCTCATTTAATATTGTCCTAAGCTAGCTAAAAACCAAATATTAATCCTAAAACAAAGAGTTAATCTTATGTGTGGACCAGCTTTTTGTTCCCAGATGAGAAGTAAGTCCCAGCACACATATGCTTCTTAATCAGTCAGATTTGCATACAACTTTGCACGCATTCATTAAAAATGTTAAACAGAAAACTGTGTATGGTGTCTCTTGTTTCACTTTATGTTTGCTTGCATGGTAGATTTGAATTCCGATGCTTTTTCTCCCCAATTTAATCTCTTTGTATTTACTTTCTCCTTCCCTTCCTCCTTTTGCCCTTCGTTCTCCACAACAAGTGCAAAGAGAACCCCATATTTAACCATACACAGTTTGCATAAGCCAAAGACTGCATTTGTCAGGTTGCCAGAGTTGATAATGTGCTTTTCCAGATCTTGCTCACTGGAGTTGATCATTGCTCAGGGTCTGCTCTGGTGGCACTGGACTGCCTGATTTGTGTGTGTTTTTTTTTTTTTAAACATTTATTAATCCAGGGATTGTTATCAAAATATGCATGTTTTTTTTTTTCCAGCAACACCCTCATTGACCTTCATACTCTACACATTTACAACTGAGGGCTGCCCTGAAGACTCATTGTCTTTTCATGTAAGCTGACTGAAGCAGTTTGGGGTTAATTATCCTGCTCAAGGGCACATCAATACTAGTAACTTAACAAGGGCAGGCCTATGGTTACATGACCTTCCATTTAACCTTCATGGATACTGACAACACAGATCTTGTATATGTTTGCCCAGGTAACCTTGTGTTTTGCACAGTGATTACTACAAAAGTGTTTATCTTTTCCCAGATTTAGAATACAATGTTATAAAGGATGCTAAATAAAACACTATCGAAATTCGCAGAGCACAGTTTATTGATGAGAGTAAAAAGCTTATTGAGTCTGTCTCACACCCAGATCGTGTGAATTTTTTAATGTGCCCCCAAGCAAGGTGGCACTGACTCTGCTCCTTGTACTGTACTTAACATTGATGTTGGTCATCTCCTGCTTTATTTTTTTTTTGTGAGGGGTCCTAATTTCTGAGTTGGCAGTAACAACTGCTGCTGTTGTATGTTGCAGACTACAGCCCTAACAATTTCAAGACAGTTTACAACTGATTTTGGGTCAAAACTTCACCACATCTGTCAACTCACCATGACCTACCGAGAAGCATTGCAGTGTGAAACATCTCTCTTTCATCTTGTACTCTGATTTCACACTTTTGTGAGATGAACAAAACACAAGAACATGGCTTTTTGGGTAACTGATATGTTAATTTAATAGAATGGAAAGTGATGATTGTTTGTAACTAATTTACAAGTTGATTTAGATATAAAAGAGCATATACATGGCGCTGTCACTGTGACCTGTTGTATCATAGAGTATAGGGCTTTACTGGTTAAATAAATCTTAGAGGACAGTCAAGCCACTGAGAATGAAATTCAACATATCCGGGGCTTGCACGCAGTGTTCAACTCAATGGTTGAGATTATACAGGAGAGTTTGCCTCAGGTAAAGTAGCACTGCTTGTATAACAGAGATATCCACTGAGAACATTTTCACATTTTCACAGAGAGAAAAAGTGCTTTTATTTCTCCCCAGCTGAGGGTTTAAAATGATTGTGAAATAGCAAGAGCTGTTTTTTTTATGATTGTAATCTAACACTGGGTTACAAAGAAGAGGTACCACTTGAAGACCCTTGCTGATGTGTGAAAAGGGTTCACTGATGTCATACACACACAACACAGGTAGAGGTGCTGACCTAACGATATTCTTTGCTCAAAAACAAGGTTTTAAAAGTCTTTCAGGCAGAATTGAATGGCTGGCAATGGGAATGACAAGAGTCCACAGTGGATTCAGTCTCTCCAATGGGCTTGTGTTCAATCACATAATTTCATGTGGGCTCTTATTAGATGAATGTGGTTTACAGATTTGATGTAGAAGTGCTCAGAGGTGCTGAACTCCTGATCAGGCAGCCCTTATAAATAATTTGAACAGCTATTATTGTGTCAGACTGTTGAGTCCAGATTGAAGGAGAAAATGGCCTACTCCACATATTATATTTTTGACCACTTTATTCCAGTTTCATTTGTGCCTTTTGGGTGTGACACTTGTGACACTGCCTGGAAAGATGATGTCATCGATGCATAAACGGCACCTACATACTGTCCTGTAATTTTGAAGCAGGTGAGACGTGTGCTTCCAAAAATGTGTACAATTAGACAGAAGAAGTGGTGGTATCT
Source organism: Thunnus thynnus (assembly GCF_963924715.1). Taxonomy (NCBI): domain Eukaryota; kingdom Metazoa; phylum Chordata; class Actinopteri; order Scombriformes; family Scombridae; genus Thunnus; species Thunnus thynnus. Next base: position 14,824,896 of record NC_089531.1, on the reverse strand, counting down.
GGGACAGTTGGACTCTGGGAGCACCTGCTGTCTGACAAATAAACCTTGGGGGTAAGTAGAGGCCATCCTGACCTATACTGGGTGGTGAAGGGTATTTTGTTGGAAGGGTTGGCTGAGCTTAGGTGGCCCAGTTCGTCAGTAGGTTTCATCTGTGTCTATTGGATTATTCAGTAGGTTACCATATCAACCTATAATCCAATGATTGAAAGATTTGAGAGGTCAACTGTTTTTGCATCTGTCCTGACATGGGGATATTCTGTAGCTTTAAAGACTGTTAGACTTGTCACCAACAAAGACAACATATGTGTGAGTGAATCACCACAAATGGCACTGCTTCAGTGTTCTCCAAGTTGATGCTGTTAAACACGATAATCCCATTACCTCTGTGTTCTGGAAATGTCAATTGTTTTATGTTTAATATCCCTCACTGACTTTAATGCATTATTTTCTCTTTGGTATCCCACTATTGCCACTGCTTTTACCTTATCTGTTTTGGCAAACCAAGTGGAAATGGTGGTGAATAACACAAACCTTAGTATCCAATTGTAATCTGCAGGTTAGTTTTTGGTTGGTTTTTGGCAGCTAATTTTTGATGCCATTTTGTAGGCTATAATCTTGAATGTTGGTGGAATACAATCAGATGTTATTTAGAGTGCCAACAAAATGTTGCCTGGGAACTAACCTTGATGGCTTGTGTGAGCCATGTGAAATATGTCTTGATGACTGTTATAGAGGCAAGTCTCTTTAAAGCCGAATGAATTTCATTGTTGGTTTCTATAACGACTGAACTGAGTTGATCCTAAGAACCAGATCCTTTTATCACACAGTCTCTTTTATCCCTTAATCAGTCTGTTTCTTTTGATCTTGGAAACTAATTTAATCTCTACCTCTTATGGACTGGAGAATTGTTTAGAAGGATTTCTGTTTTTGTTTCTTTTGTTTGAGTAGGTGTGCATTGCAGCAGCAATACATTCTCTTGTAAAAAACATAATAGATACAGTATGTGCAGGTTTTGTCCACTGCTGGTTGTGCCTACTTGTGATATCTTATTCATGTTCTTCATATGTATATTCCCAAGTATCCACCAATTAAAGTTGAGGAAACTGAATTAGATATATATTTTGAATATTGTTTCTTTTTATTTAAATTGATAGTTTACAACAGAGAAAATAGAAATACACCTGCAAAAAGCTAGTGATCTGTAGACATTGTTGTTCTTATGTCTGTTTAGGTTTTATTTCTGCAAAGGAGTGGAGATTACGTGATCACCATTCAGTCTGTGTATTTGTTTCATTGCTTCCGTGTTTGTGACCAACTAAGGAATGGAGAGGAATGCAATTTGGCTTACACATCCACACTATCAAGATGAGGAAACCTTTTTTTCTTGTACCAGCAGCATTTCAAGCTTTAATTTTCTAACAAGGGCAGTGTTTCCCCTATATTCATTCAGCAGTGGCACACCACCGCTGCAAAATTATGAGCGCCGTAAGTTGTCAATCTGGCAGTAAATGTACAGTACAGACTATGTGTCAGTTAATAAATGCTGCAGCTCCTCAAGAAAATACTCATCTATCGAAGGGGGTTAGCCCCGAAGTTAGCAACAACGCGTTAGCTTAACTTGACCAGGCTCACTTAAGGTGGACAGACTTTTAAGGTGGACCAGCAATTCTCATTTTAGTGTCAATCTCAGCCGCTCTTAAACAGAGAATGGAGAAGTGTGTGGCTGATGAGTCTGTCATATGCCCCCCACATAAAACCTATCACTACTGGTGACCTCATTGCCTTTCCGTGATCACTTGCTAATCTTTGGTTAGATTTATATACTATATGTATGCTTTCTGACATCTGTGGTCTACATTGTTGACTGTGAAAACAACATGACTGGTGAGATTTTTCAGCTTTGGTGAAGGTTTGTACTCTGTTGAGTGCTTTCCACAATATCGTTTGTTGTTCTGTTTTTAATTCCTGTTTTAGCTTTGGGGCAATTGGGCAAATTAGGCATTCATTGATGATGAACTCTGATGATGGAAAGAAATGAAATGACTTTACGTTTAAAAAAAACAAACATATGAAACAGCACTTTAAAAAATTGCATAAGGCAAAGGACAGCAACAATGGGCCATACAAGTTTTTCTTCCTCTGGTTGAAGATGTGCAAATCAATAAAGTAAAAGTGAAGTGCTGTAGTCTTTGGTCATTGGAATGAAAACAGTCCAACTAGTCCTGACTCACAAATAAAAAAAAAAAAAAAGGTATTTCAGAGGCTTTTCACCTGACAAGAATAGAATATTGTAAAGTGAATTTTTATTGTTTTGTCAAAAAGTAGGTCTAGGTGCAAAATGGCAGGTAGTTTAAAATCAAATGCTGGTATCAGATTTTCAGACATTCTTCAAAAACTCTTAATTGCCATTATAAGTTCCTGTTTACTTGCTGGACTGAGTGATTGCGGTATATTCGATTACTCAAGGACAATGTGACAGATGCAACCATGCATCTCCCCACACTGCTTTCTTAATTTGCTCAGCTAACAGATTCAGAATATTATATAGTGTATAGTAGACAGCAGGCAGACAGATAATGTACTAGTAATGATGATTGTATAGTATATTTTAGGGGTGAGGGGAAAAAAAAGATTCACATAAGTATTATGATTCTTTTTTTATGATTTGTTTAATTGTCACGCTGATTCCTGAATCAATATTTAATTTATTGTTTATACTGAGGTATAAAAAATATAATTCAAATTCAGTTGCTTCATTTTAGTCTATGCAATTAGACAAGTTGGAAAGAAGTTACCGCTTTTATCTAGCAGATGGCAAAGTATTTGTTGTAATGTATGAATTATGTCATATCCGTTTGCAAGAACAACAAGCGGAAGTGAGAATGCAAAGACAAATGATGACGGTCGGTCTGAGATCTGCAGGGATATGACCTGCACCGTCACATCTTAAATCTAAAGTATGGAAACACTTTGGGTTTCACATATTACCAGGAAATGCAGAGGTAGACATCACTAACTCTGTCATGGACATTGTTATCGTATTGTGGTAATACGACCAACATTAGTGTCCATCTTACTCGACACCATCCAAAGCTAATCCTGCATTCAGCCAATTGACCTGTAGCAGCGAGCCAATGAACCCTGGATGGAACATTGAATAAACTACCCAGCTGTTCAGAGAAAGCAAAATGCATCATGAAGTCAATTGCTCATTTTATCTGCAAAGTGTGTCCATAAAGTGTGTCCATAAAGAGTGGTGGAAAATACAGGTTTTCAAAACATGGTTTTGAGCTGCAGTACATTATACCTTCAAGGAAATCTTTCTCAGCGACAGTCATGCCTAAAATCTATGAGGTGAAGTCAGAAGTAAAAGAATCACTGGGCTGAGCTGAATGAGTCGCTCTTACCTACGACGCATGGACCTCACGAGCCACCGAGTCTTACATCACCGTAACAGCCCACATTACAGATCACTGGTCTTTGTCCTCTCACGTCCTCATGTCCTCACGTCACACAGGGGCAAATGTTGCAGAGCTACTTTGTAATGTAGCGATTGTATGGGAGCATCACCGAGACTGACCCTGCTTTAGTCACAGACAATGCATCTAATATGGTTGTCGCTGCCTAATTAGCCAGCTTTCTCCATTTCAGGTGCTACATGCACACCCTCAACCTGGCCTCACAGTGTGCACTAAAGCTGACCGCTTTTGCAAGATTACTCGGACGAGAACAATGGGTGACTAGATTTTTCCACAGAAGTGTCACAGGACGCCACGCTTTGGCGCAAAAACAAAAGTTGCTGGAGCTCCCTGAGGACAGGCTGGTGACAGACATATCAACAAGGTGGAACAGTGCGTATGACATGGTCGAATGTTTCCTCGAGCTACAGCCAGCAGTCACAGCTGCACTACTTTCCCCCGAGGTGAGAAAGAGAGAGGGAGAGACATCCAGTACCAGGGACAATTGTCTGCTGAACGTGTGTTCTCTACAGCTGGGGACATTGTGACAGCTCAGAGGAGCAGCGTCACCTCAGAGCACATTGACAAGCTCTTGTTTTTGCACAAGAATTTTGACACTTCCGGCAAGCAATAGTTTGATGAGCAGGAACAGCTAAATGTAGCAGTTGACAGTTTACTTCAAAAACTATATATTTTTCATTCATTCTATTTCATTTTACATTTTAGCTACGACTTTTATATGCAGTCGAGGGCTTTGTACAGCATAGTTTTCAAGTTCAGTTTCATATGGAAAGGATATTAATTTAAATGCTCACATTTGTGCTGTGTTCAGCTTTCAGGTTTCAGGTGCTCTTTTCATTCTGGCCTAACATCTTTATTTTTACAATGTCAAAGTCAGCAATGATGGTGCTGAGATAAAACTCAGACTGACTGATGTGATGTGCGTTGTTTTTGGAAATATGACTCATGATACAGTCTCTAGAAGTGTATTATTCAACTTTTTCCCATTGTCTAGTGTCAAAAAAGTAAAGAAAAATCACAATAAATCATATTGAATCACAATACTTAAAGAATCGCAATACATATTGAATCAGCACCCAAGTATCGTGATAGTATTGAATTGGGAGATAAGCATATCGTCCCAGGCCTAGTATATTTCTGTAGTCTGCCCCACTCAGGAGGACTTTTTAATATAAAACATTAACCCTCAGGGTTTACAGACGGACATCAGGATTGGTACAAAGGATTTCTGTTTGATTGCCAACGAAAAAATTATACGATTTTGGAGTGTGTTTAAAAGTTCTCTCTGTTGTTGTATCTAGCATGCTGTGTCTTCTCTGTGTCCATTTTTTTTATAATCAAACATATTTCTGTATGTTTTTGTGCACAACACACATAATTGCATTTCATAACAATGTACCCAATTCATTTTAAAATTCAGGTAGACCAGGCTGTCATGAATCCACTTTGTTTCGGCAGTGTGTGTGAAGCCATTTTCATCCTAGAATATGGGAACAGTGTCTGCTCCACTGGGTGCACCTGGTTCTGTAAAATGGCCTCATATTCCTCAGCCGTTACACAACCATTTAGAACAATCATCAGACGTAATGAGTCTCACAAGATGGCTGACTGCTGTTAAACAGATTTGACCCTATGTTTACTAGCTGGCAGCAGACAGTAGGATGGATCATTTCATTATTTGGCTTTTCCCAAATGTAAACCTGTGAAAGACATGTAAAGGCATTATTGTGCTCTGTAGTAGAAATATGTCTGAACCTCTGAGGTGTTTTTCTTTGAGCATGTAACAAAAAAATTGAAAACTAGTGAAACTAGAATTAAGATAGTCCAGTAGTGCTATCGGGCTCTGAAGGCTTTGAAAGAGTAACTCTGACCAACTTTGGCCACTTTTATGATAATTATGACTAATATGATTTTTTTACATAGCCCCTCTTTCCACATGAAATAAGGTTTTGTTGTTTTTTGTTTATGTATATATGTTCATTGTATGTATGTGAGAATTTTCTGTGTGCCCTGTATTGGACATTAGGGCTGGATATCACTACTGATCTTCCGTTTCGATTCAATTCCGATTCACAAAGTCCAGAATCAATTCATTTCAATTCAGTTTCAATTAGATTCTTGATTCAGTGACATCAGGTAAATACTAATATTGCATAGAGCGTTTTTCAATTCATCCTAGGAAATCAAAATTACTTCTACATTCAACAAGTGAGAAACACTGTTGTGTCCTTGAACATTACAGGCTAAACTGTATACACATTTCCCGCTTATAAAACTGTGGACCAAGGATTTATTTCTGGAGCAAATGCAAAAAGACTAAAATATGACACATCTATATTTTTAGGCCTACATGTGCAAAATAGTTGAGCAAGAATAATAAATGATCTGCATCAACGGCAAGGGCTTCATCATTATGCATATTTTAAAAAAAAAAATGCTATCCCATACATCAACATGTGGACTGTCAGTAACTGCTATTTTGACTTATCCACTTTACTTTTTACTTTGAGCACAGACAGCAGAAACTGAAAGTCTGCTCATTAATGCATTTGTGTTTGTGTTGACAAGAAATAAGTCTATCTGCAGACAGCTGCTTGTGAGCGTTAGCCACCCGGCAGGAACAGACTGAATACAGTAGAATCTGCACACTGTTCAGTCGACTTCCATGGCTTCACATCTTGTAGCCAGAGATGATATCTCGTTAACAAACACAAACTAAGAGTTCAGATCAGTGAGCGGAGTCTTTTTTCAGTCTGTTCCTCTCGTAGATGCAATCTTTAGATCGGCTACGAGATAGCCAGAGTCAGCTAACCATCCTGAGTCATGACAGTCTATGGATGCGCCACAGCTTACAGGACTATCTATTCATGTCATGGCTTACAGGACTGTCGTGACTGGAGATGGATAAAACAGCCAGCTATCATTCATCTACTGTATGTTGCTTAAAATAAGCTTTTTGTCCACACTGTAATAGCTCGACTTCCACAAAATAGACATTTTACATATTATGCATCTGTACCTGAACCATTTACAAGTAGACTCTGCATACACATAACATTTAGTGCACATGTAATGTTACACATGTTTACTGAGTAAAGACGCAAATGCAAAGATCAATCTCTGGATTTCAAGAATCGATTATGGATAATTGAAAATAAGAATTGCGATTAATTGGAAATTAGTTTTTTCTATCCAGCCTTATTAGACAGTTATGTATGTGTGCACTAGTGCATGTTTTCCCCCGTTGCAAAAGATAAAATGGAATAGATAAATGTTCAGTCTTCTGCCAATTTGACTAACTCAGAGGCAGTTGTCTTCTCTCACACAAAGACATTGCACTTTCTCTTGATCTCAAATGTGACTGCTGTATGCACTCTGTGAATGTGTACATGTGATTTTCGCCTCTTCATGCTGTGTTTCTATTTGTGTGTGTTTGCACATGTGTGAGCGATCCAGGATGACAGTTGAATTCAGTGTGAGCCAGGCACAGTTGACTTCAAAGATCTCAACTCTGTGGATTTGCTCCATACTGGTAGGAGAGTATATAGGTCAATACACACAAGGATTTTTTTTTTTTTACTATATATGTGTGTGTATTCCAATGCAAAAATGCACAAGTGAATTTATCATGTATAAAATACCATTTTCACGTGTGAAAAAAGCCACATATAGGCACATGTTGTTTTTGATCATTTTGCACTTGAAATGTAACATGAAAAAAACATGAATTTCACATATGCTTTTTGTGTATAATTGCATCATAATCAGAATTTAATATGAGATGGAGAGTGTGCACTGTGAAGTGCAGTGTAAAATGACATGTATTGCTACTCTTTGCAGGCTGCTGCTCATTAATTGGTGGTGCATCAGGCTGCTGCCACTGTTCTGTCTGTGCTAGAATCTGTTCAGGTGAACTGTATTTTAGATCGGGTCTAATTATCCCTGAGTCTGTTTTAACTGGGACTGTCCTCAACAACTGAATAGTTGAACAGATGATTATCATTGCTCTTAGAAATGAAGCTGAAAGGTCTGTCAATCCCCTGGCTTACATTTTACAAGAAGACACCCAATGACAATGTTGCTGGTCACTTGGGTATTAAGAAGACCAACAACTGTGTATTGCATCATTTTTTTTCTGGCTTTGCCTCAAGCGTGACATTGTGATATAATAAAATTTGTCACAGTAACCACCCAAAACAGTAACACCCTTATCTAACACTGGGCTAGAGTATTTAGCTACCTAAGCCTCCATGACTACAGATGATACATAATTACAGGAAGACACAAACAAACACATATAAGCACACACTTATGCACGGACATAGGGAAGGAAGAATGTCCAAACATCCACTTATGCATTTCACACTCAAAACTCAAGAATGCAGAGAGAAAACAACCACTCTGAGCCCAGATGGGCTTTTTCTTTCCCCTTTTCCCTGCCCTCATTAAATATCAAGTATCTCAGGGAGCAAAAACGCACAAGGACACATAGGCGCTCTCTCTTTCTTATATATGTCATCAAGATTTACACCTTTCCACACAACAATAGTTTTGTCAATGGTTAGTGCAGAAATTATAGTCCCTTAACATGTATACACACACACACACACACACACACACACATAGTATAAGTATGGCTTCCTTTCAGTAGGTCTGCAGCACAGTGCTCTGTCGTTCCCTGTTTTGCTTACTAGAATGCTTGTGAAGTGCTCATCCTGCTTTCAAGGTAATTACACATGAAATCATGCGAAAAGTATAAAAAGCCAGATATAAATGACTCCAGAAGGCCCTGGAAACCACGCCCTGATGTTTTGGCTGTGGCTTGGAAATCTGAGTGGAAATTGAGCTGTTAGAGCAATTAAAAAGGCTTAAATCAGAATATTAATTATTCCAGGGATTCGTGATATCCGAACAGCTCAGTGGGCATGAGAGGACCTGTGAAATGGCCTTTTTGAAACAGCAGGGATAATGAGGTCTGAAATTCGCTGTTTCTGATGTATTAGTCGACCAACACAAGATGGTTTCATAAACCCTGTATAAACATTTAAATGAAAAACAGATAACACCAAAGTGGTTTAGAGGACAGGGGCAAAGTTGCCGCACATTAAAAAACCTCAAAACATTAAACATAAGGTTTTTCACCAACCATACACATATCTGGCCTCATTTAGGAAATGTGCATATGCACAAATTTAATCTCAATCTGGGTTTAAAGTTTGCACAAATAAATTAATTCATCAAAAGTTATTGTTTTCTTATTTCCATTTTATTTATTTCACACAAATTATTATTATTATTATTATTATTATTATTATTCTTTGTAGTTTCAGTTTATGAAATATCAAAAACACACCATGTAATGTCAGTAAACAGCAAGATATAAAATATTCCGACAGAGTTAATATTTTCAACATTTTTTTCATTTTTCAAGTCTGTAATATAAGTCTGATAGATTATGGGACACTATTTTTGGCAGAATATTTTCCAACACAGATAGTATATGAGTTTCTAAATACCTGAACTTGACGGATGTTTTCTGGAGAGGAATGTTCTTCAGTCCTGTCAGGTGTCTGTCCAGTTACATGTTAGAGCTCAACGCAATTTGGAGTTTTCTTTAAGCTAATGACATATCGCCTGGAAGTATAGTCCTAATTCACCAGTTGATGCCTCATGCTTCAAATTATTCAATTCAGTTTTATTTATATCACAACAGAAATCACAACAGAAGTTATCTCAGGGCACTTTTCACATAGAGAACATAGAGTGGATCATACTCTTTATTTTACAGTTTCCCCAACATTCCCCCATGAGAAAGCACTTGGCGACAGCGGCAGGGAAAAACTCCCCTTTTTAATGGAAAGAAACCTCAAGCAGAACCGGACTCTAAGTGGGCGGCCATCTGCCTTGAGCGGTTGGGTTGAGAGAGAGAAAGGGGGGGGGGGGGGGGGAGACACAGAGAAGCACAATAACAACAATAATAATAATAATAGTAATAATATCAATAGCAGGCATATGCGTCAAGCAGGACCATGGCAGCACGGGGTCTGCAGCCCAGCCCAAGCTCATAATCCATAACTAGGCTTGTGTTTCCTAAACATACACATATCGGTTCTGCTATTGACTGTACAGAATTGACTTTTTATTTGTTTTATTTTTGTGTGGTTCTATGCATCACTTGCGGATAATCATAATATTGGAAATCCTCACCAAACTGTAACATGTGCAAAAACGCCCACTCACTGTTTCTGTGTGGATAAAAGACAATTACAAAGTACAGTTGCTGTACTACATGTACTTAGTGAGGTTGCTGGATCCACTATCTCCATGTCTGTTACTATGCCAACCCATTTTAGGCCAGAATAACAATATGGGGGCTTTGGAAAGCTCACCAGCAGTTTAGACATAATCATCCTGCCAGTTTTTCCCCAAACTTGGCACACAGCAGAGGAGCAGCTCTAATAGCCACTCAACAAAAGCAGTGCTGTTTGGTCATGCAGTGTCTTGATATTCAGTTATAATGCTTAAAAGTGGCGGGAATTAGCCTTTGAAAACTTGATGTGGCGATCAGAGTAAATCTGATCTAAGTCTTGACAGCTGGGGAGGATATCTTGTGCTCAGTGTTGTGTGTTTGACTGATATGTTTTGGTGCAAAAGTCACTTGACACTGAGCCTCTTCATCAGAGACTGTTACATTGGATCGTTGTCGTCAAGCTTGGCAATTTTCATGGATGTTTGAGATGGGAAGAATACGATTTCACACACGGTGGAAGTCCATAGTTGTGAGAGGCCAGCATGAAATGAGTACCAGACAACTCCATAAAGATAAAAGATACAGATTCAGAGAGATGTCAGAGTGAGGACTGCTTGGGAAAGACATGTTATTCCATGTGATTCATGGTCAGGTTGGCATGGCTGCTGTGTCTGCTCTGAGATTACTCATCATATACCGATCAAACTTGTATGGTGTTGTTGAAATATAAACAGAATAGTGCTTTCTGAGGCACAATGACGTCTATAGGTCCGCTTCAAGCTTTCTTTCTCTTTCATTTTCAAAAATGATGCAATCTCACTCCACCATATGGTAAGATAAACCAAACTGACATTTTTCTCTTATAATGGCCATGTCAGACATCAACCTGTCATGTAATGTTATAGAGGTATTTCCTTGACTATGACTAAACTCTCTGTAAAACCTAAAATTCATGTTTTATTTTTTTTAAGCAACAAAATAAAAGAATAACACTACTTTCATGGGTAGTTTTACTGTCCTATCAAGAATAAAAAATAAGGGAAAACACTGAATTCTTGTAAATTTTGGATTTTTTTTTATCACCAAAATAATCCTAAATTCATAAAAGGGACTGAATGTCAGCATCTTAAATACGAAAATTGTGCATCAGGACCAGGTATGTGTGCTGTAGGACCCCAACTCAAATCTGCTGGGCAGGGCAAAGCATAACAACAAGACTATAGTGGGAATACTTTGGGTTAAAAGGGAGTTTGTTACAGTAAATATAAGATGAAGTTTGTACACTTGTCTGTTCTTATTAGGGTCAATATGTATTTTATATAGGTCCCTCCTGGTTAAAAAACACTATGATGTAGACATAGTCAGTGGCATTTGAAAAAAAAAAAGAAACAAAGCAAACAAAATAGCATACCTGTATAAACAGTGTGCTCTTTGCAGCAGGGCGATATATTAAAGCCTACATGCGCTGATGAACCGTTAGCTCTGCTGTGCCTTCTGCTGCATTGCTCACCTGAAAACTCTGTCACCTGCAATCATTCACTGCTGCTGCCGCTGCTTGCTGTTGCTGTGATTCATAAAGCATTTCATAAGCCAAACCTCCTCCACAGAATCTCTGAATCAAAGTACTCCTGTGCTTATGTTGATGTGTCTTTGTGGGGATGCCAAATGTCCTGCAGTCATGTAACGATTTGCGAATTAATTGATTGACACCGGTCAATTCCGAAGAGATAGCTAAGCCTATGTTAACCTTCTTTCATAAACAGCGACTGTAAGGAGCAACGGTTTTAATCTGTAACTAAAGTGACTTCTCCTCTCTCTCCCTCTCTCTCGTCGATGTCTCATTAATGTGTGAAGCAGCCCCCAGGTGTTGTCCCCCTATCACACTTTCCCTTGTTATCTCCCCTCTTAATTGACCTGTGCTCGTTATCTCCTCTAAATTGAGGACCTCTAAACCAGCATTTAACGAGGAGAGGAAGAAAGAACAGAGGAGAGGTGTAAGGGGTGTGACCTATGACATTGCAGCTCCCTGGGGGGGTTTCCAGTGATCACTCACATGCACAAATGCACACACACATAATGAGTAGGAGGAAGATGTAGATGTTTCGCACTCACATCTATATGCAAAGATACCCACGATAGACACCCTCACACACATACAGAGTGACACATAATGACACAGACGCACGCGGCGCCACGCACAGAGGTGCAGTTATGCATGGGTCAAGTCAGATGTCTGTGTGGAACTTCAAAGGTAGGAAACAAGAGGTCAGACTCCAAGAAGCAGAATAGAACAGAGGCAAGAAACAAAGGAAAGGAAGAAACAAGATGGGAGAGAGTGAGCGAAAGAGAAAGAAAAACTATAAAATGGGGAAGGTCATTAGAAAGAGAGACAGAATAGTGAATGGGAGACAGAGGAGAGGATTAAAAAATAATGATTGCGTGTTAGGACACATTATCGTTAATTAGGGAGTGGGAAAGATTGGAAAGATTTCTCTTGTGCTTTCCAATTTTTCCCACTCTGACAAAAACTGCACAGTGAAATGTACAAAAATTGAAAATGTTACATACACTAGATTTTACAGAGCAGTGGACAGCTACCACCGTTATATATGACCTTTACATATGATCCTACTGCTGATTATTGATCGACTTTTGCAAATAGGTTGTTGATATTTTGTTAACAGATAAAACTACATTTGATCACCATTTCAATACCCAAAAAGTGGCAAATCATAATTACTTCCCAGATTGCAATCTTAGTTCCAAAACGCCAGTATTAGTTGCGTCCTACTGTGTGTTGTGGATGTGAGTATCTTCTGTGTGGATGTGCGAGCGTGATAAGTACTGTGTTTCTTTGATTGTTCCCTCTCTTGAACTGTGCTCCACGGCAATCACTTTCACAGCTCAGTTGGCATCTGATTATCTCTCTCTCGCACACAGAAATACAAATACAGAAAAACCCACAGATACACACTGCATTATTTGCATACCGCTTCCATCTTGAAATTGTTATTTTGGTAATCAGACAGACAGAGAGGAAACATAATTATGGAACTGGCTTCCACTTAGTAACAGCAAGGATTTGTGAGTGTGCGTGTGCGAGCATGTGTGTATGCGATAAGTGCCATGTTTCTTTGTCAAAATTGTGTAGCAGAAAATGTCAGAATACAATGAGTAAACAGAAATCAGGGCTCACTTTGTAAATTAACCTCTAAAACACAATGTCAAGCCAGCTTATTTCCACAGGTTGAGCTGGGATTACAATTGGAAAAAACTGCATTCTTCAGCAGGAGACAAGGTGGTGGGAAACAGTTTGAAGTCATGAACACTGGTCATATAGTTAAACTGATCAGAACCCAAAGGAGCTTTGCTACATTTTTTTTTTTTTTTTGTGAATAGTTTAGTCTGATATCTGCAACATGCCTTGGAAAACAAAGCTTTTCATGACAGCCAGTGCGTTTTTGCTTAAACATAGCTTTTTAAATGTCAAAAAAGCCTGTACAAGCAACAGGAATCATGTTTGGAGTATACAATACATCCCCTCTGGGCATGTGATTCTCTTATTCATCAGTGATCCCACGCACACTATCATATGACCCATTATTTCTCGTAGAATTGTTTTTTGGTTTTTTTTGATTGAAGTTTCATCTAGTCCTCACAAGGAATATAATTTCTTCATTGATATTCTATATATTTTTGCCATGTCATGGTATTAATGCAATTTGCCTACAGAAGGTAGTGCTAAAGCAGAAACATAACTTCAAATGGTAATATGCCAGAAACTTTGAGAATGTCCTCCCAAGAAAAACGACACTCCCACAGATGCCATCTAGCAGCTGTAATATTCATGACCAGAGCAAAGGAGGAAATCAGATGACGTCAATACATGGCGACAAATTCCGCATAGGGAGGTTGAAGTGGAATGGTGGGTTAACAGAACACCCGACTTTGCCACGGGAGTAGCATAGTGTGACTTTTCCACTAGGTGGGGCTAGGAAGCTCTGTGTATTTTGGCTGTGAGCATGCGCTGTACAATGTAGCAGAGAGCCAGCTGCTGGTGGCTAGCGGCTAGACTAGCGGTTTCTAAAAGTTTAAAAAATAATCTTATGGTGGCCACTCTCCTTTCACTTTACAATTATCACCACAGTACCACAACGATCCGTGCACGTTTTGCCTGCTTTCAGGGGGTAAATGTTATCTAATAAGGAAGCAGCAATTAGGCGGATAATTGCCAAATCTGGCAACATTTCTTGGGCTTAAAATTTTCCACTTCAGTTATTTTCAGTGTGCAGTGTCAACCAATCAGCAGCTACCAGAAAAAGCCGAACATATTACACACATATTGCTGTTGGGCGGAGAAAATACACCCTTCGGCACACAGACTATGATTGCAGGCAGAGCTTTTTCATTAGTCATTGCACGTTTCTGTAATTATGTATGATTTATGTGAGAACAATTGAAATTTATACACACACTCACACACACAAAAACAAATTTTCATTAAAATATGTACAACAAACATCATATTATGTTTTTTGGCAAGCTAATTCTGCATTTATTCAAAATTCCACATGTAAGAAATTATGGCTCAGTCATTTCATATTGAGATAAAGGTCTCTATTAATAAGTGAGAGTAAATCATCTTATGCACTGTATTTGTGTGTATGTACTGTAAGCAAAGGCATACGTATGTATGTCAGTGTGTGTTTAAGTAGCTTAACTTTCCTGAAAGGTAGTTTGTCATGGTTCATTTTCTCTTCACTTCACTTCATAGGCACTATAAGTAGAAAATAAAGTATGGTAAATAAAGTGGTGATACTCAAATATATAAGCACAAAAGAATGTGCACAACCACACACACACACACGCACGTATGTTGAAAGGACAAAGAAACCATTCCAGACTCTTTTGATGATGCAGCAGAAACTGTAATTGATAAGCAGGTGGCAAATAATATGCTCCACACACACACACACACTTTGTCTTTAAGTGTGTGGTGTGATTATGGCCATGGTTATTTGCTTTCAGTGACAGTCATGATGGCCCAATTACCATCTCGTTTCCTCTCCTCACACCTCCTCCCCTGCTGCTGTCTCCTTTCCTTCCCTCTCCTGTCCTCCCTCCCTCTCGATTTTGACAAGGCGGCAACAATATCTGTCGCGTGTCCCATTGACCATTTGGTAAATTGCTCCGTTTTCTCCTCCCTCTCTTTCTCTCTCTCTCTCTCTGTCTTTATCCCATCACCCTGTTCCTTCTCTCTGCATCTCCAGTCCATTTGTTGAATAATTCAGTATATCTGTCATTCAGCCATTTGGTAAATATTATGCTATCTTTCTGTCATTTATGGAATGATTCTCACAATATCCATTTGCCTGTACAACCTCATAATCATCTCTTCCCTTTCTCCATTTCTCCCTGTCTCTCTCACCCTCTCTGTTCCCCTCTCCAGCCCTCTCTCTGTTGCTTACTAAATGATTTCCACTACTTTCTGTCTGCTATTTGTTGTTTAATAATCATGTATAAAGGTTGTGCGTGTATATCCATAGACAATTTTCTGCAGTGGTGATGGGGAAATCTATTACACCCTTGAGTGTGTGTGTGTGTGTGTGTGTGTGTGCGTGCATTTGTGTGTGAGGGGAGATGGGACTAGCTATTTATTTTGTGGAGCACAGACTGAAAGGCAAAGAGTTCTTGTGTCTAGAGGGTTGTGTTTGTATGACTGTGAACATTTCTGTGCTTGTGTGTCTGCACATGTCAGGATTTGATCACGCTGTTTTGCCAAACTGTAATCTGAAACACAGCCTGAGTAAAGTAATATGGTCTGTGTTTAAATTGCGGATGATTGGATTTGTTCTGAATTCAAGTGAAATAAATGCAACAGCGACCTTTTTAGAGTTTACCTGTGAAGCGGTGTCTTTTAGCTGAATAAAATATCAGGTTCTGGTCTACTACAGACAGTAATTTGATACGAAATAGGCCATTTTCTCTTGGTAATGTGTTAAACAATGTTATTACTGGTACAATTTGGGACTGCAGGAAAACACCACCTGTTGAAAATACTGTCCCTGTGGTGCTAGCTTTGTTTATTACCTGATTTCTTTCACTCTGGCCCTCATTGTGATGTACACAAACAGTATGTAGCAGTCATTTTCCACATCTACACTGTTTGGAATGTAAATTTTTTAAATTTAAATTAGGATGACAAAATATCATATTATAAACATTATTATCATCAACTCATTTTAATTATATGATGACAGTAATCCCCGTTTATATATAATAATGTTGAAAAATAGCATAATTACCATTGGCAACAGTATCATGACTCAAGTCAGGCACATTATGAAATGACATACAATCAAATCTTTCTTGTCTTGCTGTTAAGTAGCCTACAGCATGCTGGCAAAATTGTAACAGTTCAAAACTAAACATGCAACACATTGCAATGCAAAGCAGAACATGAACTAAACATGAGCGAATAACGTACATAAAGACTGTATATTACATACATTCATGACAACACAGCATGCAGTAAGTACCATGGGATTCCATTCTCCGCCGCCTTGAAATCTTTGTTGATGCCTAATCAAGTTCCTATTTACACTCAAGAGTTGTTTCAAGTGACAGCGAGCTGATCTCATGGCCCTGAATAATGTATCTGGAACCTTTCCCAATAGAGCATAACCAAGTTCTATCAGTATTAGATCAAAGTCTGAGGTCATCTGGTAGCTAAAAAAAAATGGGAATGCCTGAGGTGCCTGAGGGATCACATCATCCCAAGACATGTGAATTATAGATTGGTTCGGGTCTCGTAAAGAAATCACAGTTCACACAGACAATACACATGGAAAAACACTGTGAGACACACATGAATTCACACACACAAACATGCAGCCATGTTAATAATAAATGTGATTTGTTCTGCTATACACCACATTTCTTCCCATTTTCTTCCTCTGTCTGTCTATTTTAAGGCTGCAAGTACGATTATTTTCATTATCCAATACTCTGTGTATTGTTTAGTCTATAAAATAACAGATAAAAATGGAAAATGTCCATCAAGTTGAAATGATATCCTCAAATTGCTTGTTTTGTCCCAACAGTCTCAAACCCAAAAATATTCAATTCACAAGAATATAAAACAGAGAAAAGCAGGAAATCCTCACATTTGTGAATTGAAACTGAAATCGTTCAACACCTTGTTGAAAATACATCTTGGTCCCTCCATATTACATGTAACACATGTAATACTGATATGCATGCACAAGAATACACATATTCTTGGGCTCCAAAAGCAAAAAAACATTCTGTACTGTATGTACTTTTGGCATGATTCATGACTCTCAGAAAATATGTGCAAACACATTTCGAGTACACTATACAAACTGTAAATGTTATTCTACAAAGGACTACATGACTACAATATGAAAACACATAACTTGTTGGCGCTGCAGTGTGACGTGTGTTTAAATATGTACCCCGCATTTGTGGAATTATTAGATTGGATGTGAGGTAACCTTTACAAGTCTGTCATGTGGAATAGTCTTGTTTATGTGCGGACATGTTGCATGTATGCGTGAATAATTTACATGGAATATGGTACCATGCACCACTGACAAGGATGTCACATGGGAGATGCCCAGTGAATCAGTCCCAACGCTCTAGTGTTATTCTCTCCTGCATTTGTTCATGTGTGTCTATGAGGGTTTGTGAATATATTGGTCATGTCAAAAAGCCTCAGTGGAATGCCAACTAGCCAAAATATGTGTGCATGAATCATATCAAACCGTCCGGGTGTTTTTATGTGTGGTTCATGCAAAAACATGCAGACTTTACAGCAGCACTCTGATGTGTCTCTGCAGGTTAAGACACACAGCAGGTACTTATCATGTTGAGAGTCTCCAAACTAGTGTCTCTATGTCTCATTAAAAACGCGACAGTGAGGTGTTGAGCAGTGTATTATTATGAGGATGGCTGAGAATGGTCTGGAATGTTGATTTGCAAATGAGATCAGATTGTGTATAGCCTTACTCTGTGCAGATTAAAAAAGAAGAGGAAGGACATAACCTGGACGTGAAGGAAGCTGGACTTTGAATAAGGATGCTCCATTCATGGCACTGGATAAACCCTTATTATGCTTATGTATTGAATACTGTGTTTAAATTCATTCACATTCCTATTTTTTGTTATTAGGCAGTAATAACAAATAGTATTTCTAATATAGGGTTACATAGTTTTTCATTAATTATGTAACCAAACACAGAAACAGAATACATAAAAAGTAAAAATGTCTCTATATTTTGGTGAGTCCACTGTCTCCTTTATCACAGCTTGCACTCCAACTGGCATTGACTCTACAAGTTTTTGAAAAATATGAGAATCCACATTATTCAAGCAGTCTTTTTCAGCACAACTCAGGGCGAGTCCAGTGATGTTACAGTAGCTTTCACCTTTTGCCTTTTCAAATATTCCCAAAGATGTTGGGTAAGGTTGACGTCTGGTGACTGTGAAGGGAAAGCCATGCATGTCAGCACTCTTTGCTCTCCGCTGGACTTCAAACAGGCCTGGCACAGTGTCACCGCATGTTTAGGGCCATTGTCCGGTTGGAAAATGAATCCTTTGCCGCACGACTCTATGCCAGAAGGGATGGCTTGCTTCTGAAGAATAGGGTGGTTCTTCTCCGTGGTCAGTGTTCATCCTGTGTGAGTCACCAGTTCCTGAAAAGGCAAAGCATCCCTACATTTCCACCACTATATTTGACTGCAGGCTTTATGCCCTGTTGCATTAACCTCTGATGTGGTGCTTTAGGTCGGCTTGGCCTTGCTTTGGATGGAAATGACTTTGCCTGTGAAAATCTCCCCAGGGTGGGTTGTACTGCCACTGCGCAAAGTTTCAATTTAGCTGCATTGTGGAGCTTAGACAGTTTGAAATTATTTAGTCCTTAACTGCTCTTCTGACATCATTACAATAAAATAAAACCCATTTTTTCAGCTGAAATCCAAATTTGTGTTAAATCATTAGCAGTTGCAACAATACACTGCATAGACAGCAGATTATTTTAAGTGAATACCTGAGAAAACCATACTAGATGTGATGAAGATATACTGATTTGATACAGTATCATTTCTACAGATGATTTCTACAGATTGTATCAGATCAAAATCATACAGTACAGTAGATTTAGACATGAACACAATTGTATGTACAAAGTATATTATCTATCTGATATGCCTTTCAAAATATAGTATTATAAAACATTACCGTACCTAATTAAAATTTTCTCACACAACTGGCATATTTTTACTCACTCTAATGAGGTTTGATAGCATCCAGGAACAAAAATATGTCTCACCTCTGACTGTCTGACCTAAATTTGTCAGTTGATGCCCACGGCATTGAAGCACGGAAAAAAAAGCTCATTTCAGATTGTCATCTGCCTCCATCCATCTATTTTACCTTGCTGTTCCAACAGCAAAAAGCGTTGTAAACCATCTGGTGAAAACTGAACACAGTGTCATTCTGCCATTTAAATCGTGTGTCTGCCTGTGGTTCTATCTCTTGCTTAGAATTGCTTACTTGCTTACTTAATGATATAAAGACTGAGGTAAATAAAAACAACATTGCTAGAGAATATAAACAAATAATTCACTAAAGAGCGACTCAATTAAACAAACAATTCATCGGATTGGATAAGAGTGATTATTGCTTATTTAATGCACTTAGCCAAAATTACCCTGATTTGATAAATTTGTTATAAGGCATGTTGGACTGTCCTTATTCTTCTACATGGTGAAAAATAAACGACAGAATCACACAGTAAACATTCAAAGTAAATTTGGTGACACATCCATTTGCAGAGAAAGAACATGAGATGTAGTTGAAAGCCTATATGTCAATATGTGCACCTTTTAAAATTAAGACTTAAAATTCTTCTGTTTTTTGACATTTCATTTATTTGACTAAATATGTGATATGAGTTGCAATATTCTCGTATATCCAACACTGAAGACGATGGTGATGTCAAGCTATGAGCCTACTTTTAAAAAATGATAAAATTAAATCTTTTTTTTACTGCAAAATGAAACAAATAAAATCCCACATATTTAAATAAATAATATTATTAAACAGTTTTTATTTTTGTTTCACTCGATGTCGAGTTACTGAACTCCATTTTGGAAAATATGACTTTTTTTCTTTTTATTTGATTCTGAGCATTTTATACTAATTATTGCCAAAGCCAGAAAAGTCTTCATTTATCTTGATTATTACTTCTAAGCAGCTCGTAGTAAACCTACATAAGTGTTTTCAGTTTATTTTGACTGACTCAACCTCTTCTCACAACTGTGTTGGTGTGTACAGATATGCTTGATTGACATCTCCTTCACTTATACAAATTTTTATTGCACTTTTATAGGACAACTTCCACCTTTTATCATTCTCATTAGCACATATAGTTTGTTGATCTCACGTAACTCACACTGTGACTCTGTCCAACTTCAAACTGAGCAGTGGTCTAATCAGCCAGAATAACTGAAAACACCTGTATGAGTGCAGGGCCTTCAAGAGACTGACCCATTTGAATCGGCATAATTAATAATTGATGAACTGATGCAATGAATGAACATCATAATTGACAACCATCTTTTCAGCAGCACAATGGAATTCTGGGGCCTTCAGGTCTTCGGGTGGTGTTGTGGTGGAGTAAAAGGGGGAGAGAGAAGTCAACTAAACAAAGAGAGAGTTAAAGACGATGCTTGCGTCATAGGGATTTGGTAATGGAAAAAAGGTGAATGTGTGTCTGAAGGACAGAAAAAGAAGGATAAGGAAAAACCAAGTTGTCTCTTGTCCGAAATGTCAACAGTTTACTATTGTATCTGTATCTCAACTTTCTTCTCTTTTTTTCCTCTTTTGGCAAGGTGTGTGTAAGAGTGTGCATGCAGTAAAGCCCAGTCTTCCTGCTCTTTCACATTACATGCTCAGTAAAGGGTGTTTGTGTGTGTGTGTATGTGTGTGTGTGTGTGGGTGTGTGTGTGTATAGACATCTGAAAGCCCATCTCAAGCTTTTTCAGGCAATAAATCTTGTTACAAGGTATGTGTGTGTGTCTGTGCACATGTGTATATGTGTGTATATGTGAGTATGGTTGTGCAGACCTTTTCTGCAAGGTGTACTTACAAACATACAGAGATCAAAGTAACTTACTATCACATAAAATGGAAGCGCAGTAGGGTGGAATCAGCGGTTTTCAACCTGGCAGGCTTGGCCCTCCAGGGGGTTACCAGATGCTTGTTGCGGGTTGTAAGAATATTTAAGTACATGGGCAGAAATTCTCTTCTTTCCTTTACTCTTCTCCTCTCTTATATCGTCTGCCTTCTCTTTTTTTTCTGATGTTGCTGCCTCTCCTCAATCCATTATTTTCCAGGGTCATGATACAATAAAAGACACCTGTGGAGTGGGAAGCAATTCAGTACAGAGCAGTTATTTAACTCTGTTATCATACCATCACTCTAGACATGAACATGAAGTAAAAGGCACCTCAGTACTTGCCAAATAAATCATTACTCACTCACTTTAATATCAGCCTCTGGTGTGTCTTCATAGAAATATTCCAAGACAAGCATAAATTTGTGATGTGTGTAGTTTTAATGGTATGAAATCAACATCTTGCCACAACAACTGTCTAAAAGCTTAATTAGTCAGTGATCTGAAGAGAGTCATTGTTATTATTTAGTCAATGCAAGTTAACGGAGGCTGGCTCCAGTCAGAGCGAGAATGAAAGGCAAGGACGACAACATCAGCATTTGATGAACAATCTTCTTCCACTGTGTCAGGCACACAGAAAGGACACACAGACTGATGATTTTGAGGTTGGGACTGGAATGGATATTTGAGTTTTGAACTGGACTGGGACATTAATGTCACTGTTGAGGTATGTGTGTGTGCACAGAGAGTGTGGGAAACACCGGACACGTCCAAGTTAGTTGCAATATAGGAAGTTTGTCTATAAGCTGGTTAATAAGCAGAATGGTGTTAAAATGAAGACTGCTTTAGTTTTGAGTAAGATGTTGGGTAGTAGTTTCAGATTTATGACGTGGGAGTGACATGTATCTAAGATGGTGGGGGCGAGTTCTGGAGGGATTTCCTGTTGTTGCACCTCACGGATCATGTGTGGGCGGGGATATCTTTTGGAAAAAGGGAGTGTTGAGGGAACGGGGTGGACAGATAACAGGTTTATTTGTAATGTTCCCATCGTCCCGTTATGATTTGGCAATATCAGTACATAAGAAGCTGAATTTAGTTGTACTTAATCAAAAAAGGATGACAAGGGCAGAATGGTATGTATACTGGCAACCACTGATGGAGTAAAAGTTAAATCTGTAATGTGTATACTCCAAACAAAGTAGATAGCAGTTTCATTCATATGGTTAAGGGAGAAATTCAGGAGGGTCAGATGTTGATTGCTGAGGACTTTAATCAGGTGCAAGATGCCCAATTAGACCAAACAACATATCATAAAGCTCTGCCAAGGGATAGATTAGCCATACAAATGATGATGAAAGACCTTGGTCTGGTAGACACATGGAACGTGGTCAATCCCAGAGAAAAAGAATACACCTTCTTTTCACATATGCATAAATCATACTCAAGGATAGACTATTTTCTAGTCTCTAGCAAAATGATTGAGGAAGTGATGGATTGTAAGATTGAGGTGATAGCTTTATCTGATCATGCTCCAGTAGAGTTAAGCATACTGATAAAGTTGAGTGGAACTAGGGTAAATAGGTGGAGACTGTATGCATTGCTGCTTCAGGATCCCACATTCAAGACTGCTATGTAAACCTACCTTAAGGATTTTTTTGATCATAATATTGGCTCAACTGAGAGATTGGGGACAGTGTGGGAATCTTCAAAGGCATACATATGGGGCAGGATAATTTCACACACTAGTTCTCTGAAAAAACTGTCCAACACAAGAATTAAAGTGCTTGAATCTCAGATTAAAAACATGGAGAATTAGTTGTCACAACTCTACAGTGATAATTGGTTAAAAGAAATTTGTGACTTGAAATATCAGCTAAATTAGATAAACAATAAGAGGGCAGCCCTCTTTAGGTTAAAAACAAGCCTCTGTAAAAGTGGAGAAAAATCTGGCAAGCTGTTGGCAAGACAACTGTAACAAAAAAGATGCCAGCTTTTTAATTCCATTGATTAATGATGAGAGGGGGGAAGTTTAAAAGTTTCTATGAAAAATTTGTATAAATTACAGTCAACTGTAGATCTTCTGGTGTCACCAGCCCAGGTGGAGATGTTGGATGCATCTGTAGATGAGTCTGAAATTAGGGAGGCCGTATTGTCAATGAGGTCCAGTAAATCACCAGGTTTAGCTGGCTTTCCAGTCAAATATTATATAAAGAACATTGATGTAGTAGCACCAGTTCTGACCAAGGTGTACACAGAAGTGCTGGCAGAGAGACAGCTCCTACCAATATTCAATGACGCAGAAAAAGGAAAGAACCCTTATAAGGGGGGCAGCAGTTCTTATGAATGGCATTACGTTCCCCCTCTTTAATCTGGGATGTAAAACTAGGCAATGTGATCCTCTATCCCTGTTGCCCTTCACTCTGTGGAACCACTGGCAGTGTCAATCAGAGATGATTTGAGAATTAAGGGAGTGCTGGTGGGAGGCAGAGAGCGTTATTTGTTTTTATATGCAGACGACATCTTGTTGTTACTATCAAACCCAAAGTCCTCTATTCCAGGTGTCATGGGCATTGTTGAGAATTTCATTTTTGCTCTGTCTGTGTTTGTGTACTTTGTTACCTGAAGATTACCATGTGGAAAGTAGGTTTTGTACTGTAATGTTGCAGGGTGTTTGAAAATAAAAATAAAAAATTTAAATGATGAAAAAAGGCCATGAATTTTGTATTTTCTCTTTTTTTTTCTGATTGTAATTTAGGAATTTATCCTTAGTCTACATTTTCATTCATTATTCATAAAACAGTCTGGATTAAAGCAGTGAAAGACCCCAAATGTAAAAACATAAAAACCTGGGAGACAAACTTGTTTAAACATAACATGTAGGGACCAAAAATGAGTAGTCTGTCACCCTGGGACCTATAAGCTCATTCAACGATACTACCACTCTTCTCACATGGAGATTCTAATGAGTAAATGTTGTCTTCCCATCTCATTAAAACATATTAGCACTCATGTCATTTGGGGACCCAAACTGAGCAAAGTAGTCGCTTACCCTGGAAGCCAGGCTCATTACAACATACTAGTACTCCTGTCATGTGGGAGCCCGAAATGAGTACATGTATTGTGTCACCCTGCAACCAAGGCTCATTAAAGCATATTAGTACCTCTGTCATGTGAGGATAACAGAGTCTAACCCATTTTGGGTCCTGACCTGCAGTTTAAAAAATGAGACCCTGAGTTGGCCATAAGGGAGCAGCAACACTATCTCCTGGTCCAAACTCTTTTGGCACTCATTGGACTATATTTTTCCCATCAGTCATCCTGTTCCTAATAGTGCCGAGAGAGGGCTGGCCCAGAGGTCATTCAACCAATCAGCATCTAATGCTGTAAGTGGAAAGTGGGATGATTATCTCTTTTTCTTCTCGCCTGCTCTCATTGTGATTACATCTTTCTCTCCCTCTCTGATTATCTTTGTCTCTCTCTCTCTTTCTCTCTCTTCTCTCTCTCTCTCTCTTTACCTCTTTCATTCGGTTCCTGTCTCACTCTTATTTTTCTCTCAGTCTATGGTTATCTCTTCATGTCTCCCCTCCTCCACTTTTTCAAAGTCTCCCTCTCTCCATCTTTCATTAATCACTATGTCATTCTCCTATAGAAAATGTAGTTAACAGACAGATGACTGCAATCAGCTCCAGTTCACCCTCGGGTCAGTCAGCACATATAGACTGTGTGTGTGTGTGTGTGTGTGTGTGTGTGCATATGAATGCATGCACATAAACCTGTGTGTGTGTGTGCACATAGAGCCTAGTGTGTGATTGTGTATGGTTAAATTTACTATGCCAGTGAATATGTGACTTCTGTGTATATATGCGTATGCGTGTGCATGTATGAGAATGTGTGATTGTGTCCATAGTGTGACAGTGATTGAGGCGTAGCGCTTTCCTCTTCATGAGTGATATGTCAATTCACAGTTCTATTAAATCCCACAGTGGATTGGATGGCATATGATCTGCATATTGCGGCAATATTAATATTGCCAGTGTTCTGATGAAACCGCTTTTCTTGTATATCATAATTGAAATGATTCACATGTATTAAACATATAGTGACCCTGTGATCATGCCAGGCTGTGGTGATATACTTTAAAATGTCAATTTTGGAAACCAGTTTCTGCAATTTATATAAAAGAAGGTTTCTACAAAATAATGATAATGTGTTGAGAGTATTGTGTTGAGATGAAGAATGAAAAGGAGAGGCACAGAGGGTACAGGAGGGAATAAAAGGGGGAAGGGGGAAAGTAGAAGGAAATGATGTAGACTTTCAGAGGGGAAAAACAGAGTAGTATGCACTGAAGATAAAATAAGGAAAGGAAAGAGGTCACCTAAATCCGGCCTGGTGAATCATGGTTCTTAATTTAAATATATTTACTCACTGACCCTGAAATGGTCTAAATTTTGTAATTTGGACAGTGTAGTCCTCTGTGACTTGAGTGAGCTTGAGTGTACCGTCATGAAGCACTGTGACCTGATGTTACTGACATGAGTAAAGCAACCATTTCCTTCCTTTATCGGTTGGGAGCAGTGTGTATGATGAGGACTTGAATATGAATGGGCTAGGAGATGAAGAGTTCAGGGAAGCAGCCCCCAAACAAAAGCTACGCCAGTAACATGAATCAGGAAATTCAAAATATCACATTGTTAAGATGAAAATATGAGCAGCGGTGGAGACAAATGATTCATGTGGCAGGATCCCAGGCTACAGGGAAGGAGAAAAAAGGGATTTGCAATGTTAATTGGTGTGGGAACAATATGTCTAATACTTTCAGACAGAGAGGGATGTTGTTGCAGGGGTGGAAAAGAGAAAAAGGAAAGCCGAGAGAACAGGAGATATGACAGGAGATTACAAGAGCAGGGGAGAAGAGAAGAGAAGGGATGAGAGGAGAGTCCAGGAAAGAAGGTGAGAAAAAGTTAGGGAAGCAAGATTACTGTAGAAGAGGAGAAGAAGCAAGAGAAAGCAAGAGGTAGAGGAGAGATGGTGGGGAAATATAAAGCAAGGAGGGGATGACCAGGGAGAACAAGAGTGGAAAAATTCTCCTCTAAAGGGAGGAGGTAACTAGGGGATATAAGAAGGGAGAGTATGAGAGGAGGGGTGCAGAGGACAGAAAAGCCAGATGGAGTTAGAGGAGGAGCAGAGAAGAGTACAGACAATGAGGAGGGGGAGAGCAGATGAACAGGAAAAGGGTGGAGAAAATCAGGGAAGAAGTGTCCTATTTGAGAATAGATGATGTAATTTATGCTCCAGAAAAGAATCCAGGCATTTTATAGTGACATCCCCTAAAGCGAAACAGGTCAATGGAGACAACAGGAAAGGAGGGATGACATGGGACAGAGGAGAAGTTAAGATTAAGAAGACAAATGGGTTGGTGTATGGTGTGGTGTAATTTAAGTAGGGGTTGCATGACTCCCATATGAATTCCATCCACATTGGAGTAGAATACATTATGCTGAGCTATAGACCCAAGGTCACTAACAGGTAGACCGTGGTCCGGGTCCAGACCCAGATGCCATCCAATCTGGACCCAGACCTATGACTGATAAATTATTGAGAATTACTCAATTTTGATGGAGTGTTTCTATTTTACCGACATAGCTTTTTCTAGTCTTTATGGCACTGGTTTACCAGCCCTGGAAACTTAGAGACCATGTGTTGTAAATCATCTCACGTGATGCTACTCAGCCAATCAAATCTGTGCATTCCAATAAGCATTACGACTTGAGTCAGTGAGTGAGATGCACGCACTGAGGGGAGATACGAGATGAGAGACAACAGTCAAGAAGGGACGGACTCTTACATGTTCATTCTTCCCATGGGCAGGTCAAAACCAGTATGTCTCATATGTTACGTCTGAGACCGTGGCGATTATTTAAAGCAGCGATGTGAACGAGACAAAGCACAATGGGCACAATGAGCAAACATACTCAAATCTAAACTGAGGGCACATAAAATATGAGCCTAATGTGATCGATCCACCAGAATCCTAACACATTTCAGATTTAAAATCTTGACAGGACAAGCTAGAGCTCACTTCTCTCACTGAACAAGAGAAAGTGGGGGATTGGGATATAAAAGGGAAAGAAAGAGAAAAGGAGGTGTTAAAGCTTTTTCAATTGTTAAGATGTGTTGAGATTGTTTATTATAAAATTGGTTGAGACTGTTGTGAAATGGAGTTAAAAAAGAAGAAAAAAGGAAACTCAAGCTCACTTTTTATTACATTTTTCTAAAATTAAGCACTTTATTTTAAGACACACATTTTCAAAAGCTCTCTGTTATGTATTACATTTTTAAATGCTTATTTTACTTATTTTACCAGTTTGATGTGAAAATTGACAAAAAATCTTGTTGAAATATTATTGAATTGTACTTTCTTTTATTTGACTTGACAGTCAGTTGGTGACTACATACAGATGTTGATACAACTACTAGGCTACAATATATATGGCACTGAATCATGACGCAAGTTAGACATTAGGATGTTCTGGACCTTAATGTGCGGAAATTTTCTCTTCCTGGACCTCTTTGAATTTTAATTGAATACCCCTGCTGTAAACTCATGGCTAGAACCCAATAATGTCAGAGGGTGCAACTCTACCGCAGCAGCCCCCAGCTACCTCTGATCCTACCAGCATGTACATCAAGGCTGCTGCTATCCAACCAGTAAAATTTCATTATGCAGCTAAATAGAGTGGATTGTAGCTTAAAAATGAGGAAATGGTTAGCAGTATAACACGATTAATACAGTAAGTTTTGCTATCTAGGTTAGTATCCTTGTTTATTGTCCCAGACTGGATCATCAGACTTTGAAGCTGATGTTGCTCCTTTGCTCCCTTGTTGCTGTCTTCATTGATCTGTCTGTTCCCTGCTTGTGCAAATGTGTATAATTCAGGAAACCCACATAAAATCAGTTCCTGCATTGTTTCCCTTGCTGTGGTTTCTGTAGTTGCTGCGGTGGCAAGTTGAAGAAGTTAAACCATCATACTGAAAACTCAGACGGCAGCGGCTAGAGCTGTGCGTGTTCACTTGCCCTCATCCTCAAATTAAGCCAGAGCAGAACAAGCACATAACGTTCAGCTACATAAACCTAACCCTAACCTGCCTAACCCTTTTGTAATGCAGACTGGTGTTCACTGGTTTGCAAAGCTGTTGTGATTTCCGGATTAGAGAAGAGAAGGGAAGAGCGAGTTGAGTAAAAAGAAGTGAGAGGAGTAACAACGAGGTGGTAGCTTCACAGGTTTAAAAAGAAGAGGGAATGGATAGGATTATAGGATAAGGAGAAAACAAGGATTTTCAACATCAGCGCCACAAGAGCAGATTAGACTGGGCATATGAGAAGAAAAAAAAGAGACAGTAAGGGAGGACAGTTGATGAGTTAGAGCAGAGGAGGAGAAGTGGAGAAAACACAGGACAAGATGTGATGAGAAGAGAGATGACATTACATACATGTCAGTGGTAGATGGTGAAATTGAAGGCTGCAGAGCAGAATTGAGGAAGAGAAGGGTGGATGGATGTAAGAAAGGAGAGAGGGAGAGCAGGGAGGGGTGCAAGGTTTCATATGTCAGAGCTTTCACATGTTATATATCAACATAGAGGTTCCATGTGTAAGAGGAAGATGGGATAGGGAGGAGAGGAAATGTTGATTTAATCAAAAACAATGTCGTAATTTGCTGTTAATGAAGAGAACTGAGTGGGGCAGGAGATGGTTGATGAAAAGGGGGGAATAGGGTAGCTAGAGTGGAGAGAGGAAAGTTGAGAAACAGCAGTGGGAAGGGTAAGAGAAGCAGGAAATGAGAGCATACATATGAGCAGAGGAAATGAGAGAAACAGAGAAAGAAAGAAGGGAAACAGTAGTCACAGGAATGAAGGATGTGTCCATGGTGGTCATGTGTTTGCTCCACAGGTGCCACAACTGGCTAACCCTTCCTTTCTAAACCGTATTGATCACTCACATTCTGTCTGAAACAAATTCTTAATTAATGAGCCATTAAAATTTATAAGAGATGGGGAAATTGAGAGGGGCAAAAGAGAGAAGTTGAGAAACAGAAATGTCATTTGTCACCAGAAGGTGTAATTATTTGCTGCAGAGCAGGATGAAGCAGCATTTTTTTCCTGGTATGAGGATGAATATTAATGAAACATTAGTGCTAAAGAATAGACAGATGGGAGCTGTATACAGTAGATGAGTGCAAAAAAAGCACATAGGTGTTATTAAAACATTGGCTGTGGGCCAAACCAACCATTTTGTAGCAGGTATTTACAACACCTCCACAGCTAAATTCAAAAGGGTGAACACAGTCATCCAAGAAAATGCAAACCATCAGTCTAATAAATCTTCAGTTTTGTGGCACGGGTTAAAGGAAAGTATGCAGTGCAGCCATATCTTTTTCAGTCTGTCTTGAGAGTACTATACGAAACCCAGTGATTCAAATGGTAAATGGACTGCATTTATGTAGCGCCTGTCTAGTCTTCTGACTACTCAAAGCGTTTTACGATACATGTCAACATTCACCCAATCATACATACTCTGATGGCAGAGGCTCCCATGCTAAGTGCCAACCTGCTCATCAGGATCTAATCTAACGCACATTCACACACACACACACACACACACTTGCACACCGCTGGCACAGCCATCAGGAGCAATTTTGGGTTCAATATCTTGCCCAAGGACGATTTGACATGCGGACTGGAGGAGCCGGAGATCGAACCGCCGATCTTCCGATTAGTGGCTCTAGCTCCTGAGCCACAGTCGCCCCGATTCAAGACGAGATACCAACAATACTAAATATGATACTGATGAACATTGGGAAAATATGTTAAGACATGCTTATCTTAATACTTCTTACTCATTACCATTGCTCCATTCCAACCACATGTGGAAAAACTTAGCAAAAATCCACACACTAAAGTACTGTAGCCTCACAGTTAGAGTGTCCTGGGTTTGAATCTACTGGCAACTGTGGCCTCATTCAACTCTAATTTTGTCAAATTATTGGCTAAATGTTGCATGCATTGTTGGATGAGTATTACAGCATAGATAATGCTTTTTATTTCAGCCAGAATACCCATTAAATAGGTAACACTAACCCTCCAATCTGTACTATGCTCAGACAAAAGGATGTCTTTGCATAAATCTGCAGATGGCTAATATTCACACACATAATGCAAACTGCCCCTGGCATACAGAAGTAAATGAATGTGTGTGTGTGTCGTGTATGTCTGTGCGTGAGTGCTTTTTTGTCTGCAATCAGCACCAAAGTTCACTCAGGGGACAAGCCTTTGGGGAGAAAAGGTGATGAGAAGAGAAGAAAGGCAAGTGTTCTGAAGAGGGAAAAGAGAAGGATCGAGACAGAACTGAAAGAGACTGATTCATAACTTAAAGTAATCCACATTGATAAAAGGCAGATTGGGCGATAGAGAAAACATTTCAAAACATTTCATGAATTGTTACTGAAGTCACTTGAAGCTTTGATTGCCTCCTGTGCTGTTCACCTTAGATGAACTGTATCAGAAGTTCCTATTAAGTGCTTTTTGCATTCCCTCAGCTTTTGTTCTTACTGTCTAATGCTCTGTCAACAGAATTTACTCCCTTGTGTTTATCCTGCCCTTGAGTCAGCCCCTTGACCCGGTAAACATTTCACTCTCTTTTACTTTCCCATTAAATGTTAAACAGCATAAATTAGTAAAGATGGAAAAGAAAACAAATGTGATGGCATAAGCAATAGCCTAAAATTTGAAGTTTTGCCTCCTGCTTTGTTGTTGTTCTTGAGTGGGCAGCTGGTGAGAGATGTCCTCATCTTTGCAATAATGACTGGTTCATACTGGTTGCGTCGGGGTGTCATAGAACACATGCATAAGCTGTATAATGTTGTTTGGCTAGAATTTAGCCTTCTTTGGGAGTTTGTGTTCCTCTGATCTGCCACGATCAGGAGTGACATTTTTTATGTTGCAAGCCCAGAGCATTTACTCCTCTATTCCAAACCTCTTCCAGGTTTTCTGCTTAGCGTATGTACGTTGCAAAGTTGCCCTGAATGCCATTTTGTTTTCAATTAGAGGTCAATAAAGCGTACAATGTAGACAGATGGGCCAGCAGTGACCAGTATATGTTAGTGCCCTCTCATGACAGAGTCAGAGTGTGATTATTCAGTCACAGTTTTACCTTAACTGTTAAAAGTGAGACCTCACTTTGAGGGATGACAATTACTTTGAGGGATGGCAATTAGAGCTGTTTTCCTTTAGTCATAGATTAAAGAAGAGCATAGTCTAATTACGATGAATTCTAGTCAGAATAAAGCAATTTTACATAGCATTTGACTTGCCTTTATGCTGATTCTGTTTCGTAGTGATTCCAAGAATTGCTAAAGTTTCAATCCAAATCAGACCCAATTCAATTGCACTCAGAAATTTGCATGCTGTAACCCATAGCCTGGCGCTGATACAGGCATTCAGTGCTACTGATAGAGATCACATCTTATAGCAAGGAAAGTATGCTTTCCAATATTTAACTTTTATTTTATTGCTCTGTGTCTAACAGACTAACTTCTTTTACTCCCTAAACATACCTAACCCAGCTAATAGCTATACTAACAATAATTCAGTTACAAATACTGAATTAAGGTTGATTGACAAAGACCAAATAATTTGACAACAGCAAGGTTAACTCCTGTTTCTTGCCAAGTAAACAACCCTGATTGAAACAGCAGATCAACAGCTCAAAATTTTGACCTTTGATTTTAACTGTCAACATTTTAAGTCTCTTAAGTCTCTCTGCAAAAGTCTGTCACTCTGTCCACAGGGATTAACAGCTTGTTATACTCACTGCTTCTACACCAGTTACTCATGCATTTTACTTCATACTTCTATAGCAACCAGCCTTCAGAATTATATCACCGCCCACCTGTCAAGAGTTCATTCATGTTTCCCACAGTCAACAACAATAATCCAGTCACAACCCCCCAAAAACGAGCACAGTGTGAAACCAATCTCAGAGAAATCTGTTTGTGTTTCAGAGCTGCCAGTGTTAAGTGTCAAACCCACTACACTTGTTTATATTTCATATGTTGTGTTCATTGATTCACTGAAGTTTATTCATTCAAGTTTATAAAAAACGTTCTGTTCTTCTCTTGTAATCTTGTGATCAAAAACATTGATCTGAAGCTCAATTCTGAGGCAGTTCTGTAAATCTTCTAATAAACGATAAATATAGAAACTTTTGATCCACCCAGAGCCATTTCAGGCTTAAAGGACTAGTGTGTAAAATTTAGGAGGATCAATTGGCAGAAATATTGGAGTAATGGAATATAATAGTCATAAGTATATATTCATTAGTGTATTTTCCCATGAAAATATGAATCGTGTTTTTGTCACCTTAGAATGAGCCCTTTATATCTACATAGGGAGCAGGTCCTCTTCCATGGAGCCCACCATGTTGCACTGCCTAATTTTTACAGTAGCCCAGAATGGACAAATGAAACATTGGTTATAGAGAGTGCCTTTGGTGTTTTTAGTTTTGTGGCCACCGTAGATCCTCCTACACACTTGGAAGGGGAGGCTGAGGCAAGGGGTATTCAGTTGATGGCAATCTGTAATCACAGCTAGATGCCACTAAATTATTACACACTGGTCCTTTTAAAACAACAACGTCCGGTAAGACAATACCCATTTCCGGTGAAAGCCCCGCCCATTCTGAATACAGATACGGATAATTTAGTCGATTGAACAGATACAAATAATGGTGTACTTGCTCATCCCTAATGCATACTGAGTGTTGTCAGTCCTGGTAGAACAGTGTAGTTTTTCTAACTGTGCAATTTGAACTAAGCACCCCCCATTAGTCTTTGTGGTAATCTGTTACAGCCAACATGTCTTCCAATCCTAACACATCCACCCACTGGGAGATCTTGGCCAACACCCTCAAGATCTAGGGGCTGAACCAGCTGAACAGCCACACAGTTAAACTGATGGAAAACACCCTGGCACACCACCTGATCACCTAGCTGAGGCAGAGTGAAAGGGAGATAGTTCAGGTAGAGCAGAGGACCGAGGCACTGACTGAACAGAATATACACTTACACCAGGAGCTGTTCCAAACCAGTCAATGCATTGGACAACTGGAAGCTGAGGCCCAGACCTAGCCACCAGCACCACAGAACCAGAGGAAAGACAACAGACTCAATGCAGGGAGCCTGCAAAAGCCCCTCAATAACCTGCAGACTGCCACACAGTGCGAAGGACAATTAGAGTGCACGAGCAGAGAGACTGTAAAAAAACAAAGGTTGCAGCAAGCCAAACAGCTCAGATATAAGGTTGACCAGGAACTCAAAGACAAGAATTCGATGTTAAACACTTTGCAAAGCCATTTTGTGGATGACAGAAAACAGGCAGCTGACCTTAAACAAGAACTGAAAGAGACTAATAACTAAATTAAAGACTTTCAACAGAGTTGCCAAACTGACCAAAATTAACATGACTCTCTGAGAGAGTTAAAACACTCTTATGAAGTAAGCAGAGCAGGAAAGAAACACCACAGGCCTATTATCATCACATCCACTGTGCATTCTTTGGTTCCGAAAATGAATAGATCATGACTTCACCTAGGTCACAAAGTCACCACCTAGGTGTCATGGCCTGCCTCTGCACCATAACAACTCAGCAGCTGCATGAATTAGTCTTCAAAGCCTACAACAATCAGAGGCTCAGAGCAGAGAAGACTTTCAAACAAAGAACTGTCCTGTGGCTCTCACAATCAAGAGCCCACGGGAGCCCATCCTCCAGCCAAGCAAAAACAGCACAACAGACAACAAATGTCCCCCTGTCATCAATCTCAACTCCCTCCAAACCAACTTTTAGCAGCAACACAACTTAGACTGGAGACCAAGATGTCAACAGAAGGACAAACACAATTGGACCTCACCCCTGCATTGAGCTACAGGCGAAAGCAGTCATCATATAGCTCCAAGCAAAACCATACAGGGTCCAGGAGGGCCAGCCTCATAGAAAACGAGCCGGGTGAACTGATACAGATGAATATAGAATTCCTCAAACAGACTGCCCCAGACCTGATCTCTGCACATGAATTGGCATATCCCTGACAGAAACCAAACTATGCAGCTCCCTGTCACCAGTCTCATAAAACCACCATAATGGTAAAGTCATGCTGTGTCTCCTCCTCAAAGACCATAACCAAACCCTGAAGGACTCAGGTCAACACAACTTCTCCTTCCCCCTCACAGAAGTGCCTGCAAAGGAGCAAAGACCATAAACTCAACAAAAGAACAATTCCAAGTCCTCACCAAGCGCTCACCAACCAATTGGGACACAACGTCAACAATCGAAGACTTCAAGGAGCCTACCCCAAAACACAAACTGTCAGATACCACACTGACTAAATCCACAATAATTATAGTGCTTATTAATCATTTACAAAGTGGGGGCGTATTAACTTTCATCAATTTAATTAACATAAAAAAGACTCAACATCCTCTCACAGGACAGAAAAACCTTAATATTTTTAATTTACAGGTCACACCCACACACAAAAACAGGATGCACTAACACTAACGTCGTGTTCAGTACCACTCTGCTTGTTTCCCTCTCAAAATGCTAAATATGCCATCAAAAATGCAAAATTAGAAATCATGCAGTTGTTATAAGACTAACAACAGGAGGGGACTAACTCTGTCCGTCTGTTTATCAGGTCTCTTATACCAACTACATAATAGATAACTCTGCATCATTCATTCGAATCATTCAATAGACATGTCCTTGTGTACCAGTTTCCCCTTTCCCTCTTGTGTCTTGTTTGTAAAATGTTGTAGTTGTAATGTTTAGCATTTGTAGCTGTAGTATTATAAATAAATATGCTCATTTATCGCCAAGTCATTATCTTTGTGTATTCCTTTAAAGCAGAGATTAGAGGTCACTGTATCGAGAGTTCACAACTTCCGATACTTGGTTTATTTTCTTTCAATTGAAGGTGGTGCCCCAATTATTAATGATTGCAAAATTTAAATTCCAGTGTAGTGATCACGCCACAGAACATTCAGTCAGAAGTTCATGATGTGCTGGGCCTGCTTGCCCTGAAAGGACAAGAGAACACACACTAAATCAGAAACACTGAAGACAACAATAAACTTGCTGGAGCAAGCCTTTACAGTGAAATTTTGGGGTGAGCTCTACTTTCCAAACCACAGGTGCCATACTGCTAAATATTGACATCAATCTTTTAACAGCTGTTAAGCTGCTTAAATCCCTGTGAGCATGCTGTATCTCAGTGGAGCAAGTTGTAAGACCTGAGTTGTAAAAGCCGCTCTGGATCCATTAAGTTTGCCACAGCAATAATGCTAGAAAGTCTGGACTTTCATGATTTGCTTTGTTTGTTGTCAAAAATTTCATGGATGTTTAAAATAGAATTACACAATTCCATTTTCATTCAAGGTAAGTATAGACGAGGGATAGCGTGAAGCTATAGTCTCATGAACAATGCTTGTAAAGATTGGTTGGACAAGTTACAGTACTTAATATTTTGGGTATTCACCCTTGTTAATGCAGTAGTTCATAAATCATTTTGCTATTCTTGATGTTATGTGATTTTGGAGCTTTTCACTGAATTTGTTTTGAATCTAGCACATCTTGTAAAATAATAATTATCATATTTTCACTTATTTGAAATACAACAATACAAGGAACGCCATGTTCCCTGAACTAGAGTGTTAAAGGGAACATGTAGTGCAGAATTATAAAAAGGGAAATATTGAGGTTAGATTGAGATGAGAGATTATAAGGGAAACCCAGTTTCAACTACAAAGTATCTTACATCTCTTCAGAATGAGAACTGTGTCTACTGTTCAAAAAAGCAAATACCTTTTTAATAAGTGATTTCACAAAAACAAAGACTCACTCGAGTGAAACAAAAACATTGCTTTAGCTGTTGAAGAATTGGACATATATTTATGTTCTTGTTTGCTTATTCTTGTTGATGTATAGGGGACAATAGGCTTTTTTTGAAGCAGAAAATTTGACTTGTTATAGTAGGAAAAGCACAGTTGTTACTAATAACTTTAACAAGTGTAAAATTAACAGTGAGCCAACATCCACAATACCAGGACCCTGAAATTGAAGCAGCTAAATGGAATTCAGCCATCATTAATTTTAGTACCTGTGCTTTCCCTTCTATAACATGTCAAAATTTCATCAGAAAACAGGCCCATGTATCACTTTGTGTTTCGGTAAGCAACAAACAAACAGCTTAGTGTCACTCATAATCTCTAAAGCTAAAACAAAATGAATATATATGTAAATATTAATATCTATGCAATACTTTTCAGTTTAACTCATGCCCGTTTTCAGTTATAGTAGCATAGACAGTAACATTTCCTATGCTGACTTGCTAAAAGATAGTTGAGGAAGTGAAGCACTCCTCTTTTTAAAAAATAATAAAAAAAAAGAGAAAAAAGCGTATTTATAATCATGACTCATGAAGCATATGAAGCACATGAAGCATGCTACTGATGAGAAAGACATCAGTGTCACATTGTGATTACTCTGCTGATGGTACACACACACACACACACACACACACACGTACATAGGGAAAAAAGCATACACACAGATTGATAGCAATTATGATAACCCTTCACCATGTTTCTATCTCTTTCTCTCTTTCTCCCTTTGTATCTTTTGCATCATCTCATTATCTCATGTGGGAGAGAAAGAAAGAAAGATGAGGGAGATGGAATGGGATCAAAGAGTTGAATTGATTTGAGATGTGACTTGATTTAAATAGTCTTCCTTAATAGCAGACATTTTATTGATGTCACAAATTTGGAAGGTCAGAACACAATAATCTTCTATCATTCTTTTTTTTTTTTTTTGAACATTTGTAAAGCAGCTGTTTTTAATGGGTTTATTTTCCGCTGGCTGCCTCGATTAAATAAAAGGTCTATCCTGTAAACCCAAGTGGCCTTTAGCAGCAAGATGCACACAAAAACACAAGCAAACTGTTCAGAATGCTAAAAGCATAACAGCAATGTTATATTTCCCATCTTGAGTCTGATGTAACTTTTCACAACCTACCTATGACTTCCAGCGACTTTGACTGAGTACTTCCATCCCTCTTGACACATTTGTGTAGTTTTTCATCTCAGACACCTCCAGGGATACTGCACATACTGTACTGTGGTTTCTGCTTCAGTGCTAATACGGTGTACAGTATATGTAACATATATGGCTGCTAGTACTCATAAGTACCCAACCTTGTCTCCTAGAAATTACATTTATATACTGTTAAATTGCAACAGCAAATAAGTTATGAGGGAAACATAATGCTGTCTGGATTATGTTCTCTGTCAACATGATGAGAAAATGTGGTTAATTGCGGAAAGTGGTTAAGGCGCAAAAATGTTGATGCTGAAAGTAGAAAAGTAAAATGTTCACTGACAGTGTGTTTCATTCTTCAATTTTGTGGTGAAATATCTTGTTCCAATGCAATATCCGCTCGTAGTGACTACAGCACTTGTTTATGGTTATGGTAAGTTTGTGGTCTTGGTTTAATATAGAAAAAAATTCCCAGTGACTTAAAGTACATGACGTGTATATTAACATTCAACCAAAACTATGATCTTTCACTAAGCTCAACAAAAGTGCTTTTGTTTCTTAAGCCTAGCCGGCCATCCACCATTACCCCATCCCTACAAGGTCATTTATATACCTCATATATAAATGTAGTGCTTCATTCATTCCAAGAAACGTTGCTTGTGAACATAATTCGGGCAGTGATTACCAGCAATTTTCCAACGCAACATAATCAAGAAAACAGTTCTCTAGTATATAAGCGTAATTTCTAGGTTGAAGCACCTGTATTTTACTATGTTGGTTGATTAGTTTCCAAAATTATAATTTTGTGATTTCTTCTGAATAACTTTCTCTACATAGAAGATATATCAAGGGGCCTATAGTTTTGAATGAATAAATATGGTCCTCAGTGGAAATGTTAAAGAAAGGAGTGGAATGAGCTTTTAATGAGTTTGGAGTTAACCCAGTAGAACGCCACATCTTCAGTGATGACTGATGAGACGTGGGGTGTCTCCAAAGTATGC
This sequence comes from Thunnus thynnus, assembly GCF_963924715.1. Lineage (NCBI taxonomy): Eukaryota > Metazoa > Chordata > Actinopteri > Scombriformes > Scombridae > Thunnus > Thunnus thynnus. The sequence goes on along the minus strand of NC_089531.1, from coordinate 14,786,823 downwards.
CTTCAAATAAATATTTGGTCTTATTGCATACTTTGTGTTTAACCCACTGCAGCATCTCTCTCAACTGCCTCAGTCTCCAGACGACAACTTCTTTTAGTTATACTTTCTCTCTCTCTCTATCTCTCTCTCTCGTCATTTGACTTGTTGCCATAACATCTGAGACTATTCTCCTCTGAAAGTTCTCGGTACATTTGACTCAATAGTTAACCTTATTAAAACTACCACAGCATCCACGCGTATATGTACAAATTCTGCCTCACACACAGTGACCTTTTGCCCCAAGCCAACAAAAAGGAATAAACAGCCTTTTTTGGAGATTCTTTTGCCTTTCATTGAAAGATGTACTAATGCTCATTTTGTCTTCCTCACATTTATTTATGGTTATCTATAAATAAATGCTGGTGCCACATTTAACTGTAATTGGAATCCATAACAGCCTGTGTTGTATTTTGTTACTCCAGTATCATTTCAGGACAAGTAAATATTCATAATCCTGATTCCCATTAGTGTGTATGTGTATGTGTGTGTGTGTGTGTGTGTGTGTGTGTGTGTGTGTGTGTAAATGTTACAATGAAAACATAAAGAATATATAGTAGTACTCCCATGAAAAGATACCCTACTTAGTATGCTGACTAATTAATTCAGCTCTCTGATAATTGAGATCCCAATTGTTCTTATCTAGGTTAATGTAAACAGGGCATTTACAGGCAACAAATGCAAAACAAAGTACTTCAACCTTTTGAAAAAGACTGTATTAGTAGTGTGTATGTAAATTTGCACTTATTTTAATGTTTTATGTCAGTGATTAATTTGCTGATCTGGGTAATTAGTATTTGTATTTGCTGGCACACGTATTCTCATGATCATCTTTAATAATATCATCATATTAATGTGCATGTAAACACTCACAATGGTGCACCTGCCAGTGTTTGGTTACTCCACTTCTCATCATAATACTTTATTCATTTATGACACATGCTTGTTGTGTCTGTCAAGGCCTGACTTGAATTCGCAGTCGTCCACTTTGCACATTTGGCACCTACCTACAGCACTGGAAACAGAAATTATGCAGCAGTGACAAACAGAGCTCGGGAAAAATGACAAAGTGGTGAAAATAATGTTTACATAATTAAAAGGCAAATTACGTGCAGTGGATTGCCAAATTTTAGGCCACTTTGGTGCAATTAAAGCACAAGGCTGCTTCACTGAGCTGTCAGTGAGGGACTGTGGGAAAAAAAGAGAAATCAAAAGACATGAAATTTTACTCCTCTTCTCACGTATTGTCTAGCTTGCAGACTGCAGTCTTCTGATATCAAACAAAGTCATGTTTTGTTAATTTGATCAAAGCATTCTGATTGGTTAATTAGCTCTTATCTCATTTCAAAGCAGTGTATCAGAGCAGAAATGTATTAACATTGTTGTTTGGATGTTGTTTTGCTCATCCGCTGGTTTTGCTTTGTGTGATTCTATATTAGGATGTTACGAGCATACAGGAGTGCACATACACCCACACAAAAACAGATCCAAGTATAGCCTTTTCAGTCTGGATTCATTTCAACACAAAATTCTTTGTTCAGCAAAAGCAATGATTTAGCAGCCATGAATATAAAATTAATTTAATTTACAATAAGAAATACTGTACAAAGGAAGAAATATAAGAATATGAGAGATAGAGGGAGAGAGAGAAAGAGAGAGAGAGAGAGAGAGAGAGAGAGAGAGAATTAGGCTATGAATTTAAAAATCCCTTTATTAAATTACTAAAGGATACAACAATTCAGCAGAAGTGCGCATTAAACCTGACAAATAAACAAAACACAAATCAATAAAAAACAGTCATTTATAGTTGATTCCATTTACACAAGTTTGGCTGTTATCACAAATGACAACATAACAAATTCATGCAAAAACCCAAAACAGAAATACTAAAGAAAGCATGCACACCCCAAATGTTCATAAAAACTGCCAGCAGCCCAGTTAGCATCAGAACCACATCCTCTGACCCCTCACTCCTCACACGACTTTTTCTTGTTTTCTAAATAGCTAACTTGGCCAGTCTCAAAATAACATTCAGTAGAGTGTACAACTTTTTTATTTGCAGAGTAGTATGGACCATAGATAAAAAGACAAAAATGTTCCCCTGAGACCTGAAACCATGACTGTAGTTGACTGAATAGTCTAACCAGTCTGGAACACTGAATAAACAGATGGTATATCATTTCTGTCTGCGAGCAGAAAGGACAGCCGTCCCCTGTGCCAAGATTGAGGTGCACCAGATACCTGTTTGTAGCTATGGCCCCATGTGCAATCATCCAGTGGAGGTCACCTGTTTGTTTATCAACAGGGGGTTTGTACAGGGACGGCCAACAGCCTCTTGGGGATGATACCATGCTGGAAAAATCTGTCCACCTCGATATCTTCACCCCTGACAGTGAGCGTAGCTTTGAAACCTTCACGCTAATGTGATAAACTGCTTTTTTCAAAATCACCTTACTCCAGGGTCTTTAGAGACAGCACTACATCCTCCTCATCTTGCCACTGCCCCAAGAGACAGCCAGGGAAGGAAAGACATACTCATATTCATCATCCCATTGGTTCGATAGAGTATGGTTTTCAGCAAACACTCTGAGGGCTTTTGACAGGGAAGCACAGACTTCCTCCGAAACTGTAAAACAGTCTCTGAGCAAGTACAGTATCGTTGATCTCAGCCAGTGCTGTCCTGACCAAAAGAAATTCACGACTGTCCTCTGAATTTCTTCAACCAGGCCCCTTGGTGAAGGTCTGTGCCAAAGTCTGTGCCAAAGGGTTGAAGCAACCAGGTTATTGACAATTAGGACCCTTCTCCTGTAGGAAGGTTGAGGTAGCAGCCATTTCCATTTAGACTGTCTGACACACACTCTCTTCATAGCACCCTCTCAGTTCTTCCTCCGAATCTCCTCTGTTCCCAGAAAAACACCCCAAAATTTTCATGCCGTGCCTTCCCCAGCTGAGGTTTCCTGGTAACTTTGGCGTTTCCTTGTCTGCCCATTGCCCAGCCTGCAGAGATACACTTTTTCCCAATTCGCTTTAGCTGAAGATGCCCTTTCATACATACCTAAACTACTAACCAGGAATTCCACATCTCTCTGATCTCTGACGCACACATTAATGTCATCAGCATAAGCTGACACCACCTGCGAGGGCCTCTGAGGCAACCCTGGTATAGGTCCTAATAGCTGGGATCTTAATCTGTTCAGAAGAGGCTCAATAGCTAACAAGTACAGCTGTCCAGAGATAGGACATCTCTGTCTAATGCCTCTCTGAACCTGTACTGGACAGCTTAGCCCACCAACTTCTTTCATCAAACAAAAAGCTTCCGTATACAACAAACCCAGCAGTGACACAAAATCATCTCGGAAACCAAAAGCTCCTAAAATGGAAAAAAGAAGACTATGGTCAACCATATCAAAAGCTTTTTCCTGAACTAATGATACAATGAATCTGTTGGGTACAGAGTATGACTGGTCACTGTGGATTATAAATTCCAGAAAGTTTTTAAGCCTGTTGACCAGCACTTTTGAAAGAAGTTTGTAGTCTATGCATAACAAAGCCACTGGTCTCCAGTAAATTTTTCACGTAAAAATAAACCTAATTCCAACTCCTTTTGTTGAAGCCTGTGACAGTCTATGCTGTTGTGAGTGAAAAGCCTGTTTTCCAAATCCTTGATTTCTTTTTCTAAACCCTGAATAACTCTCTTGACTTTCACTGTGGATTGACTTGTATTCTGTTGACAGAAAACTTGTATAAGTGCTTTTCCCACTTCCCACCACTGATTTAGGGACTCAAAGTCCTTCTTTCCTCCTCAGATTCCCCAGAACATCTCTTTCTGACAGAAATTGCTGTCCTGAAGCAGCTTAATATTAAAGTGCCAGTATGAGCTGCATGTAGTGGTTGCAGAGATATAAAAATCTGAAGTGACTAAGTTATGGTCAGTAAAACCTACTGTGTAAATGTGACTGTTCAATAACCTATTACTAAAACTGTTAGATGTAAATCCATATGCAGCCTGGCTGCACTCACATTCCCATCCAACACCTTAAACCAGGTGTACTATCTAACCTGAGGATGTTTGACTCTCCATACATCCACTACACCTGACTCTGAAATCACCTGTGATAAAGTGGAGGAAGACTGTAAACTGCTCCTTTATTTTCTGAAAGATGTCCAGCCTGTTTGAGCCCTGATTCAGAGCACAGATGTTAAAGAAACAGAAAGATATGTCCAGTATTTCTGCTGACCACTAAAGCCCTGCCTGTCACTACCTCTGTGGTGGATATGATATTAACATCAAGCCCTAGAGAAAAGAGAATGGCTACACCAGCAGGGGAAATTAGTCCCATGAGACAGAATATACTGGCCCTTTCACCCCAAACCCCAATCTATCTCATTCTCTTTGTCGCTGTGCGTTTCCTGCATGAGAACTATGTCCAAACTTTTTTGTGTAATCATTTCTGAAGTGACTGCCCTCTTCTGTCAATCCCTCCCACCATTAATATTCAAAGAGCCAACCCCCAAACCTTATGCATAAAAGACTGAGAGAGAGAAGATATAAACAGTTAGAGGAAACGGTAAGAGAAAGATCACCCAGTGCAACACATTTATCATGACCTTTCTTATGAAGTCTTAACCTCTTCAAACCTTTTCCTTTATTAGTCTTAATCAGCTTTCTGAGACTTGTCATGTCTTTTCTCAGATGGAAACATTTCTTTTCATCTAACAAATCAACACCAGCTACTTTCAGCAAAGTCAACACATTTTTAATATTTTTTTCTTCATCTGGAAAATACTCAAATACTTTCACAGATTTTCCTAAAGTTTCATCTAGGAAGCCTTTATTTCCTCTAGGGTGTACATATCTCCACTGTGTGACTGTGAGCCTGTAACAGAGACAGTCAGACTTAGTGTTGTACTCTACATCCTCACCAACAACACTCTCCACAACACACAACTTTCCCCCCCTCACCTTTGTACCAGCAGCCTGACTTTGGTCAGGTTTAGCTTCCGGCCCTTTTTCATTTTCCCCACTAACTTTCTGCCTGTGCTGGCGCACACCATGTAATATCCCTCCCTTTGTTTTTCTCTAAAGGAAACATCCAACATTTGTGATGGACAGTTCAGAAACATGAACACCTGTCTCCTAAAAGACTGGACATGTTTCAGCTTATTGCTCTTACAGCCTAAGCCCACAGTCTTAAAGCTGCTCACCAGCTTCCTGAAGCGACAGCATCTTAGAGGACACGGCCCACCGTCCGCCGCCAGACACACACTAAATTACACTAACAACAGCAACAAATCATTACAAAACAATCGTACAATAAACATAGCAGAAAAGAAGAAAAGTTTGAGAAAAATCACAAACTCTCAGCCAAACTCACTGGAGAGGACTGATATGAGACAAAGACGGAGGAAGGAAACTAAATTAGTAATTTTGACCAGTCAAGTTATAACCTCTGACATTTTTTTTCCTTAAGCTTTATAGACCCAGAGAACTGACAAAGCAAGTTGTGTTTTTATGTAAAATCATACAAATAGTTATGTATCGTACCTCTAGCGCCACAAGGGCAACATCGTCAAGCTGGGTGTACATGCAAAATACACCCTCAAAACATTGAAGTGCATACACACTGCATTTTAAGATTGCAAGAATAAGTATCCAAATGCAGACTCCAGACACAAGACTAGTATAATAAATTATGGCTTTATTTTGGGTGCAGACAGGCTTAAATTAGTAAAAGAGAAGCAGTTCAAGGCAGGAAATAACCAGAATAATTGGCTGGCCTGGCAGGCAGACAGGTTGTCAGGGTACGGTAAAAAAAAAAAATCAAAAAAGCAGCATAGACAATCTGACAAGAAATGTGTCGTTCACTATTCACTAGATGACTATTAAGTGTGTTTGTTGTTTAATGTGTTGCCTGATTCACTATTCTGAAGAGTTATTACACCCAACTGATACGGTTTAGTGTGGCACATAAAATTCTCTGTCTAACAGTGAGTAGTAAAAAAAAGGAAACAGACACTCTCACTGCAGTTTGATTATATATACAGGAAGTAATGACTAATATGAGTCTGCTGTTTAGGCAGGTGTCCAGACCACAGGGGCTGGTGAGGAGATGAACAACAGGTGTGCATACAGAACATACAGAGGACACCTGCTGGACAGGTGAAGAATACCTAGAGAACAACCAGGACACACGCTTTCACACACACAAAAGGAGCCGGGAGAAACTGAGGCAGAAGGAGATGGAGCTGACATAGCTATGACACACACAGTGCTGGAGTTTGTAGCCCCCAGGCGTACAATTGGGAAATAATTGCACAGTTCAATACCACTGACAATACTCAGAACATTTTGGAACCCAATTTCAATAAGCTATCAGGTGCAGGCACCTGGGACAGAAAATATTATTAGTAATATGTCAAGAAAAGCTGGCGTGCATGTAGGCTGAGTAACACAAATACACCACTGTGTCGTCTGTTTCTAAACCCACAGAGAACTTTCAGGCAGAGAATCACTATTTATTCCAACCTTACTCAAATAAGTAGACTACTTGTCTTACTTGTAGGCAGTTTACCGCAGATAAAGCAACTCTGAAAAACTACACCATTCACATGAAATAAATTCCTATCTCTAACTCACTGATATCCTGGCTCTGAAAACACCCACCTAAGTATTTGGAAATATCTGCTAGTGCCACATTTATTGCTCAAATTGTCAAGGCTCGATGCTGGAAATCCCATCTTCAGACTGCCAGAAAAAAAATCTTTAATCCTTTGGGCCAAGGTCTACCTGTCCACCGAATATCATGGGAATCAGAAAAGCAGACAGATAAACAAACAGAAGCAAAAACATAATCTTATTGGTGAAAGTTTTTTCTTTCATAATAGAAGTTGAAAGTAAAGAGAAAATACCACTAAGAACTCCATGTTCCTTACTATGTTATTTGAATCTCAGCTGGCTCATAATAACTCGCTGTCTGCCAGCCAGCAGTGGCAAAAAGGCTGAGTGTCAGCAGAGGTGTGACTGTTTGATTTTTGCAAGTCTAAATGGGAATGAATAAATAATAAATACATTATAATAAATAAATGCATTTAGTTTGAATGTCGCAGATGTAACTTACAGACATTGTGTCTGATGTCTGAGAGACATAGACGTGTGTGTATTTGTAATAGATTAGTGTGACGAGATGAATATGTATGACTGTGTCTGCTTGAATATACCTGTGGGTCTTTGTGTGTGTTTCTCTGCCAGCTGTAGACTTGAAGAGGAGACAGTGGGTTGTTTTGTGCTGTTACCAGGGTTACACCAATCCTGGCCCCTGGAGTTTTAAAGAACGGTTGCGAAAAGTGACCACACAATGCCCGGAGAAAAATAAATTGCTTTCCATCTCTTCCACTGCGTCTCTGTCTGAATACCTGACAGTCTGCCCATCTATCTGTCTTCACAGTGTATTTTTTCTCCCACATTTGTCTGCTGTCTGCCATTTGTGAAAGCGGTAACTTTTTACACCAGAACTGGCAAATTTCGTCTCTCAACATGAGAGCAATTTCTAAAGTGATTCTATTGGCTTTTTAGAAGTCAACTCATTGGCCAGATGACTAACTAAAAACCCAATTTGGCTGGAGCTGTGTTGAGAGGTTCAGATTTTATAAACCCCTGAAATAATTAAGAATCAGAATAAAGGCTTTTTAATTGCTCTAGCATGGCTTAGTTTCAACTGCTCCAATCACTACTGCAGATGTCTTGAATCTGTATGTCAGCCAATGCGTGAGGGAGCATCTTTTAGGTGCCAATTTTTCGGTACTTTATATAGCGAGTTTCCTATAGAAAGTTGCTGATTTTGTTTTTGTGTCACTGAAATAAAATCAGGAGAACAGCACATCAATGGTGATTACAGAGAGACTAAGTGAGTGTAAGAGAGTGAGAGAGAACGTCTGTGTGCCCATCTGTTTGTCTCTTTCGACGTGTGTTTGTGTGTCTGTATGTTTCTATGTGGGTACTTGGATAGTTTTCAGTGTGTGTATTTGAGGTCTTCTCTCTGTTTCTGTGGATAAATGTGTGTTTTTGTCTGGTGTGCAGCCCTGTGCAGCATGTATGACTATCTCAGAGGGACAGCGAGCTTTCTTTCTTTCATACTTGGTCAACAAAGCAAGACTGTGTGTGTGAGTGTTTGCGTAGACTATGTGTACAGTTCATGCACGTGTGCGTGGGGCCACGGCGTAAGTCTAGCCTAACATTAAGGTGAGCTAAGAGAAATGTTTTAATGGTTACAACAAATCCTTTTGATTCCTCTATTCCTCAGTAGACTGAACAAAATGTCAAACGTCAACAAAAACAGCGTCAGGCTATACTTAAGCACAACAGTCAGTGTTTTGAGGTAAATGCTAAAGTCAGCATGCTAACATTCTCACAGTGACAGCTAACATACTGAGTATAACGTTTACTATGATCATCTCAAAGTAGTACCACTGAGGCTGGTAGAAATGGCATTAGTTTTGTATTTAGTCATAAACAAAGGTATTTGGGATCACCAAAGTTATTCATCCTGATGGAGACATGAATGTTTGTACTGCATTTCATGGCAATCCATCCAATAGTTTTCAAGATATTGCAAATATCTTGAAAAATATAAATATAATATTGCATATTACAAAGCCACAGATGTCAAGCTCATAGTGGTTACAAGTCAGGGGATCACCAAAGTCAGATTCATCATCTGGGTACCATGAATGTCTGAACAAACGTTTGTGGGAATCCATCCAATTGTTGTTCAGATATTTAAGTCTGGACCAAATTAATTGACATTACAGTACAGCTGTATTCCTAGCTTGACTAAAAAAATAAAGTTTACTTGACAGAGCAACCACAGGTGCCAGAGTGAAGACTTGTCACCAATAAATGATATCTTACCAAGCAGCTGCAGGGAGTTCAAAGCAGAATACTGCATCTGCCTGGAACACGTGAGAAAGTACAGCTAAGTATGTTCTCTAAAAATTACATAGGAATGGACTGAAATCAGTGCATCTGAGTTCATTTCACAAACATATCATTTCCTTCCATTTCACAGCCTGTTGACAGCGAGAGAAATGTCAGAGAAAGACAACATCATGTTGTGCGGGTGAAAATAGAAAGCATTTGCCAAGACCTGAGTCACAGGAAATTTAAATACAAAGTTTTGAGGGGAATTTAGGGGATGAGTGCTGATCCTGCTGACACACATTTGCCATGTCTCTCCACACGGATTTGTAGGCAAACTTTCTACTTATAAGGGAGCTAATAATTTTCTCACAGTACAGCTTCTTCTTCCTTTTCACCCGCCCCCCTCTCCTGTCTGTTCCTCCCTCCCCTCTGGCCTACTGCCTTCTCCAGCTCAAAATCTGTGTGTGCGGATTATCGCTGGATGAGCAGTCATACTATGAGAAGTCTAATCCGTCATTAAGAGACAGAGGAGTTACACAGGATTTGAACAACACAGAACGACCTGATGTGCGCCTGGACACACAAATACCAAGTTCAAGAAGGATACACATGCAAATGAACAGAAAAAATATGTGTGTTCTCATTATTTGTGGCCACATTTTCCATTTCAGATGGATGAAAATGGGAACAAAACTCATACCCAAAACAATTTTAGGAATCAAACATCTCTTGAAAGCCTGGCTGCTGTTTTATACCTACATGCTGAACAAGATGTCAGGTTTTGGAGCGTTGCGCAAAAATATAATCTGTCTGAAAAGAACTGCATCTCATCAAGAATCAGATTAGTTTTTCATCTCCATGGTCTTGCGCAAATGAAAATATCATTTATTCAAAGCATATTGCTGCTCTCAGGCAAAACACAAGACGTACTGAAGTTTTTCTTAGATCGCTGGAAAATCTAACGAAAATTAGACTTGATTGATCGATTACAAAAACCCATTATTTAGTTGCAGAAATATGTGGGATGCTGGGCATTTTCTTTTTGATTATTTCTTTTTAATCATATTACTGCATATTTTTGTTTTCTGACAGAAATGACATTATCATACTAAATGTCATGTCTGTGAAATATGGAGGAAATGTGTTCCACCTGTTCAGATGAATCGGTGCACCGTTCACCCTGTTGTGAACTCAGCTGAGTTGACCAAGTTTCTAATTGCCAAAACTTCAGAATGAGACGTGAACACCTCGTGCTTAATTAAGAACCACTAAGGAGGATGTTCTTGCTGCAGCAGCTGACAGAACTCAATATATCAACCTCCAAATGTATCCTGACACCATATCGCAGCCTGCCTCTGCTCTGCCTCCTCCATTTCCAAGGACGAGGTCCAACTTGTTCATCCTGCTGGGCAGCTGATTGGCTGGCAGCTGCCCTCCATGATGGGTGAGTAAAAGGGCAGGAAGGACTGCACGACCCTGCACAGCCAGGCAACCACCTGTTCCAAAGCTCTTTCTGTTTCTGGGGAAACTGCAGCCATCTTTGAGTCTAAGACCTCCTGCTGCCTCCACAACTTCCTCACAAGGGCTGTCACACATCAGTCAAATTCAACACTCCTTCTATAACTAATGTTGCATTCCTCTGCAGTCATAAAGAACCACTTATTATTAATAAGCTTTGTTAGTCCAATCTTAAACTGCTCTCATTGTATGGACACTGCACTTAATCCTCAGGAAAAAAAAGAAGAAAAAGAAAAAGATCCATGCATTTTCTTATTTTATGTACTCACATACACACTGCCATGTTGCATTGTAATATGAGGCCCTATTTTCCCCAAAACCGTATACCAGTAGTTATGTATTATTACATCAGCCGAGTTGTCTACATTTATTTTGCAGCATAAATGAATTGATTCTGACGTAGAGTGGGCTCAGCCACTCTGGGTTGGTATTTTAGTGGAAAAAATGTCAGGTAGTGGCACTTTGTAAAACACACAAACTGTGTATAGTGACCTTGGAGAAAATTTGAAAAGAACTCGCTTCTTTTTGCAGATGAAATTTTCTTTCATTATGTGTGTAGGTGGCTTAGGTTGTTTAGGCATGTCTAAGTAATGGAAAATGATTGATACTTACAATACTTGGATTCAAATTAAAATTACAGTTTTTGGCAAAAAAGGCAGGTGAGAATCCTATTCAGGTTTCTTGTCATCTACAGACATTGCTGTCCTCACTTTATGCATGGGACTAACAGTGGTTTTATCACAGTTTTGTAATATTGAGGTCATATGTATTTGCCAGAGTGACCTATCTCTACAAGAGAAGCCTACCGTGCATGTCACACACTGTTGTGAGGGCTACATTTCAAAAATTCAAAATTCACACGTGAAAAGGTTAAGAGACTTTGGGAGCAGCATGGAATAACATCCCCAAGGTTGTGCCGGTGTTTGAGCCTGTCTGTGACTCTGTATCTCTAAGCGTTCGTGATAGTATTGTGCATGTGAGTGGTGTCACAGTCTGACCTTTAGAGAAAGGTCAGTCCATTTGGAAGAGGAATAGAAAGACCACGCACAGACACACATGACGAGTAGTGATATAGATCCACTGCAAACGACAAAACCAGACTTTGTTGACCTTTAGCTATCTATATATCTATATAAGTAAGGAGTTATCTGGGAACTGATATAGTTCCTACTACTTGTGTGTGTGTGTGTGTGTGTGTGTGTGTGTGTGTATTTGTGTAGTGTATTGTAACCATTCACTGATATCATAGCTGTTGCTTTTCTGGCCCTTCAATGTTCTGCCTTTTCATGCATGCCTCACTGTACTGTTCTCATGTGTCTACGCTCTACACAATTAGTGAATGGTCAATAACCTTTCCAAAGAGGCAGGTTTGACATGCTAACATGGAATGGTGAGCTGATGATATTGTCACATGCCAGAATTTTTATTCATATATCTATCTACCTGTCTGTCTGTTTTTCTCTGTATCTTTTGTTTTCTTTGAGCTGATGACACCTACAGTATTGATCATATGAGTTGCATTAATTGTGCAGTAAATGTCAGTGTGTATCTTGTTGGCTTTCATCTATGTCAAACAAACATATATGCAACCACATGAATGTGCATATACTGTATGTGTTTGTTTGCTGCTCGCCATTTATGTGTATTTGGGACATTTTTGGCGCTGTTTTTACAATTCACTGTAATAAATATCTTTAACTTGGATAGTCACTTAGGGACTTTAGGGAAGTTGCATTTGAGCAAAATATTATGTGTAGTGTTTTTGCACATTAAAAGCCAGTGTATTGAATTGGCTTTTTGAAAAAAAATCTTTTTTGTTTACTGTGTTACTGATGATGAAAGATTAAATATTTGAAATGTTACAGTGCCTTGTCATAGGAAAGCAATGACATTTGAGATGCTAATTTATATATGAAACAATAATTGCAATTCCATATTATCTAAATATGGCATTGAAGTATTTGTGGTTCATTATGGGGTGGATTATTTGCACGCGCACACACAAAGAAAGCGATCAAGAAATACACTGGCACAAATGATGTTGTAAGGGATACGTATCTAATTCTCATTAACTGACAGAGATGAATCCTTAATTACTGTTATTGTATTTTTCAATCTTACACACACACAAGGAGGTCATTATAGTCATTTAAGTCATAGATATTGATGGTATGCTAATGATAATGTTACCGTGGTGTATATATGTGTGCGTGTATTTAATAGGCAGAGAGATGGTAATTAGGGGTTTATTAATGTCAGTGTGGCAGTGAGTTAGTTAATGCATGGAAGCATGGACCACTCTCCTGACATTATGGTAATTGAATGTTGGTTATATTTCTATCAGCAGAGGTGTGGCCATATATCATCTGTTTTCTCAATCACCAAAGATTAATTTTGAAATATCTCTTTAGTAGCCAGCAAATGGCAGCTGTCTGTGGCAAATGTCTCGCATGCACTTTCTGAATATTTGACCTGTGAAGATTAGTATCGGCTAATCTTCACAGTTTCTGTTTTAACCCATATGGTTTCACCCAACCAAATTGTTTTTCAAACACACGGTGACAAAGAAGAGAAGAAAGTCTGACAGAGAACTAGAGAGATGGTGTGTTAATTAGATGAATTAACTGGCTAATTAACAAATGATAAAGTGTCATGATGCCCGTGGGAGACGCACACACACACACACACACACACACACACACACACACACACACACACACAGCAGCTGTTGAGGTTCTCCACTGAAATTTGATGAGGCCAGATCTCATGCCCAAACAAGCCTACATCCACATACAGTCTCAGCACTGACGCATATTCATCCAGACAATTGGACTTGTGTATTTGTGTGTGTGTGTGTGTGTGTGTTGGAGACACCTGCAGCTTCAACCACCAGCTTTTTTTTTTTTTTGGGGTATTTTTTTGCATTTGTGTCTCTACCTATCTTGGTGTCTTTTTCCTCAGTTTGCTTTCTATTGTTAGCCTGCTGATGTGGTTGAATAATAATGTGTTTTTAGTGACTTTGCCTGGTAAAATTAAAGTGTGTTCAGATTTAGCTACCTTCATTAAAGCCACAGTAAGAAAGAATACCGACAAGACCATTACACTTCTTTTTGCTCTCACCTCCCTCTAAGAAAGCAACAATCGGCTCACAGCTTGGCTCTATTAGCCAGATGCTGAAATTAACTAAAAGTGGGGAAAAAGGAAAGGAAAATAGCAAAGCAGTGACACTATAAATATTGCCAAGATTGCAACATATGATCCTTCTCATTCATATTTACACAATATACATATCACTTTTGCTGAATTCCTGCAAAAATGCCAATTCATAAAACTCACCATCAGTAGCTTTCAAGTAAGTTTTTATGGTAAGTCTTTGCTGTTGTGGTTTTGCACAGACCCTTTTGAGAGATTATAAGTGAAGAGTACGTAGTTACACTTTATATAGCTACATGATCACAACCTGCAAACGGGGCTCTATAGACTTAGTCACTCTTCTTCGAAAATCCTTACATTTAATTTTGCATGTACATCAGGATTAGGCCATCCAACTATATGGTGGCTGCCCCTTTGAAAAGGTAGCAACAAGCTTACTTCTCATCCACTACATCCTCTGGGAGTAGTAGAACAGCAGGGTGACTTGTTAGACAGCTCTGCAAGGAGTCTGATAGCTACACCCCCTGCCATGACACCGGCTCGACAACATAACGTTAAGCTGTGTAACATGTCAGCCTGCAGAAAGCTGCCACTCTCCAGCTATTCCACCTTCAAGGCAGGTGGAGCCCAACTTTATCGGTTACTGCATTCATTTTTTTTTTTTTTTTTGAATACTTCACGGCTAAAATTGAGGTTTAAATGAGACAGATGGAGAAAACGAGAGACAGAGGCAGACAAAAATCATGTGTGAGTGTGTTTGTGGATAGCTTTTTCAGTGGGAGGTGTAGGCTTTGTGGTGCTGAAACATTTTGTCAGTTTTATCTGACTTTCTCTCTCTCTGAGTTTTTAAGATAAGCACCATTACTCTGCTTGCTGGTCATGGCAGTTGCCTCATCAGTGCAAACACCCACACACTGAGACTAGTCAGCTCCATTTAAGTCTATGTACCATGTTCTAACAGTCCTGTACTTTTTCCATTGACCCTGCCTTTGATTGATTTGCAGAAAAGTAACCTATAAACTCCACAACATTCTTCTTCGGGGAAAACCAGGTATTAACAAGCAGCTGTGCAACATCGTCCATGTCAGTCCTTTCATTTAGTTGCAAAGGAGGCTGGCACTCAACTGCTTCAGAAGCTGAAATTATACCTCTTTATCTGCCTTCCTCAGGTGTGTCAGAAACCAATTAATAATCTAACCAGTTCCTGTATAGCTTCTTTACAGTGAGCATGGATGTTGGTTCTTGTATGTATGTCCAGGATAGGTCTTGTATTCCTGGTTTGAATGGAAACCAGAGGATAGCTTAAGTAAAGGAAGTGGTTTATTAATCTTATTGAAAAGGGACATCCACTTCATCTTCAGAGGTAAAGGTGTCTCCCTTACAACAGCTTTACACACAAACTCAGTTTATGTAGCTCAGTTGCAACCTTTTTCTCCAGCCATCGTAGTATGGATGGTGCCAATGGTGCCACCGCTCTCCTACCAGGGGACGGGAAGCCAGCTGTGAGGTCAGAAAGCTCCCTCATTTACTTCCTCAGCTCTCGGTGCTGCCAAGAGGTGTTTATTGTCTTTCCAACCCAGTTTAGATGAAACCATGCCCGCTTCCGTTTGACGAAAGCCTCGATGTAACGACAGCTGCGTTCCCATGGAAACCATGCTCAGGCAGGTCCCGCGGATGAATTTACTTTTTATCAGACCACTAATGAGACAAGAATTAGCTAGCTAGCTTGCTATTTCCTAACTGTATGTTCAGAGGGTGTCTGGTGTTGAGTAATGGGAAATGTTAATTCTGAAGCACTTTGAGTTAACAGTTTGAGTCAAGCATAGAGGGTGTATTATGTGTAACTTGGAAAATGGCAATATGGGGCACTGAATTTGACGAATTTACTGTTTATCAGACCACACATGAGACAAGAATTATATTGCTAGCGTGCCAGTTTCCCAACTGTGACATGCAGTCAGGTCAAAGGCCTCTAGTTATGTTAATTTATTGGCATGACAGCAACTGAAGGGACACAATTAAGTATGTGTTAATCCTACCACTCATGAAGTACCGGTTTTCCACTGCTGTCAAAGTTATTGTTCTTGATAGAGACTGGCTGGGAGGGTTTAAACTGTTCACATAAACTACACAGCCATCTTGTACCTTTAGGAATAGATGACTATCTACCACATCTGCTGTTTCCATAAAGGGTGTTCCCCCACTAAAGATCTTCAATCTTTCATTGATTAATATTTTAATATGATACATGCAATATATCAATAGTTCACTTGTCCAAGTCCATCAAGTCCAAGATAACTGTTTATGGGTGTGTTGTCACAAAATCCTAATGCATTATGCTAGGTTATTAAAATGTCAACAGTTTAGAAATGCAGACTTCTACTAAACCTTGTGCAGCATGTGTCATGATCCCCCAGGGCTGGGCTGGGCTTCTGCAACCTGACTGACTGAAAACAAGCTGAACAGAGAAGCCTGAAAAAAGATTTGCATTAAAAATATCCACTTGTATAGACAATGAAGTTTTTCTACACTATTGTATCCTGATGTGATGACAATAACATCAGTACAATAACAAACTTTATTTTTGTATAATGTTCTCTGTAAGAGATGTGAAGGTAATACTAGGCATTTATGCATGAGTGCGGTTTCCACAGGAACGCAGCTGTTGAGGCTTCCGTCGTTCTGTTGAGGCTTTCGTCACACGGTGGGCGTGGTTCCATCTAAGCTGGCTTGGAAAAACGATAGACGCTGCCAGCAGATCAGCCCACAGGGACCTGCAATGTAAAGGGCACTTCCTGTACGTCAGCCAATGAATTCAGTTTAGGTATCAGTGATCCTGCTTCTGCTTTCAAAGGACAGTCTGCTCAAACACACCTGCTCACAGCTTAAGAGGGCAGCCAGCTTTTGAGAAAAAGGGAGTGCCAGTAGAGTGACAATCCTGTCTCAACAAGCCTGTTCTCAAACAGGTCTGCTTGCTGAACAGCAGCATTCGCAGGATGGTTTGATTACAAGAAGACACAGCCCTGTGCCCTATGCCAGAGCCGTAGGCCTCACTCCCCTCCAGGCTAATGTACTGGGGACAAAAGAGGGTTTTTTAACCCTGCCTGCTGACTGGGGCTGCAGTTGCCCCTTTTGCCAAATCAGGCTCTTTAGTTGAGACACCATTATTGGCAATGCCCCTCACCCTAAACACTGGTGCCCAGACCCAGTGAAGCATGGAGCAAAATGCTGATTTTAAGCTGAGCTTGTCCCGAGCCCTCACTCACCAGTGAGGTGCCATGCAGGGGAACAGCAGTCACAATAATAGGACCAAGGTGAGGGCAGTTGCAAGAGAATGAGATAACCTGCAACACCTGTGCTGTTGTCACAGGAGACTTAGAGGGAGGGAAGGTGATAGTAATGGAAATTTACCTCAGGATTAAACAGTTTAACACTCTTATCTGCATTAGTGAGAGGGCTGAGAAGAGGTGGTGGTGCCGCCATTAATGCACAGTTGGGGTTGCCAATAGGGCCATTATAGGGCAAAACCAGTGTGATGTAGCAGTGTGGGTTGTTTAGTGATTGCGTTGCATGTCCTTCTGACTACTTATCCTCTGTTTATGAGGAGCTTTTTCCTAAAAAAAAACCAAAAACAAAAAAAAAACAAAACCCCAAAAAACCCCTCCACTGGGATTTTAGAACTGCAACATGAAATCTTTAATGGGTGAGTTTAATGTCTTGGGAATAGCAAAACATAAATTGTGTAAAAATGTTGCAGATTATCCCTGCAAATTATGTGTTGTTCTTCCCCTATTGGTCAAGTGTGTGCTTTTAGTCAGCCACCTGGGATTAAACAGCATTGTCGGTTAGTCAGGTTAAATAAGAGTACTTTAAAATGTGTTTCTATAGCAACCTTCAGATGAGCTTCTGGTTAATGAAGCTAGATATACACAAGTTGTAGGATCATAATTAGCTCTGTCCCTCGGGAAGAAGGAGGTGTCAGTTTTACACTGCCTATTTGCTGTGTGAGCTGCAGACGGGATTTCAGCCGTAGCAGCATGGTAATATCAGGCTTCAAGTTGATGATCAAGAAGTATGGATTCATCTAAATCAAATGCAATCAAGTGTTTCAATGTTTAAGAGTATACTGTGTTTATTTTTAAAGCATAAATCAGTATGTGCCTGAACAAAATGGTTATCTTGTTTACTTTAATTATCTATCTATCTAATCTTTCTATTTGTCTAAATATTAAGATGTTTGGTTCCTTTTCTCCTAGTTTTGGGTGCCTACAGTAGGTCCATTGTGTGTCCAACTGTCTCTGTAGAGCAACTGTTTTAAAAGACAAGGGAGGGTGTTATCATTTGGATAAATGTCAAATATTCAACACTTACTGCCAAAATCCCACCCTCACATCTCTCTATCTCTCTCCCCCTTCATCCCTCTCCCTCCTCATTAGCAGTCTCCTCTTTCCTTCCCCCATCACTCCATCCCTCCTCATTTCTTAGTCAGATGGGGCTTTGCAAGGCAGAAGGTCACAGAAATGTCTCTCTTACATACACACGATCTCTCTCTCTCTTGCTCTCTCTCTCTCTCTCTCTCTAGGACTCTCCCCCCTTTTTCTCATTCACTCTTTCTGCTCTCGCTCACACGAGAAGGCATACATTATTAAATGTCTCTTCTTCTTTGTCCCTCGTTTTCCTCTTTCCTAATGGTCTCCCTCCCTCTACTCTTTCTCTCTCTCCTCCTCTGAATACAGTACATATATTATTCTTTTTGGTCAGACTCCCTGGGCTGATATGATACAAGAGATGACAGATTTTGGGTTGTGACCTAAAAGCAGCACTTGCAGATGCGTTTGGGCAAGGAACTTCACATCTCCACTGTAGTAGCATATGGGCTACAGTTATCCACTACACACCAGTTTATGGCAACACACTTTCTTTAACTGATAGCAATAGATAGTAGTAGGATAAAAGAACAGGGAGTTTTCCTTAAGAGAGTTACTAAAGGCTCCTTTGGATAGTACTTACATGCACTTAACTCCCTTTGGTTGGATTTTGGTTTAGTTTCACTTGCTGGTGGTGTAGGGAATTTCTGAACATGAAAGATGGACAAAATATTTTGTTATTAAAATAGTTATGTGGAAAACTTTGCTGGGTTATAACCCCACCAAAAATCACAATAGGTGCACTATTGCCTCACTAAGAAATGATCAGACATTTGTCATACACAGTTCTGTCTGTTATCCTCTATTTGTCCGAGGATTCTTATATTCTCTGGTTGATCTGGAATCACCCAGTGGTGAGTCGTGGTAGTCGTGTCACTCAACATGTATTTTGCCTTAAGTTACCTGTTACCAGTTCTGTATCTGCTTATATAATGTATTCTATATTCAATGTCAAAGCTAACCATACAATCTTTCGCAGTTACTTTGAGATAAGACTTTTACTTGTATCTGTAATAATAATAGTAATGATTATAATAATATCCCTTTCAAGGGAGCCAAGGATGATTTACACATAGTGAGGCAGACAAAACAAATAATACAAGAACAAAAAATAATGATAACAGTTATTGCTGAGGATAACAGAATTAACTAGACACCATAGGCCTTGGTGAATAGATAAGTTTTTAGGAGTTTTTTAAAAAAGTGTCCAATGATGCAGTGTTACAGATCTCTGCCTGGAGAGAATCCAAAAGGGTGGGGGCTGCCACACTGAAGGCTCTATCCCCAACAGTCTGCAGGCTGGTGTGGGGGGTGGAGAGCAGACCCATGCCTGAGGACCGTAGATTCTAGGATGGGATGTAGAGGTGGTGGAGGTCTGATAGGTATTTGGGGGGGATGGAGGGATTTGTAGGTGAGGAAGATTTTGTAGGAGATGCAGGACTTAACCAGGAGCCAGTGAAGGTGGATGAGGGTGGGGGTGTTGTGCCAGGGCTTGGTGTGTACCAACCAGATCTCAATTTAAAGCCTCCCAATCCGTAATCAGTGCAGATTGCTTCGACTGACATATTGACATTGTCTAAATTTGACCCAAGAACCATGTAAGCTCAAGAAGCCCGGCTTTTACTATATGTTCTCCGCTGTGAAACATGGAGAGCATTATTCTTATTATTTATTACATTATATTTAGTAACACGTCCATCGAACTGATGCATACTCAATTCTAAGATCTTCCACTCAATATAGTCATTTCATCCACTGTGTCCAACATTAACAAGGCCCATGTAGCTGTGATATTCAATCTAAATCGTGTCATAGCCTGCATTCCTGAATTCCTGATGAAAAATCATGTTTGGAATGAGAAACTACTTTTGAACCTAAAGTACCTGACGTTGTATTTTCTGAGTTTTCTTGAAGTGCAATGTAACATATGGAATCACACTGATCTTGAAGGTGGAGAGAAAGGTAATTGTACTATGGTTCAAAAAAACATTTGTGAGTGACAGTGAAAGAGAGGGAGAGGTAGACAGAGGTGTATAGCTGTGTTACACCCACAAAAGACGACAACAGAGAGTTGGAATCAATAGTCCTACTCTGTGTTTGCACTCACTACGACATCAACGATGTGACCTCACCATAACCATAGAGATTAGTTGTCACACACTTGTCAAGTCTGCTCTCACCATGTACCATGATGACTGATTGTGATTCTGTGTGTGTGTGTGTATGTGTCTGTGCTACATGTCATGCCTTTTTGAAATAGTTTGAGCCATCAACAATGATGTTTTTCTTGCCAACTATCTCCTCATCTGAAAGACTTTTGGAGGAATCAAAAGCATGAATCACCATCTTGGACTCCCAACACTTTCTCTGTGATCGAGAGATTGTTTACTTCAAAGCATGTTCGTACATGTTCAGATGACTCAATAAGCACTGGGAATTGTATTTGATTTCAGACTTTTGGGGCTGCATCTTCACTTGACATACTGTAGGTTGACGCCTGTAATTGTAAGAGGATGATTAGAGCGAAGCCTTAGAGTGAGTTCCCAACGCACCCTTTGCAATAATGTTGTTTATTTAAGCTGACAGCCGACTTTTCGTCTCTGTTATGCTGCTGCTACACTGCTCATTAAAAAACACTGCTATTGCTGCTGCTCATATTGCATTTCGGCAACCACAGTATCCCCCCGTAAGCTCTAATTTTAAGTTCCCCAGGGGGGTTTATTACTGTCACTCCCCAGTCTTCTCAGTACTGAGCTTGGTACATGCACAGTAATGGAATATGATCTTCATAAAATACAATTCTTAGCTCTGATATTTTGATTAACATAATGTGGACAATCTGATTCTCCATTGCATGAACATACTTGATTGATATGGTTTTTATTTGCAAATTAATAATTTTAAAGATCATTTAAATGGCATTTTGCCTTCATTGATGGTTGACAGTAAAGAGCGACAGGGAAAATATGAAAATATGAGGAATGTCCCCTGCAAAACTCAAACCATGGTTGTCCTGGTAGCATGGCTCATAGTGTTACTTCAGGCAGACCACCTGAGTCACGTTTGCATTAGCTGATTGGCATCAGCAGTTTCATTCATGCCTCACCATCACAGGCTCATTCTTCAGCTTAACATCCAATCACATTCATGCAACTGACACTTACAACCAGAGACTTCTTATTATTCTCCTGATACACTCATGCCAATGTTTGCTGACACAGCTCCCTCCACCACCACAACCTCTACCTTATGTGCTATTTTTTTTTTTTTTTGTTGTCATTGATTTAATAATGTTCATGTATGAGTTTATTAAAGAGAGAGTTGTACCACCAGCAGAATCCCTGTTGCTGCTTGGACTCTTGGGGAGCTCCCTTAAAGAGAGTTTTTGCAGTAAAAATAACTATATAACCAGTTTCCAATAAAAGATCATTTTCTTGATGCAAGCAAAAAAATCCCAAATATTCTGATTCCAACATCTGATCACATGGATAAAAGCCCTTTTTTGTATGTTATTTAACACATTATCTGGATGGATGAGTAGACAAGAAAGATCACAAACATTATCTACCTACCATAGATAATGTTTGTGATCTTTCTTGTCATGTCCCGCTTTGCAGTACATCCTCTATTAAAGCAGAAGTGTCTTACAACTAATTGTTCAAATATGGTGACCCACAAGTTTCTTGCCACGCTGTAATCCAGCAACAGATTGTTCTGCCATTTCTTTTCCGTGTTTACAAACTCTGTCTAACACCCTGAATGTTGTCTCCTCACCTTAACAACCATGCTCAAATAAACAGCCTCTGTCCCTCCAAAAGTATGTCTGCGAGTGCGCGCACACTGGTATCTCTGTTTGCATGTGTACGTGCACGTTCACATGTGTGTGTCAGCACCAGCAGAGCAAGTGAAGTTAATTGGCTTCAGCTGAGAGGAGAAGCAATACAATAGCTTTAAACACACACACACACACACACACACACGCACGCCCACACACTCAAACACACTGTCAGAAAAACTCCCATAGAGACATACACCAGACACTTTGCTCAAAAACACACACACACACACTCCCACTGCGTAGCTTGGCTGAATCCAAACACTGAAGCGTATTGTTGTGTCTTTATTTAGACACATGGCTTACATGAGCCACAACAGTGTCTTTTAACAATGTGTGTGTGCGCAAGTGTTTAGGTCACTAGGGTAATATCTGGGCCATGAAACAGGCTTTGTGGTTAAATGGCCGTGGTGCATGGCAAGAGAATTTTACCACCCAATTATATTTTTACCTGCCAATCTCATAGAATAGTAGATGGGCTCTCTGCTGCTGTTAGAAAATCAAACAGAGACAAAAAAACAGAAAGGCACATTTTCCAACATTTGTGCTGGTTTGCAATTCCCCACATCTCTCCTACCCTTTCTGATTCTCGCTTGCTGTTTTCTGACTTTCTTTTCTTCCTTCCTAATCCAGCACCAATGCCTCTTAGGCACTTCTTGGTGAAAAGACAGAGAGAGAGAGAGAGAGAGAGAGAGAGAGAGAGAGAAATAAGTGAATTTAGAGTTGAAGTGTTTTGTCTGGGTTTTCTCCAGCGGGCTTTACTCTTCATCACACATACACACACACACACACACACACACACACACACACACACACACACACACACACACACACACACACACACACACACACCAAAGTCTTCCGGTGGAAATGACTTTCAGATTGTTTCCTCACAAAAACACGTTCACTGGCAGAAAAACAAACAGTGCATTTATCAGGGTATCAGATAGCCAAGGCAGAGATAGATTTCACTTACAATAGCCATGTGCATTTAGTACATTTTAACACTGTGTATTTGTGGAAACAATGCATTTTCTTCCCTGTTTACCCCTGTTTTGTAATTCATTGGAAATCTGACTGTATACTACCTTAGAACAAAGTAGTGACATGGGGATGATATTGACAACAATGTTTGGAGGCTCTGTTGAGCTACCAGTTCACCCCAGTGTTGTGAATTTTGAAGCATTGTGGACAAGGAGAGGTGGATTTCAGAATAGCAAAACAAGTAGCTAAGTGTACTCCCGCCTTGTATTCTTACAGTAAATCTAAAATGTAGTGAAACTAAAACTGAAGCAAAACATATTTATATTTGGATTGTCTTTGCAATGTAAATTTATATTTGCATCTGGCTGTCCAAATGAATTCCATTTAAGTGTTAATTTTGACAGTGTTAAATAACTTTGACTGTCAGATAGCAACAGTGTAAGAACTTTGTGTGAAAAGTCTCTTGGCTGCTCTACCTGTCGCTGCCCAGAGTGCTGATCCTGATCCTGTCAGCAATACAGGAACTGTCCAAGGTGCTAGCCCTTGTCCATGCCAGCAGGCATAAATGCTACTGGTGGGAGCTCATGGCCAATACAGACATTCAGTCAATCTGCTTGTCATTGCTTTCTCCTGTTTTTGCTTGCCGTAGAGCAGTGTGTCTTTTAGTCACTGATTGCTCAGCGCTGGAATAGACTATACCAAGCAATGCCAGTCAAGCCAGTCCATGTAGTTTGTCTCTCCTTGTGTAGTGGGAGGGATAATTGGCTTCTGTTTAGTTGTTCAGAGTGGTCCTCTGTTTTTCTGTTTTTTCCTCACAGCTGTGTGTCCACAGTCTGTGTTCACTTTTGCCCCTGCCCTGTTGGCAGTAGTGTTTTGTTATTTTGTATTAGTTGTCCTGCTGAGTCATATATAAAGAGAATTTAACCTGTGCCAAGCCCCTTTGTCATCTCTGCAATTGGGCACTACCCACACAATGTTGCAGCATGCTCCTTTTTTCTACCCAATGCCCTGCTTCACATTCAGTCTACATTTCAAAGCAGACATTTTGTAACGCTAACAGGCAAAAAGCCAAATCCATGAGTGATTGAGTGAACACCAGCAAATACCTGCGTGGCATCTATAAACCCAAGGTCCGCAGAAGCTTCATACTTTCATTACAGCTTTTCCAGTGTCTTATTTCCAGAAGAAACCTTTCACTTTCCCCTTTTCCCAACTGTAATTGGCAGCTGACATATCTATATGTTTCTGAAGAGAACTAATCATATGTGAGGAGAACTGAAAATAAATGACTCCCTTCTATCGTTTCTCCTCTCTCGGCTTAGATAACAAGACTTCTCCTCCACCTCTCTTTTCCTCTTACCTTTTTTTGTCTTGAGGGAAAATTTTTGCATGCCTTTTTGGATTTACACATATACTGTCACCAGCATTGATCCCAAGAGAGTGTAATGAAAAATTACCATTTGTGGCACATCCAGTATGGAAGATTGTCTCATGTATATACAACATATTCAATATATAGTGTCTGCATAATGGGCAGTTCCAATTTATGCATATACCTAAATATACACCATAATTTATGAAATAACACATAACTAAAAAGTAATACTTTCTTACTTGATGCATTTTAGCTGGTAAAGTGACTCGACTTGACATTCAGTGCACAGTCAGATCAACTATCTGCATTGATCAGGAAAACAGCCTGAGGGTGAGCCCTGTTCTTGAACATGGAGGTCTGGGCACTAATCCTACACTATGAATCGCTGAGACCCAGGTTGGGAAATCAGTGTTTGACCAGGATGGTCTGGGTCTTTACAGGGTAATATAGATGAGTGCAGTTGGATCAGTGCTGTGCAAGGGTGTGGTACTAGGATGCTGGTACTCTCTGCTTTAGCCACACGCATCAGCCTAACTTAATAAAATAAAATATATGTGGTAGGACAAGCTCCTTTTACAACCCTTCTGACATTACTGGCCACCAAACTTTGAATCATGTCAGCTACGCATATGTGCAGGCCAAAAAATGACGTACATCTGCTGCTTAACTTCTAATTTGTATCCATCTTCAAGACCTACAAAATATAGGCTAGTCCCCCCCCCCACAAGCTTGTAACTCCCTGCAACAGTCTAGTTTGTTTTGGTGAACCAGCTTATACTTATAGTAGTATATATAGAGTAGGTATTGACAGATTTGGTTAGTCTATTTAAGAATTATTACTGAAATTGAGTTATGTCTTTCAGCAACTTGGAAAAGGTACTTACAGTAGACTGTATATCTTCTTTCTTGAAATGCTTTCAGTCAGAACTTGTCTAAAAAAAACAGAAATCTTCCTCTTCCGGTGTTCCTGCTCTGGCTCTCAGTCAGCTGTAGAACTGACTTTGCTTATCAATCTGTTCATTCATTGTCTGTGAAGCTTTTACAACACCCTTGGGTCTCTTTGGTAGTGTATGCCTTGGATACCCATTCAGTGCAATTTTAAAGGCTGATAGCAGATTTTTTTAGTCCATTTTAGTCCATGGCCATTCAGCGTAACCAACCTGTTTGTAATTGACCTGTAATTGCTCTGTTTTTTTCTGATTACTGTCTTTGTTTCTTCTATAATGTTTAATTGATTTGAAAGTCAAAAAGTGCATTTTTAAAATTGGCAGCTAGCTCAATTTTTCTTGTAAGAAATGTTTATTATTTCAATGATGTTGTGCTCTGGAAATGGACATTGGAATTCAGTAGTATGGTTTGGAGCTTTGTTAGCTTATGCTATGAAATCATCATAACAGTTTTGTTAGCAATTACTAAACATGGGTAATAAAAGACTTCATGGTAGGATTTCTTGCTATATAATATTCTGTCTTACTGGTGAGGACAAGATAAATCCCTATTGTGGTTTAACCTCTGTACGAATCTGCGAGGATTGTTATTTTACTCACATTTTAGGTTGTGAACATGCTTGTCTGGAGGACTGTTTTCTGTGCCAAAACTCATCAAGCCCAATTTTAAGCCCAAACCCCACTATTGTAGCGGAGAGTCTCAGTTTGCTGCAGCATGTTACTTTTACTCTCTTTGGGTCCTAGACAGGCAGAAAAAATTGAAGAGGCTCTCGTCTCACATTCAGCTCTGCTTACAGAATGATAACTACACACACATGCCAAAGGCTGAGTTAGAACAATATACTGACTGCAAGATTTTGTCCTCTGTGTGTGTGTGTGTGCGTGTGTGTGTGTGTGTCTGAGGTATTACTGCAGACATGCTTGGGAGGTTTTCATCTGCTGAAGTCTGTTGCCTAAATCCTGCAGTGCGAGGGATAGAGAGGAAGGGAGAAAACAAGAAGGTGAAGCGTAGAAACCCGACAATGGGGAAAGTGAAGAAAAGAGTGGTGGAGAGAGGTGTTTTTAGTGGAATTAGATTGTTCCTGAGTGTGAGTCAGGCTCCATGCTTCAGCCTAATGGTGATGGATGGTCCACCACTTTGAAACAATGGAACACAGAGATGTACAGCACAGCAAGGCTTTCACATGCCTTCACAACACACTGTTTTACAACCTATGAGCTTTAAAGCTGAGTTCATGTTACCTGATAAGGTTCTTAAGATTGGTTCATTAAAAGCATAGTTAACACAAATCAGTCAAAACACCATAAAGGACATTGGCATTAGAACCAATGTCATGCTCAAGGCAATGTTGTGTAAGTTGTCTTATAAACAGACTATTTTATATAACCATTGAAGAAGAAGTGTCTTTTAACACATGCAATACACTCTGGAAACAAATTGTAAGTCAGATGTTCATATTTCATCACCTAGAGCTCACCTGAATGCCAATCGACGGGCGTCTTTGTTCTCAAACATTGAGTACAAACTCAGAAATGACTTTTGTAAGACATCAATTTCAGCACTTTGTGAACCAATTGCTCACTCACTGGTATTGATCAATACTGTTGTTTAAAACATCAAAAGAGTCTACAAAGAATCAGTGCACACAGGAATTAAGAGCACTTCGAGGTATGGTGCAGTGTGAGTGAATAGATGAGATGAAGTCCCAGGCTGAGAAGAGGCATGCACTGTGTAAGAATTTGCTACGTGTGATATATTGGTCACCAATAAAAATGTTTCAAAGCCAGTTAGGAAATGGCTCAGATTTATTTTGCACACATTATACCAGAATTGCAAGGTTTCCAGACGAGTGCTGAAATGAATAAGAACACACTCATAATGATAAATGTATTAATCTTCTCCAGGAAAAGTCCCTGTGATGTAATGTGTGTGTGTGTGTGTGTGTTAAATGAAATCAGGAGCTTATTGCCAAGGCAAGGAATGTTAATTATGGTATTCAATTACAAATTATGAAATCATATATTTCATATATTACCACTGGGAAATGTAAACAAAATGATCACAATGAAAATGAATTGTCCATTGCAGTTTCCCTCTACTTGCGTCGCTGAGCTTTATATTAACTGTATATATGCAAATGTAAATAATAGACAGCTACGCACTATTTCCTCAAGATATTTTAGCAATTACCAACATCCAAATGGTTAGTCTATGATAAAACTTTCACAGTGAAGAGGCTTCATATCTTTAAATTCTCAAATACGAAATACACTTTTCAGGGCTTCCCACCTCAGTCTTTGTCTACCTGAAAACCTCAGAATATTTTTTATATGCACCTAGCTTCAATGCGTAAGTCATTTTTTTCACCCATAGGAAATGTGAAACCACTTCTCTGCCTAGTCACTCAATAATTGCACATAATGATATGACACGCTTCTGCTCAATTCAATTTCTTTCACATCGACAGTGTTTAATAAAAATATCAACTTCAAAGGAAAATTTGGAGGTTGATATTTTACATAGATATATTCCTTACAAAATAATAGTTCCTCCATTCCCTGAAGGCAGGTAGACTTTTGTGTAATAGCATGCATGTCTGTCTGTATGTGTGTATGCGACCAGGGTCACAGTATATCCTTCAATGAATCATAACAAAGGCCATGACAAGTCTGCTTTGACTGCTGATCAACACCGGACGATGATCCTGAGACACTGTTGACCCATTCACAGCAACAAAAAACAACCTTGTTTTGCAGCCATTCTAAGTTGAACCCAATCATTTTCACACAGTCAACACAAAACCTCACTGCACTGAAAAGTAAGGCATGTATGAAAAGTAACTGCTTGGTTTTTATTTAACTCAGAAATGGCATTATAAGTGACAAAAGCCTTTACCTTGCTGAGGTGTTGTATTTCCTCTCCATGATGCTAGAATACATGACCTTAGTTCAACTTTGAACAGAGCAAAATATTACTACATAAATAGTAACTGAAAAGAAATGTAAACAACTTCTTACGTAGTCCAATTGACAACAATCAAAACCATTATGCTCAACTGGAGTTGTTTCTGATTTTTGTTTTTGTTGTTTTGATCAGACAACGTTGTGTTTTGACCAGGTTGTTGTTTAGGGCGACAACCTGGGCTCCTAGGATACTGTGAACACAGAATCAGTGATTTTCCTCATCCTCCTGTTTATGCTATGGCATGGAGATTGCTTTTGATTACCAAATCAGGAAGAATCTTGGTCACCTTGACACAGACTGTAAAGGTAGAAGTGGTATCCTGTTAATTTAGCATGAAGTCAGAAGAAAACTCCACATATTTTAATGTTAATAATGTGTTACATTTTTTCTGTTCTCTCAATACACAACATATACAGAAAGATGTGTATCAAGTGAATTCAAAATATTCAAACTTTTGAAAGTATTCCGGTAGAAAAGTTGGATGTGTAGTGAAAAAAAAAAAGCCTGAATAAATTTTGAAAGTATTTTGAAAATGTTCTAATATTGTATAGCAGAACTTTTCCAGACTACATCTGTTCCCTCCCTCAGTCAGTCAGGGCATCTGGCTGACATCCTGTGGTAGCACCACAATAAGAGGGAGAGCAGAAGTGGAAATAATTGCACCAACAGCTCTGTAGGCCTGATACCAGAGAGGGAGAGCTCCTGAAGCCGTTGTGCGTGCGTGCTGTGTTCCACTGTGTCTGAGCCATCTGTCCCATACTCAAGGAACTAACTCAAATTTGACTTGTTGACTCAAATGTGCACACTCAAAGATGATGAAAAAATAATGAGTATAATAAATTATATATTTGATTTAATAAATATATGCATTGTTTTTTGCACTTATATTTATATACAAAGTCATTTCATACTACAAAAGACAAATAATGTTTAGACATGCCACTATATAAAGTTGATAAACCCAAATTCTTAGCTTCTTTTGGAAAAAAAAAAGCAACAAAAATATACAAAAGGTAAAGCGATGGCATTATGGAACAATGATTCAAGGCACAGGTCATATTTTAACTGAGCTTCCAGTTGTGAAGATGTGTTGTGTCGAGAAATGATTGCTTCAACGGAAAGATGGTCACGTTACTGAATATCAAGGACAAAGAAGAACCAACCATAAAGAATATTTTCACCATCCGATTCATAGACATAGCTGTTGAGAGAGTGTAAGAGGGAGAGATCACAGGGGTTGGCTTGACCCTTTTGGTTCATGTACTAATATCGAATCATCACATGTTCTTAGCAGGAGTCTTTGTGAATGCAGTAGCTGAAATCTCAGCACAATAAACGGTTTGCTCCTGCCTGCACAATTTCATAGTGTTTTTCTGTACGGTGTTGGAAAAGCTGCAGGACAAACAACTGTGACAGAGGCTGTTGCCAAACCACATCTCTAGAATGTGCTTTTTATTTCTCTTAGATGAAAATATTTGGATAATGAGCAAAACTGAAGAAGATGAATGTAAATCATGTTCATTACATGTGTGACAGCTCTTACTTTGATAACTTGAAAAAACATCGCCTTGGCTTTCACTATTTTAAGTAATCTTAATGTTATGTTATAACCATGTAATCTGATGAAATTGGGTAAAAATGTGTACATTTGATATATCAATATAGATCATATATTACATGTTATATGTATACATAAATAAAACCCAGCATTGAACATAGTCTTTTCTACTCAGCTGTGCATGTACTGTACCTTGTCAGGCACATTTCTCAGTCTCTTGCTCAAAGCAGTGTTTCTGTGCGTCAGTGGATTGTATCCCTGCCGTAGCGTCTACAGATGTTAGCGTTGGCTGACGTCCTATCTGACACAGTGTTTCTACCTGGCAGTGGATGCAGGTGCTGTCCTAGCTTCTGTAGATGTTGGCTGAAAGTCCCTCTGCTGCATCATTGTTCTCCATCTGTTTACTTATCTCATTGCCATTGTCTAAATTGTCTATTTTGCTGTTTTGTCCAAGAATCTACTGCAAATTTTTCTCGGGAAAGTGAGCCCTAATGGGTTTAAGCTGTGTTTTATTTTGATGCAAACTGACTAATTCTGTACTGTCATTTATTATTGATTGTTAGATGTACCATAGATTGGCTCTTTTTCTCATAACCTTTTTAGATGAAAGTCTATAAAAATGTATGAACATGACTTGTTTTAGTCATTGTGTTATGTTGGGACAGTGTTGTGGTAGCTCATCACATCATACAAAGCATTTTCGGCTAGCTCAAATACAGAATTAACTGTTTGCTTCTTGGTATCCTTAACTTCACTCTCTATACAGTTTACAGTGTCTCATTCAGTCACTCTGCAAATTCAACACTGACCAGCTTCCCCCTTCTGCTTCTCTGGATTTATGGCGGATCACAAACCAATTTAACCTCTACTGTCAATCCTGATAAAATGACAAATGACATTCTTATCTCGAATACATTCGTACATCCCTCTTTCAAAGGCTTTAATTAAAATACAATTTTCTAAACTGTCCAAAGGCAGCCCAAGCAGCTCATCTAAGATTTTGAGGATGTATAAACTCTGGTCTTGAAGCTACAATATCTAATTCAAGGCAAAGTGGTACTACACCCTCCAGCTAAGGACAGTTTTTAAAGGAGATGTCATGTTCAGTACATGTTGATTACAAATTTTATGTCTCTCTCTCTGTCTTTCAGCTTCACTCTGCGATTCATTTTTCTGTTTCAGTTGTTTCTTTATTGATCCAACCTGGCCTTGGGGTCTTCTAAATAGATGCCCTCACTGTCAGTCACAAAGCGTAACCCATAAAACACACACAAACACGCGCACGCACAGTACGCAGAGACAGATACATGTACAGTGGTCCTTCGATGAGTCATTTTGCTAGGGGCTATGTAACATGCCACCTGCGTGTGTGTGTCTGTGTCTCCGTGTGTGTGTGTGTGTCTTTGTGTGTGTTCTGCCCTTTGCAAATGTATGTCTTATGATTAATTCCTGTCATTCAGCCCCATATTCCCCAAACCCATCCTCTGCATTTGGCTCTTTATCTCCCTCTCTATTTCTCCCTCTCTCTGTTTCTCTTGCTATTTCGCACTCATTTGCTCTCGTCAGTACCTCAGATTCTCCCTGACATTTTTCCCATAATCCTCCAGTACCAGGAAGTTAAGCCCTGCAGGGGCCAGACTGACATTTAGGAACTGCTCTCTAAGCAGGATGGCTGAACTGCAGACTTTTACATACAGGGACACACACACATTAATGCATAGGCACAAATACACACTTGTAGATACATCTACCCACATACTCTCACGCAAACCCTCCCACATACATACACAGATGTAGAGCAACTTGAGTATAGACCTACATCAGGAGACACATGCTTGAAACAAAGGAAATGCATCTTCAAAGAATTGGAGGCAACATGTGAGCCACATTTTATGCTGTCCAAGAAACAAAGAAATACAGACTGTTAACAATATTTAACTGCATTATCTATTGACCATAAACTACAAAGTACACCTTTAAATATTGAAGCAACTGCTCAGGCACCTCTATGAGGCTACATATGACAAAAGTCATCAATAGGACTCAATTAAGTGGATCATTAATGAATAAATTAATGTATCCATATCTGTAAGTGAAAAATCACTTCACATAAAGCTCATTTAAATGAATGAATAGAAGGACAGCAAAAAGCAAAGTACGTTGTAGAGTGTAATGGTATTCTCAAATACTCACAAGTGTTTGAGTTTTCCTTGCATCTTTTCTCCCAAAGTTTGTGTCAAATTACTTGAGTGAGTTTTGTTTTGTTTTTTTAATATATATATATATATATATATATATATATATATATATATATATTGGGGGCATTTTATGCCTTTTATTATAGGGACAGTGGAGAGATGACAGGAATTGAGGGGAGAGAGTGATGGGGAGTGACATGCAGCCTGTCTTGGCCACTTGTGCAAGTTTTGAGTAAGATTGCAATCATAACAATTGATTATGAAAAACGGTTCATTCAAGATTTAGAGTTGCCTTTAAATATATACAATTACTGCCTGTTCACACTGTGAATTCTCTATTACATGCCAACTCCTACTTACCCGAAACATCTGAATAATGAGATGCGTACATGCTTGCCATATAACTAATGCCGCATTCATGTCATATCGGAGTAACTGTAATTATGAGTGTCCTACTCATAATTACATCATAGCATTCACATCAATCTCCAAGTTAGAATTTTTTTTG
Source organism: Thunnus thynnus (assembly GCF_963924715.1). Taxonomy (NCBI): domain Eukaryota; kingdom Metazoa; phylum Chordata; class Actinopteri; order Scombriformes; family Scombridae; genus Thunnus; species Thunnus thynnus. The sequence continues at coordinate 14,754,402 of NC_089531.1, read as the reverse complement.
ATCGGATTAGTTAGATTTTTCTGCAAGCTCCTATATGTGTGATTTGGCACTTAATGATACCAAAGCGCCTGAGAAGTCAAGTCAAGACAAAGTCTGTCATTTATTTAATAGATATAATGTAGTTTGGTCAATGCACAGTATTTTAAACCCTCACTCAAGCAACTCAGTTGTCATACAACCTTCTTGAGTTGTCTGATGATGTGAACGCTCACAAATCCTTAACATGGGAAGCTTTCTGATCCTTCATCCTCCATTTATCCGACATAGTGTGAACGGGGCATAAGCCTGATTCTGTTTGTCTGTATGTTCTCTCTATATAATGTACAGTTTGGCATTTGGATCCAGTAAAACACAAAAACAGTGTCTCTCCTAGTATTTTTTAGGTCAAGTGTTGGCTTACTGGATAGCTGATTATGGCCAGTACAAATACTGTGATGGGTTTAGATACTTATATGAAAACTAACCTCTTGTGCTGTTAGTCCAAATGCAGTTTACCATTTACTTCCTTGTATTTACTTCCTTGTATAAGTTCACAAAGGTATATTACATCTGGTGAAACAGAGACATCAGTTATCTCAATGCATTTTTTAGAAGAATTCCAGCTATTTTAAGCTGCGTTGACTATGCTATGCTGTTGCCGTATCAATACTCACAACTACTCTAAAGTGCTGACACAAAAAGTAAACAAGCCAGGAGAAAAGACAAGAAAGGACAAAGAAGAGATTTTATGAAACATGGATAAAGTGTGCAACAAAACTTGTGGAAAGCCAGAAGGGAAAAAAAAAATTGTAAGAATGAAAGATATGACTTAAAAGTAGAATGGTGGAGGAAGCAGTGGACGAGCAGTGGACAGGAAGGGAGAGAGTGACTGAATCAGCAGTACGAGAGGTGAATGAAGAGAGTGGAATGAAATGGGCTTTTAACATGTTGGACTAGCCAGGTGGAGAAAATATTTCCATTCAACACAACAAAAACTCTGACGTTGTGTAGCTCTAAAGAAACTAACTGATTTAAAAATGTTACAAGCTTGAAAATGATTTTTTTTTTCTGCTTATAACTATTTGTAAAATGTGATTCGACTCCACTGTTTCATTTCACCTTCTCTGATTCAAGAATATGAAAAGAAATATGGCGGCTTTTGAAATTAGCCTTACTGGGTGAGATATTTCTCATCCCTTTCAGCTTCACCCCCCTCCCCCTAATAACAGCCTCTGGCCATGAAAAGTTTTACAGATGTGAGTTGGCAGACCTTGTGTGGTTGGGTTTCAGTGTGTGTGTGTATGTGCGTGCATGTGAGTGTGTGTGTATATTGGCAGACCTTGAGACCTGTCAGTGTCTCACTGTGTCAAATGAGGACGCTGGCATCCTGCCGACCCCTCATCTCCCCTCTATCTCTCTGACGCACTCTCTCTCTGTCACACACACATACACACACAACCTCACTGACAGTTAAGAAATCCCTGCACAGTGGCCTAAACTGGGCACAGATCTGAATGTTGCAAACTAGTTGCTAACTGCCCTGCAGATACTGTTTTATCAAACAGGCAGAGTTGTGCTATTTTGTTGCCTGGCACTTGATTGGGTGAGCCAGAAGATATGCCTCCTGCAAGTCAACTTGTTGCCCATGCTTTGCCTTTTAGCCAGGAGTCATTCCTACATGGGCTGCGCTCCAATTTGGCCTGCAGAGTAAGAGTGATTTCAGACCTGCACTCTTTAGTCTGGTTGTATTAGACTCTGGTTTGTTTTTTGGCCAGGTCTGAACACTGCAAACCACACACACAGCAGACCAAAACAACCATACTGAGATCCTTTGAAGACGTATTCTCCGTGCGGTGCCCGAAAGACTCTGGAGTGGCTCATTTGTGGTGGGAAAGTCATCCAACCTCAATCCAAACCAACTACTAGGCATACTCTGCAAGTTTGTGCTAAATGGCTCCCGTAGTCCGATGTGCGTTGCATACTGGGCTGCGGATGAGCAAAATCAACAGTTGCTAACATCTAGCCAGAGACTGAATTAAGGTCCGACCTGGACTAGAACAACAAAGAACATTGCATTTGGCCAGAGGACCTTTAATATCAGGAACCTTCTTTGTGTGTTGATGTTCTCGCTCCTGTCCTAGACACATCTAACAAATGAGTGGATTGAACATTCTTACGTGGCTTTCAGTGATGCATTTTGGTTCGTCATATCTACTTCAGTCACTTTCTGTATGTACAAATGAGGGAACACAATGGGTGCATTCAAGGAGAGACTGTCCAAAAGCTGTGCATCTGTGTTATCCATATGATTCATCACATGGATAACACTTTTGTTAGTCTAACTAATGTGTGAAAGTGTACCGATCAGCTGTTCATCCAATTTGACCACTGGTGGAAAATCTACTCAGCAATCAGGTTGAATAATGTGATCAGGTACAATTCATCAGTGTGCTATTTTCAAGGTCAGGAAAAAGAAAACTATAATTTTTAACATTTTATCACAATCTTTGGTTGTGTTCATCCTTTACACTTATTTGCAGTTGTGGGCTGTATCTTTTTTAAAGTGTGTTTCTTTTTTTTTTTTTTTTGTAAATTTTGTAAGCCAATCGTACCGAAATGGTGAGATGATCTCAGCTGAAATAACGAGGGCCTGTCAATCCCCCCAACCTGCTGCTCAGCTCCGAAACACTGCTGGGCACACACACAGAGAGCCGACTCTTACTAAGTGCTGTGTACAGTTTTTCTATTTTCCACTCTCTAAGTTTAAATTTGCTTTAATGAAATAGCAGGACTGAACCTGGATCTTAAAAAGAAATGTGCTTGTAATATCCTCACCAGCACTGTAAGTGATATTATAATGAATTTAAGTTAAATTAAATGAAATCTATTCAATTATCCTCATGAAATTGATTTTGGAAAGATAAAAAGGACGATAAACCATTTGTATCTCACTAATGTGCCAAGCTGTGCTCTACATGCCAGGTGAGAGCAGCTTCTGAGGATACACAAAAAGTGCTTGCACAGCTTTTTAGGAACAGTTTTTATTAACTTTAAAAAGGGGCCCAGACCTCACTGCTATAAAGAAAAATTGTATTTTAAATATTTTAACCTTTCTCCTTTTTATGGTCTTTGAACTTGAACCCGTCATGTGTGCATATGCACCTGCCAAATTGGTACATATTAGCTTTTTTTTTACACTCTTAATGTATACAAGCTGCCATTCTCTGATGGTACAGATAGTTATTTAGAGATTACACTTGATCAATCTTTATTTTGGACCGAAATATTACAGATTATTTCAGATTTGCCTCTTCTAAAGTAATGTTCTCAGAAAATATTGTCCTGTCCTCATGGCCACCCACTGCAAAGTAAAAGAGAAGGTGCTACAGTAAATGTGGAGGTTGGAGGTGGTGAAGAGCTTCAACTGTTGCTTGGTCCAGGCTTTAAGTTTGCTCCCTGTTTAGGAATAAGGACATGTTCAGACTAAAGGGCTTTTTACACTGCATATTCTTAGCCCTGGGCTAAGATTTGGTCCTGGGATAACTTAGTCCCTTTTCACACACACATTGCTAACCCAGGGTTAACCTAAGCCCGGGGCAAAAGGATTCACGCTGCACTTCTACTAGCCCTGAATTAAAAGTCCGTTGTCATGTGCTCCGTTATCCGGAGCACATGACTAATGTTTACATTCTACAGTGACACGTGACTACTCCATTGCTTACTTTAGCCCCGTTTCACACTGGCAACTTTTAGCACCGTGTTTAGTTGATTTCCAGGGGCTAACCCCGCAAACTCAGGGCTAACCCTGCTCTGGAGCAGGGCCACTTAGCCCACTTTGGAATGAGCCAGGATTGTGTTAGTGTGAAAGCTTTCTTAGCTTTTAGCCAGAGCACAGTCAGCCTTACCCTACCCAACCCGATTAGACTAAACTCAAGTATAATTTGGACCCGGTCCAGCTCGGGTTCTGGATCAGGTCTTGATTCTGGGGAACAGAGTGGATCCATGAGGACCCCTAGTTCAGACAGACAAAGGCACTGTGTGAAAGAAAAAAGGAAAAAGAAAAAAAAACGATGCAAAGGTCTGTGGCAAAAAAGCGCAAGGCTATCCAGCAAAAAGTTTAACCTGGCTCAACCTTTGCCATAACGCAGTGCAAAACCATCCAACAAGACTGTGTTTGACTATTAGATACATGCAAGTGCACATTCCTGATAGACTACTTTGTAATTTGAACTCCAAATGTCCACTCACCAAACAAAAAATGAAATGACTGCTGCTGTGATAATTTGCCATAGTTGTAAAATCCCTCACCTCAAATAATTGACCTCACCAATGCCTGGTGAGAATTTTCTTTCTTTTTTTTTTTTTTTTTTTTTTCAAAACGCTGGGTATAATTTACATTTATTTTGCCTGGTCCAGTTTTAAATATGTCATATACTGCAGAATGTAATTTATTCTTGACAAACTCAGTCTCACACACACTTACTTTAACATCATATGACATCTGGACAATGATGTGACCTTCCAATATGTAACAGACAGTTGCCACAGGGAAAATAAATTTATAGTCATCACGCTATCTATACTCTCTCTCTACTGTTTGTGCCCTCTTTCTTTCTACTGTGTTCTCTTGTCTTTCTACATTGTCTTTCTCTCATAAGTCTTCCTGTCTTTCCTCAACCTTTTTTTTGTGTGTCTGTCACTTTATCTCAGTCTGTCTCTGTTTCTCTCGATCTGGCTGCTAGGAGAGCAGATGGCACTGATCCATAACTTAGTTAAGTGACTGATTTTAATGAGGAAGGACATACACACACAGAAAGACAGCAAGAAGGATGGAGATTAAGAAAGAAAACCAGATGAGAGCCAGAAGATTCTCGACACGTGGAATCACAGCTCGGTCAGGCAACACTTCATTTGCAAAGTCTAAAACCCTTTATGACAACAAATGATAATAAAGAAATATCTGGCCTTCAACACTCTGTTCTCCAATGTGCCCTACACAAACCATGCAGCATATTGAAGACTTGGCAAGAGGCTGCAGTGTATATATAATTCTCACACTGTCAGAAAAAAATCATTACACACTGCTCAGGGACAGGAACAATGAGATGCAGTAAGCTAGATAGATAGCTAGTAAGTTAAGTCAGCTAATGTTAAGAGGTAACCATCTGCATTACAAGTCAGTGTGGTGTACAATGTATATTTAGAGCCTGCAGTAATATGTAAGATAAACTTACATTAGCAAGATAAACTTACATATTAGCATCTCTATCACTTATTGCTCCTGTCTCCCGTTAATTGAGTGATAAGATGGACAAGGCTAAAATCAGCAGAGCATGGACGCAGCATCAAGGCAGCCAGCAATCACAGTGGGTTTACTCAATCAGTGTAGAAAGGAATAAGTTGCAGGGATGTCAGAGAAGCTTGATAGATGCAGGTAATCAGAAACCTGGATAATAAGAGACTCATGAATACAGGGATATGTATTACCAGGTTTTTGTATGTTCCAGGGAGACATCATATCCTGAAGAAACAGGATAAGAATTATAACTCGAATACTAGTGTGTGTGTGTGTGTGTGTGTAAATGGACCAAACACTCCTCAAAAAACAAATATGCAAAGTAACATTCTTTAAACTTGATTAGCATTGAGAATTATTAAAACATTTTTGATGAGGAAAGGAAGGTAGGTGTTTTGCATAAATTGACTAAACAGTATTGGGTAGATATTTCCAGCAGTGTGTTGATCAGGTGCTGCATGATAATGGGCTTTTTTTTTCATATGGAAAACCTGCCTTTTAAAACCACAAAGGTTTCTCGTTGTAATCTCAGTTTCTTTTCATTGAAATTGAGCGTCTCCTGCTTTCCTCATCGAGGACATGCAATTTGTACTCTTCATGCCACTTCTAGCCAGTGTACAGCGGCACAGAGCCTTTGAAATTTCCCAATTGTGCAGCAGCTCTGCAGGTTTTACATGCTGCAGTCTGTATCCCCTTGCTTGATACGTTGGTTTAGCTTCGTCTTTCCTATTCTACTTCAGGGATTTACAGTGTAGTGTCCCATGGGGAATGAACGGGCAGGGGCTAAAACACTTTCATGGGGGTGTCTTTTGGACAATAGACACACTGTTCTTTGGATCTGCTGTGTTACATGTACAATAACTGTTATAGACCCAAGCTGTTTCATTGGAATTTGGTCTAACTCCAATCCCGAATATCTGATCATAGACAGGTCAATACTTTCATCAAGAGATTAGACACAGATTAGACTCGGCCTCAGGGGTGCAATCCTGCCTTCAGGGGAGCTCACAATGCTTTCAGATAGACTCCAGCTAATGGTCTGATTTTTTTCATTTCATATTACACCTATATGAAGTGACATATTACACATTTTCTCCTGACAGAAAATAATGTAGGCATCAGGCTGTTGTAGAAAAACAATTTTTTATGGCCTTATTTTCTGTCAATAACACATTTTTTTTTCTGAACTCAGCATCTAATGAAGACCAAGGTCAACTTTATCACTGTAGAATACAAGCATGAACAACAGCATGCAGCTGTAGCCTCTTTTTTTGTTTAATATTCAAAGGCTGACAAGGATTTGCAGGAGAACAAGTATCAGCATTAAATAGTGCGGACTAAAACAGACATGAGGCTTAGGAACTGTTAGGGTTTCTAAGCTCTGAAATCTTCAGGTTTTAGATAATGTGGTGCAACAAAAAGCAAGTTTTATTTTCGATTGATGAATTAGGGCAAATATTGAAAAAGGGCTGTACATATACATGCAATACATGTGGTCAAGCCAGCTTGACCAGGTTATGTTACAGGACAAATTTCACAACTATGCCCAAAGAATTCACTGCACACAAACTTAATTTCTCTCTTAATTCCTCAGCCTCAAAACAAGAGGGATTTAAACAGAAAATGTATTTTTACAATGTTTCAAATCAGGAAAACTGTGTTTAGATTTAAAGAACATCAAATATTTAAAATATAAAACGTACAACATATAAATGAAAAACAGATAATCAAAAAGAATAAAATAAGAAGTACAATTGGTAACTAAATGTCAGGACTACTACCAGAGTGGAGGGGCTGCAGCTGTTTACAAAAGGAGGTTTTGTCGAGCCAATGGCCTTTTACTCATACCACTCTCCAACACAAATGAAAAGGTACACTTAAGGTGGAAATGGGAGAAGACGTGACCCCATTGTGCTGTCCCACAGCCAATAGTTTATGCAGGTAACGTCTAAACCCCAAGCAAATAATCTCCAAGCCAGGTGACCTATGTCTGACTTGATCTATGATTAAACAAGCATAAAACGTAACAAGACTTCCCAGCCACCCCCAATTGTACCTGCAAGCAGTGCTGAGGGCACATTTAACACAAGGGCTGTGCAGCACAATGTAGGTCTGAAATGCTATTTACAACTTTGGGATCTGAATGAATAAACAAAGCATCAGCATCATGCTACAGCTCACACAACGTACCTCGCCCAGGAAACGAGCAGGGCTACCACAGCAGCAGCAAAATAGCGAGATCAGAGCTGCTCTGAGCAGTATCTGTTTGCTGTGAAGTAGGCGTGTATATTTAACCTGCCAGTCACATATAGAACCAAGAAAAGGTAACAGAGCGAAACCTCTGAAGTGTAAATATTTGAAATATTACTATTACCACACATGTATCCATGCACAAGAACACACAAAAAAATCGACACAGCCAAACCTACAAGACTCTACCTGTCCTCTATTTGTGATGATGGCAGTAAATTAGAAGCAGACAATAGAAGACAATGTTCCTCAGGAAAATAAAAAAAAATCCCAGATCAGACTATCTACTATCCTTTCCTCTTTTCAGACTGTTTAAGTTTCTCTTCTCACGTCTTTCCTTTTGTTTCCCCTCCTTTTTTCATTTTTCACTCTTCATTTTCATCATCCTCTGCTTCCCTCTCATCTCTTTCACACCTCCTTTCTCCCTCCTCAGCTCCCTTTTTCTCTTAACAATGGGTGGCTGAGCTTGAAAAAAGTATAGCGTGTATGTCTAAATCTCTTAGTTGTAAACCGAGAACCAACAGTTGTTATAACCCTCTCTGTCTCCCTCTTAAACACAAACTTAAAGGGGTTGTTAAAGGATGGAGAGCACGTCTCGCTGCTGCCTCAGCATCAGCTTTCTTAAATACAGTAAAACATGAGACAAAGATGAAGATGTAATGGTACATTACATCAGCAGAAGACAGAGGACATGACAAACAAAGATAAAAATATGTTTCTTTTAAGGCCTTTGGCTCAAAATTTGAGCCAACTGTTTGGAGTCCTATAAACACTCCAGTTTACACTTGAGGAGCTTTAAAGACTTTATTTTAGACAACTTAACACCTCGTTTTGGAAATGTTTTGCAAATCATTGAAAGGTTCTCACTTGAGACATGTTCATCTCCCTATCGCATCATGTCAGGCTTGCTCATACTGCATGAAAACAATTCAAACCCAGTCTCCTGAAGCATAAATTAAGCTGTTATGTTCAGTTTATGTTTCCCACGTTGAAATAACTCAAGTTGAAATGTGAGCGATAGTTTAAACCCAGTGAGTGGTAGAAAAATGATAACACTTCCTAATTGAAATCACTGCTCAGCTTTTACCTACGTCACTGATAGTATGGCTGCTTTTGCATTGAAAATGACAACATAAAAACACAGATCATGATCATTTTAAAGTTCATGACAGTATTCAGCCCATGCAGTCAGGCTATAAAGGGAAGTGTGTGAGGTGGACCATGCATACAAAATATTTCTGAATTCTCTCCCAGCTGGCAACAGCTAATACTGCTGCTGGGAGGAGGCACTGAGGGTTGGCTGGTAGTTGTAGCCTGATGGGCTCTTTGGCATAACTTTGTGAAATGAGCCAATGACTGAAGGTCCTCCACTGAAATGACAGCATGTCATGGAGAGGGGTGGAGGTCATTGCCCATTATAACAGAGAGTTTTGCTAACATCCTTTCCTCTAACACTGCCAGTAAGCTCAGGTCCAATGTCAGAGCTAGTGTCTTTCTCTCCAACTCGCTCAGACTCCATGTGTCCCCTGAGTTGACGTCGCCAGGCCTGCAGCATATAATAGCACAAAAAGGACGCTGGCTGCAGCACTTTGATAGAACATGCACAAGGCTGTATTGTACAAGTTGAGACACAAGAGCCTCCTTAAGAAGAAGAGCCTGTTCTTTGTACATAACATTGCTGCTCTAATCCATTTTTCAGTCCAACTGTGAATCACTTTCACTCGTTCTTTCCTTAAAAGTTTATACTTCACTTTTTTTTTCAAATGTTAATCAGGTTTGCACAAAAAACTTCAAGTCAAGTATACACAGTCTCCAATGAAATTGCTCTCAGCTGGGAGTAGCTTTCTCCAAGGATGTCAACACTGAGACTGATAAAATCCTCAAATTTCATTTTAAATCACTTCCCCTTCTTTTGAATCGAAATACATGTGGTTTATTTCAAACACTAATAATTGTCTACTCACCTTGTGTGTCTAACAGGGAGAGAGAAGATAAGAAGCAAATGAGAGTTGGTCGATGACCTTGATGTCCTTGATGAGTCCAAGAGGGAAGGTACAGTAACAAATCTCTGTGTGAGCCTTTAGTGCTTCATTTTCTTTCGCTTTTTACATTAGGAACAGGTTACGGCTGAATTGAAAAGTCTATATTTGATTAAGACTGATAAAAACACAATAATGTATGGTAAGACCTAGGAAAAAACAAACTAAACACTCATTATCACACAAATCAGCCATAATTGACCAGGTGAAGGCTACAAATTGCACAATATGAAGTGAAGCAGCATTTTCTTTACCGTCTTTTTTTTTTTTTTTTTTACTGTTCTTGAATGTATTATTGCACAAGTTGCCACAGAAAAACAAGAGGTTGTGAATAAATCATCTTTCCTTGAAGACAGTTTCAACATACCTTGATATATCAGATACATACCAACACTAGTTTTGAAGTATTCTGATTTATGATCTTAACGGACATCTTCCAGCCCATAAGAAAGGAGTATCTCCCGTGAAATGGAAAATACTGATGTGTGCAGATGTATTTATCTTGGTTAATTTGTGACATGGTATTATGCTACAAATCCTACTACACAGCAGATGTGTAGTGTCCTCTCTGGGTGACAGTGATCTTCCTTGTAGCTTCATGTCTGCCAGAAATTTATTTGAATCAGAAGAGAAATCCTGTGAAGCTACATCCCAAACAAATCAGCAAACCAGCACGTGTCGTGCATGCCTTAAATTTGCATATTCGTCAGGAAGTAGACCCTACCGAAACTAATTCGAAACTATATCATATACATTTGGTGAATACAGGTACACAGAATGACCATTGCTATAAATATAATAAAACATATTTTGTTAAAGACAAAAAACAAATATGTCAATGAGAAAAATGATCACTGGTATTATCAGGTGAATCCATCCACCCGACTTAATGCTTGACGATCGATTAGCAGTTATAATCTCTAATGTTTTCAAGGTTAAAGAGCTTTTAATGCCTCCAAGCCCTTTATCAGCAGACAATAAACTCATTCAGATTCCCATCTTGTCAACAAACAAATCATGTGAGGAAAAAATGGAGCAGAGGTGATGAAATAAGTGAATCCATACTGTAACATGTATCATATGTATGGACAAAAAAAAATTAATTGACAGGACGAGTGGGTATGGCAGCATCTCTGATGATGGAATAAAGGATTTGACTTTGAGGCTTCATGTTCTACATTGGTAATCATCAAAACAAAGATTCTTGTTATATGAATAAATAATGCATTAATGATTTAAGAACTACCTTGACACTTTTCTTGAGTGGTTAGCTTCAGGTTATGCTAATAAAATTGATGGTTTTATTGAAGAGGCAAAATCTATTAATAATATCTTAGGGAGGCACTGAAACGCATCAGATTTGTTTTTTTTATGCCATAAATGAACATCAGTCTACGGAATAATGAAGCATGGACTGTGAAAATTTAGTGAATTTATATTTTTAAAAATCCATTATATTGCTACTGATTTAAGTAATAAGGCATAATTTAGCTAAACTGCACTGTTTTCATCTCAACAGCACAGTTAAGGAAAATGAGCTCTGGAGTGAAAGGTTGGGTGACTGAATGGATAGATGAATGCAGGATGGATGGCTGTTTGACGGAAGGGAGAACGAGCTTTGAAGCATGGATGGATGGATGGATGGATATATGGATGGATGGAGGTGAGGGTAAAGCAGGGAGGACAGGAATGGATGGAGAATGAGGCACAAAATCAGAAACTTGGGGAAGTAGAGATCAAGATGAGACCACATCAACCACTCTTTCTCATCTCTGTCTCTCATTTCTTTTTTGAAAGTCTAAAAACTATGACCTCAGTAGTGTTTTGTGAACAACATAAAATCATTTTTAAAAATCTGTCTGTTTGAAACACATAACCAGGGTATATCAATGAAACAATGTATACATCCCAGCTTTTAATAATTCACCAAACTAGTTCAGTTCATGAATTGTAAGTAGTCTATTGTTTGCAGAGTTTGTCTTTCATCCAGGCAAATAGAAATAACCTAATTGCATGTTTTTTCTCTGCATCGCCATTTAATTTGATTGTAGCTTCAGAATACATCAGGCAAATAAAACTCAGGCAGAAAACAGAGAGAAAAAGAACTAAACATATGCTTATTTTCTTAACTATATGCAATTAAAGTCAAAATTATCCTCATAGTTCTGAACATAGTCTGAGGATGCTGTTAGAGAAGTTTGCAACATGTTCACCATGCAAACAATTACATTATTGAAATCTTATTTTGGGTGTTAGCTACAAAGTTTCAAGTTTAGTTCTGAGGATGTATCACTAATCCCTTAGATTTTGTGTATGACACATACCGTACATTTTAACTGTATATATTGGCCGATTCATCTTTTTCATGCTATTTATAGTATTGTTTTGTAAACAGGGGTGGACAGCTCACAACCTACAGTGTTTATATGAATTATTAAATAGCGGGAAGGATGAGAGACAGTCAGAGAGAGAGAGTGAAAGAGAGAGCATGGGAGATATTGCAGAGTGGGGTGAGATTCAGTCTCTAGGAAACAAGTTTGGAAGGAGTCCAGTGATTCCAGTGGAAGGGTTCTTCAACCTCTGCAACATCACTAAACACAATCTGTCTGGAATCTTTAAACCTGCATCCTGTTGTTTGTTTATTTATTTATTTATCTATTTATTTTTATATCCACTAACCTGAGTTACACTCAAATATTCAGTCTGACTTGTTCTACAAAGCAAAGGTGTTTTTCAAATAGTGATTGGTTACCAGCAGCAATACCAAGGAGAAAGAGGTTGGCTGCTGCTCAGCACAGCGAAAGTCTTTCTTTTATTGTTCTATTTTGTCTGTAGTGTTTGCCTACGGCTATGTCAACACTGTCTTCTGCAATTTACATTTACATTTATGGACTACAAATTTTCAACAGCTAATACATTTTGTAACATTTTGTTGTGTTTAGGCAGCCATAGTACTTGGATAAGGATAGAGAAAGATTGTGGTCTTTGTTAAATTTTTAAAAAGTTGAAAGATGAATTGTTTTTTTCTCTCTTTCTTGTTGTCATGTGTAATTCCTGTGGCTGCTTTGAAATACTGTGTATGTATTGATCAAGTTGGGTTTGTATTGTATTGTGAAACCTTCCATAAAGGGTATAAATTATGCAAAACATTCAGCTGAATGGAAAAAGCCATGAACATTGTGCAGCTTTGAGTTAAAACGTCATTACATACGTGCAGGTTCCACTCAGCACCTCCTACTCCAAATGCCTTTCAGTGTTCCTGCTGCACATTTCATGTAAGCACAAGACAGCAATTTGCAACTGATATTGCAAGTTTCAAATTCCCCATGCTGAATTACAAAAAAAGTAAATGGGCTGCACTGGGTTTCTACACCTCCTATCTGGACTGTGCAATTTCATCTCTGTATGTGCTGTAATACGCTACCTGCATATTAATGCTCCAATCTAGATTCAACGCACATTGATTCTAAGCATCAGTATTGTCTGAAATAAAACATCCCCCTAAAAAATAATGAAAAAGACCTGCTCTCAGATTGATGGGTACTGAAGTATAAAACATGAAAAGAAGGTTTGAATGTGTTTGTTGAGGTCAGAGTTTCACTGACACACCAACACCACCTTTAACATCTTCCATACCATTAAAAACTGGTATTGGGATGGTTTAATATGTTTAACATTGTATTCTGTGCTGTGCACTTCAACAATGAATATCAGCAAATACTTTGTTACATGTATATTATCTCTTATTTGACAGGTTTTAGGTTTTGTTTCATCTTTTCAAGGAAAAGAAAATGGGTTGAAGGATGCACACACACAATGTTTGGACACACAGACACACATACACAGGTCCCTTGGCTTGACATAATAGCTGATATGCTGGGTCACGTTCAGAAGACACTGTGAGTGTGTGTTTGTATGTGTGCGAGAACAAGTGGAGGACATGCAGCCTGGAGCAATGAATTCCAATAGCTTGGTACCCTACGGATACACACATATACACTCTTGAAACTACACGCACACACACACACTAATTCAAACCACAACACTAACACACAGCTTTGTATACAGCTGGAAACTAAGCAATGTTTTATTCAGAACAATACAGGAGCCTAAAGAAAATGCTAATGAAGAACTTTAAGATTTTTTTTTTTTTACATCCGGCATACTCAGAGATGGATTGATTTGTTATGTGAGTTTGGGAGGGTGTGTTTTTTTTGTTTGAGTCTTTGCATTGCATTATTCAATAGATAGCCACAAACACACACAAAGCTGAATACTCGGTGGGGCTTCAGGACAAATACGAATCCATGACATTGCTTAGAAGGGCTTTGGTGTTTGTTGGATTTGTTGGCGTAGTCAGGGTAAAGTGCTTTGCTTCAAGGACAGATAAGGTGTCAAGAAATTGGCTTAATCTTAACCTGTCTGACTAGTGACAAAGATTGCATTTCTGAAATTTAGCCTACTGTCATCCCTCATAAATGTGATTACAGCGCAATAAACATTAGTTTGCTGATCTATCAAAGTAAGTAAACTCACTATTAAGACAGCACTCAAATGCCCAAAGATTTCAGTATCTGGGCCTCATATCCAGTGCATGGTGGGGTTGGCTCCAACTCATATCAACCCAATCATTTCCAAAAAAGCACACTTATTAGAGAACCAGAATTTAGCAACTGAGACCATAATGACTTGTTGAAAAAAATTATTGATTTAACATTTCTGCTGAGAAGTTGACAATTTTTGAATGGGAGTAAATTGAAGTGAGGGATGGGGCTGTGAAACACACACACACACACACACACACACACACACACAAACACAGACTTAAAAGCAAAATTGACATTGTTTCTCATCGTCAGGTTGTGATCTTAATGTTTTTATTCCAATTTGCTTGGCCCACAAGCTTGCTGTTAGCAGTGCCTCCAGCTATGTGCCTTTTGATTTGAAGGAGGCACACTAATAATGCCAAGAGGCCATTTCAGGCAAAGTGAGATATGTAATTTTTTTTTCATGCCAATGAATGACACAAATTCTTCTAATTTTTGTGTGTCTTACTGCATCCTGCAACCTGCACGCCATCTTTGTATGTGTAATTATTCATACATATGTCTGTGTCTCTCTTTCAATGCAAAAGAAAAAGATCGAACTTAACAAAAGGTGTCATTTATTGAGACAAAGTGCAACAAAGTCCTGGTAGAAAGTAAGTTGGGGTGGATTGACTGGTCAATAAAACATCGGACCATGAGTCAACATTGCTTTTTTTAACCATGACCACTTGATCGTCCCCTAACAAAGACGACACAAGTCTCTTAACAAAGTTGTAATTTCTATCCAAACCACAGTGTTTTTCTAACCTTAACAATTTACTTAATTTGACCCAAACCATGATCTTTCCCTAACCCTAACCAAGTAATTTTTGTGCCTAAACCTATCCAAACCTTAACCATAACAGTGTCACATCATAAAACTGACTGATTTATAATCGTTTTAGAGGGCACAGACAAATGATGTTGTCCTGCTGGTAGGGGTGTCATATCAGAAAATGCTTCTATGCGTCGTTCTGGAGTGCATGGACCAACAACATATTTTGTTGTTTAATTTGGTAAACCTGTTGCATTTAATGCATAGCATTGTTGGATTACATAATATTGTACACAGGGCTCTATCTTTTATTTCCACCTCTATTCAGATACAGGTATGTTTCAAAAGCAACACCCAAAAACAACAACAACAACAGGAAACTATTGCCAAAAATCCTCCAATTCAGATCACATTTTTTATAGGAGGCTTATACAGCTGTCTCCATCTCAGCCACGCTCTGCCCTCTCAGAAACCTCTGCCACTGATCTTCACTAACATACTTAAGAGCCTTGAGGCTTCTGGTTTTGACCACTGGAGCACAGAACATCTTACCCCCTAGTGGGTTGTCTCACAAGATGCGAATCAGCCACATTTTTATGTCTGAAGAGAAACACTTTGTTACTGTCTGCACCAGCTGTTTGCAGGCTCCAGCTTCAGCTCCATCACTCATGCATTAGAACTACCTGAAGCGTTCTCTTCCTGAAATCAGTTTTTTCTGTTACTTGCACTCATTAACCAAAGACTCTGGCCTTCATTTATCTCTTACCCATCTGTATTCTTATAATGTTCTACTCTAGAGTAAATGTAGTCGATAAGCCATGGAGAGGGTGAGTGAGGGAAATATGAGACAGGCAGAGAACTAAACTTGAACTTCAGGAACATCTAAAAAGAGTTTTCAATACACAAAGCACTTACCACAACCAATCTAACACTACATCTGTGAAATTTTATGGACCCTGAGGAAAAAGTTGGTATAAACATTGGAAGCACATAACATAGCTTTCTGACAACATTACTGTTCATCGCATTGACCGTGTCAAAATCATGAACCAGAGGATTGTGGACAGATGGAGAAAACACAAGGAGATCACTCACATCCAACACTAGAGACCAACCGTAAACAGAGATACTGTAGGGTTTATGAAAGCAAATAGGTTAATCTTTAGCTTGTAGGATTTGTAGTAATATAAGTATATCACAGTTACATTATGTCAGTAACCTTTAATTTGATAACATTCAGATTTCTACACATATTTCCCCTCTATGCCTGGCAACTAAAAAAAAATAAAATAAATGTTAACTTTAAAGAAATCAATAACTCATACTTAATGCATTCAGTTTCTATTTCTTCTTTCTGGAGCTTCTTCATACAGTCAGGATAGTTTGCTGCATGTCCTAAATATTTGCAAGACTAGGCACGCTACTTTACTTGGGGGGTTACACACAGAATAAATTAATTATTCAATGATATGTAAGCAAAATGATGCTGGTCCTGAAAATCCAGGGGATTTTCTTTCCTACTCGGGAGTGTGGGAGTATGTGTATTAATTTTTGGGTGATTATCAGAAATTCTTAGAGAATTAAAGCATCTGTGAATGTTTTTTGGAAGTGCTTGATCCCAAATCCTCTGACAGTGCTTTTCTGTCAAAAATGCCAAGTGGGTACACACAATTAGGTGGCAAAATGTGGATGATAGGCAGATAAAATGCATTTCAATTCACTACCTTGATTGGAAATAAGTACGTTGTGAACCAAAGCTATAGGTCTGTATCCCCTAGTCATATAGACACAACAGATGCTAGACCCAAGCAGAGGATGTCATGAATCATTGTGATGTTTTAGCCTGTCAAGTTACATCCAAACATGCTGGTGGTCCAGCTCTAAACCTGCAGCCCTCCTTACCAGTGCTTAAACATGATCTGCCAAACCAATGACTAAGCAATAAAGCTGCCTTGAGTATTAACAGTCAACGTCTTTCTCTCGGGTGCACCAACCCCTGCCCTCCCTCATGTACTGGCAGGTGTAAGACTGCTTCGTTAAGTCAGCGGTGTCTGGTTCATAGGTTTTCTCTGAAGGCTCAGCAGGAGGATGGAAGTTCAAAACAGCCAGCTGGTACCACAGTGATGATGCTGCCAGATTATTAATAATCTGCACCCATCCTCTCTGTGACAACTTGGAAAGCAGCCACTTTCATTTAATCAGTTTGGAACCAAATTATAGTGACAGTCCTTCTTGTTCATTTAGATGCCAGTCTCTGAGCATTCAAACACCTCAAAACCCTTACCCCCTCTTTGTTCAACTGCAAAGCCACTGGGATTTATAGCAATGCTCTCCCCTTTCAAAGTTGTAACTGTTTGTTCTCTAGGAGAGTCCTTAAAGTGGACATCACTCCTGAATGCCTTGCCCCACCTGTACAGGCCCACTTACCTTAAATAGACATGAGGCTCCAGCATTCAATAATTCATTTCAGGGACATATTTGTCTCCAAACCCATGAGCAGTCAACATGCTGAATAAGTATGGCACACTCTGTTTTATCCAGACCTAAAATACCAAAGGTCTTACATGACAGTCTTGCCAAATTCATAATTTTTTTACCACAATAAAGAAATGACAAAAAATGAGTAACCTGATTGAGTATATGTTGTCCTTTTTACCATTGACCTCAGAAAGGTCTATTTGCAGGCTTGTGGAGTACATTTTAAAATACTCTGAAAGCCAAGTCACTGTTCTTCATCTCCTCATATTGGTACACCAAGTACACTCATGCAACACGTCATGCCAGTTCTGTCCAGTGCTGCCTCAGACCCTTTTAAAAAGTTCTGGCTAGTGGTTGACCCCCTGAGACAATGAATTTCTTTAATTCATGAGAGGCATTGAATAAGTCCAGTACAGTGATTTAGCTCTGTGTAAGGCACGGTACAAGAACAGATTGTACTTTTTACTCCCCTGCATTTATAAGATAAGAAACTTTATTGTCATTGTACTGCTGTGCAAGACAACAACATGAGATTATGATGGCACTCCCTAATATTAAAAAATCAAAAAAACAAAAAGTCAAAATAAGACAGGCAACACAAAATACAAACAAGTATTGGTAGCAGTGTAAGAATAGAGTGTAAACAAGTATAGCATATCGCACGATAGAGAGTTCAGTCAGTGGGGGGAGTGGTTTATGTATATATGTGTGTATATGTGCATTTGTGTGTGGGGGGTGGAGGGTGGGGATGTGGGATGGGGGGGGGTAGTTTGTAGAGGTGGTGGGCAGGGTGGTAATGGGTCATGGATGATGTTGTGGGCCCTGCCCCGACATTAAGCCTGGTAGATGTCCTCGACTGCCGGCAGCTGTGACCCAATGATGTTTTGGGCTGTCTTGATGACCCTCTGCAGAGCTTCCTGGTCCTTCCTGGTGCAGCTGGCATATCACACTGTGACACAATATGTTTATCTTGCAGCTGCAGTTCTTGATTTCTTGATTTCACATATGCCATAATATGATTAGTTCATTTAGAACTATGCATTGACTAGAATACCCAACAGTAAACAAATACACTTAGTACCACGTTGGTACTAAGATAAGAATGAAATGAAACAACTTCACTGTGTCGCACTAGAGTAATGTAATTTTTATGTAGTTTGAACATGAAGAAAGTACTATATTTAAGCTTCAGGTCTTGAATTTCACACAAGAAGTGTGTCAGATGGAGAACACGGGCTAATTGACAAGAGAGCTCCCTATCCAAACCTTTGACTTAAATTAACTGAGGGACATGAGATAAAACAACTTGTAAAGCTGGAACCAGCACCAACTATCCCTGCACTCAAACACCTCTGCTTTTAACACCTCCTCCCTTGTAGCACTATTGTCAGGTGCACATCGCTGTCACTGACTAAAGGAACACATTGTCCATTCCAACTGGACTGTGAGAAGCCATTAACCCTGCTGCTCCCTGCTCCTAAAATCCATCAAATCTTCCATTTAAACCAATGTAAAATAACCCTACAAGTGCAAGTGAAGAAACTGGAGTTCTTCTACAGTTTATACACCTGTAACCAACAGATCAGACAGCAGCGGGTGTGAGACGAAGGAAAGGAGAGGAAGTGCAATTTTTGGCTCCAGCATCTTTGGGGACTAATTGACTTCATTCTGCACAGATGTCTCTCAACCTTAATATAAGTGGTTTTATTGAGTGATACCTGGCAAAATCTCTGTGTGCTTTGGCCCGGCTCCGTCTTACTGTAGAAGATAAAAGGTAAAACATTAACTGCAGCAGGAACACCTGACCTCTCAGTAGGAGACTCCCCTCATCCATCTATCTTTTTCTCTTAAATCTTCTGCTCCATCCTTCACTCCCTCTTAACTCTCTTCCTCCCAGCCATTTTCTCTCCCTTCTCATACATACCTGTATCTGTCTGATTGCATCCTTCCATATTCCTCCTCCTCCTATTTTGTTTTGTAGGAAAGACATTTGTTCTGCAAATTTTTTGACAGTTGATGACAAAAATGCAAAAGGAAACATGATTTTATTGTTTGCTTGTGAAACTAATCATTAAAACGTCGATTAGGTGAAATTTTGGGAATACTGTGCTTTGTTTATTTTGACATGGTTGAAATGCTTAATTCTCACACTGCGTTCACGTTCTCATGAAACTATAGCTCTTTTGGCAACTTAAGTTATTTTCTGATGTAGCCGTCGTACTACATATAAGGAAGTACTGTAACTCATTTGTTTGTTTGTTTTTTACGTTGTGGTTCACGTTTAGAGATGCCCCAACACAGATACTGATATTGGTATATATTGGTATATATCGGTTTGATACTGACTCAAATAGCTGGATCAGGTATTGATGACAATGGGCCAATCTGGAAGCGCATACCATTATTTTAATAAATAACAATTGCGTAAATTTATTTATTTGTTACATTTTGTTTTACAAAATTAGGAAAGCAATGTTTAAGTCAAGCCTGATGTTAGCATACACATAAAAGAATGATCCCAGTCTCTTCCACACAGTGAGGTATACAGCTTATTAATTAAACACTGCAATCGGATCGGTACTCGCTATCGGCTGATATCCAAAGCCCAGATATCAGAATCAATATCGGGACTGAAAAAGTCGGATCGCTGCATCCCTATTCACATTGTTGAAACTGGTTTCATACAACAATGATGCCTGAGCTTGCGAGACAGATTGGCATTGCAGTCCTGTGTTTGCACTGGAAGCGATCCCTGTCTCGTTGTTGTTCAGCATGAGTCCATCCTATTTTGCAGGGTCACAAACTACTAGGAGAGCATCGTTGGCTGGTTCGGAAACTTTTTCAGCGGTATTTTCAACTTGATGTCAACCAATTTGATGACCTGCTCCAGAGAATTGGAACTGAAATAGAAATGGTGCATATGAGATGGCAACAAGCAATTATCCCTGTTTTGGCTCCACAATTGGCTCTCGCCTGGTCGCTGCTTGCATTGCATCAGAGAACATTTGTATGAAGTTTCCCCTTTCTTTACTTTCCGCTGTAGTGTTGCTGGATGCCTTTTGAGTCTCTGTAGCTCAGCGGCCAGTGCCGGGCTGCAATGCCAAGCCCCATTCCCAGTGAATAGCAGCCTATCACAGTCCCAGTTTTTGAGTCTGTAGGGGTGAAACTCCAGTGTTGAAGAATAGAATTTATACTGCAAAAGTTAAATGTATTTTTATTTCGAGTTGCCTTGGATGTGGGTCTTATTTATTGCTAAAGGTGTAAGGCCCACATAATATAATGAAAATTCTGTCTGTGTTGCTTTTTTTTCTGTGCTGTCTTTTGTTGGCGATTTCAAACCCAGATTATTTGCTCTTTATTCCGCATGTGAGCCTGAGAAAGCTACTGGTTACTACTGTGGTTCTCAGATGTCATTCCTCTGGTTTCACCAAGTGAAACTAACTGGAAGTGAGAAGCTATCTTCATTTTCACCGGCCAGAAAATGGCTCTTGCTGAGTGGCACATTATCACTCTGCTGACCAGGTGTACTTAACATAAGCAAGCCTTCTAGCTGTCTAAGTGAGACATCAAACGCCTTTTCCTGCACATTAAGCCATTTTTGATGAATACAAGCGCGTGCATTCAACACAGAGAGCTTCTCTAAGAAAAACAGCTTCTGATTCCGATTTGAATGTATGAAAATGCACAATGTTTAAAGAGAGGGTGTAACAGTTCAGTTTGACTACATTTTGGGTATGAAAGCCAATATAGGGTTTGAAATATTTGATCATGTTTTACCATTTTGAGATACTTCTTTCATTCAGTTCACTTCTGTGATATAGCTTGCCCCTTTTTTTTATTATAAGTTTGATAAATGTACAAGACATAGCATCGTGTTTACAGTTCATGAACTTGAATTGAGTGAGCAGGCAAGCATTTACTGTCTAACTCAAGGACCATCTGACAGGATTCATGGTTGTTGATAGACACCCCTTGACTTTTTCTGTGATCAAACCCATGACCTTTCAGTAATTGGATGGTATCTGAAACCACTAGGTCACCCTGTTCACGTGATGATACTCCCAGTCACCCTAGATCTCCATCCCCCCTTGATTTCTCCTGTGCACAGTATTATGAACTGACTTAAGGAATAAAACATCAGCAGTAGTTTTTATGTAGCCTGTTGCCTCTCCAATTTTCTATTTCTCTAATTTTTTAATCTTTAAACGTTGCCTTATTTCCAGTTTTTAAACCCTGAACTTGAGGTTAAGCTGTTTTTGCAGTGTATATATATTTTATAGGTGCATTGAGTGGCTGCTTGCATAACAGCATGCAGAATCTTTGACTTTGGGAATATTTCAGGTATTTGTGAACATTTTAGCATATTGCCTTAATTCTCATTAATTTGGCTCCCGGGAGAGTCCTCAGGAAAATCTTCAATTATCTTCTCTTTGCAAAGTCCTGAAATGTACAAACCTAAAATATGGAACTTATATGATTACACACTTTCACATATGCACAGACTCAGTCTTTCACACATGTTGCATTCATTTACAAATGAATTGAAAAGGTAATGGAATGGAATGGATGGAAATTTGATTACGATTGTATTTCTAAATGTGCTTTGGTTGATTTAGACTGTCTGAGAAGTGTGCTGTTGTGAGATAATTAGATCAATTATGTGTACTCTGGCATTAGCAGGTTGACATGGCTGTCCAACAACGGCCCTGAACACTGAGCACCTGCCTCTTTTCATCTCTGACTGGCTTTGCTTCTCTTTAGCCTAGCTGTTCCCTTTCTGTCTATCACAGTTTTGACCACTCCAGCACTCTGACACTTCTCACACTTCTTCTTTTCTCTCTCCCTCTCCAGATAACTCTCATACGTCCCTGACACAGATACAGTAGGCCTTTGTAGAGAATGATGCAGTGTGCACTGTCCTTCACTTGATGATATGCTCTCTAACAATAGAGGTGGTGGGATACACCTTATACAAAATGTGAAATATATATGACAACATATGTCGAATCAGGGCTCGGAAATCTCAGAAATCTTTATCATCTATTCTGTGATGTTTATGGAAGAATGAGATTGGATCTGCAATACAGAATGTCTTTTTCATATTCAGAGGGTGTGCGGAACGGAAGGTATTTCACTTACTAAAGGCAGATCTATAGAAGCAATGTTTCTTATAGACACTGTAAGAGAAAGGATGCTCATGGTTTTACACTGAGGAATAAGATTATGAGAAAATGCGATTTGTGCAGCAGTAAGGGTTTGTTGTACCCTTGGTGAAAAACACAATTCTTTGTATGAAGTTTAATGAGAGATTGGATAGATTATTTTGATGCCACAGATGTAAATGTGGAGTGAATAGGATCGTTTTAGTCTTTTCATCCTGCGGGGTAATAAATCATTTGGACTTGTATGAAAATATAATAAATAGAAAACGGAAAAATGAAAGTTTAAATATCAGTATCACATACACATCTTAATCAACACAGTGAAATTTAAAACACATCAGCATCACTTATTCTCAGACTCCTGCACCAGAGTCACCACATTTCAGAGGTACAACACATGCAGCTTTGCCAATGCTTTGGTTATGCAGTTCTTTCCCTTATACAATCTTACATTTATACACAAGGTTCCTTATCACTGCCTGACATATGGGTACATTTATGCTGACAAGCATAAGAGTCACAGTGTAAGATCTTTGCACACACAATAACATCCCCATGGCATCATTGTTAGCAGCTGTAAGTCTCTGCATAGTGCTCTTTTTGTACCTACACCATAACTGAGCAGGAGGCTTCAGTAATCCCTGAATACTGAGATCTTGACATTAGCTTAGCACATACAAATTTACATACAATCTGCTCTGAGTCTGAGCAAACAGTGTAATGTATTTTTTTTTAACATACAGTAATCAACATATATTTCTATTATCCATTAAGTCATAGAATTGAAGAGCAAGATAACTCAAGAAATAACTTTCCCTTTCTACCATCTTGGCATTTAATTATAATACAATTGTCATTTTTGGCATTAAGTCTTAAAGGATAGGTTCACAATTTTTCTGACGCGTTTTTCTTGCTGCAGTCATTCCTCTTGTTCATACTGACCATTAAGAGATCCCTTCATAATGCACTTTCAATTGATGGGGGACAAAATCCTTCTGTACAAAACTGTATTTAAAAGTGTATTTGAAGCTAATATGAAGTTTCAGTCATCCAAATTAGTCAAATTAAGTCAGCATCTTTCAAAGTTAATGTCTTTTTTGTGCCAAATTCCCTCTTTTTGATGCAATCCTTCTATTGCAGCTGAACATGAAACAATATTCAATGAGACACAAAGAGGGAGTTTTTTTTTTACTAAAAAGACTGTAACTGTGGAAGATATCCACTTTGTTTGACTAACTCGGATGGCTACAGTCTCACATTATCTTCAGATAAACTTTTAAATACATTTTTGCACAAAACGGCGACTGTGGATTTTGTCCCACATCACTTACATTGTAAGCTCATTTGGAGGGGATTTACTAATAGTCAGTATGAATAGGAGGAATGATTACAGCAAGCAAAACCCACTTCAGTGTTCATATAGGCACCTGAGTATTGTTTTAAGACAGACTTGGAAAATTGTGAACCTATCCTTTAAGCATGATCTCAACATCAGTAATACCACAAAGAGGGAAAACTATCAACCTATCTGTGTACAAAACATATATTTAAACATGTATTTAACTACCTTGACAAGTCATCAATGTACATGTTAAACAAGAGTACAGATATCCCACCCTGCCTAACCCCAATAATGGCATCAAAGTTGAATACAGCACTCCCCCATCTAGCCTATGTGGTCTGATCAGTCATACTCTCTTTACACTCACTTTATCATGATAAACACAATACCTATTTGAAAAATCTTATTTTTAGGTGTTGGGAAAAAAAATGCAGGAAAAGCCATATTGCACCCATTCAGCAAACCCATTATGACACAATCCACACTAGAGCTATAGATAAAGTGATTTCCAGTTTTCAGCGGCAGCATGGCTGTTGCTAGGTAACTTGTTGTCCTGTTCCTGTCGACTGGTCATCTCAACACGGTGATGTCGTCGAGGTCACTGATGTATGATTGAAGCAAAAACTTTCTCTGACGCGCAGAATGGACAATGATATGGTTTCTATAGCACAATGGGTCTTATTCAACGAGCTGCTGCATGACTCATTCAAGGACACTAAGGCAGAGTAACTTACAGCTGATGAGCCTTCATGCGCATATAATGAGTCCTCTCAGTCTACAGGTTGGCTTGTAAATATTCATGCTTGGGATTTGGACCTTGGGGTCAACACTGGCTGAGTTTGGTTCTTCTGTTAAGGCAATCATCAGGCCAAGGATTATGATCATAAGCATGTGATGTTCACACACACCTTCTGTAATGAGGAGACATTCTGCATTCTGAGGCTTAGCGTATGAGTGAAAAAGAACAAGCACAATATTGAAACAATGACCATTTATTTATATACAAGTGTCACATTTTGTGTTATGCATGCTTGCACTGCAGAGATGTTCTTTTTATCCACTGGGATTAACTGATAGAAGAGATTTCCGCTCACTTAGATCTATGCAGTGTTTCACTTTGTTTTGAGCTTTTAGACCAAAAGCGCAAATAAACAAACAAAGCTCAAATGAACAAACAAACACTGCATAGATCTAAGCTTGCAGAAATCTCTTCTATCAGTTTGGACTCATTGATGCTTCCAGCACTTTAGCAAAGATTTCGCCAGGTGGAGCAATGGTCAACCTGCATTATCTAAAAGAGATTCATTAAAAAACATGATTATTGCTAAACCATTAGACAATGACTTTCAGTTTTTACTTTAATTACATCATGAAAGTCTCCTGTTTTCCCTATTTGACTTGTCGTAATGGACAGACATGCTTGTACTCCACTCTCTGCATCTCCCTCTCTCTCTCTCTTTTGATGATTTTCTAAGTGTGACCTCATTGTTCACTTCATTAAATTGAAAGCCATAAATTCAACCCCCCTCATCCCAAACCCACATACCCACATGCAGCCTACATACTCACACATGCACACACTCACATACGCTCCCTATTTATCAGGTGTGCCTGGTGACAGCTTCTCGGTTGGTGCTGGATTTACAACCTAAAAACGCACTGCTGGTGTGTGTGTGTGTGTAATTGTGGGTGTGTTTGTGTCCTGCTCTGATAGTGTGGAGAGGAAAGATGTAGTGAAAAGAGGGAATAAGATGTAGATAAATAACCGTTTTAGAAGATTCTTCCTTTCCTGGGGGCGGTGTGTAAGACTGAAAAAGAGTAACGTAGTGAGAGGGAGAGAAAGTGGGAGATACAGGGAGAGAAAGGGAGAGACAAGGGGAAGAGAGAAAGTATCAGAGCAGGCAGTGTAATACTTAGATTTAGTCCATCTCACTCAAAATGGCTGCACACCACAGTCTATCACTGCTTTATCGGAGCCTACACACAAACACCTATGACCACTCACACACACACATGGTGCAATGGAGTGCAGTAGATTGCATCCAAATCAGCAGTATCTGTAAGTAACGGGAACTGATGGCTAGGGGCCACAACCGCTTCACCCCTTAAAAACCAGACGACACATTAATATCCCACTTCGATGTGCAGTGGTGCCACGGATATTCCTCTCAGAACTGCTTGAAACTCAAAAATTCATGTTTTCTGTATCACTGGTTACAAAACATTTTTCCCTTATTGCCTGGATCACTTAAAGGGGACATTTCATGCTTTGTGTGATTTTTTTTTTTTGTTCTTATTTTTATACCGTTATGATGTCGAATGTCTATGTTAAACATGGTCAAAGTTCCAAAACTTGAGGTGAACATTATGTAAAAATACTCCCTGCAAGTCAAAAGCCCAGGTTTCAGCCTGCTCTGAACGCTACGTTTGCAAAGTCACCTCTACTTCCTCTGTGTGATGAAGACACATTGTTTGCATATGTCCACAAAAGGCTATCCTTTCAGTAGCCTTTGTTGCTAAGGTTGTTGCTAAGGTTGTTTCATGAGTTTTTTGCATTGTCCACTCTCATATTTTTGATCGGATTTGGGCTGGAACATGTACAGATGTATATTTGAGAAGCTGACATTTTCAGTAAAGAACGAGAAAAAGATGTTAATAAGTTACAACATCTGTCATGGTTTGAAAATGATTGAATCCTTACCAAACAAGGCTTTCAATAGTTCATGGTAAATGTCAAAAAGACATGTGTGTACAGCAGAAGACATCACTTCTACTCAATTTCTCAAACATTTCTTTGACATACAAGGTTCCTGCATGACATCGGGGGAGGTCTGACGGTGGTGAAATCACCAAAGCAACGAGGAAAAATGGGGACATATTTCCATCAGTCACAGGACGTACTCAGCATGCGGAGTACTATAATACCCTTCAACATGAGCACAAAAAAAAAATGTTTTCAGAGTGTCAGAGAAACCTCTTATCACCAGTGGCTGAATTTTGCTCATGCTGGGTTTGTGCAGGACATTGACAGTCATGCCATTCCTTCACTCTTCCTCTTTTCAATGAGATGGCATCTGTATCTATCCCCACAATAACCCAGGGAAACACTCCTGATGTTGTCTGCCATGTGTGAAACTAATCAGAGCCTAAACCTCTGTGTGTGTGTGTGTGTGTGTGTGTGTGTGTGGGTGTGTCTGCTTGCTATAGCCACCGGCACCTTGTTGCAAACTCAGTGATGCTGCCTCTTGCTGTACATTGCCCCCCCCCTTCACACAGACAGACACACATCCACACACTCATATACAATCTGTCTGTCTGCATACACACCCCACAAGAAACATTGCTTGTACACAGGCAGCTGGTGACAAACAAATATTCTCTCAGTTGTAGAGTGTGTGGGCATAAATGTGTATGTGTTTGCAAAATGGGAATCACTCTATCGTGTCGGCAGCAGCCGCCTTCCCGCCCTCCGGCACTGTGGCTCCTGATTGGATATCTCATTAGTCAATTACCTCATTAGTGGATGTCCCGTTGAGGGACCGTGCCTCGCTGACAAAAAAATAAATAAATCCGTCCTTTTGTTTTGCTTGGCCGCTGTTCTTCACAAGCCTTCTTTCAAAATGGGATTCCTAAATTCCACCATTGCCCTTAAGCCGCTTGCTCATTTACAGCTTCGACCGGTTTATGCCAGTCCCTGATGGACTTAAGTCAAATAGTCAGAATACACATCTGGCAGGTTCCTGTCAGTACCCTGCTGTGAGAAGGTCAATGCCCCACTGTTCCTGAGCAGTGCTACTGCATCTGGAGGGAATCTTGTCCGTAGCAAATATGCTTGATATTTGACATGAGTTAAGCATCCTGTCACTCAGTGGCATTTTAGCATTAAGCAGTACATAAAATCAACTACCTGAGTGTCTGCTTAATGGCCATTTTTTTTTTAACTATGGCTTACTTGTCAGTTTGGAGGGTGGATAAATTAAGAAGAGGAATAGAGAAATTTTTTGAGCAGGCATGAGAATGCAAGCGGATTTTTTTTCATTAGGGAGGTGACCCTGTGTCATTCATTGTTTTTCCAGTGTGTATAATATTTTTGAGTTAAAAGGACAACTAACATTCTGAAAATGGACAATGGTGTTTGACAAATCATAGTTGAACGGGCTTTCAGCCTTAAGGAGTGAAGTGCTTGTTGGATGGTCAAACAGTATCGGGAACTACCTTCCCCCTTACCTACCTGACATCGAAATTGAGATTACTGTGTCTGCTACCAAAACCAATAATCCAAAAATTACTCCTACTTTACTGAGGGATTGGCCAGGTGTGTGGAGGAGAGAGATGGCTGGATTTAAACACCTCTCTCAAGCCCTATTTTACTATCTTCACGCAACTTTTGTCAATTTTCGTATGCGCAAACTAGTGTGAATGCCTTCCAGGGGAGACTGTCCCAAAATGTGTGCATGCTGTTATCCCCATTTGAATGATGTCTCAGCTCTCTCTAAGAAAACTTTGGCCTTTCGACTATGTCTAATAACACGTTTTGTTTCAATCTTTACTCCAAGTTTAACTGGTTAAATATATAAAGCAAGGCAATATTATACAGAGATCCAACAAGTAAAATCACTCTCAAATTGCGAATCAGCAGCTCATGATTATATAATCCAACCAAAATTTTGACAAATCTGAAAGAAACTGCACCTGACAATGTGAAATGTTAGTGATAAAATATTATTAAACTCATATTTCTAATGTCTCTGTTAGCTTTTTTTATACAAAGGAAATGTTTTATTTCTGCCTGAAAATACGATTGTCATTTTATGGAAACAGAAGGACAGAGCTGCTCTTTCATGCACGTCAGTAATGAATTCCCTTTAAGCTTTGCCTGCTGCACTGTGCTCTCTCGCTTCAGGAGAACTCTAAGACATGACAAACACAATACAAGCGTAATCTGTGTAAAAAGGTTGTTTAAAGATTTGGCTTGTTTCATTGTTCCCTTCACTATTACAACAATAAGGATTTAAACTCAGCCGTCAGCTTCAAGATCCAAAGAGACGGGATGTGTCATCTCAAATCATATAAACAACACTGATTGCTGGGATCAGAGCATTTGCGCAGTAATGGATACAAATAAATAGGCTTTTGATAAAATAAAGATCATATATGTAGGTTGAAACAAGGGTAACACTCTGCAGAGGTTTAAAATAGGGATAAACAAGGACAAGTTGACAAGTTCACTTCTGTCAACAGCATTACTTTGAACAAGACACTGACGCCGCTACCTGCTTGCAATATATAAGCTGCTCCGGATAAGGCTTAATATACAGAACCATATGTAAAGTATGTAATGTGAACCTTAGTTTCCTGGGTTTCTAAGACATGCTGGAATACATTACATCTGCCTGTTCAGTATGTCTACTTTTTGGGGGTAACTGCAAAGAGCCATTGAGGAAAGTAGATTACTAATGCAAGTCTCTCCAGCTCTATACAAGCCCGACCATCTCATTCCTTCTTATTTTCTCTCCTCATGTCTCTTTCTCCTCCCTCTCTCTCTTTCTCTCTTTCTCTGTCTCACACATACATATTCATTGCATTTTTTTGGACACAAACTCTTTCCCTTCGCTCCATATCTAGAATTCTCCAACCTGAATGCTTTTGAACATTTTCCCTTCACCCTCTTTTCTCCATCCCTCCCTCTACCATCCTTTCACTCTTTTCTCCTTTTTTCCCATTACAACTTTCAACATCTTTCTCCCTCTTTTCTGTTTCTCTTTTTTATTCCTCTCTTTTGCTTCACTCCTCTTGTTTAATTGCCTTGCTTCTCCTGTTTGCGCCCTCCCTTCTCTCTCGGGTCCCTCTCCTTGTCTTATCCTATATTCTTCCCTCCTGCTTCTTCACACCCTTGTATATCTCCTACCTCACACCCCTCCTCTCCTCTCCTCTTCAGCTCCCCTTTTCCCTCCACTCTCCTCCCTTGTTCTTTCTCCTCCAGTGTGTCTCTCTCTCTCAGGACATGGACCTCACACATGGCTTATTGATTTCTGAAAGCAAGAACACACAGATGCACAGCCACTGTAGGACCCACAAATCTGCACAGAGGCTTCGAGACACATATGCAGTTAGGTATGTGCATATATACAGTGGTTACAGTATGCATGCAGCAGCCGTACGATGAATGTTTAGATGATCCCAAAATGATTAACGCCGGGGTTTATGATGGGGGGGGCAGGAAAGAGAGAGAGAGAGAGAGAGAGAAGAGGAGGAGGAGGGAGACAGAGAGAAGGTGCCTGTAGATGGCAGAAGAGTGCTTTGAGGGAACGTGTGGGAGCATACACACACACACACACACACACACACACACACACACACACACACACACACACACACACACACACACACATTCAAGCACACAAACACTCACTCTCTCCCACACTTATTCTCATTAACCCTCACACAGGCACATTTATCTAGCTACACCTGTGAGGATATTTCACCGCCTTACAGAAATTCCCTAAACTGATTTCAGCACAGTACGCATACATTGCCCCCACGATCTTTCAGCACACACGTGCACACACACACATACACACACACAAACACTTTAGATCAGACTGATGATGCACTCAGACTGAGAATGAATGATCAAGAAACCAAGAGCAGTGACACTGATTGAACACAATGATTAAGATTTGGGAGTGAAATTGACCAGTAACATGACTGGTTTCCCAAAAGAAGTTTGGAAATTTCCCTTTGTGACGAGGCTCATTCTGAAAGCCTCCTTTCAGAACATTTGACTTATTTAAACTTATATCATATTGATATTATTTATGGTGATATTTTTTCATTTTAATTTTTATCAAATTCAATCAATATATAAATACTGTTTCAAACTGTACTGTTTCAAAGATTATTTATTTCTGTGCATGTCTCAGGCTGGAAATGACTTTAATTTTATTAAATGTAATAACAATTGGCTCTCAAAAAGATGACAACATAACATGAGACTATGAAGATGGAAGATACAGAAACCAAATAAAAGCTTGACTGACAGAAAAATGAACAAAGAAAAGTCAAACTTGACACTGGCATTCAGGTTGATTTTAATTGTTTTTGATGCTGATATTCATTCAGGTATTTACTATCATTATAATCTCAGTGATACAATAATCAGCCAGAGTAATTAAAACTCACCCTTTCTACCAATCAACTGGGTTGGATTATTCAAAAACTATGCCCACTAAACTTTCAGCTCTCTAAATCATATGGCTTCAAGATCAAGGACTCACCATCATCTCAAGTCTGAACACGGTCCATTCATAACCTTGGAGAAAACCACATGCCATGCAGCAAGAAACGGATGGTCGGAGATGGGTTCTGATGCGATGGCTTCCTCTGAAGGTAAATAAAAAATAGATGTATGTGGAAAAACAGATACCCAGACACTTGATTCAGTAGTTAAAACAAGCTTAGAGAGTCTCAGAATCAAACCTCCACATCAAATTTCTTTGTTCATTGTGCAAGAACTAATGTCAACGATCCCATTTCTGTCTCCTCTTATGGAAGCTCTGCTGTTCTGAGAAAGAATTCCACAAATATTAAATCCCGCTCACCTTACACCATGAAAATGTAAGCTGGCAAACTCTAGTTTCCCGTTATGACTATTTCCCAGTCTTGTCGTCTTGTGTAGCATATTAAGTGTGCAGCAGCACTTTGAGTTCTCGTTGTTATTGACTTGAAAGCTACTTTACCATTTTCTCTTTTTTACTTGAAAATCTATACGCAATTTAATTCTTTTCCTCAGTATTTTTGTGACAAAAAAGTGAAGCTTTGACTGATAAAAAAAAGGAAACAAGCAAATTACAACACTTTTATCATCATATTGCTTTCCATGAAACTGAAATATGTGATATTTGAGTTTGAGGTGACAGAGAATATAGGTTTCTTTACTGCTTCCCTTCCCTTATCCACTGAGTTGTAACTGAACGCAGGCTCTAATGCATTCTTCGTATGAGATTTTTTTATGACTAGCTATAGAGATGACGGCAAAAAACCTAACAATGTCAATCCAAGAAATTTCTTGGATATATGGAGTTGCCAAGATGTGACATTTAAAGCTCAGTGAGCATAGATGAGCTGTTTCAACAATATGATAATTATTATGCATAATTATTCATTGTATATTCATTGGTATGAGTAATGAATCAACTGGTTTGTAATTATTTGGAATGTTGTACAAATTATAAATATGGTAATCATCCTATGTTGACATAATGCCTTTGCAATTTTTTGCCCATGTGACTGCATTAATATCAAAGTTAAAGGACCAGTGTGTAAGATTTAGCGGCATCTAGCGGTGAGGTTGCAGATTGCAACCAACTGAATACCCCTCCATCTCACCTTCCAAGCATGTAGGAGAACCTATGGTGGCTTCTAAACTCATGAAAAACTCAAAAGGCCCTCTGCAGCGCCAGTATCTGATTTGTCCATTCTGGGCTACTGTATAAACATGATGGTGCGACATGGCGGCCTCTGTGAAAGAGGACCTGCTCCCTATGTAGTTATAAAGGGCTCATTCTAAGGTAACAAAAACACAACAATTCTTATTTTAATGGGACCAATTATGCACCAATTAAAACATACTTATGAATGTTATATTCCATTTCTGCCAAGTCCATTCCACTAGATGCCACTAAATCTTATGCACTGGTCCTTTAAAACGCTGATCAGTTGGATTGTGTTTTGAATTTAATTGTGAATTGCTGCTAAACGTACACAAGTATTGGCTAAAAAATCAATTAGATGCCGCCAAGAACTCTGGAGTGTCTATTCACAGGACAAATAGTTATGCTCAAGTGTCAGTGTCTATCATTTAACACCAAATTCCAAACTCTTCCTTGTATTGACTTAATTTCAGAAGACAAATGGAGCAATAAGAGATGACTGGCAAGCCATTATTGGTTGGTCTATGTGATTGATCATTGGACATATAGCTCACCGCATTATCTTACAGAAAGGAAGTATTCTCCTTGTGTGGTTTTTCTTTTTTTTTAGACTTGATTTCTGACTTTAAATCATTCCCTCTTTGTTTTGAACAAATTTGGACTTCCTTTGGTAAAGTTTTGGCAGCCCACTCCTCAGTGCCAGTGGACGCCCATGCATTTTGTCCTTTCCAAATAGCTGCAATGGCACAGAGTATCCTCTGCTTAGCTTGATGTTCAAAATAAACCAACATCCACCCAAACAATAACCTAGTTTTTACAGGGGGTCCATTTTAGGCTATTATTTCCGACCAAAAGCACGTGAATAGAAGCGGGAGCTTACGAGGAGTACTTGAAGGCAGCATCTCTGTACCGGCGGGGAGAAGGAAGAGACGCACCAGCCGCTCCACCGGGAGGAAAGACCTGAACCAATACACCAAGCAGAGGGGATGATACACGTCTCCTCTGGTTTCTGACAACAAGAAGGATTGTCATTTATCTTTCCTCGTCGGACTTCCAGAGAGAACTAAAAGAGGACTGTTTCTACACAGCACAGCAGGCTGGTTTGGCTTGTTTGGTAAGGAAATTAAAAAGAATGACTGGTGGTGATGCAGCTTATTTGAAAAAAAGAAGTCAAATGAATGAAAGAGTGACGAGAGAGTGATTAATTTCTCTTCTTTCAGGGGATAAAGATGCTAAATTTTCCTCGCCGTTGAGAGAAAAGGAGGAGAAGAGGAGGAAAAGAAGAGGAAGATTGGACAGACGCACGAGACGAGACGGAGGAGAGGAAGGGTATCCGGCCGGGGGGAAAAAAAAGAAATACAGAAAAGATATCCCCTGTCAATTTTTGAAATACCAGGGGAACAGAAACAGAGAAGAGGGTTTTTTTTAAAGAGAGAAGCGGAGGACAGGAGACACATACTGTGCAAAACGGCACGAAAGGAGAGACATATAAGGAGGGGGAAAAGCCAGAGAGTCTGTATAGAAAGAGGGATATTTCAGAATGAAGAGGGAATGCAGATCGGAGGAAGTGTGGATTTGAAGCTCTACCTCCCTCTCTATCACTCTTTTGCACGGGAACGGGACGGAATAGAGAGATATTGACGACAAGCATCGCTAAAACCCAGTGGAGAGTGGATTTAAAAACAGAGACAACCTGTGCGCCCGTCCCTTCTCCCCTTGTGTTTCTGTGCTTTTCACTCTGTGGATGTTGACTGAAATCATTTTTTCGGACATGAAGGATTTATCTAGTCTATGTTAGAAGGAGGAGGCAAAGAAAACGCACGCGTCCCCCCTCCTCTCCTCCTCCTCCCTCCCCCCTTCTCTCTCTCTCCCTCTCTCCCTCCGTTTTCTGGATGTGAAGCAGCATGCGGCCCGGTGAGAGCTTAGAGGGCTCGCGCTCGGCTCGCGGAAGATGTATTGATGCTAATAATATTACTAATAGCGGCACGGAACGCTGTCTCGCGCACCCCTCGTCGGCAAAGAGGAGGATGACAAGGGGGACGACGAAGAGGAGGATGAGAGGGATGAACGAGGGGATGACGGACGGAGGAATGACGGTGATGCGCTGTTTTCTGTGGAGTCTCGTTCTCTGCTCGCTCTCCTCGCGCGCGCAAGGTAAGGGGATGCGACACGCGCACGTACACACACACACACACACACACACACACACACACACACACACACACACACACAAGCGCACGCACACACACACACACACACACACAGTTACACAAGCGCACTCACACGCAGTGACATAAACACTCTCACCCACGCGCGCACAGTCACGGATTGGGTGAGACTGGTTGCTGAGTTTTTTTTTTTTGTTTTTTTTTTTTTACTGCAGTCAAAAGAAAGATGCTGCTTCCTCTGTGCGTGTTAGGGTACGTGTAAAAAGAGGAGAGTTGGTATGTGTGTGTGTGAGAGAGGGTGTCTGCGTGCGCGTGAGGATGTCTGTGAGGTGTCTGTGCATGTGTGTGAGTGAGAGGAGAGGTGTGCGTGTGGGCGCGCGAGGTGCGTGCATGGAGTATGTATGGTGTGATGCGGAGGAAAGCGGAGAAATAGAAATTGGCTTACAGGGAGGATGAAGGGAAAGAGGTAGAGAGGAATAGAACCGGCAACAGCCTCTTTCCCTCTTTCCTTATTTTTCTGCTTGCTTCAGTTTGCGCTCTCTCTCTCTCTCTCTCTCTCTCTCTCTCTCTCTCTCTCTCTCTCCTCCTCTCTCCCTCTCTCCCTCTCTCCCCATCCTTCTCTTCAATACAGCCATTGAGCCGGTAGCCAATAAATATTCTTGCGGTAGCTCTTGGGCTGTGGCAGCGAACGTGAGCTGCTTATACCAAAGTGTGTGCGGGAGAGTGTATGTCTGCTGAGTGTGTGTGGGTGCGTGCATGTGTGTGTGAACGTGAGTTGTTTATAGTGATGAGGCCCAAGCCTTACACAGCATTTTCTTCACCAAATTTCTTCCCCTATGCCCATTTATTAATTTTCTACTGTATTTCAGTCAAAAGATGTTATATAATGGTGGTGTCTCCCCCTTCTTCTCTCTCTCTCTCTCTCTCTCTCTCTCTCTCTCTCTCTCTCTCTCACACACACACACACTTTCTGTCCTTGTCACCCCCTTCCCTCTCTCTCTCTCTCTCCCCCTCCCTCCCTCTTGTCCCTGTCTTTCTCCCCCTGTCTCCTTTCTTGAGTGAAATAAAATGTTAAAATATTCACAGTATAGCACGCTCTCTCTCCCGCTTTCTCTGCCTGTCTGTATCTTGCTCTTCCTCTACTTTCCATTTTTAGTTTCTCTTTATGATCCTGTTCAGAAATGCTGTATGAACTTGCACATTCACAAAAACACACTTACACGCACACATACATGCACATATACACTCTTGCAAACACACCCAGTGCTTTGTCAGATGAGGCTTCTGTGGCATTCGAAACTAACTGACCATTGATCACTGCATCTTGAGACAAGGAAGAGAGAGGAGGATGGAGTATAGAAGAGGGAAAAAGAAAGAGGATGAGAGAAGGGAAATTGGACGGGTGGAAATGGGCTTATAAAGAGGTAAGGCAGGAAAGAGGCAGAGAGAGAGAGAGTGAGTGACAGAAAGAGAGGAAACAAGTTTAGAGACACGTACAGAAACAGGACCGGGTCTCTATAAACACACACCAAGGTCTATGAGCTTTTGATAACACATAGCCTGGCTGATTTTGTCAGAAAACCTGCAAAAACTATAGGTTTGCGAGTAGAAAGGGGGAGACTGAGATTGGAAATTGTACAAGAACAGAGAGGAAAACTCAAAAAAGCCAGACTTTAAGAACCATTTGTCATTGTCAATGTAAAGTCTGCATGATCCTCCGGTGTAGGGAGATCGTGTGTAGGCTGACTGAGCAGAAATACTATGGATTTCTATAGTGATTAAACAAATCGGCACAGGGAATGTCTAGACACTTGGCTTTGCACCATCACTGACCGCAGGACTGTAGTTTCTCTCTAAAAAAAAAAATCAGGAATCTGCAGCCTATTTCGAAAGTTTTTTTTTCATGGTTTTATTTGATGGACGGATGAGAGATTGTGATTTTTAGGGTGTTGAACGAACAAAGACAAGACAGGTGGCATTCCTTCAGGCACAAAAGATCTCATTTTAAGCCCTTTGGGACACACATCCTGGCACTGATCTCCTCATGGCTGTCTGTCTGTGAGAGACCTCATGGTATCAGATATTTTTAAACTCCTCATGGCATAAGTGTGGTTTATTCAAAGCTGGCCGAGGAGCGGTTTTAGTTATATGTAAATAGCAATGAAGACTAATAAAATGTCATTGATATAGAAGTTGGCCAAGCAAGCAAGCAAATAAAAAGAATCGAGGCTGAACAAAAATGGAAATAAATGTGTAATTAAATGTCCCCTTGATCTATACTGACATTTTGGGGACTAAGGCTTTAAAAGGAGGCTGGAAAATTAAAACCAGCCAACAGCCAAATGCTGTTAAATTTTGGCTGTGGCTGGTAAATTAGTCTACTCTACTGGCCATTGGCAGGTAACCAATCATTGTATGGACCTGCAATTCCATTCTAAAAAACAATCTAGCTGGTAAAATAATGAAAAAGGTGTTAATGGATTCACACGCTGCTCTAGCCGGTGGTCAAAAATGCTAATTTCTCAACTTGCTTAACACATTTGACTCAAAGATACAGTGTTAGTTCCAAAGTACAGTAGTAGCATCTGCCATCATAAAGCAATACTGTGTTTTAATTGAGGAGTCTGTCTTACACAAAGTGGTTTTGTATTAAAATGAGGACAAGAGATTGTTCATGGAGAGGGCTGATGAAAAGTTTAAGCACTCCTTTGGACCCTGTCTGTATATCTGACAGGTAATTGTGGAAGTCTTACTCCTTTTCTACATTTTTGAATGCCTTGAATGATTTTAAAAAATGCACAATGTTGAACTTTCACCTCATATAAAGTTTCCCTCTACAACAGATGCTGAAAAATTGCAGTACTTGTCCTCTGCTCTTTTCTCCCCTGATCCCCTCTGTTTCATCTGTTCTCCTCTCTTCCTCGTCCTCCTCGCTGCTCCCCTCAGCTTAACTCTACCTCTCCTCTCTTCCCTCCCCTGTCTCCTGCTCCTCTGTTTTCCTCTCCTCTGCTCAGCACTTCTTCTCTGCTCTCATCTCCTTCTCGGCTCCCCCTCTCCTCTTGTCTGTCAGATTTGTCCCGTGGCTCCGGAGGCTTAATTTACTCACCAAACATACTAAATTGCACATGTGCACATGCATGCAAGAAAAAAACAAAAAAACAAAAACCCACACACATTTTTCATCGTGTCCCAGACCTAAATGTATTCTGGGATACATTCACCTTGTAAGAATCAAAACGAGATCTGTGTCCAACCTCACAACCTGCACCTTTGCAACATATTTGAGCCTCTTTTTAACACCATCCATGAGATTAACCTCATCTCAGATTTTTACTGACAGCATAGATTTCACCAGCACTCAATCAAAA
The DNA here is from genome assembly GCF_963924715.1 of Thunnus thynnus. Classification (NCBI taxonomy): domain Eukaryota; kingdom Metazoa; phylum Chordata; class Actinopteri; order Scombriformes; family Scombridae; genus Thunnus; species Thunnus thynnus. Next base: position 14,716,527 of record NC_089531.1, on the reverse strand, counting down.
CACAAATCAATCATCTAGCACTAATTATATATTAGACAGCCGGGTAATCTATTTCTGGTCATTGGTGGGGTGAGGAATCGCAACTGGTTCTACTGATGGCTAGTTTTCAGCATGTGACCAAGCAATTAACCCAGAAGGCTAAAAATAGCTAATTTAATTTATATTGACAAGCCATGGAAATGTAGTGCTTTGTTCTTGCAACATGGCTAAATTGAAATTTATCAGTCATCCCTTGGTAGCGTCTAGTAATTTAATGCTGGTCATCAGTGTTAAATTGAACAGGCTGTCAGGCGCAGTGGAATGGTCCTCCAACCAGGTTTTATAACCCATCACTGGATATCAGAGATTGATTGGTGCAGTGTAGTGCTCTGATGCTGATTATAAGTCATTGATTGATGTTGTCCATTAGCATGCCACTGCTAATCATTTACCCGGTTTAGTATTTTGGTAATAATTTTCGACTGTCAGTTATCGATTGATATTCTACGTACCATGAATACTATGGGTTACTGGTGAGCTTGGAGGCAAATAATGATTCCAGCACGGACAAACACAGCATCTTTTTGTCTTTCTCTGTTACATGTGTGCACACATTTACTCTGTTAGTACACTGCTACACACACACTGAGGCAGACGAGCACTGTCACGCTGAACATTAGCGCAAGACTTTCTGCCACACATTTAATCCTGTGGCTTATGGTTGGTTTCTCAGGGAGGGAGATGTGTCTGTCGCACAGTCAGCCTCTTGATCATATAAATACTTGTGACTTACTGAGGGAGAGAGAGAGAGAGAAGGGGGCATGATGAGGGGAGGCGAGACTGAGAAAAAAGAAATTGGGAGAGAGTAAGGCAGTCGTGTGTGTGTGTGTGTGTGGTTGGGGGTTTTAACATTTGGAATTTCACCCACATTCATCCCTGGGCATTAATATTAACAGCCTCTCACCTCTGTCCTCTCATGCATCTTTATTCTTTTATCCCTACCTCACTCTCCGCTTTTGTGTTTTTGTGTTTTTATGCATATACTTATTTTATCAATTATGTACTGTTGTTTCATTCTCACCTCTGTCCTCTCTTCATCTGTCCCTCTTGACTTTCATTCACCTAATCCTCTCATCCATTGGGGCGGCTGTGGCTCAGGAGGTAGAGCAAGTCGTCGAACTAATCAGAAGGTCGGTGGCTCAATCCCCGACTCCTCCTGTCCGCATGTCGAAGTGTCCTTGGGCAAAATACTGAAGCCCAAATTGCTCCCAATGGTTGCGCCAGCACCCTGCGTGGCAGCTTGCCGCCATCAGTGTATGAGTGTGAGTGTGTGAGTAAATGGGTTTAGTGAGCAGCAGAAACATTGTAAAGCGCTTTGGATAAAAGCACTATATAAATGCTGCCATTTACCATTTTGCCATTTCCAAACTCTGTACAGTGAATTTGTAATTACTTGTTTTTTCACCCCGTTACGCTCTCCCCTCCTCTCCTCTCCTCTCCTCTTCTTTCCTCATCTAATTTAATACCAATGCCAGAAGTTGTGTGACATTCACATAGCACAGGGAAATGTAAGGTTCATATTAAGGATTGTACTCTGTGTCATACTTCAACTTGGCAATGACATTTTACATGTTTAACCAAAATTTTCCTGAACCTTAATTGAATTGTTTTTAGTTCTGTAATTGTAACCTAACCGCTTTTGCCATGAGCAAGGATATCAAAGAACCATAATTGACAGTGAACATATTGCACATATGTTCAATATGAACATACATTTACATACTGAGTTAGAATCCTCTACGTACCGGCTTGTTTTTAAAAACTGTTTTTACTGCCTGCCGGAGGAATTGTTAAGTATTGTAGACCACTCTTTGTTTACAGGCACCTTCCTAGATGCATTAAAGACTGCCATGATTAGACCACTTCTCAAAAAGTCATTTAGATAATTTAAATTCCTCAGTTCTTAGTAACTACTGACCCATATCAAACCTCCCTTTCTCAGGTAAGATTTTAGAAAAAGTTGTTCTTGAACACGGAAATACATTAAAAACAACAATATCTTTGAGACCTTTCAATCAGGTTTCAGAGCCCACCACAGCACAGAGACTGCATTGGTTAAAGTGGTGGCTTCTAAGTTGGCTTAGATCATATTTTACTGGCTGGGAGTTTTTTGTTTCCGAGTGACTACTCCTCAGAGAAAACAGACATAATCTGTGGGGTCCCCCAAGGTTATTCCAGCCAAGGTTATTTTAGCCTCGATATGCTACCATTTGGCGATGTCATCAGAAGGCATAAAGTTTAGTTTCATAGCTACGCAGATGACACCCAACTATACATTTCTGTATCTCCAGATGATTTTAGCCCCATTGATAGGTTGCAAGTGCAATGTGTATATGACATAGATGTGTGGATGTCATACAACTTTCTACAGCTGAGTCAAGACAAGACAGAAATCATAATATGTGGGGCAAAAGCCCAGAGAGAGCAACTGTCTATGCACCTTTAGTCATCAGCCCTACATACCAAGGACCAGGTCAGAAACCTCAGATCAGGTTAAAAGCCTCTTATCTTTGATTCTGACATCAGTTTTGAAGCTCACATAAGAAATGTCACCAAAGTGTCCTTTTATTATCTTAGAAACATTGCTAAAGTTGGAACATTTCTCTGTCAGACTGACACAGAAAAACGAATACATGCTTTTAAAACCTCTAGCTCTCTTGTTTGGTCTACCTAAGAAAGCTGTTAGCCGCCTACAACATGTTCAGAAAGCAGCAGCCAGAGTACTGATGGAGACCAGACAGAGAGCACATATAACACATATTTTATAGTCATTGTATTGTTTGACTATTAGTTTTAGAATTGATTTTAAGATTTTCTTACTAGTTTTTAAATCACTGAATGGCCTGGCAACAGTGTATTTCTCACACATGCTTCTTAGATATGTACTTAGCAAGTCCCTTAGATCCTCTGCAGCTGGCCTTGTCATCCCAAGGATTTCAACAAAAATGCATGGGGAGACAGCTTTTAGCCACTGTGGCCCTGGTCTCTAGAACAGTCTTCCTGAGGACCTGAGGGACTCTACCTCTGTGGACATTTTTAAAAGAAACCTTAATACATATCTTTTTAGCCTGGCTTTACTTGAGGTGCCTCGTCATTTGTTGTGTTATTCATCTATTGATACTTCATTCTTTTATTTGTTGTTTTAGCTATTTTGTGCCTTTGCTCACCTCTGTTTGTTTGCTTTTGTTTTTGTCGGATTGTCTTTTGCTGCAGCAATTGCATGAAATGTGCTATATAAATAAAGATTGAATGATTGATTAATTGATAAATGTACACCATTACATAAAGTATGAACATACAGTGTGTGCAAAATGTGTTGGCAGTGAACATTTACTGGGTATTTTCATTATGATCTTGATAATAATCTGGGCAGCATTAATTTGCCCCCAAAGCTTATTTTCCTGATGCAAAATAGTTGCATATAAATGTAAATTTTCTTGGGATAATGGTTGCCCCTAACCCTAACAGCAAGTTTGAGTGTGTTGGTTCATATTTTTTTAATGAATCTGAAGCTTTTGATATTTTCCAACATTAGAGGGCATTGTACTGTGAGAAAGAGTTCTCACCCTGCTCTGTTTTCTATTTAATTTGTGCTCTCTTTTATGTTTTCATTGCCCAGAAATCTTCTGTATTGTGCTTTGTTACTATTGTTACTACATCTGCTGAACTCCTCTGTAAAGTAGTGAGCAAGTGTGTGTTTTGGTGTATATATTCATATTCTTGATATTTTACTGCTCTATCCTCAGTTGTTTTTTTTTTCTCCATCCATCCTCCAACCCTAATCACAAAGTCTTTCCTTCTCCATCCTCCTCCTACCAACATCAACCCATGGTGAATGTGTAATGACCAGCCTTCTTTATTTCCACATCTGTCGTCTCTCCTCTTCCCCCCTTCCTCTCCTTTCTTTCTTTCCTTCTTTTCTATCCTCAATTAGTCTTACGTGTCCTCTTCTCCTCTCCCCTCTCCCTCCATCTGCTATCCTTAGTGAATTTGTTGCACGTGTCGATTGTAATAGGTGGCTACTCACAGGGTACCACTCTGTTAATCTGTCATGTGCGTTTCATCTCTTAGCCAACAAGCAGGGAGCACATTTGATTCAGTCGCAAAGATTGCCACCCAAATGGTGTGTTTTTAGATTGCTAGAGAGCCAAAGCTACTCATGTATTTTAGATTTGTGTTTGCCTGCTATATGATTTCAGAAATGTCAGCTTGCACACAATGAGCTGGCTCTGTTATCAACAGGCTGTTAAATTGCAAGAAGTGATAATTTTCCACAGAAAATGGAATAAAGCCAGAATGCACTCCAGTTTGCAGTTCCAGCTGTTCCTGGGCCCTGTGGATCCATAACAGCTTTTTATATACAATTGCTGTTTTCCTCCAAGGTCTAGTGCAAATGTGCATTTACAGAATGGTGTCGTGAGATATAATAAGTATAATCATAATTTATCATAATTGAATACAAAGACATGGTGGCTTCCTGCAGGAGCCATTATTACAATAGCACTGCAATGGGCTAACTGTAAGGAAATTATTTTAAGTCTACAATGTATATTTTAATGTGTCTCTAGTGTATTTCTTCACTGACAGTCCAAATATTAAACAAGGTTCTGATTAAATTGGGAAAATTAGCGGTGTTTCTCAATTACTAAGAAGGTGACTTTTGGGAGATATGACATTTCTACTGAACCCTGGCACTTTGCATGTCTTACACACACACACACACACACACACGCACAGGCACACGCAATCTGTCAGTTTTCCATAGCCTCTTCATTATTTCAAAGATGATTAGAAGTAGACATGACATGAACATGTTGAGTAGGCACACACACACACACACACACACACACACTAATAAATACACAAAAATATGTTGGGCACACCAAGATAGCATGTGTTACCCTGAGGGTGTGACCGCAAACATACACGCACACGCATGCACAGGGACAGAAGACACAAACACACACACACAGAGACTCTCTCTGATGCGTTACGAGAAAGGCAGATGAGAAATTAACAAAGACAGACAGTCTCGTATCCAGCTGGTGCTTCCTCTCGGTGCGTGTGTGTAGGAGATATTCCAGTCTATGTAAAGAAACATGCAACATGGCCAGTATAACAGTAGGTGTTTCATTCAAGATGGAAGCTTGGAGTAAAATATGAAATAGTGTGTATATATAGGAGGATAAATGGATGGACATATAAACAGCAGTGGCAGTCAAAGGTTTGATCCCTGGTGACAGTCAGAGTCTGTCCCTGTCAGACTGTCCTTGAGGAAGATACTGATGCCCTTAATGACTGTGTGCTGCCCTCCAGGGAAAATACTAGCTGACATGAAATTCCTACAAGACCAACACTACAGAACAGGACTGAAATTACACAATTAGGGAAGAATAGTTGAGGAATTATTCATTATCATCGTGAAAGCAGTGCCATTCTTCTTTTACAGAGCAACCAAAGATTAACATGAGCTAAATAAATTTGGTATCAGTCATGTCAATATGCCTTTAATTTGTACCTGTTTTGGTAATTTGTCTGATGGCTTCTTCACTGCCTGCTAGGTTACTCACCCTGGAGGTGAAGGTAAAAAATTGCCAAGCAGCATTTTTTTTTGGCCATTTGTTTAAGACAAAAAAACCGGCTAAAATTACAGTAAATACAAATTACTTGCCTCAATAATTATACTGCTTTTTTTGGCAATTACATTTATAGTTTGCATTGAGTTTTTAAGTGGTTTCCAAATTAGGTTAGGAATACCAAGTTTTACAGCTTACATATGGCTTAAAAGCACCTTTTGATTACTTGCGCATTATACATTTCAGAGTAGAGGCTGCAAAAACCTGTCAAACATTATAATAGATGTCTAAAGATCTACTCGCAAAATGTTTGTAACATAAATAAAATATTAATACAGTTTATCAGAGCAACAATTCATCATTATTATAATCCATCAATATTCATATATCACTCATCAGTAATTTCTATATTGTATCTTGAGCACAGGTAGGCTAATGATAACTGAATTACTAATGAATAGGTTTACTACATGTCAAGCCACTGATGAAAAATATAGTAGGAAATAATGTGCAAACATTTGAACATGTTGCTATGGTGACCATGTGAATAGTGCATTACTTAGCACTGTGAGAACAGTGCATTACTTAGTATATCCTTGCTCCTATGGAGTAAGGATATACTGGTATTAGATGGTCATATCCTTACTCCATAGGAGAATATGACCATCTAATACCAGAAAAATCTTATGTGGAGACATCATGGTTCCCAGTTACTAACAGTTACTGATATGCAAGTTTAGCTGATAAGATTTTTAACAAAAACAAATGTTGAAATGATTTTGTCACAATGATTTGGTTGCGACAAAATATCAGTTGAATATGATGTAAGCGCTTTAACTACATGTAAACGTAAAGCCTTGAGGGACTTATTAATGAACTACTACTACTGTTATGAGCTACAGTCATGGTTTTGTTTATTCAGTCTTACCAGTTTTAATATTTGTGCAATGTGTGTGGTAAAAAAAACTCTCCGGTCTCTAAAGCCACAGGCTACTACACAATAAACGGACACACAAGACACGTAGACACACACGTGTGAAGGTAATTTGATTAGTCAGTTTGCTAGACCAATGAACCCTCCGTGAACCCAATCACGTTCTTTGCTGTCAGTTGAGAAAATCTCCAACAGTCCAGTTTTAAACAGTTTTAATTAGCATCATTCATGGATTAAAGTTCGTGCATTTTTTAAAAACTATACAAAGTTCTGTAATTAGTCTAATTAACCCTACAGGGGCCATTGACTACCTATAACAGTGTTTTGATTTTCCAAGTGTTAAAAAAAATAATAGTTTTTCTGGCACAACTCGGTATTGGAGGAGAGAGAGAGAGAGAAAGAGAGCAACATCAGTTGTTTTTATGTGTATATGTTTGGATCTGGTGTGATGACAGGTATGCCCATGTGCCCCAAACCCACAGAAACATGGCTGTCAGCAGACATCACACACACCTCACTATCTAAACACACACTCGCATGCTCATCTCCTCATGCAGTTATCCTCGTGAGGATAGGAGATTGTCTTATTATGCTGTTACATTAATTTGCCATTCCCTTGTTCGGTGCTCCAGCCCTGTAGATGTAAGAATAGCCGGGCCCGTCCTGTCTCGTAATACCACTTTGTAACTCAAGAGGTGATAGTGAGTCACTGTAGCGTCCAGTCTGCCCTCCATCTAACATGAGAGGATGAAGAAGCCTACTGTTTACAGTGAATCTTTGCTTTGGCATCATCAAGATATCGCTACAGAGACATTAGAGCCAGTGGTAAATCATCAAAGAGCTGGACAGATCAGGTCATCAGATCATTTTTCCCCAGTATAACAACAGATGTTGACCAGCCGATCATCTCAGGAGTCGGGCTGCTAGCGGCTGAGGTGACCGTCTGCTCTCACACGGCCAGCGGCTACTCACATCTCTGAAAAGGTCAGAGCAAATTTCCAAACCAGCGTTATTTGGATAAGCTGACCACATATTGGGAATCTAAATGGTTGCTTTCTCACCTGAAAAAATATGAAACTTAAGAAATTGACATAATAATGGCCCTTGCTTGAAGATTACAACAGCTTTTACCTTGGCTCAGAATGTCCGCCATTGTTGTCGGTTGCTCGGGGCAGTGCTACTTCTTCATCCTCTCATGTTAGACTGAGGGCAGACTGGACGCTACAGTGACTCTATCCCTTTGAGGTACAAAGTGGTATTACGAGACAGGATGGGCCGGGGCTATCCTTACATATAGCACCTAAAGGATTGAGAAATCAGGTACATGCATGTGTACGCACACTCACCTCCTGCAGTCTTATTGGCTGTAAGTCTCAGAGTGCTGAAGATGATGTATTTCCTCTCTGAGTGATGATGTATTTCCCGTCTGGGTCTTGCGCCTTGGGAGCCTTTTTGTACTGTTGTTCATGCTGTTTATGTATGTGTGTCTCTCTCTGTGCACAGGATGCCTCTCTCTATATATGTGTGTGTGCATATACACACATGCTTGTCTGCTTCATTCCCAGAGAAGACTCATTTCCCCAGCAGGCCCTGTCAGGCTGTTTCTGGGCACACTCAGTTCACAGCTGGAGGCTACTGCTGTCACCTGCTTACCTAACATCTCCCCTCCCCTCCCCCCCTCACCTCTCCTCTCCTCTCCTCTCCTATCCTCTCCTCTCCTCTCCTCTCCTCATCCACGTACCCTCATGTCAGTCAAAGCATTGGTGAACTATGTTTCCCCATATAACACCTTCTGAGTCATTTAGGGCAGCTTTCTACAAAACAAGTAAAGTGAAGGAATCCTTTATAGTTGGCAATAAAATTACTCCAAAGAGGCTGTGCAGCCAAACTACTGCACAGAGAGTCCAAAAGACCTATTTTTACACCAGTATTTAGCGCAAATCTTCACTAAAATTGTTATTTTCAAAAGCTTTCATACTCCGGTGGCCAACAGCATGCCCTAAAAAGGACAACACCTCAGCAGGCAGAGATGGTAACTAAGACAGCTACAATTGCCGCAAGTGTGCTTGCATATACCATACACACACACATTTGTGATGAACAAAAACACACATGCCAAATAGGCCTATTCGGCTTCTGCATGTGGACACACACAAGCCCACACAGCCTAAAACAGATTGAAACTTCCACTTGAAACAAAAAAGGAAAAACAAATAGAGAGAGCAAATGTCAGGAAATAGTAAATGGACATGGATGCATATAATAATAATAATAATAATAATAATAATAATGATTTTAAGTTATTGATGTGTACAGACTTAAATTTGTCAGGACAAGGAAACATGGTTTGTATGCACAGACGTTGTACCTCCCAGAGGTGATGGCATGTGGTTTTTGTCCAGCCCGCAGACAAAAGCTCAGCAGGGTGTTGCAGTGGACAACAGTAAATGCTTTGATCTTTGACACTGACCGTCTGGTTCCCTTATACCCTGACCCTACCGCTACACCCATCACACTTGCTCTCTCACTCTTTCCTGACCTCTCTCGCTCAGGGTCACTGGGTCAGACAGAGAGCAGATGCTCTACCACATGACCCCAACCAGTCCTGAAACCACAACATGCATACTCCCATTCTGTCATGTCCCCTTGTTAAATGTACTGTCCGTCTGGAAGACATTTGTCACCTGTTTTATTGGCCGTCTTGGATTTCCACAGAGAGAGAGAAAAGCAGTGTTTAACCCAATGCAATGCAATTTGATTGTGCCCTATTGTATGATATCTCAGTGTTTTGTGTTGTAAATAATATACATGTGTAAATAATGTACATGTACATCTTGTAAATAATGCACATGTAGACTTAGTCATGATATTGTTATTGCTTCTTTGTCTACACATGATATAATGTTAGGATTGTGCATACAGTTCACTGCTTTGTTGCTCATCTCTCTGAAGGTGTTGCACTTTGGTTTCCTGAATGACTTTGATTAAGTCCAGCACCCTTAATAAATGTCATAGTCCTATGTATAACTTTATCTGTCATTTGTATGTTTTCTGACAAGGAAGTTCATATGAATACCACAGGCACAAATAAACGATATTGATAATTATTGAACATTAAGCTTTGGCCTTTGGCAGGCTTCCTGCGATACACTTTGTTTCTGTTGCACTTTATGCCAATGTTCCTTTAAGTTTTATGTGATTTTACAAAAAATAAGACAGTTAAGTACCTCTTTGGCTTGAAAGGCATGGCAAACAATTTAATTTCCATTTTATTGCTAATAGAAAGCTATAACCATATTTTTGGTTGAGACAATGTCTCTTTCCATCCAATTTTCCTAAGATTGTATTTTCAACAGATCTGTGAATGCTAATTGGTACAGCACACCAAGGCTCGAGACTAACAGAGTCCCATTGTCTCAGGGACGGTAGAAAATGTGTTTGAGACAAACAGTGATCTTTCCCAGGATGCCTCTGGGATAAAAGGGGTTTTATATTTATTTATTTTAAACTATTGCTTAGCAAATGACAAACTGAACCAAGCACTGACTACAACGGAGCACGTTTTCTCATGCTGTTACAATAGTTACAAATGATGCACGGATTGCAGTTATATCTGCGGGCACCGTGGTTAATCCGTGGATTGGGCGGGTCAGGTCATAAAAATTAACATTCTGATTAATAGCGGATGGGTCGCGATTGGTGAAATAATACATCATTAATGAGGAAAATATTAATTACGTTCTCTAAAATGTAAACATAGCAGAGCTGAAGAGCTGCGGTCCGCTGCTGTTACAGTATTTATTGCATAAGCATATTTTATTTGATATATTTCGTGAGTAAAATCTGAATCTGGAATGTAACCAGTAACATTTATCTGTCAGGTAAATGTAGTGGTACAGTGTTTTCCTCTGAAGTACAAGTATACAGGTGCATATTTTTTGAAGTGCTTTGAAGGTCTTTTTGTAATTTATTTTGGCGTATAATGAGTTAGCATAGTAATAATAATAATAATTGTTCAATATTTTTCATATCTAAACCTATAGCTGTTTTGGGCCCTTTTTAGTTGGGGGCCCCAGGCAGTTGCCTACCTTGCCTAATGGTAAAGTCCGCCCTCGTACATCAGTACAACACACACACACACACACACACACACACACACACTACGCAAAGTAGTGGTTGCAGGGCATAAAGAATGACAACTGAGACTGAGAATTTTTCCCAAATTCTGTGTTCTCCTATTTATTTATTTTTTAATTCTGTTTTTACAGTTTACAGATTATTTTTCAGTTTTGTTTTAAACCTATTTCTTTGAATGGAGAAAAATAAATATAATTATTTCCTCAACATTTAATGGTGTTTTTATTATGCCACTAACAACTATAGATGATAATAACAAAATAAAGAAACAGCATTTTGATTTTTGGATGGTTTACATTCACTTTAGGATGGTTCAAATTGTTTTTTGGGATGGTTCCGGGACAGTGGTGAAAAAATGTGTGGAGCTCTGCAGCACACATTCAGATCCAATTATAGAAGTAGATGCTCCAGGAAAAATGCATACTGCAAGTATATATGAAAACATCTTAGGATATCTTATAACAGTTTATTTAGAATATCATATTATGTTATATCAAATGTTTTAAGGGAAAAAAAAGATTACAAATCATAACCTTGCTGCATCTGACTAAGATGACTAAGACTAAGATTTAGCAGTAAAGGTATATCAGGAGGAAAAAAAAAATCTGAATGAAAGCAGAAGTATATTAAACTTACTGTATCATCCCATCTTCTCTTAAAGACAATTAAGTATTCTCTTGCATTCGTTTAATATTACACTGTAGAAATGTCTCAAACAAATCATGAAAATCCCAATGTCACAGTATGGTCTCATCGCAGCTCAGCTTTACCATGTGATGTTTTCACCTTGCTGCTCCAATCTTCTGGAGGTAATTTACCGTACATCCTCAAACAAACAAAGGAAGCAAAAGGCTATTCTAAGTACAAGTCAATGTCCAAATGCCTGGTAGACGTTGAGCGGAAATGAGTTTCTGAGATCAAAAGAAACAGAACGATAAAAGGATTGAAGGGATTGAAAGATAAAAGGATTTTGAGTCACTGGATCAGAATTGTGCCTTTATAGAACCAAAATCAACAGATTTAAAATCTTTTCAATCACAAGGTACGCTCAACTCCACATATGTCATGAAGGTCACCGTGTTCAAAGGGCATGTCTCTGTACTTCGCGCAACTCAACAATCAGGTTCAGTATCCACAAAAACATTTTTATATTACTCCAGAACAGTCATCAAGATAATAAAAATCATGGTTCATAAACCATCTCTGTTCAGATCTCTATCTCTATAAAGTTTGAGCTGTTGTCTTTTTTTTCCATTTTACAAGAAACAGATGATGGGAAAAGGAGTGATGACATCAGGAAAAAATATCACAGAGAGGTTGCACTTAGAGACCTTCTTTTACAATCGAATATTTCCTCATTATTATTTGTGAGCCTAAGTTATATGGATTTTGTTATACGTGCCTACTGACATCAAGTGTTAGAAGGCAACATTAGCTAAAAGTCAAATGTGAGTAAATTTTGCCTGCAAATGGGAAACAAGCCAGTCTGTCTGACCAGTATGTTCTGATCTGAAAGCCACTTTAGCTGTAAATCAAAAAGGCTGGGAACATTTAGAAAACCTCAGCTACCAAGGTTTAAATATTAATTTGATGCCCTTTGCGTATGCATGCAGTATTTAACTTAAACGACCACACATTTAAGCACTCATGTTGCTCCAGTTGAGCCATTAACCTATTTTAGCAATTTATTTTCTTTTTCCAATTACAGTTGAAATACAGGCCAACTGTTGTCCAACATGATGAAATCGAGGAGGATTATGGATTATATGGATTACATCCTTTAATTTGTTCATTCGTCCTTCAAATATATGTAAGACCCTGCTAATTGGGGAGTGATGTATCTGACCCTTTTACAGAAGCTGATGTAAGGAGGTGCTACAGGTCAAACCAAAGTGATTCATTCGTTACTGATAGGAGATGACATGTTGACTAAGTTAACTTGTGGTCGATGCAAAAGAGTCATCCAACTACAAATGAAATGATCTTTGCTCAAGCTGAGAAGAGATCTTCGCTTTCTGTGAAACAGATTGAACATGTGGATTTATGTGTTGGGTATGCTGTCCTAAGTGACCTGTCTACTGCAGTTATGAGGAGAAAATGCACATAGATGACAGACAGAACTCAGATTAATGGCTTGTGTTACACTGAGACAGTTGTAATGATCTGTGTAGTGCAGTTTATACATCATATCGTATGACATCAGATATTGCATACTATTTTCTGACAAAGTAAAATGTTACACATTTGAACATTGTCACTGTCCTGTCAGAGCCATGCATCTCCAAATTAGGTGGTTTTGAAATTTTCAGACAAACTGAAAGATTTAGTGTTCCTTTATAGGTTGAGAAAAAGCATGTCTCATCACTTTATGTTATGTCTAATCAAAAGCAGTAACAGTACAGGAAGCATGGTGCAAAGTCCATAGTGAACAATGTTTTATCATTAATGGATGTATTTGGTTCAATGCTAGGATTTGGACCCTGTAGATTAGCTCTAGGTTTTATAATTGTATTTAAGCACATTTTCCTCTTTAGCCAAGTTTTACTAAGAAAAACAGAATAATCATAAACAGAGCTATGTCTCCAGTGTATATACAGATAAAAAAAAACTGGGTGTGCATTTGAGAGATTTTGGAACAAAGAAGAGCATAGGTGACACAAATGAAAAAATGAATAAATAAAAGGCAATGGATAAATGCTATGCATCACACTATGTCCTGCTTCTCCATGATGGACATCAGGTTACAGTAAAATTTTGCTGAGCTGTCTTAGAGAACTCTGCAGTTGACTGTTTTCAGTTTTAATCCTTTTTTTCTTGCATATCTCATGTTTACAAAACAACACCTGCAAATATAGTCTAAATATAAATATAGAGACTGTACTATTCTTGTTTTTGATTCACAGCAAGATGCATACAGGCATACATCGGCATTACAACTGCTTGCGCCATCATATTTTATACTATATTTACAGAGGCATGCAGCTATTGTGGAGAAGCTTTTTTATAGATCTTTAATAATGAGGAAATATTCGATATCTTTAAATAAAACAGAGCATTGAGCTCAATAGATGGGGTTAACTACATCAGGAATGGGGTTATAATGAAGTGAAATCTGTATAAAGACAGCATTTAGAAGTTGATCATAAAGTGTCATTATGGCAATTTAAGAGAAAGTAAACACAAATTATTAAAAAAGGACCACCTGAGTTTAAGCTTTCACTTCAGCAAGCACCCTGCCTGCTTGAGGGTCCTTGAGCAAGACAGGCAAATTGAGTGAGAAAATGCAATGACAACAATGTCAACAACAATGATCATGATGGAATAATGTGATGGTTTTAAACAGCTTGTGAGCTCAGCCTTCAAAGTGCCACTGTGAAACCGTGTCCTCTTGTCTTGTAGGCCTTGAGCAGTGCTGAGAACAAGCCAGTGGCGAAAGGTAGTTACGACGGGCCCCAGTGCACGCTATTATGATGTGCCCTAGTGCACACTAGTTACTACAGTTATTATGAGGTAGTAGTTAGGAAGTAGCAGAAGATGGACCCTGCCCAAATGCAGGACACAGGCAGTATGAACTGAAGAATAGTCTTTATTTAGCCTCAGGAGCAAAGCAAAATTTAACCAGACAGAACAAAACTGAACAACACAGAACAAGGGTTCAACCAGGATCCATGGGACTGAAATACTAACCGAACTAAAGAGGAGATGAGGTGCAGGTGTGAAGATGGGCAGAGAAACTCAAGTGAGGGGGATGAGGAGATGAGACAGGAGAACAGGAAAGTAGCTGCTAGGCTGGAGAAACACTGGGAAAAAGGCAGGACTAATGAGGCTGATGCAGGGCAGGTGTGAAAGGAAAAGCAGGCCGGGGACACAGGAGGAAAACACAGAGCAAACAGAAACTAAAGTCCCAGAAAACACAGTAAGTAGGCTCAAAAAATGCCTAAAATGCCAGCAGGCCAAATGCAAAGAAAAAACTCTCTGTGCTACAGAGCTAAGTGGGCTGCAAGATAATCTGAGAGATGTGCAACTCTTAAAATCCAAAACATAGATCTGTTCTATTACCCAAAAACTCATATATCACCACTTGGAGTGTGAATTGCATGATAAGCACAAAACCTGGCAGCTCAGAGAAACCAGCCCGAAACACATTCTCAAATTAATTGGTCATAAAACAAACATTTCCATTCTTAACCAGGTGAAGGCAACAGTATTTAAGATTTCATTTCAGTTCAGTATGCTCTTCCAATTGAGCACATGTATTATGAACTAGGCAGGAAAATGTCTGGACAGAGGTTCAATGCAACAAGTAACAGAATCTCAAGTGGTCCTTTAATATAATCTGCAACATATCCTATCAGTCCTTCTCCCACTCAGTCCAGTCTTAACAAACAGGGAAAAAGTCTGAGGGCATCTGGTGGACTGGTGGAGGGACAGAGAGCCAGACTGGGACAGAACCATGACAATGCTATTGCATTGGGAAAAGAGAGAGTTCAAAGAAAGCTATCAGAACCATGGATAGCGCTCTGACACAATGTACACAATGTAAACAGATGGTCAATCAAATTAACAAGTCAACTAATCAACCAACTATAGGTAGGATGTTTACGTAACTGAAGTTGTTATTGGGAAGGTATGTAGGTAGAAAAAACACATCAGCAGGCGAGATGCTAGATAACTAGCCTATAAACTACTGTAAATATGTATAGCTGACTAGAGCTTAAGTTTAGTTCATTTTTGACATTGATAAACTATTTCTGCAGTCAGTTTAACCAGTTGCAATTACTGCAATTCAAAATCCTCTATTGCACACATGTTGTGGTGTAAATCATTTGTACATTATTTTGAGTACAGTAATGAAGTAATTTGTTCAAAGTTGCTTTTTCTAAGCATACAATAATTGGTGTAGGGAAAATGGGCTGTCAATCACACTGTGTGTTTGTGTGTGTGTGTGTGTATGCACGCGCACACAGGTGATGATTTAATACCGCATTTTTAACCTTTAACGCTGTTGGTTAGGTTTAGGCACAAAAACCACTTGGTTAGGGTAAGGGAAAGATCATGGTTTGGGTTAAAACAGTAAAATGCGGTAAAAATACCCCGACTTGAAGATGTCTGGTTGGTGGTCTCGAACAGTGCTCTCCTGCTGCTTTTGCAACCTTTTGCCAGCCAGCTATCCACCCAACCCGCCTCCTCCTAGTAAGCCAGAAATCACCCTAAAAAATGAAATAAAGTTGCATTATATTGAAGTCACTTCGCTGGGAAGGATTGGCATATCACCAGCACACAAAATTGGACTTTGGAGTTTTGTGTTATTTGTACAAACATTGAAGAGACCAAGCTGGTGTGTGTGAGCCAGCACCAAAAATAAAATCAGTATCACACCAACTCTCACTACTGAGTTTCAAACAGAACTTCAAGCCTTTTACATTCCAGGAAACAGTGAAACATAGTTTCTGGTTCCTGACAGAAAGGACATTTAATGGACACCATGGGATTTATTTTAGAAACAAAGCTGTTGACAGCCAGCGCTCCCAGCAGGATTCTCCACTGCAGATCACCGGATCTCTTGTTCAACAGCAGTTTATAAAACAGCCTCCACACAGGTTTACAGTCATCCTGCACCCTCAGTCTCTCTCACCACACAGTGTCCGTTCTCCCACTCAACTTTCTCTTGTTCAAAGCTTAACACATTATTTATATAGAGCTTTCGCATTCAACATGTGCAGGTCCGCAGATGCAGCAGTTTTATAGACCAACAATGGTCCTGTCTGTCCAGTTTGGCCTATTTTAAGAACCAGTTCAGGGAAAGAATCTCCTTCAGCAGGAGTCTCTATTCCAGAAAAATAGTCCTGTAGCATTTCCCATTCCTCACAACTCAGTCTTTTGGTCCATGTGTTTAAAATGTCTCTTGTGTGATGACTTGACTTGAGGTCCAGTAGAAAAGTCACTGCCTCCGTGTTGTGAAGTCCTGGACCCGCAGCATCCACTGTGTATGTGTGTGTGTGTGTAAGAGAGATAGATAAGAAATATATACTGTAATTTTGAATGGAATTCGTCAAAATAATATTTCTACGCCTTATGTGTTTTCTATTGCACTATTACACACTCAAAGGGTAAATAGTGACACCGCATGGTCAGAGGCAGTCCCTGTAGCTTTAATCTAGCTTCCCGTTAAAAACTCTTTAGTCACTTTACATGTAGGACACTGCCAGAAAAAAAACAGGGTACTTCATGAACATGCACCGGTGCTCTACAAATGGCAACAAATTCACGTAGGCACAACGCAGAAATAAAAGGATCTGTCCACACTGTGAAGTGCTGAAATGTGAAAACAAGCATCAGCGCCTGCAGAGGAGCTGTCTGTTTCACTGTGGTGCTAGAATGACCGCTGACTTTAACAAAAGGCATTTTTTGGTGCAATAACCTCACAAGTGCACTCCTATTTGATATAAAGGCAAGAGATAGTAAAATGAAGCCTGTAGCACACCATGAGACAGAGGAGAGCTGCACACCATGTCCTGAAAACTGGAAAGCTACACACAGTCTGCATAAACCCCATCAAATGATGATTTTACTGCACAACAAACAGCCTTATCTCTGCCATATATCCTACATGTAAAAATTGACTCCGCATTAATGACCTCTATGAATATTATCTGACAGTACACTGTGTGTAGTATGGATGTGCACAGAGCCTGGTATTTGTATCTGTATTTGTTGAGGCAGCAAAAGTATTTGCTTTTGTATTTGTATTCAAATAAAAGTGGAAATAGGCATAACAATCCTGTTTTTGTTTTTGTTTTTGTTTTTATTACACTTCTAATTTCAGGATATTAAATTGTCAAAATAAGTGTTCTTCAATAAACTATTATAATAATTATGAACACTTAGATGTAATATTGGTTTATGGTTTTCATGAACCCAATAATAAACACTTAACCATAAACATAATTGAAGAAAAGAAAATCATTTTAAAACTAACATTCAGTTCCTAATCCACACTCAAACCAATAAACTAAACTCTAAACTAATAAATGCCTGCGTGAACATTGTGAATATATGCATGGCATAGGCTAACATTTAACGTTACTGCGTGCAGTGCACACACATGCGGGCACACACACACAACGTTACTGTTTCGAAAAAAGGACAGTTATAAGGATACACTCACTAATGATCGTTAAAGCTCAAAAACAGGTGCAAGCTAACCCACATTGCCATGAGCTACAATTAGCGAAATAGCAGAACAAAACATAATGTGCTCTGCACTCCCCTTTTCACAACTGAGAAAAGAGCATTAGCTCATACCGGGAAACACGTCACACTGAGCTTGTAATGGAAAAACAAGTTGAAATCACCAACATATTATTGGCACCAACATGTCAAGACTGCTCAGCAAACTAAACTTAATGTTGTTATTATTATTATTATTATTATGGATAAAAAAGTGTTGCTATGAAACAGATGCTCAGTGGCGACCTGACTCCAAAATGACAACAACCTGTTAAATGGGGGCATAGCAGCCCATCAGATAGGCCAAATCCCCTTGAAAAAGTACTCACCTATTTGAATGGCATTTGACGAGGCTTGCATTGCACAAAATCCTTGACAATGTCTATAATGTTCAACTCCTGGGCTCTGATGCTTTCAATGGACAGGATACCCTGCCCATTCAGCCTGTACTGCTCCATGCTGCTCCTCAGGTAGGTCGTAATGAGTTTCAGTTTGGAAAAGGATTGCTTGGCTGTTGCCACTGTCACAGTTAATGTCAGAAACAATGGCAGGGCAGTGCACACCTCACTGAATGTGGGTGTTACGGAGTGATGATCAACAATCAGCATCTTGGCAAGTTGGGAGACTGAGGACTGCTGAGCAATTTCTGTTCTAAAACAGGCCCTGAATGACAGGAATCGTGCAGGAAATGTTATTGCTATGTCCCTGTTGTAGTGGTCCGACAGATATTTTGCCTTTTTATATAGGTCATCATCGCCTGTAAGCGGAAGGGTCATGGGGTGTAGGGCCTCAAACATGTGAGAGGTTGCTTGCATATTAGTGAATCTTTGGGAGAGCTGGTTGATTATTATGTCCAGATTGGCATTGAAAAAGTTGACTCAGAAATAGCTTTCTGCATTGTATAGGTGCTCATCTTCACTCACTCTTACTACTCTTACATTGTTTAAGGTGTTCTGAGCTCCTTATTTGTCTGCGAGTGTCCATGCTGTCGTCTTTTTCTGGTTTAAAATGCCCTGGTACTCAAACAAGATCTGTATGGTGTTCTCCAGCAATTTCACTGCCTTCTGTATATCTGTGTTTGTATCTTGGAGTATTTTAGAGACAAGATTCACACTCTCCAATGCATTAGTCTGGAGAACCACCAGAAAAATGAAACTGAATTTCTCCATTGTTTTTTTCAATCCCGCTGCTTCAACATGCTCATTGTTCTTATCACTGGTCAAAGCTATTTTTGTCAGTGTTCTCATTACATCTACATATCTTTACCATATAGCACTAAGGGACTCATACCTAGAAGACCAATCAATGTCGTTTCAGTGTTACATCCAAGTGAGCTGAAAGGTCTGTGGAGATGATGCCAGTGAGCATGGCCCACCATTTAATACTGTGGCCAAAGAACATATACAAATGTTCTATGGTGTCATAAAATTCTTCCATCACTGCAGTGTTTTTTTACTGCATCATTGATGACTAGGTTCATGTTGTGTGCCATACAGTGTACATATGTCACAAGTGTCTCCTTTTCCCTTATCCTGGCCTGTACTCTCCAATAAACCCCACTCATATTGGCCGCTCCGTCATAGCGCTGCCCATGACATTTTGAAATATCAAGGCCATTTTTCGTAATGCTGCCGAGGATTTTGTTTTCCAACTCACTCGCAGATGGGTCAGCTGTTTCCTCAAATCCCCAAAAAGCCTCCATTACTTTGATATTGATGGCTATGTCCGTGGGATTCCTTACTATGGTGATGTATCTGTATACTTGGCTAAGCTGGTCTCGCTTGGACAGATCTTGAGTAGTATCCATAATCACTGAAAAAATGGTGCTTGGTTTATTTCGGCAGTTATGTCCTGTTGAACTTGCTGTGACAAAATATATATTAGCTCATTCTGCATGGAGGGGCTGAGGTATTTAACTGATGCCTTGGGCCATTTGATCAACTCTTGCAGCACAGAGTTGTAGCTTGCCAGCAGCTCGATAATGGCTAGGAAATTCCCACTGTTTGGCTGTCCCAATATGTCTCTTATAGTTTATGTTGAATATGCATATAATTTTGTTATAGATTGCTACAGACTATTTTAGCAAAAAAAAGAAAAGAAAACCATGACAAAGATGGGTTTGCCTTTTCGAGGGCATATATAGCAAATGGCACCAATTTTAATTTAATGTGAGTTCTTCTTTGAACACAGCCATATTTCTGAGGTGGCAATCTGAATCACTCACAAGAGCCCGTTCTCCTCCCACCCATGGGCACCAGTGTAACTGCACTACCTGCACTGTCTATATTTACGCTCCTGGAACAAGCAGTCACATTGTGTTTTTTTTTTTGCTATTGAAAATGTTGTGTTGCTGCTGATGTGCAGTCATTCAACTTAATGTACCATGATGTAGTGTCAACTGAGCGTGAGCTGTGGACTGTCTCTGCTTGAACCGCAGATTTCTAAGAATCTGTTGGCAAACGTCACAATTTCATAATCATCATGCTGGTTACTTTACACAACACAGAAAGATGAGGGATTTAATTTTAAGGCTTATGAACCAAAAGTCATTAAGGCTTGTGATTGACAAACACAGTCTCAGAGGACGAGAGGCACTGGTACATGTGTCTGTTCATCCGTCTACTCCAGCATTTGTGGCTGTGTCTGAATGTACAGCAGTTGTCAAGTTGGATCTGTAAGATTTTATCGCAGCTTGGTTATAGTGTGTCACCTTTCTACATTGTGCGCTTAGATAGAGGTAATGTCATTACAGATAGTTTCTAATGCACATCATGAAAACTCAATCATGTACTCTTACTTTTAGCCTGTCAGAATGAAGGAACAAAGTTAAGAGTAGCCTCTTAATAAACGTCGTTCTCTCTGCAGGCATATCCCCATCCCTGCAGCTTCAGTGTATTTATGTCTACCTGCTTGATCTTATCTTTTTCCATTTCAATTGCAAAAGACTTTGTATGAAAACCCCCACATAACTGAAAAGCCCAGAAATCCCCTTTGAAATAGATCAAACTCTTCTTTAATTGGTCCTATTGTTGAACATCTCTAAAACCAAAGTCTATATGAAAGCCAAAGACTTGCACTCTCTTCAGTGCATATGTACAAAAAACCTTCTGCAATACTGAAAAGCACAATGTAGAAATACTATTTCTACAACTAATAATACTAATAATAGCAGACATGAGAAGTAAGAGTAGGCGAAATAGTAGAAGTAATATATGAGGGAATATTACTGTAAATTTGCAGCTCTCATTTTGAATCTAATTTGAGGAAAACACATTTCAGTGAATGACTAGTGCTTCCTGTGTACACTTGCTGATCGCTGTAGTTGGCCCCACTTTAATTTGCTCTAGATGGAAGTATATTGACCCCCGATGTTGCTGTCTGTGCCCTTGGAGGGAAGAGTTATGAGTAAGAACACTGGGAGAAATAGGTGTAGCAGGTACTAAGTACCGATGTAACTGTGGTGGAAACAGTGGGGAGCTGAAATTATGATCGCACCTCCTCTTCACAGCTCAGCGGGCTTTCAGGAACCTGCCAAGAACACATTTAACACACACAGACAGACAGACACTCTCAGCCACTTATACACACATGTAGAAAGCGGCAGACAGTCCGCCTGGAACACCAACAAATAATGTGCATCCACCCACACACACAAACACAGACACAGACCTCCTACTAAAGTGATATGGCTGTTCAGTTTTTGGCCATTACCTTTGTTTCTTCTGCAGTTTGACTCCACACTGTCAATGGGACTCAATATTGAATATATTTGTTTGTAGCAAATATGTTATTTCATTCATGCAAGTATGTAGCTGTTGCCAGTATTGAGATTAAGGCAATAGTCTGATTACGGTAAGCTGATAGATGCGTAAATCCCCCCATAATAAATCTGTTTATTCTGATTATCTGAACCATACTGTGTAGGTGGATTTTTTTTAACCACATCATGCTCATTCAATCCATATGCCCTTTGTAATTGTAAAGTGCCATCAATCAAATGCTTCTGGATAGCTGCAACTGTTTTCACTCCCAGCAGCTCTTTTTTTGGTTTAGCACGAGATAATTCAGTGATGATTGGTGAGAATTGGAGGTCTTAGGGGAATTAAGTAGGTTTCTCTGTGGACACATATACCTTAGTTTCTTTTGTTTAGCAGACACTTATCTAAATCATAAATAAAACAGTTTTCTCTTTATAATTGTGTTCATCTACAACACAATGGGCTAGTAGAAATAACTCATTAACAATTAACGAGAGAAATGAGTGAAGCAAATAGGATAGGGCATAGAATAAGTCTAGGCTTGAATGCATATCATGTCTTACACCAATATGATGTCTGAATTAATTGAAACAACAGCAGTTTGTGGAAATATTTCAATGAAACCCAAAGAAATGCACAAATTACATCAATAAAAAAATTACCTGGTTATTTACCGCTGAAAAATAAACGGAGTAGTTCTACTTGTTACCGCATCACCTCTAATATGTTGTGTGTGCCAAAGACAGAGTTTAGTATTGATTTTCTGTAAAAGTTGAGTGTGTGTGTCTGGGCACGCGGCTACTTGTGAATGTGTATGTGCGGTGTGTTTGTGAGTACGTGTACATGTGTTTGTGTGTGTCAGTCAGGTGGTTTATCTGGGCTTTGTGAGAGAGGCAGCAAATCTCCCTGTAATTACAATCTGAACAGCCCTGACATTTTACCAAGACTCCCCCAGGTGTGTGCATGTGTCTGTCTCTGTGTGCGCGTTTGTATGTGTGTGTATGCTGAAGGCCCTTTGTCTTGTGGGGCTGAAACAGCTGGGTGCTCCTCGCTAATTAACGAGAAACCTCATAATTACTGTTAACTGGCCTACTATAGCTGAGAGAGAGAAAAATAGAGGAGAGAGAGAGACAGACAGTCTGGACCAAAAGAGAGAAACACTGAAGAGAAACATTAAAATAGGCAAATATTTCTTTTAACATCAGCTTACTTAAATGCTGTCACTGTTTAGCGGGCTTGAGTGAGAGGACAGTGTGAAAATACAACGCAAATAAATTGGCTGCAACAATCTACAATATTTAAGAGTAAAGTTAGGTCTCAAATTTTAGGTTTCAAACTCAAGAGACGATAAAATGAAATGCAGTCATTTCCCCCCTAAATATCATTACATATTATTACCACATGAGTCTCATTCGCACACTTACAGTCGTAATTGGTTATGATAAGGCTGTACTTACTAAAGTAACTGCTGAGATCTGGGAACACTGTGTCATCACTACAATAAAGTCAAAAGGGACAAGAAATGAGTGGTTGGATGATCAGACAGGTTGTAAACAAACCAGCATGCTGGATATATTATCTATCACTTTATATTGAATTAAACCAAAAATGAATGCATCTGATATGTCTATAATAACCCCTAATTGCAGACAGCTGTGTACACACATGACTACAGACCAAAGTTGAGCCAAAAGTTGGGCTGTAAACAGTGATAAATGCTTATAACGGACAGTTATGATTTTACCAGTCACTTTTGTTTCCTCCCCAAAATAAATTTGGTTAACCTGGTGGGGCTTGTTAAAGAGATGTTTCTCTCTTCCCAGATCCCAGTGATTAACACTGTGGGTACAATTCTATTACTGAAAGGGATAAGCAGGTGGCTGAGGCTCAGGAGGTTGAGTGGATTATCCATTGATGGCAGGGTTGGAGGTTGGATCCCTAGATCCTCCTGTCAACATGTTGATTCTCCCTTGAGCAGGAACCCCAATTTCTCCCCATCACAATGAAAGTGTGTGAAAGAATGAGAGAGACATTGTAAAGTGAGTTGATATAAATGCTGTCCATTTAATGATGTCCAAAACTACTAAAATAAGAATTCTACTTAAGTCTGACTTGTAATTTTTCTCTAGAAATTTCTTAAAAAAATGTTTCATGTTGTTTTTATTGAAATGGGCTTGGACTGAGTGATCATCATATTCCCATTTGAATGTGGTTCAGTTAGCCAACTCGTGAAATAGATTATTATGTAAATGTTGCTCCCCACAAAGAAACGTCAAGCTCAGCATTGCAGGTGTGAGTGGGGAGTGATAATACTCTGACCTCCCCTAGGGGAAGGTGGACTCAGAGCCTACAGGTAGATGCTGAGGTGGATGTGGGGCTTGGGAAATGCTGCAGCAGCAGCAGTGGTAAAAGTGTGAGCAGAGCATTGATGGCTCAAGTACACTGCCGTGTTAAAAAGGGTGACTGGAGTCGGCCTGCCGGAACTGGCTCTTAGGCTTTGCTTCATATCACAGTCTTTATTGATAGGAAATGTTATCAGTCTGGCTCTCTGTTGATGTAGCCGACCCATTTTTTATCATAAAAGACCATCCAATTAAGTACAGCCGTTGTGTTCCAGTGTGCACAGAACTGAAGCACAATGAAAACATATCCCACAGTTGATGCCTCTGGGAGATTTTACAAGGGGGACACACAGTAGCAGTGCTGCTGGGAGAGAAGAAGAAAGAGACACATCAAAAACAGACAGACCAATATGAATTTAGAGATAAGAGAGAGACAGAGACAGGAAGGGTGGTTGTTTCTCCCTGGGCTAAATGTCACTGCTGCCACATTGTTTTGGTCACGTAGAGCAGCATTGCTAACCTTCAGTCTGTGTGTGTGTGTGTGTGTGTGTGTGTGTGTGTGTTTGTAGGTATGTATGCGTGTGAGGAACATGTAATGTCACGTTTACCTATCTGACCAGCTCTCTTATGATGCCCCCAGAAGATTCTTATATAAACTCTACCTTAAAAGGTCAAGTATATCAGCTGAGAGATACACGCACTCGGATTCCATGTCATGAAAAAAATAAACATCACATTCAGTTATTTTTGCAATGAAATTCACACACTGCTGACAGCTACATCTGACCACAAAGGACATTTTCCTACAAAACATGAGACCTATCCTGCACCAGAAGGCTGAAACTTGACACAGACATTCACAGTTTGATCAAAAGTTCATGAACTGAATGCATGTTCTACTGTTGTTATGAATCAAAGGGGACACTGCATCGTCCTTGACTTCATGTATGTGTGTATGCCTATGTTGTATACATCTGTGTGCCTGTTTTTTCCTAAATAATTTGCCTGGGGTCTAAGTAGTTGGCTATTGATCTGTGTGTGTGTGTGTGTGTGTGTGTATATGTGTGTGTATAATGGTCATGTCACGCTGTGTTGATTTTCATGTCAGACAGCAGCGTTCTTTCCTCACTCCATTACTTCCCATTCTGTCGCTCTCTGTGTGTGAGTGTGCTTGTGTGTGTGTATCTGTCTGTCTGTGCCTGTGATTTCTCACCCAGAACAGTTCTTTTGCTTTTTTTTTTTTTAAATTCCAGGCTTACAGCTGTTTAATTGTTCCTTTTTCTCGAGCTTTTGCACACATATCCACAAACACACTTTTCAGTATAACAAGGTGAAGTAAATGAAAATCCAAAAACAGTGAGACACATCATTATGCAAGTGGACTGTGCAATGTCACAAGAGAGCTGCTGAATTCAGATGGTTTCAAAACATTACACTGTGTCTAAATACAAAAGCATAGCCGTTAAAAAAGCTTAAAATGCAGCCTATTCTTTGTTAAACAACTTACACGTACTCAATTATTTGATCTTATTTTCCCCTCAAGATGCAACATCCATTCAAATGCCAAGTTGCAGGTTTCCACTGATCTGTGTTCATGTTTGAGTTGTATAAATGTAAATAATATAAAATATGTTCAAAGAGAGTGCAGGGAAGATAGAGATTGATGAATTCAGACAGACAGAAGATTAAAAACTATGAGGATGATTACATGATAGCAGCCATTTTTAAGAAAGTTTTAAATACAGTGTCACAACAATTGATGGAAAAAATAGCACTTTTATGTGAATGGTAACTGACTTTTCACCCTTCTAATGCTCCATATAGATTCAGACTAATTACACTTTATATTGTATATCATAGAATAGGGCTAGATCTCTTGATCCACTAATCGATTTATTGACTAAAAATTTAAGCTCAACATTAGAATCTTAATCTAATATCTGGCCTGTCTTAGTGCCCACAACACACAAGTCAGCACGCAGTGATGAATTAAAAACACAAATAATTGGAATCAGATGAGCCATGTCCACAGAGGACACAAAGGACGACCTTTTCCAGTTTTTCAACTTTTTTTCCTCTGCATGGAAATACCACATCAAAACTGAATTCACATTATGTTATATTTTGGACAGTGAAGTCAGTATCTTCAAACAGACTTGGAAATCAGAGTAATGCTTGAATTGAAGTCAAATGGTGACACTTGTCAGAGTTGTTCTATTAACAATCAATTAGGGACCTACCCTGTGGCGTCATAGAGTTTTTGTTTGTGATGTCACTCCCAAATAAGTTTGACTTGAAAGTACAATATGGCTTACCGCTGTGACTCAGAAAATCATCCACATATTCCAGTAAAATCTCTATGGGTGCTGTCACAGAGTTCAAGTAATTGATAGATTATTCACTGTGTGTGAAGAAGCTCCAGGATTCGTCTCAGGATGACATCACCACCACAGTCTTTCTCTTTAGCTGTTGTCTGTTCAGGGAATGTCACTTAAGGAACTTCCCACAACAAATTTCCTCCATTCAGAACACCCTGCAACATCACCACTGGAATAAAACATTGATTATATATTGAAACAAAAACTGATACCATTACAAAACGTATTCTATTTAAATGTATGTGATTTGATTAATTAACAAGATATACAGTGTCCTTCCTAAAGAGATTAATATTATGCAGGTTATTTACAGATTATTATTATGTAATATTGATATTATGTTGTATGTCCTGATAATCACGAATGGTGCATGAAATTAATGCCAGGTCTCCAGGTCTTCACCACTGCACATCAATAATGACAACTTTAGTTACAACGACAATACTTGCAGACATATGTAAGCTCCTTTATAAGCTCTATTATTTGTTTTTGGTGCTCCAGCTAGGCACAATAAATGATGAGTAATCTTGCTTGTCAACTTCCAGCAAACTGATGAACCATTGTTCAGTTCTTCTCTACACAGTTCACAGTTCCCTTTGAACTGAGCAGTTTTTGTTCCCTATGGTTTGGAATCTTACTTAACATAGCTCAATACTCTGTGAAGTCCACTTCACAGAGAACTACTAGGTGATCAGAACACACCTTTTGTGAACTCCAGTGCCTTTCAGGGGTTCTTTTGTGATGAAGTGTTGTAATTTACTTTCATGGTGTACCTTCTCTCCCTTTACTGGCCTTGTCTACTTCCACTTCACTTAGTGATTTCCTACACAGAATGCCTTTCAACAGTCCCCAGACAATAAGCCTGAACTTCTTCTATTGTAGGTGGAGAGAGTAGTTGCACTAGCCTCAAAGTTTTCTCTCTGTTGGTCAGGACAATGCAAGAGTCTCTTACAATGCAACATGTCTCATGGCTGCATTGCATTCGTGTCTAAGGACACTGATGAATTGTTTGTGTGCCTCTTCTTGTATGATTGTTGAATATTGGTTCAAAATAAATCTAGCAAGAATACTGAAGAACTAAATCTGATGTTCACCTTTTATATCTATGCCCCTTTTCAACATAACTGCAGTTGTCCTTGGAAAATTCACTCCGGGACATTTTAGTGTCCACATTTACTCAGATAACAGTTCACACCCTCAAACAAAATTGATTCAGAAAGGCAAGGTGTACTTCTTCACCCTGAGATGTTTTAAGAGCACTAAATATTTTAGGGAGTATTTGCTTCTGTAATAACCTTTTCTTGTGGGTCTTATCCCTGTACACAACAATTTACACAGCCCCGTCCTGCAATATAAAAAGCCTAGTCTTGTAAACCTGTTCAGTCACTAGTCTCCACTGAGAGAAACCCAAGGTCATTGGGCCTAATGCAAGAGTATTTACATATTTTTATCCTAAAACTGTCTTACTTTTTTCTGTGATGTTTGCTTGTATGAGTGTTCCAAGTCGAATTCAACAAACTCTCTTAACTACCTGAACTTGTCGTAAATCACTTTTTTCAGCTTGATGAATGTCACTTGTTCATAAAGAGGTGCGCATTCATGAGATGTGATCATTGGCATAATCCATGTCCCTAAAATTGCCAGATAAGGCTCAAAAAAGCAACATTAAGAAATACTGGGTGCTCATGGTTATAAACTAGTAAACTCCAGTTGAATGCAAAATGCTGTAGAAGTTAAACTGGTCAACTATAGACAAACATAAGCCTCTGGGCTTACTTCAGGCGCACTTACACTGAGCCAAGGATGTAGTTAAAATGCGTTTATTGGTTAGGGCATATCAAAGTCAAAAAATACTGGTTTCAACCCACACTGGGTCTTCTTCAGGGCATGGCTGGAAGGAGAAGTCCTGGAGAGTCTTGGACTTCTCTTTCTAGCCAAGCCCTGTGGAAGACCCAGTGTGGGTTGAAATCGGTTGGCATTCTCCTTTTGGTGATATGTTTTAACTTTGATATGCCCTAACCAATGAAGGCAATTTAACTACATCCTTGGCTTGGTGTGAGAGTGCCTGAAGTAAGCCCAGAGGCTTCCCTTTGCCATATAAAGCTCCATGTTCCGCTCTGTTTGTGGGTGAGTTTCATTCACAGAAAAGTTCCCGAAGAGTCAAAACAAAGTGCAGTGCTTCAAATTCTGCTTTCAGAAATCAGTAGAAACAACATAACAAATTTGGGAGCGTCAGTAGTCAGGAACAATTAGAAAATATGAATCCAGCTGCCAATAACGTGTCATCAGAGCAGCTCTGCACTGTGACAGAAATAAAGAAGGAATGCTTTGATGTGAAGTTAGAAATTAAAAAAGGTCTTTCTAAAGCACAGCAGTCCATGATGGAAGGTGGTCAAGGGATGTGACAGTCACAGAGATATTAGAGCAGAGAATATTATAGTCTATAGGTGATGTTACACTTACAGTCAGTTGCAATAGAAGATGATACTGGAAAGAGACACCAAGTAGCAGCAGCAGCAGCAGCTGTCAGAGTGAGAGAAGTTTCATAGCAACCACTGAAATATAGAGGTGGCTGTGCCAAAATATGGCTATAAAAATCCTAAAATCTAAAAAACCTTTCAGTAAATTGGCAGCCATGATGAAGAAATATGGTAGACAGAATATTAAGTTTGCATTAAGTTTGTTTTAGTTAATATTTAATTTTTGTTAATTTTGGTATCATATTTAAACTCCACATTAATTCAGATCAGGACATTATTATTGTGTCATTGTAGTGTATCCCATGTGAAGAAAGTCAGAAATGATCTATTCTTGACAGGTACGACAGGTCTGGACCACTCGTAAATTTCTTTCGTACCTAACAGAAAATTATAAGTATTTTACAAGTACAAGAAAATTGATGAATACCACAAATGTTCTCAAATTACTCGAATGTGCATCTTAATCTAATCTAAAATTAATCTAATCTAATCTGTTTGCATGAGTGGTTCATGCATTAGGCCCGTTGTTCTTAGTCTCAGAAAATCAATCTCTTTGGCGATGGGGTTTTCATCTTACACTATTGACATCCATTTGACTGTTTGTACTCCTTAGCCCAGCTGTAAAATCTGATTGTAGTGCATCCACTACCTAAAAGCTTTATACAGAAGATGGATAGGGACAAAGGTAGAATGGAGGCACTGGAAACATTTATCATGGATACTGCTGCTTTCTTCTTTAAGTCAGAGAAAAATAAAACTCCTTATGGGAGTACTCGGAATTGCTGATGAACTCAACATCTGCTTATTATCTGTGTAGAGTTGCAGTTAAAATATGATCCTGCGCTTAACGTCTATAGCCGTTTTCATTTGCTGGCTTTCTGACAGCTGTAAGGGATCCCAAAGACCTGGACTAGTATCTGTACACAGAGAACTGCTAATATATAGTGATCCCCTCGCTAAGCCCTTTATCGCTGCAATTAGCTGGATGTCTCTTAACGGCCGGAGGAGAAAAGGGCTTTAGAGGGGCCGGCAAAGGTGTGAGGGAGAGGCAGGAATGAAGAATGGATTTGGGAACTGATTCATTTACTGGCTGACTGGCTGAGTCACTGGATGACTGACTGAATGAATGACACATGGGCTTTCTACCTGCTGACTGACTGACTGACTGATGCTGTAGCAGACTGGCTGGCTGGCTGGTTGGTTGGATGACGAACAAAGCAGATGGATGTCT
The DNA here is from genome assembly GCF_963924715.1 of Thunnus thynnus. Taxonomy (NCBI): domain Eukaryota; kingdom Metazoa; phylum Chordata; class Actinopteri; order Scombriformes; family Scombridae; genus Thunnus; species Thunnus thynnus. The sequence goes on along the minus strand of NC_089531.1, from coordinate 14,686,422 downwards.
GGCTGACTTGTCTTTCATAGAGGTCTTACGTTGGAGGATTTTGTCTTTAGCACTAAGATACTTTTAGCAAATCAACAAGGCTTTAGCCAAAGGGGAAATCTGTCCGCTGTGATAATATAGACTTCTTTCCGCTCATCTTATCTCCTCTCTTTCTCTTTCTCTTTCTCTTTCTCTTTCTCTTCTCTTCTCTTCTCTTCTCTTCTCTTCTCTTCTCTTCTCTTCTCTTCTCTTCTCTTCTCTTCTCTTCTCTTCTCTTCTCTTCTCTTCTCTTCTCTTCTATGCAGAACAGGCAGTACACCGTACAGAATGTGAAGGTCAGAAGGTTAATGTGGATGCTATTTGGATGAAGATAAATCCATTCAGTACATGAAACAGGGACAAAAGAAAAAAAGATGATACAAAACCTTAAAAGTACATGTAAAATTATACAATTATGCCATATTATGTGCTTCACTTCCTGGCATTTAGTTTCTATTTTAGCTCACTGGATGGTTTTTTAAATACCAATTCTCAACATTTTTAAAGGTTGTTGCTATTGATTGTGCATTTGTGAACCATATTGTGGGTGTGTGAGTGATTGATTGTGTATCTACGCTATTCGTATAGAATCAGGTTGTGTATAGCAGCCTAGGGTGGGTGTTTTCTGAGTGAAAGGGTCCATAAATGCTTGAAAACACACACACACAAACACACACACACACACGCACACACACAAACACAGTCATTCGGTATACCAGGGGGACTATACTTGACTAAGAGACAAACTATGTTTTCTAAATGTGTGACACCAAATTGCTGTTAACACAAACTCTGTGTTTGTGTGTGTGTGCGTGTGTGTGTGTAAGAGCTGATGTTTAAAGAGCTCTAATGCTCTTTCTCCAATCTGACAACAACATCAATGCAAATTGTCCTGGGAGATATAAACTCACGCAGACACACATACACACAAACTCAACTTGGGGATTTGATTTGTTCTCACTCCACTTCTTGAACATAAACAGACACACAAACAGCCACCCCGACTGAAACACAAACACTTTTATGGCCACACACACACTAATAGACACAGACAAGCACAAAGACAGACACAGACCCACTCAGGGAGACAGACATATGGACTGACTGAAAGCAGATAACTTGAACTTAAAAGAGAGACACAAAGAGAGAGAGACAGAAGATGGGAGAAGAAGAAAGACGAGATGGACAAAGAGGTGTGTGTGCGTGTGTGTGTTGTTAAACCAGAGAGATGGAGGGTTATATTTGTGCAAAGTCGCTGAGGAGATACAAACACCAAACAAAACAGATAAGAATGTATAGTATGTTGACTGGTTATCTGCGGTGAGAAAGCAACTCTGAGTCAAAGCAGTAGAGTTTGGCTTGTGTATTCACTCTGTCAGACAACATGAAGGTGCCTTCAGGTTGCGTTCAGTGTTGTAGACAGTTTGTTGTTTAATTCTGGCCTGCTGTTTCAGCACTTTCAAAGGTTGATGGCACCACATTAGCAGGCTGAATTAGATCTCTGGAATCAGATTACTGCTGATAAAATGGTGTGATTTGGATATGATTTGTTTTGTTTCTTTTTCTTTTTTTGTCTGTTTTCTGTCTATGGATGTTTCCAGTCAGTATTCCCTCATCTCAGTCTCGCTGTTAATTCCCTTGAAGTGGGCTTGTTTGTATTGCTAGTCATTGCTATCCGGGCACTTTTTAAAGCGTCCTATCAATCAAGCTTATTTCATTACAAAAACACATTCACACTCATTTCATTTTAGCTCATGGCTAAATACTGAACAAGATTCTCTAGATTTAGATTACAGGCTTGACATAATACGTTTAATAGAGAGACAGGAGTGGATGGTATAATTGGCCTTTTGGCAATCAAGCTAACAAGCTTAAATGACAGTTAGCTTGCTAGCTTGAAGAGCTTTTCCCCCATTCAATATTTCTTATTGAATAAAGGGATGTGAAATTGAGAGGACAATTCACTCCCATTAAAAAAGCGTCAACTTCTCTCTAGAAATACTATATAAATTAATAAGTCATTAATTTTCACCATGGTCTCAATAGCTAAATTTGGGCCCTCTAATGTATGAAGTCATTTTAGAATTATTGCTCTGTCAATATGATTTGAACACCTATAGCAGGCTGATTGACAATTAGTTCACCTACTGCTCATCAAGTCAGACTACCAATATTTTCAGTAAGTTTAATATTACTTGATTATGATACATGCCCCCATTAGCACAGTTTGACAAAAGTAGCTTACGTTAGCCCAGGTGTGCACCGCTTGGTGTTCCCAGTAAACTAGCTTTAGCTTTGGTCCAAAGTAGTGGGGTGTGTTTCTACTGTGTGATAGGCAACTCCTTATTTTGAAGGTCCTGGCTTCAAACGCAAAAGATTGAGCCAACTATAATCATCAAGTCTTTCAAACCGGCTCCAAGTGCTGTTTAATCCCACTTTCTGAGGGCACTGCAATGAGGTTTAAAAAACCATGTGATTTTGTGATTTCTAATGTAAGCTAATGAAAGCAATAGCTCCAGCAACAGGATGATCACTCAAACTTCAGACAGAAAGGTTCAAAACCAGCACCTTCTTGCTGTGAGGCGACAGAGTGGAAACCACTGAGCCACCGTGAATAATAGAATTTGATCATTGATATTATAATATAAAGCTGTTGGAGAGAGACACCATATGTATTTTTGAAGATAAAAAAAAGTCTCATATTTAAGTACCACAAGACACCCACCATTAAAACCTGTCACTCTGCTACTGGCTTTGTTTACACTGTGACTGATTGGATTGTCTTTCAATCGATTGTCTCATCTGACACAAGGAACAACAGGAAAGTCTTCTGAGAGTGGTCTACATCGATTTTTAGGCTGTGTAACCCCTGACTTTGTCATGTTCCTCTGGAGTAAAACAGACCTTTAGTTTACGCTCTGATTTATTGCAAACATGTTGAATGGTTTAACACTAGAACTACCACAGGTTTTTCAATTGTATGTTACTATGTTTTAATGAAATATTCAAGTCTCCCAGTCTTTGACTTTTCCTAAAATAATGTGTAGCACCCCTTATTGTTAACAATGGTGAAGGTAAAACCAGATTAAAAACACTGGCATTTAAACCTATAATCGCCACCGGGTAACATTTACCCGTGGATAAAATGCATTCATTTTCAGGCGGTGTTCAATGTTTAAACATTGTGAGTTGATAGACAACGGCATTCGTTAAAGTGTGTGATCTGACAGCTACATCGAGTCATAATTAAATTAAAAAAAGAGCAGAGGAGAATGACCTACATGCTGATGGCATAATGCAAACAAAGTAGAACTTTTACCAAGTGCCTGAAGTGCAGGAAAGCTGTCTTTGGAAAATGCACAGTCAAGGTGATGAATGTCTGCTCAAAGTGTGTTTGAGGGTCACGTAGTGTTCAAATGAAGATGATTTATGTTATAAATCAAAACAGCTTTAATGGTTATCTCAAGTTTCTTGGTGATGTCCTCTCATTCACACATTGTTAAAATTGATTAGGTGAAATTGTGTGCTTGACTTTGTCATATTGATTATGTTTCAACATTAAATCACCCATAAGTGCGGTGGTTGTTTATTGTTAATATTACGTCTCATCATTGTCTATTAGGGGTATTTAGGCTAGTTTTGTAATTTAAATAACATGGGTTAATTCATTATGTGATGAATGTTGTTTATAATAATATTACACCACCATTTTCTTCTAATACCTATTTTCAGTGTCATTTTAGACTGATTTATACTGACAGCCATGCAAAGTGATTAGTATTCTTAAAGATACTTAGATTATAAAACAACAGGACCAAAACACAGGTGATGATTAAACAAACTCATTTTGTGACTTTAGACATTCCTTTGTGAAGACAATGCCTTAATACAATGACAGAGTATATTTTTAGTTTTAGAAATATGGTAGCCAGGTGCATGGATAAATTTTAAGTTTTAAATAATAAGTTTTAGGTATATAGTGACTCCTGGCAGTTCTAGTGTTAAATATTTCCAGGAGACGCATAAATATACCTAAGATTTACATTGTATAATCCTGAATTTTCTAATTAACCCAAGCCATAAATACACAGTTGATGTGCCTGTTTTTTTCTCTGTCCATCTGTCGACTGAGCTTTCCAGTTTTAAACTTGACCAAAGTCACTTCAATAACACAAACACACACACACACACACACACATACACACACAAACTCCCCAGTTACATCTTATGCCTCCTGCAATACACTGATAAGGCCCTCTCTGTCTCTCTCTCCCTGTCTCGCTCGTTTTCTTTGTCTCTCGCGTTTTCTCTGTCTCTTTTCCATTTTATTTGGTTTTATTCCATTTATCTCCCTTGTTCTCTGTCTCTCCCGTTGTATCGCTATCTTTGAGTCTCCCCATCTCTGTCCATCTCTGCCCCCACCATCTCTCCCTCTCTCTCAATCTCCCATCTTTCTCTTTGTCCACCTATTCCCCCTCTGTACACTTTGTCCCCATCTCTTCATCTTCTTTTTCCCATCGTAATCTTTATTTCTTAGAGATTTCTATATCTCTATCTTTCTCTGTTCACTTAAAAAGATATTAGCCATTACATTTTTTTTTTTTACATTTACTGTCTTCTCTGAGAACTTTTTAGACTCCAATCTTGTGATGTTTTAGAGATTAATTTTGCAGTTTTATGTCCAGTAACATCACACATTTTAACATTATGTAAAGCATTATTCAATGAGTAGAATTGAGTCCTGTTATGTTGCAAAGCTGTGCTGTGCACTAAAATGCCCTGAAGCAATGGATTTTAATGGTCTGTTGCACCTCAAAGAGGGAAGTATATCAGCTCAAGTGCTGATATTTACATTTCAAAATGCTTTTGGTTAAAGATGAATCCTCTAAGGTGTAAAGTCAACTCTGCACTCACGCCCTTTCCAGTACATTACAGAAATCTTGATGAAAGCAAACTATCATGTCAAGATCAAGCTCAAATATCAGTGTATGAACTAATATTTACACAGCAAGTAGTTTCAACAAACGGCACCATTTATCTGTAGTCTGTACTGGTGTCAGTGATGTGAGAATCACACCCCACAAGTACATTTTGAAATATCAACTTTTCTTCTTAAAGTTACTACAAGGAACTTTCATTTTGTGTTGATTTTGGCGCCCCCTGTGGACAAAGACATTTCCCATGAGCACCACTACCTCGCATTGTAAATATCCCACAGATTTGTTTTTGAAGGATGCATAATGATGAGGTAATGTATCTGTTTGTGGCTATGTAAGATTAATAATTGTAATATGACAATGGTGAGACAAAGTAAACTTTGTTTTAATGCCGTTTACACACCTAGGTTACATGTAAGGCTGCATTCACACCAAATCTGGCAATGTGGCACCTTCCCGCAGGGTTTTGTGGAGGCAATCGAGGTGTGGGCGTGTTTCTTTGTGTTTTAGAACTTAACCACTGTGAAACAATCAGAAAATAACGTTTTATTCCCCTGATTCACTCCTTTGTTCTTACTACCACCTCTCCCTCTCTTCATTCACACTCTAGCTTGCTCGACCACAGCTGCTCTCTCTCTCTCTCTCTCTAGTGCTCTCAGCTCGCTCGTGCTCTCTCTCTCTCTCTCTCTTTTTCTCGTCTTTTTTAAAATTAGTCGGGAAGTTGACAACAAATCGAACTTTACTTTTAACATTATCAAATGAAGAGAATATCCTCCTCTCATCCTAGTAATGTCTTTGTACTCCCTCATGCTACAATGCTACATTTAATGTAAACATTGGCTCCTCTGGTCTGTGTGCTGCTGATTTCACGGGGAATCTGACCTGGTGGCAGGCATTAAGAATAACTATATAGAAATAGCCAATCTTCTCGCTGAAGGTCTTGTTTGCTTATGTAGGTCATATAGAAGGATCAGTATTAAATTGAGACTGTGTCATAACCAGTTAAAAACTGGTCAAAAACTAGTTGTTTTAAGTCACTCTTGCTCAGGTGGTCACTTACTTTACTGTATTTTTCTTGTACTAGGACATTGTTAAACAGTAATACCCACAATTATTTTCTTAACTCAGATTGTGAGTATTTTATTGTCTCACCTGCTGCAGCCCCATAATACCCATAATCACAGTAAAGAACACCATCTTGCGTGTTATTGAGATTGTTATTCAGCTTTATTTCAGTGGACTTTAGCTCACAGAGGACAAGTTTAACATTTTCATGCACTTCTTTTTCCATTTTCCAAGTGCAAAATGCATAATTTGTCGAAGCTCTTGCCTCAAAAATGATTCAAATTATGTTGACTGCTATGATTATTTTGTCTGTGGAGGGAAAATTGCTGGAAAAAGCCTACAGCGGGACAATCAGCAGCTTCTAAGTGTGATCACCACCACATCTTCCTGTCTATGGAAAGAAGGTATCTTTGCTCTATGGAAGTTGAATCTTGAACCTTCAGCCTAATGTGATCATCTTGAAATTGCTGATGTAACAACCAGTGATTTGTGGATTTCAGCATTTTGTTGTTAGCATATCAATGGTAAGTTGCATAACAGACTAATCCTGGCTGTGTTAGTGAACATATGACGCTTTAAGGATGTTAATATCTGTGTGTGAGAAGTAAACTGGTATAAATTGTTGTTTTTCCTTTTATGATTTTTTTTTTTTTTTTTTTTAGAATTTCTACCTTTGTTCTATAGTCTTCATTCAAGAGGCAGACAGGAAACATAGGAAGAGAGAGAAGGACAGGGTTACATTCTGTGTATCTTATCATTTATGAGGTAAAATAAGTTGATTAAATTGAGAGCAAAATAGCTTACACAAGCAGTTGCTAATGGAGCTCTTTAAGTCTTGTTTCAATAAAACTGCATATGCACTTACATCAGTATTGAGACAGAAAATTATAAGAAACCTATACTAGCAGCAATTTAGAGGATAAAGAAGCCACCTTGTAAGAACTGAAAGATGCACAGAGGATTATATCTTCACCAAGGCTTGTTTCAAATGGATACAGAGTTGTAGTGTTACTGATATGGATCCTGGTATCAGGTTGCAGGATCATGATCTTTAAGTAAATAAAAGTATTGGAGAATTTCACGGCAGTGAAATCAGATAGTCATGTCACTAAATGCAAACAGAAAACAAAAGGGCCAACCTAATTTTCTGCCTCTTTCACAAGAAAAATGCTTTATCACCCTAATGCAGAAAATGAGAGAATATATCAGATCATCTTTTCTGCAGTAATTTCAGTAATTTCATCATCTACGTGTGTACAAAACAGTGAAAGATTGGTATTAGCACAGACTATTAACCCAAGTTTACTATCTTTAATTCACAAGTCACAGCTATCAGTTCCTGCCTTGCAAACACTTTTTTTATAGCCTAAATACTGAGCAACATGGGGAAAAAATGTGTCCATGTTTTTAAAAAAAAAGCTATTAATCACACAATAAGTGAATGCATATAGTTTATCATTCCCTTGTTTCCTATCAACCGCATTGATTACAATAATTATTGCTAAGTGAGCGTGGCATATTTTACACGTGTGACTGTGTGTGGGAACACCGGCATGTCTGTGTATTTTCATTTATCTCATTTCATTGGCTACTCGTGCTTCTCTAAATGGTCCTGCGAGCCAATAAAGTTTACTCAAGGTTACGATGTCACAACAGCTGTTTCCTGAAGAGATGGAGTAAATTAAATGGGCCAGATGACTCAGCAAAATATTCTCACACACAGCCTGATGCACACCTACACACAGACACGCATACACACACACATGCTGATGTGTTGCTATGCCTACACAAACTTTGCACATATACACCAACTGTACTCAGACACTGAGCGCTCATAAATATTGTTGATGTGTCACTCTACAACCTACAACCCACACTCTCTCTCTGTCTTTCTTGCTGTCAAACACACACACACTCTCTCTCTCTCTCTTCCGCACTCAATATGGCTCATAGCACTGAGAAAAATGACTAGTGCAATGAGTGGCATGTACAGCTTAACTTGGGTTTTGGTGTGTGTGTGTGTCTGTCTTTGTGTGTGAGTCTATTTGATGTCAGCAGGGTTGATTCACACTCACTTACCCCCCGACAACTGGAATCATACCACCCGCCTCTTGATGAGCTCACATCAACACACACACATACAAAGCTAATTAGGAGTCTTCATTATTGTTGGATTATGCTGTTCAGCTCTGCAGCTACAGACTTTTCTTTATGGGTGGAAGGGAGCTAAGGACTCTTAAGTACATTTAGCAGGCTGCTAGTTTGACTTAAATAATGGATTTGTGCACAAGACTAACTAATGAAGCAGAGTCGTCTTACCCATATCAAATGCCACAACACACTACTCTCCAGTCTTCTTTGCTGCGTTGATAGATTTGTATGCTTTGGATGAACGTGTGAGGATTGTACTTTTTCAGCAGTATTTGGGGGCACAACTGCTATGCACGGTAAATCTATTGTGCCATGTAGAGGTGTTTCCACATTTCTTACCTATTATGGGCCTATATATAGAAAAAATCACATACTGTATATTACAATTATTGTCTTATTTTTGTAGTTTTGACTATCATTCCTTTTTGGTAGAATTAACATCACTCAGCTAGACGTCATGATCTGGGAACATGTCAATATCACTACAGTGAAGTCTGATAGGACAAAAAAACCTGAGCAGTTACATGTTAAGACAGGTTGTAGATAGACCTCCAGGTAAGCCTAACTTATTTGAAACAGACCACAAAGGCAATGGTAAAAATTAACCATTTACTGACTGGTTTCCTGGTTGAACTTTGACCTATCCTGCTTGTCATAACTGTGTGGACACAGTTTTCCTAATTATTGCCAAAATCATGGGTGCATTCACTTTGGGTTTTACCTCCAAATAAACTCTACTCATCCATTTTCTGCTGCTTATGCGTTTCTGGGTCGTGGTGCAGCTGGCTATAAGGCGGCCCAGTCATCTCTCTTCTCAACCACGTCCTCCACCTTTTGACGTTCCTGAGGCATTCCCAGGCCAGAGGGGATATGTAATCACTCCAGTGTATTCAGGGTTTACCCAGGGACCTCCGAGATGTCCAAATGAACCTAACTGACTTCTTTCAGTGCAAAGAAGCAGCAGTTACCCTGAGCTCCTTTTTGGCTGTCTGGACTCCTCACCTTGTCCCTAAGAGAGAGCCCAGCCACCCTGCAAAGGAAACTCATTTCAGCCACTTCTCTAAATAAATGGATTTAGAAAATCTGGATAAATGTTGATGAATTTACAGCCTGTCCCATCATCTGAACACATGTTTGTTGCCTTGTCTGACTTTGTTGTAGTGATATTGAAGTATTCACATCTCAACAATTACTTATGTGAGTAAAATATCATAACTAATAGAATCGATGGCTCCAAAAGCTCCGAAAATAAAACCCAAGTTGTAATAAACCAGAATTTCCAATGTGGTGGAAACCATTCACCAGGTAACTAATGAAAAATGAAGTTACACAAGTGTCTTTGTGCTTGAACCAGGTTGGCACATACAATGTAGAAATTGGTGCTAGGTGTCATTGCTCAAGGGCACTTTGGTAATATTGTGAACTGAACCTTTTCATTATGTTTGCTCTCATAACCAATCTGCCACACTCAACTGATCCTCTTGTTGGCTCTCCTTCTCCTCTTAAAACCACCCTACTCCTCTCCACTCCTCGCCTCGATCCTCTCAAAAATCATAAAGTGAAATGTTTTGCATTTTGCAGTGACAGTGTGTGTCTGAGTGTGTCTTTATGTGTGTACATGTGACAGTACGTATTAGCGTGGATGTGTTTGCCTCTGCTCATGGCTGCCTGGCTGTGTATTCGCGTGGGTGTTTGTGAGCACTTACTTTCTATGTGTATCTGTATGTGTGTATACTCTCCATCACGACTTTCTCCTCAGCTTATTGCTGCCTCCTTACATCATCAATCCAAAAGATCTTAAAATCTCTACAGCTGCTTTTGATTAAAAACTGCAATTACTTGTAGTATTACATCTCAAAGGTTACTCCTGCTCTCTACTTAGATAAGAAATCCTCTATATATTGTGGTATATTTTTCACAGAGAAGGAGGTTGGCCTGGAGGTGGAGAGACAGAGAGGTGGTAAGTTCAGTCCGCCGCTGACTGAAGGATGTACTCCAGCTGCGAACCGGAGGGTGGTGGTTATTAAACCTACAACGCCTACTATCCCTGCCAAAGTGTCCTTGAACAATTTGTTGACACTTTCTAAAGTGGTGTCGTACTGTGGGTGACCCTGCTGTCTGATGCAAAGATCTTAAACGTTTCCTAACTCGCCTTCTATGCAAACAAGGTTTTTTTTTATAGATGAAACAGAAATAAAATAAAAAAAACAGCACCTGGGTAGCCCTGACTTTATGTAACTCTATGACTAACAATGCATGGTAAACTCCAGACAGCTATTTTAGTCTCATACTGGCTATGATGACAATCAAGCTGTGAAAGAATGACAGCCATGCCGTGCAGTGTCCAGCATGACTTTCAAGATGCTAGAAAAATTAGCTTTAATGGCAACATCGACATGTTCTGTGTTATGCTTATGACTCTAATTTTGCCAGCATGATATTTCATGATGAAAAATGCATGTTGCAGTTTTTTTTTATTTGTTTTTTTCTAGCAATCTGCCAAAACAGCTACAGTAGATAGCAAGGGGACCAGCAGCTGGTTGCTGAACCAGATTTAATTTGGAGAAGGTGGCAGGCTTTAAGAAAAGTCTTGATGTCGCTGCAATCAGTTAACAAATCAGTCATTTTTCATGCCAGATTATGAATTGTTTTTATATTGTTCGTGCTGTTCCAATGCCCTGCTGTGTATTGAATTTGGAATGAAAGTGGAACAATGTTTATTGAGATGCGGTAGCAAACTCTTGTAGTGTACAGTGTGTGGTTTTGCTGGTTCAAAAGTAAGTGGTCAGATATACTGCGCTGGATGTGATACTGACTGAAAAGAGTTGGCCTTTGTTCAGTGCATGACGTACGAATGCTGATTCAACCTATAAGATAGCTGCGTCCTTTGAAAAATAGCATGAGGGTGATTGCTTTCCACTGCAGTGTGAATTAAATTTTCAAGATATTCACATTTGCTTTAAACTTGTGGTAAAAAAGAGAACCCAAACTACATGTAGAAGCCATTTATAATCATATAAGATACGGAGTGCAGTACAATAATGAATCCCAAGACAAGCTTATACTCTACAGCACTGGTGGAGGAATGAAACATTTCCCTGCAAGTATGTGTGTGTGTGTGTGTGTGTGTGTGTGTGTGTGCGTATACTGTACGTGTGTGTCAGTGTTGAACCCTCGGGTATCAGCTAGCCTAGTTTAAGGTGTGATGCACATACACGCGTTGAGATAGCATCATCCCTGAGGGGCAAAGTTGCGCTGACCAGATGAGTTGTTCTCCTTTCATCTAAGGTGTGTGTTTGGTTGTGGTTGAGGGTTTTGGTGATTTTGGCTGTGTAAGATTTTTTTTTTTTTTTTTTTTTTTTTTATAAAATCTGTGTGTTTGTGTTTAGGGTCATGAGTTCAGTTAGGGTCATGAAACTGATTCAGCACTTTAAATTTGTTGAATCTTAAATTTCTTGTTTAGAAAAGCTTATTGAATTGTTATAATGAAATTAATTTCATTTCACTACGCTAAAAAGAGTAGGTTTTTGAAATGAGGATCTGTGTCTTTTTCTTTTTGTGCATGTGTGTCAACATGTGTGTGCGCAGTATGTGTGTATGCCTGTTTGTGTGTGCCTCCCTTTCGGAGTCTGAGAAAACTGCAACTGAGATGAAAGTGGAAAGAGATAGAAGAGAAATATTCATCTAGTCCTGTCTCCCACAATCCCTCTGTCTATTTCAGGCCCATTGCCAGCTCTCTCTCTCTCTTTCTCTATCTCTCTCTGTTCTCCCTCTGTGTGTCTTCAAGGTAAAAGCTGCTCCCTCATTATTTGTGTGACTGTGCATGTTTGTGTGTGTATATGCGTGTATGTGTGTATGTGGTAGAGAGAAAGAAAGATAGTTTGAGTCTGCGAGTCAGTCTTGCTGACCTCATGCAGTTATGCAGTTTCTCATTTTTTGCTCGACCCATTTGCTGTGATATGTACACACACACACACACACACACACATACAGACACGTACACATGCGTACTCTTACACCGGACTCTGTGACTTGACTTAGAAAGGGAATCGATACACACATTAAACACTAAAAAACATGCTGAGCAAGTATTCAGTTGTGTCTATCCTTAGCTTTTGCTTAAATTTGCTTGTTAAAATAGACATAAAATACACAAAGAGCGGTTTTGCATGCGATTACTTTACATCAGAAAGCACTGTTTAATCTTCATTTGCAATTTCAACACAAGCAACTTTGGATTTGAGAGAGGAAATAAGAGGCAAGAAGTTAATGTGGTTCATTACTAGTATATGTAATAGTGTGACGTAAACTTCGGCACGACAGATACAATGGAAGGAGGGAAAGAACTACGGATACCTGTGAAATAAGAAAAAGGCGGGAATGAGAGAACGAACAGTGTGCACTCAGCAGAGAAAGAGCAGAGCGCAGTGCAGTATACTCAAGAGATAGAAAAGAGGAAGAGACGGAGAAACGAGAGGGAGAAACGGAGACCACAGTACAAGTGCAATATACTCCAGAGAGAGAGAGAGGGGAGGAATAAGAGGAAGCACTTTTACATTTAACCATTAACGGCAACCTTCAGAGGAGGAAAAAAAAACATCACTGTTAACTTGTTCGAGAGGAGAGAAGAGAAGAGAGAAGCCAGAGCTTGTATTATGCCTCCCGCGGCTCAACACAGCTTCCACACAGGAAATCAACCCAATAGCTACAGGCTAAAGGATTGATAATAACAGCTCTAGTTCATCAAAAGCTACTACTTACAGAATCTTTATTGTAATTTAGTTGGAAGTGCTTAACCTGTTTTCATGTCAAATGTCTTATCGAGAAGAGAAGACAAGGGAAGAGAAGAATAGAGGAGGGATATAGTGTTTGCAAAGGGGAGAGGGCTTCAGGGAAAGCAGAAAATGTGAACGTCAGTGGGGGGGTAAGGATATGTTTGATATGTTTTCACACATATGCTCACACACACACGGAAGATCTTCTAAGTGAATTTGTTCGAGTTTACGCTGAATTAAAGTCGCCGGCAAACAGAAGCTGAAGTGGTTGCGTTGTTATCCGTGTCTGCATTCTAAGTTGTTTTTAGCCACATGGTTTCAGTTTTTGTTACACAAGATGCAGATGTTTTATTTATTTTTTGTCTCCTAGTATTCCGCAGTTCACTGACACCCCTTCATACCGCATTCAAGCACAGATTGTAAATTTTTTGACACTCTGCTCTCTCACGCCTCCAGTATTCCTGCACATAACTTTGATCCTGCTCTCGTCAACGGCAACAGCACACAGAATATTTTTTTTGGTGTGAGTTTTTATCTACAGTTGTTTGTATGCTTTGTTTTCCCGTATGTTTCCGATTTCTTTCTCATTACCACCATACACTATTATCAAGACAATCACTTACTATATTTTTATGAAGGAATTATTAACTAAAATATTAACTAAAATAACGCCATAATGATTGTTTTTCTCTTACAAATCTGTTTTTTAGCATCTACCTTCTATGAACAACCTTTGCTGCATTTACCTTCTTACCTTCCCTCTCCTGCCCATGCTGCGAAGTTGTTTCCTACCCAGCTCACACCATCAGCACTTCGTAACTTGTCCTGCCTCCTATTGCCTTTACCTCTGTCTCTCTCTGCATGACCTCAATTCACAGGCAAGCTCACATCTATTGCTCTCCCTGCATCTCTCCCTGTCTCTTGCCAGGTGTAGCTGTGTTGAGCTTCAGGCTAATGTGTGTGTGTGTATGTGTGTGTAAGGAACACAAGGAGTGTATGCGTGCGTGTATGGCTTTACGTAGCATGTTTGTAATGTGTGTGTGTGTGTGTTTCTCTTCTCTCTCTGTCCTCAATTCCCAGGCAGCCCTCAGCCTCCTCTCTCTTTCTTTTTTCTCCCCTTTCTCTTTCCCTTTTGTCTCTTTTTACTGCGTATGTGTGTCTCTCTCTCGCCAGGTGTATTTAGTTTTGAGCTGGAGGCTAATGTACTGTATGCGAGTGAGTGAGTGAGAGAGAGAGAGTGATATAAACAGGGAGAGTGAGATGGAGGATGCCCTAGTTCTTGTAGTAAAACTAGAGGGGGAATTAAAATAAACTGCAATCAAGGCAATAACAGTAAAATCCTTACGCAGAAAACTGTAAAAACAAAAAAAAAAGTCCTGTGTTTGTATGTGTCTCTGAGTGTGTGTCCGTGAGTGTTTCTCTATGTGTGTCTAAGTGTGGTTGTGATCTTAATTGTGTAGGAAGTGTACACCCCTCCCTCCAAGCTGTCATTGCTATTCCTCCAGAATCGCTCACTGGCAACCAGAACTCTAGTGGTGCAAAAGTAATTGAAAGAACTCAAATTACATTGATCAAATGATCTGCTTCCTGGTTTCATTTGGCCCAGTCTAGGAGGTTCTTGTGCTCAATTTCCCACCGTATCTAAGAAACCCCCCCCTCCAGCAGACACATCAAATGCTGCAAAGACTTGTGAGAAGGGAACGTAATGGAAACTGTTGATGGAAAAGTAAAAAATTAGTACCAAGGCTCCGAGCGAGCCTGTGCTTAATGCCGCGCTCATGGCTCTTATCCTAATTCATTTATTCAGTATGATATGTTAAGGAGAATTCCACATAGGTTACCTTCGACTCGCGGGACGAAAAAGCAGCCAATCAGTGAGAGTGTTAATTAAATATATGGGTCATTGTCCAATCACCAGGGGTGTCGTTTGGCCTCAGCGGTGGATTATGGATCCAGTGATTGTGTTTGGCTTGTAATGAGCCAACAAAGATAGCTACTGAGATTCACTGAGCATATGGCTGACACTTAGGAGAATAAGCAAAGCACTGCTGCTAAAAAAGCCAAGTAAGTGGTGTTAGTAAAAGAGATGAGTATTTATGGAGAGAGGGAAGGAGAAGTGTGGGATGAAACAATATGTAGAATGGACAGTATGTGGACTGAAATTCTGTTTCAATTGACTTTATTTCACCAAGATAAATTCAGTAGCAATACTGCTTTCCAGGGAGTCCTGGGCACATATATTAAAACAAACAATAAAACAATTAAAACCCATCAAACATATATTACACCCATACATTCTGTGTAATTGTTAAAGGGCTAGTTTGACATTTCAGGAAATTATTTGCTTCATTGCAGAGAGTTAGATGAGGTGATACAGCTCTATTATCTGTCTCCCTCCACTCAAAAATGGGTTTTGTATATTCTTACTTCAGTAGGATGTTTAAGCTTCACTGTGCAGAATGATGTACGTGGAGAGTTTGACACCAGAAGGCTGTTTTCGCATTCATCTGCTGAAGGGGGAAAGTTTCTCTGTGCTCACTGAAAATCTGAGTTTAAGGTGTGGGCCTATGAGCATGATTTGTGACATCACAACTAGTTTGGAGGCTAATCTTGGTCCAGTATGCAACTAATACAAGTGTGATGTGCTAACTTGAAGCCTCTAGTGCACAAACACTGAGAACAGACTTTTCAGTGAGGGAAGAGACATCATTTGTTCAGCAGTTAAACTTTTGAAATGAACAGTATTTGCATACTTATAGATCATGGATTTTTCAATGAGGGAGAAGGAATAATAAATTGAATAAATTTGAAGGTTTTTTATGAGGTAATTGTACTCTTTTTGACTTTCAGAGTATTTTTTTATACATCTTACAACATGTAACAGGGTTAGCTGGTAAGCTTATCTTAGCATAAACATTGGAAACAGAGGGAAACAGCTAGCCTTGCTCTGTCCAAAGGTTGTTTGTATAATCTGTACAAAAACCAAAGTTGAAAAAAGAAGGAATATTTCATGCGTCGCCACATGTAACTCATTACATGTAGCGACACATCCTTGGTTGCTAAAAAATACTATCCAAAGACTGGTGAAAGCTGTACACAAAGTAGCCTCTAGAAGTCTCAATGAGTCAGTTTCCACTGCTGAACATTTGACATCCATGGCCACTCAACCCGCCATGTAGCAGCAAATTATCTCAGTACTTCAATTAAAAAGAGAAAATAAGGTCGAGTGTAGGAAAGAAATTGATTACTGACCTGCTACTTGCCCATACTGATTTACAGTAACCAGGTTACTGCAGTGCATGTAAGCAAGTTGTCCAATTTCTTGTGTAAATCTGCGTCTCTTTATTTTCTTCTCTTTACTTTTCCTCTTTTTCACATTCAAATCAAAAAAGAAAAAAATGGCACACTGGCACTTATTCATTATTGTTTCTTATTTTGACACAGTAGGAGGTTAAATTATTCTGATGCACTTTACACACAACATGAATGCATCTTACAAATTTAAAGTTTCATGACAAGCAGGTAAATATGTCAATATGAACTTTGATGACTCTGATTGCAACATAAAATGGTTCACAAATTTTTTTGTAAAGACGACTTTGCATTGTGGTTCGAAATTAGTTTCCACTGAGATTTATTGGTTTTCCCAAGGCAATGGGCTAATGCACATTCACCAGTATGCTGACAGGGGGGGCTTGTGAATGATGTAACCCAAAGAAATATCAGCAATCTGGGAAAGCTGCTGTCTCTTCTTCCCCCTCTCTCTAATCTATCTTATCAACTTCTTGTTTCCCCCTCCCTTCTGGGCCTCTCATTGCTCTCAGTCCCTTCCCTCTCCACCCATCATTTCCCCTTTCTCTCATTCCCCACCTAATGTGTCCCTAAATACACCCTCTCCTCTCGTTTTGACCCTCGACTGGTCCGTCCCTTCCTTTCTGCATCTCCTTTTTTTCATTCATCTCCTTCTCTTTCTGTTTCTCACTCAATAAAGCTTTCCAATTTCTCTCCACATCTTTTTACTTTCTTCCTTCTCTTCTTCGCTCCCTCTTCTCTCACTCTCTCTCTCCTGGAAATGCAAGAGAGAGAGAGAGAGATTGAAAGGAAGATGAGATTGAAAAGAGGATGAAAACCTGAAAAGGATGGATCGAAGAGGGAGGGGGACAGTGAAGAAAAGAGGGAGGGGAAAGCGAGGAGACGATCAAAGAAAAGGAGACTCCAGAGAGAGTTCCTGAATTAAATAGAAGATTAAATCGAATTAATATTGAATTGAGAGATAGAGAGAGAGAGAGGGAGAGGGAGAGAGAGAGAGACAGAGAGTGAGAGAGAGAAGGAGGGGCGGGTGGATGATAAGAAAAATGCTCCATATAACATATTTAAAGTGACTGCTTAATAAAAACATGTTCTCACATGTTGTTTGTGAGGAAGATTAACTTACTTTCATCAGTCATATTTACCAACGGTGATGATTTTTAAATTAAAATATCAAATCTTAAATAGCAGGAAATCATATGTAAGCCATTCCAAGCATCTTTCATTTCTAGCGCAGTATCAATTCTTAAATGGAAAATCTGCAGATGATGCGAAACAGATGATGTGTGAAACAGACACCACGTTCTGTAAGAACCTTGTCGACTGCTGCAATCCCAAAATTCACTGGCAACTTTCAGGTGTTTGCTAGCCAAGTTTCCATGCTGAGGTATCTGGCAGAGTAGACAAACTTATTTTGCCAGGCTTTATTTGGTGACTTTTTTCCCCCTTCTTTCCAGTGATACAACAGTTTATTTAGACAAGCGCAGGAATTTATTTGAAAAAATTGCAATTTACTACTCTAGCTACACACCTACTGTATTGAGCAAGCCAGGGCTTCCACCATAAAAGATGCCTCATATTTTCTCAACAACCTTCAGGCAATATTTAAAGCAGCTACAATCAGTATTTTTATATTAAGAATGGATCACATTACTAATATGTGAAAGGAGTCACTCACAGTCATAAACCAAACTCTGCAGTTCCCCTCAGGTCTACAGAGAGTATATGTGTCTTTTAGATAATTGTCGGTTGTACTACCTGCAATTCTAAAATACTATTTTGTTTTATTCTCACTGCTGTCACCATCATCCTTTTCAGTGAAAAGCCCCCAAAACTCAGTGCACATACCTGACCAGCACCAAACAGCAGACAGCAAAATTAGCAATTACCTGGTGAACACAGTGGAGCATTTAGCAGCTAAGGAGTCAGATATTTCCCACCAGAATTGATGAAGCCCAGAACAGTTTTATTGGACTTGGAAACACAGAAACACAACTCCAAATGAATGCCAATGTTGCTCTGTATCTACTGGATGTGTAAATAAGTCATTTTTTGCAATATTAACATTAAAATGTGGTAATAAGTCAATGTTGTGTTTACAGTTTGTTTCTGCTACCCCCAAGTGGACAAAAAAATCAGTTAATGCAGGTTCAGATGCTAAAACCAACAACATAACTATTGCTATAGGACACAAACTCTTAGGATAAAAAAATATGGCACCAATTTTAGTCCAACATAATGTTTCCTTAAAGGTCTGGTAGTTACTGCATAGACTTTAGAGTTTAGCATGTGGCTTTAACTTCACTTTTGTTCAGTTTAGCCAGTAAACAGCCAATCACAGGCTGTATGTACAATAGTCTTACAACCTGACAGCAGCTAGCAGTCACCTAGCCATGTATGGTCATCTGAGGGAGTCATGGCTCTCAGAGGACGACAAACCCCAACAGTGGCAATAAACTAGAAGTTGAACAAGTAGCCTCATGACCAGGAAGCCGTCAGCTTCACTGCCGGGCTGGCTGAACAAAGTGAATTCTCTAAACTCCTTTTAACTGCCTCTGTGGTGAAAGAAACTTCACAAAGGTAAATCCTCACCAACCAACAGAAGACAATCTTTTGTACTCTGTATTTCCCAGGTGTGGACATGTGTTACTCTTACTGAAAACATTTCCGTACCCTTCAAAGGTTCTTATAGGACGAATTCCCGCAACATCTTAGTAGTCAATCTCAAAGCAATTTGAAATTTTTAAGTCTTTCACAATCAATCAAAGAGGAAAGTCCTGATTGACAGCAGACAAACCCTTGAGATGTCAAGCCGCTCGGATGGTCGTTTTCTCATGCTTGCCTTTCCCTTCCATCATCTCTCTCCCTCCTTTTTAACTGTCTCTCACTTGTTCCTGTTTTCCTACCTGACAACTACCAGCTTTTTCACAATATACCACCATTTTTTGCCTCTCTTTTACTCCATGTAGATCCTATACATGATCCCCTTTCTTTTATCCCCTCTGTCCTCTCCTCTGTTCATTTGTTTCTATCTCTCTCTGCCCCATCTTTCTTGATGACTTTGGGGAGCAGTGGTCGCTTTGGCCATCAGATAACAATGTCCTTGATCGATATATTCGGTGCATGCATGTGCGCACACAGGCATCTATGTCTGCGTGTTTGTGTTCAAGTCTGCAATCCTTGTGGGTGTGGGCGTGTGTGTGTGTGTGTGTGTGTGTGTGTGTGTAGCCTTTTAAGGCGTATCTCTTCAGGATCAGCATGTGGCTGAGCATTGAGCTTTTAATACCCTTGCTAAAGCTATAGGGTCCAACATTCCTCTCCTACCGTCCTCCCTCCCTTCCTAATTAAGCTTTTAATACAACTTAAAAACCGTAGGAGACAACATTACTAAAGTATTCATGGAACGAAAGAGAGGAAACGGGTGAAAGAAAGAGGAGGAGGGGGAGGGTGAAGAGTAGGAGAAGGGAGGGGGCAGAAACAAGGAGAGCAGGACTGCAGAGAAGAATTGCAATAGGTGAGAGATAGTGGAAGACAAATGGATTACAGACAGAAAAGAACGTACTGTATGCGAGAGACAGTTGGCTGTCATACTGATTTAAAACAACGCACAGTATTTTCCATAATGCTGACGGTTTTAAAATGCTAAATTAGCTGAGAAAATGTCACAAGGTCTCAAAGGATTGTCTCAGGGCAGACAAGGGATGGAAAGTTTGACTACATTTTCAATGAGGTTGAGTAACCGACTAACCTACTAGACTGGGAAATGTCAGTAGATCTCTTGGGATAATCTCAAGACGTCACACAGATACTGTAGCATGTCTCAACTAATCCTGACTGTAAGTGCTGAAAATGTAATTAGAGACATGATTTACAAGTATGTATCCATATGTTCCTGAAGTTTGAGTCCTAGAAAGAAAATGATTTGATTTAAAAGCATTAAGGGAGTGAATACAAGGAAAAATAATGCGCTTTAACTGTACAGGCACCACTTATATCTTGAGGTCAGTCAATTATCTGTGGCATACTGTTGCAATCACAGCACAGAGTAAGATTTAAATTTTGAATATATTTCAGCTTCACTGGGTAGAAAGAGTGGTGCCAGTTACCAAGTGTAATTTACAGCTTGCATATGATTTAAAAAAATAAACAGTTTAATGCTTAAAATCATCCAGATTATTTTTCCTACAGGTTAAACGTCATACATATTTAAGGGCCTAACCTGACATATTTTGTAATATGTAATGTGTTTTAAACATGGTGAAAAATCAGGATACTAAATTAAACCAAAACAATGTTGCAAGCTTGCTGCAAGAAAATGTAGGGAACATAATGGCTCTACAACTTTCACCTATGCACACACATTTTAAAGTGCTTTACATGCAATAAAGCAAAAACATAAATGCAATAAATTCACAATGAGGAGGAAAATAAAACCAATTAAATACTTAAGATGAATGTAGTTTCAGTATAGTAGTACATTTTCATCAGAGAGAATTCATCTTTTAAAAGCACATTACCATGAGATTTGAAAGCGGCTGACCGTGGGGTGCATTTGATATCATCAGGAAATTCATAAAGATCTAAGAGCTAAGTTTAATATTCTTCAAGTATATCAGAAAAGCAGACTGTAAAGCAATTAATAAGCTAGCACTAGCTTTCAAAATCTATTCTTTAACTAACTGGAAAGTTAGTGTAAGAACTTCAAGAACAGGTGGAATGTTCTCCGTTCTCTTGGTTCTTGTGCACACTCGGACACCAGCATTCTGAATGTCTAAAGGTCATTTTGGGAAGATCAGACAAGTTTTGAATATACCCACCGATTTTAATGATGACCACCGCTAACAGTGCTAACAGGTTTTCGGGATGGTTGACTGCCTGTTTAAGTCAAACTTGAGGCTAAATGTCAGGTTGTGCTTCACATCGACAAATGGTTTAAGCATCCCCTGGCATTTGACATTTCTCTACTCTTCTCGCCTGGATTAGATTAGATTTGTTTGAAAGTTGAAATAAAAGTAGATATAGTACAGGGAAGAACCACAGAAAAAAAATGAGATATACTGCAAGTGCACAAACAAAAGGTCAGGGACTTAGTTCCTGACCTACAAGACAAGGTAAAACACAGCATAGAAGACAAGGGAAAGGCACCGAACACCACACACTTTTATCTTTGTCTCCCCTCCTCCTCTTGTGTTTCCCTGTGTCTCCTGTGACGAGGCAGTTGGAACAGACAGAGTGTCTTCACGCATGTTTGTTTGTGAACGTGGCTGTGTCTGTATGTGTATCTATACAGGTGTGTGTGTGTGTGTGTGTGTGTGTGTGTGCGTGTGTGTGCGTGTGCGGTCTTCAAAGCATTTCTTTTAGGTTATTTTAGCATCAACAGGGTTCAACTTTCATCACAGCTGGATATTGTTTGATCAACTTCCTCATCTGTCTGTCTCACTCTCCCCCCTGTAACATCAAAGAATGGAAGTGCTGATTCCCGTTCGTGTCGTGTTGTTGTTGTTTGTTATACAGTTCTTAACTAAAGGTCCGTAGACAACTGATCCCTTCGTTGATGACAGCAAAGAAAACAGCAGAGATTAAATATGGATATAGTCAGGGTCTTTTCAGTGAGCTATTTTAGGAGTGAACCCGTTGAGAATGTGAAATTACTTCTTGACCTTGTTAGGTAATTTTCAACACCATAATATGCAATTATTTTACAATAAATTCTTGACATGACTAATTCGCTCATGCTGTACCAGCAGGATTGCAAATAAATAAATAAATAAATTAATAAAAACAACTTTTTTTCTCTTTTTTTACATTCATACAGAAGTTTGGGGTATCTTTCCATCCCAAACTAATACAATCTGCTGTCATTTGCTGGCATTTTATTTAGACTTTTAGAATGATGCAGTATGTAATTAAAGCATTTAGCTCAAACCTGATGGTAGACGTCCATACTCTAGACAGTGACATGATATGTAATGTTCATTGACATACTGGCAGCAGCAGCAGCAGCAATCAAACCCCAAATTGATGCACAAACCTGTTTGACCTTTTAGCTGCTCTACAGCCATTAACTGATTAAGTGTCCTTGAGTGTAACAGAGTTTATCATCACACTTATTGCAACTCAATGGAACATCAGCCTTTATTATTTATTATAATATCTTTGGTTTAAACAATGAAACGATATAGGTAAATAATAGCTTGTGTGCGAGTATACAGTATATATAATTCTATCTACTAAAATTATTCTACAGCATCATGGGGATGCTGTTTCTGCTGCGGAGGATGATGATAATGATGATTGGAATGATGCGTGATGAGCAGAGCTGGAAGTACAATTACCCAAACCCTACATTTTTATAATTTAAAAACAATCAATTATATAGGGCTAAGACCTGTTCAAAGCAGTGTCTCATGTTTTTCAGTTATGTTTTAAAGATTTGCAGATATGTGCTGCATTTGCTTTTACTTTATTCTGGAAAAGGACAGGTTGCACTGGTACTGTGCATTAAAATGACACTGTTAAATATCAAAATGATGCACCCCAGAGAGAGAATCAAGCAAAAATGATCTGCTATTGCTCATAAAAACCTGAAACCTTTAAACAGGATTACTGACCTTAAGAATCAACTTCACTTTATCACCACAGCCATTATAATGGTGTAGATATTTTAAGTATTCCTAAAAGGCTTTTGGTTTAATTCATTTGGGTATGCAAACACCTCCAACAAACAAAGCTGAACAGTCAAGAAGGGGGCATTTAGTTGAATTATGGTAGACTTCCTTAGGTCTCCTTCCAGCGAGGTTTTTTTTTTTTTTTTTTTTACCAGCTTTACAGATTAATTGGCCACTTATTTAGTAAATGTGCATAATAAATTCACACATCAGCTAAAACTCTGGGCCTAGCTGGCAAATTCGTACTTAATCACCATTTGAAAATGTACACATTGTGGTCACTCTCGGGTGGTCAAAAATCATTGCTGAAAAGAGCTGTAAGCTTTGGGCAACTCTTAAGACGTTGACTTTACGCTAACCCCTGACATTTATCTGTAAGAGTGACTCACATTAAAAAAAAAACACACACACATGCACTGTCAGACACACACTTGTGGACACACACACACACACACACACACACACATACACACACACACACACTTGGACTTTTTAAGGCTTAGTGGTCTAATGCGAGCTGTCAGCTCTGCCACATTGTTTTGACTTGTTACAAGGGATAGCGCTGGAGGGTTGAGGCATGGCTGTGTGTGTGTGTGTGTGTGTGTGTTTTCCTTTATGTGCAAATGACTGCATGTGTACATAGTTTCTTGAATAAATGTGTGTGATGTGTGTATGTAAACCCTCAGGAAATTATATATGACAGAATTGGATAACAAAGATGCTTGTGCACATTATGTGTGTTTAGCACATGTGTGTGTCTGTTTATATCATATTGTTGAACATACACACAACTGTGGGCGTGTGTAACACTGTAGACAGATCATCTTTTCTCGCGCTCGCTCTTTTCATCCCCTGTTTTGTGTTTTTTCACGAAAAACCAGATTTGACAGGGGCCTCACACACATATGCACACATGCACATTAACACAGTAACTGCACATATACAGTATACCCCCCCCCCCACCCCACCCCCCACACACAGACACACACACACACACACACACACACACAAACATCCAACTCATTCAGATGCCTTTAAGGCAGATTATATCAGATTGTTAATCACATTTTCAAAGAGAATATATGTCTTCCAGTCTACACACAATCTGTAGAGGAGATCACATACACACACATTTAAATAATCTACTTTGTCTTTGTCTCTCCTTGCTCTTTCTCCTCTTTCCAGTAACATCTTCAGATTGGTCATCTTGGTCACATATGCACGCTCACAATCAGATAGAAGAGTGGCGTTCTTCCTGTGATCGCCTCCTTTCCATATGGGTCTTAATGCTGATTTTACAGTATGATGAAGTAATGTGGAGGAGAAAAAAAGCCCTCTGGCAGCATGTATGCATATGTTTCTGTGTCAGTTTCAGCAAGCTAGTTGGAATGAAGAAGAGGGAAAGCTAACAGGAGACTAGACGACATGTTGTACAGATGTTGTCACATAGTTAACACCGTGTCTACACTGAAAGCGTCTCGGCTGCGTTTTTCAGACGGAACGGTACACTTCTATGTTAATCTATACAGCTGTCTGCACAGCCTGTGTACCAGCTCCTGTGTCATGCGCATAACTGCGACCCAAAGCGTATTTTTTAGGCTTCAAGTCTATTTTCCTCCGTTTTACACGTGTAACTACAGTAATTGTGTAATGGGCTCTGAGCGCTTTCAAAACGTGGGTGACATACACTCAACACTGTACCAGAACGCCTCTGTGTAGACACACAGACGGAGCACTCGTTGCTGCTGCTGCTGCCGCTCTGCTGAACGTGCTACTCACACTATGCTCTCTGTGTAGACATGGGGTCACAGGCCCTCTAGGTCATTTCCATGAGTCGCTCGACTTTAATGTGAACATCAATGAGACTTTATATCTGTCACAAGTTATTTCACATCCTTGGATCAAATAAAATTATAAGTTAAAAGGCAAAATACCAGCTCCAACCAATTCCAGATAGCTCCAACATGCAATCCTCAGCCTGATGATGCAATACATGTAACCCCTGTTTTGACATTAGAAAGAGTGTGTGTGGGTGGGAGTAGTGGTGGCGGTGGGTGGAACATGCGAGTGAGAAAATACTTGTGATTTTTCATAGAAGGTGCGAAAATCTGGATGCAGAGGGTGTCACTGAAACACGATCTCCTCCCTAAACTATTACTTTCAATTTGCTCGTAAGCAGAGCGCTTAACCACCAAATGCTCTGGTGAAAGTTTGCAAGGCGCACCAATTACAAGAAAAGAAAACTGTGGTTGTACTGGGCAGCTCCCAGGTCTGAATATGCTTAGGTGTGTTAATACAGAGCAGGGATTTACTGTATAAAGGCACGCATGTTGAGCAAAGCCCTTCCTGGGATAAGTAACACTTTAAAAGAAACTGTGAAATTGAGGTCAGAAGAAGAAGGAGATACCTGGATGCAAAGGAAATGTTTGCAGCTGCGATTTAGATTCTGCCCTCAAAAAACATACTGACTTTTAAGGTAGAAGTCTTTATCTCTTACTGTCACTCTTTTAGTCTTTTGCTCTCTTTCTCTGGTACTCTCATCGTAGTAGTGGCACCCTTTGCTATCTCAGTAGCTATCTGTAATGGGCACAAAGTTCAAAGCAAAGCAGTGGTGTTTGTGTCTGGGTGTTAAGTGTCTCTGCATGCCCTCCCGCGTGTGCATGTGTGTGTATCCTCATAAAACGTCTTTTCCACGGCCTTGCATGCTCTCTCTCTTCTTTGCCGTCTCTCTCGCGTTCTCTCTCTAGCCCTCCAGAGTAGTCGAAATCTTCCTTCCAGTCAATTGAAGCCGTTTTCATGTCTAGCACCCTGCGCTGCTGCAGGCAATGTGCATGTGTATCTGTTTGTGAGTATGAAAGAGTCTGCATTTTTGTGTGTGTGTGTGTGTGTGTGTGTGTGTGTGTGTGTGTGTATGTGTGTGTGTAAGCTGCAGGCTAGCCATGACTGTATGATGCCTGAGGAGCAGAGAGGGAGGGAAAGACTATCCTACTGTTTGTTTGCAGCTCAGCAACAGTGTAGATAGTGTGTGATAAACTGCATAATTTAGCAACAGTTAAATCATCCTGTGCAGTATATGTGTGTGTGTGTGTGTGTGAGTGAGTGAGTTGATTAAAGCTGGTCATGTGAATCCCAATTTTCCATATGATAATTAGATTAGTCTGTATTTAAATATACAGCCGTCAGCACAAACTCATAATTCCACCAGATGTGTCTACGTGTGTTTGTGTGTACTTGAGTCTAAGTGCACGATTGTACTGTTCTATATAATGCTAGTGACATTTGTAATTACAAGAGCTCAAATGGAACTCTACATATTAAACTTGTTTAAATAAACTGTCAAGTTAGCCTGAATTATACCAACCAACACTGATTTACTGAATAATAATTTAAAACAAACATACAACCTCCAGTACTCTCATACACTTTTATACTTGCAAAAATGTTGCAAAGGTCATTGCACTGTGGCCAAAAGATACAAATTTTTTTGGTTTAAAACAAAATATTTATGACTATTCATTTTAATTGTAGCACTTGAATAAACTCAACTTGATGTTTGACCTCTTATCAGCCGAATAGGAAAAATACAACACCATCTTAGCTGGTAAAAAACACAAAGATTATCCTAAATAACAGGAAGTGGTTCACAGTGACTTTCTTTTATAAGCTACAGTCAAAAGATGTGTGTTTCGTTTGCATATAATTATTACCTTCCTTACTATATATAGTCTCACACTTTTCCTGGTTTAATTCTCCTGCTTGATTGCTCTCAGGGTAAACTGACATGGTGTATGAGCTTACCTGCATGCATGTGTGTTACTCTGTCTATTCAACTTTATTTTGCCTGCACTGTAGCAATCGTGAATAAACCCAATCATGCATAACGTTCCACCCATCAGTGTTGTGCAATCATTTTACCATAATTATATTCGCCTCGGGTCTTTTATTCCCAAAACGGTGTACTTTAGTAGCTTCATCGGCTTACAAAATGAGAGTTACAGCATTCTCAGTGTCATGAGGTGCAAACATTGATGCAGTGTTGTTCATTAGTATTGGTTTAAATGAGGAGTTTAAGAATCTCATTATCTGAATGCTATTTTCGAGTTATTTAATTTATATCGGCATCAGTGAAAAGTTTTAGTGTTTAATGATCTAAATGTTGTTTCGGAGAATTTCATTAGCATTGATTTCAATGGAGGCATTTAGCGACACATACTCAACCTGAATGTTGTTTAAAAGAATTTCATTAGTATTCGTTTTAATGGGTACTTTTACTGAAGCAACTACTAAATGCTGCTTTTAATTGTTTTGTCAGTAGCGGTTTCAAAGGAGCATGTAGGTGTCAAAGAAACAGCTGAAATTGCTACCAGCCAAATGCAAGTCGTTTATAAAATTAAGTAGAGTTATATACTTTCAGCCTTGTGTACAGGTTATTCACTGTTCATGTTATTTTCTCATTATACCAAATATTGAAACTAGACAAGTAATCATGTTATCTATAAGTGAATAAAATTCATTTTAAATGAGAAATATTGAAATTCAATCCACTAAGCCAAGCAGTATTAGTTTGATTCCCTGAAATGCTGTCTCAGAAGCTTTTCCACCTGAGCAAGCAGCATATATCGGGCAAACTGCAGCACGATGCCGGATGCACTCAAAGCAGGTGTTTCCACACAGGTGTGGTTTCTGACTTGATTAAGTTAATTGGTTAATTAAACAATCAATTATCCCATCATCTCCTGATGCCATTACGGTCATCGCACTGCACTCGGCCTCCATCCAAATACTCCACTTGGCTTCAAATGATTTAAATGAGTGCATCTGTCTCCAGGATGGAGGGATGGATGAATGAGTGGATTAAATAATGAAATGAAGGCAAAAAATGATGGATGTGTGCATATACTGTAGAGGGAGCAATGATGAAAAACTGGATAGATAGATAGATGGATGAATTTATGAATGGATTAAAACAGAGGGAGGGGTTTAACTTTTCATGAAAGGCAATGATCCTGGACCTGTTCACTGAAATATTCCCTGTGCTCATCACCAGGCAGATTTACTAACCTTTCCTTTCTTTTGATGTCACTGCTCACATTCTTTGCCATTTTTAGGTTAATTAAAATGCCACAGCCTTTGCAAACATCAACCATACTGACTGGAATTTTTTTTTTCCCCCATGCATGACTAAAATAGTACTAAATATCAGGTATTTTTTCAAGAGGCTAATGTAACCACCAGAAAAAAACAAGTCACAAAAGAGAAGAGGACAAAAATGACCCAAACTTCTGTAGCACACAAAAAGAATTCATGACAGATTTGATCTTTTTCAGATATAATCAGGCAAAAATAATTTTGATAAATTTTTTTAAATGTAGAATGGTTGGCTCTTTGTTGATAGAGTGAGTCACTTGCACTCTTTTAAAGTATAATTCACCATGCATTCTATTTTAGGAGCCATTTTTTAATCCTTCTGCTTACTTCCTCCACCTTTTCTCCACTACCCCCCCCCCCCTCTCTCACACACACATACACACATATATCTCACCCCCTCTTTTCCTCACCTCCCTCCATGTATCACCTCTGTGGATATAGTAGTCATGCAGACAGCTAATGTCAAACCACCAATTACACAGTCAGATGCTTTTTATCCTCTCCCTCTCTCTTGTTCTGCTTTACACACCCACAACCACATACTGACACACACGCAGAGACACGCGGAGAGGCACACACACACACACACACACACGGGTCCTGATGTCAGGCACTTTTGTTTATCAGTCACATCAACAACAAGTGTTTCAGGATGGTAATTACTGACAGACCAAGACCTTCCATTTGTTCTGCACATCAGCACACACACACACACACACACACACACACACACACATACACACACATACACATACACACACACACACGCACAGCTTCACAGCAGAGATTAATCCGTCCATACATGTTATTCACATGTTGCTGCTTTGAAAAAAACACTTCCTTTTTCTGCACTCCTGCCACTATATATACATTTCTGCCATCCCCCTCGCTCTCTCTCTCTCTTGCTCTCACTTTCTCTTTTTCTCTAATACCATTACTGGAACCATCAGCCAGAGTGGTGGCATTTACTGGCCCTGACGCTCCCAGACACAGACACAGACATGCAAACGTACACACACACACATACACATGCTGTAGTGTCTATCCAGGCAGGTTGCCCACTGCATGCTAAGCTAATGAGATTGGCAAAGTGCCACATTACCAATATCAGCAGCAACCTTCCTTCCATTCTCTCTCAAATGCACACACGAGCATGGAGATTTACGCTCTGAGACACAGAATCAAACAGACATAGAAACACCGAAAGACACGGGTGATCACACAAGAAGAAAAATTCAACCACGTGCACAAGTTTGCGGCCACAAAGACGTCTCTGCAGTTAAATACAAAACAGATTCATGGAATAGGAGGAGAGAGGGATAATTAGCTGGCATAAGCTTAAAATGAAAGGAAGGGGTGGAGTGATGATGGATAGATTAAGGGTGTATTTTTTCAGGATTTCAGTTATTATACTGGAGTAACTTTATACAGCATTTTCAAAGGGTCAAGTTAATCAGGAATTGAGTGAAAATCATTATTTATACTGACCATATTTGTTTTTTACTATGTATCACTCAAAAGAAGCTATCTTTTTATTCAGTTTCCATGTTAATTAAATTTCACTTAAATTTAAAGGGTTTCATTGGCATGACCATAATCATGTTGTCAAAGCACTGCATGAATTCTGACATTAATTTACAGTATAGAAGAACTTGTTTGTTGACTGAGTGTACTTTTGGGGGAATTTTTTAACCTGAAAAAACTTAAGGTGTTGAAAATGTAGTGTTATTAGAATATTGATTAAGGCTGTTTTGTTGAAATATAACACAAGTCATGATGTCAGGTTTTTCATCCAGGCTTACACTCCCATTAAAAATTCACGTTCCCAGTTGGATAGGTCAAATACTGTATGTCAGGCAAAATTTGACCTTGGTTACGA
Organism: Thunnus thynnus; assembly: GCF_963924715.1. Lineage (NCBI taxonomy): Eukaryota > Metazoa > Chordata > Actinopteri > Scombriformes > Scombridae > Thunnus > Thunnus thynnus. The sequence continues at coordinate 14,656,472 of NC_089531.1, read as the reverse complement.
CACAGTGCCATTTTTGGAACTTCCTGTACACAAACAACACCAAAAGTGGGTAGAAATCACTTTGCATTTGTTTTATTGTGCTTGAAAGCACTGATGTTAAATTTTCATGAAGTGGTGACGCGAAAACTATAAAACTTTAATTCGAAACGATACACTTGTTATGGATACAAAGTGCATTCTTCATCATACTGAAAACATGAACACTGGCGATTTTGAGCGAAATCACAGGAGACTTTTGTGTGTATTTATTTGTACTCTTAATGTTGTAAGGAGCAGTTTGAGTGGGGCATGCAAGAAGGGAGGACTTTGCAAAAGAGTGAGAGTGAGAGGCCTTGAAAAACTAAACGCAGACTCCTCACAAACAAATCCACATTGCTACAGCAGCATTATGAGAGTGAAACCAGTCACTGGTTCAGTTTATAGTAGAGTGGCATTAAAGCAAAACAAAAGCTACTAAAATTAAAGCTACTAAATATTTCATCAGCCAAATTGTTGTTGTCTTGAATCAAACTTTTTTAGATGGAAGACTGCCATTCTGCAAATTGAAGCACAATTGAATACTGTAATGTGAATGTGGACTATTAATGTAATAAATAAAATCTTAAAATCAAATTGAAATTAAAGAGGAAGCCAGCAAAGCCGGGCTCAGACTACATGGGGTTTGGGCCGATTTATCCCCAATTCACCCCTCCCGACAATCGGAGGAGAAATCTAGTCTGGGACCTTGGTTGTTATCAATGTTCAGCCCAGATTATCTGGTAATGTGAGGGGTTTACAGATCCAATCTTAAACCTCCAGAACTGCTCGCAGGCTCATCGGGCCAACCCGATAATTTCAAACATGTGTGATATTGATTTATGATTTAAAAACTGGATGATAACGTCACTACTTTCCAAGCAGGACCACAATAGCCAATGAGAGAAACAAGTCTACAAGGAGACAAAGTGAATGAGAGGATTTTTGAAATGGCGACTGCAAAGAAACAACAAGCTGTTGTACGAGTGCATTGTGTGTGGCAAGAATACACCTGTATAATATGTCCAAGATATATCATAACTGTACAGACAAAGAGAAGAGCTTTACTAAAGCAAGTTGTTGCAATACATCAGTCTTCATTTTGTTTACATCTGTTTCCCCATGAGATCACGTGAGGTGGTTCATTGCTCCCTCTGGCACGATAATCTTAATAATATCCTGTAGTGTGTGAGGCGCCATTATTTTATAGATAATGCTGCATCCCACACCAGATTATAAATGGTGTGTGTAAGTGCAGCTCTTTTTATCATTAGAGCCGTGCCTCCTTGTCAAATTCATTTTTGTAAGTGTGTGTATGTGTGTGCTTATTTGTGTGTGTGTGTGTGTGAACAGTTTTACTGAGGCCTTTTGCCAGTATCTGGTGTCTGTCTCTTTGGCCAGACCAACAATGCTTCTAGCTGGGCTATTTCTTCAAGTCATTCATCATTTACTGAATGAAATAAATGTTTTACAGGGATCCTGCTAAAATGAGGGAGTATTGTTCAATGTAGGCTAAGAGCTGAGTGAAAATGCCCCAACATTTAAAATTTGCATAACTTCATTTTCAGGAAGTGATGTGTGTGCATTTCAAGGAAACATTTCTTGTTTTGCATTCTGCCATTTAAATATGGTGTTACAGTAATGAAATATGTCATATATGAATGGATACTTTGAAATTACAATCAGGAAACAGGCAGTCAGCATTCCCATTTGTAATTAGAATAAATTACAATGACTAACTCAATAATTACTCAATCTGTGGACTGTGTTCTTTTGTCAGTTTTCACTGGGTGTAAATGTTTTTTTACAAACATGGCGGCCAGACACATACATTCAGTCTACTACCCACATATTCTATTTTGAGAACAAATACAAGGTCAAGTTGAGTGTTGAGCCTGTGAAAAGGCAGAACAGTAGAAGAGTCTGTGTTAAACATCTGTACAGTTATAAAAACTGTGAAGTGACTCTTCTTTCATCACCTATTCATCTGATATCCTTCATTTACTACAAAATTAAATCTCCTCTTTCTTTGTATACTCCTTCCTTCATCTTCTATTCCACACATCCCTCCTCTTTCTCCTACTAGCACCCTCCTCACCCCCACTTCTCCCCTTTTTTCTATATCATCTCTTTGCTGTACCTAACTCACAGTCACAATGACCATATTTCACCTCTTTTCATTCCTCTCCTCTTCCCTAATTGTCTCACTTTTTTCTATACTCTTCTTTCCATCTTTCCTCCCTTACTCCTTGCATCTCTGTCGCTCTTTTTTTCCCTTCCACTTTGGCAGCCTAGCCCTCTGCCTGTTGCTACGGTTACCATACCAGACAGCGAGGGAGGTAAGGAGGAAAAAAGAGCGAGGAAAAGAGGAAGCAGAGAGAGACTTTAAGAGGGATGAGAGACACACTGTGACACTGTGTGTGTGTGTGTGTGTGTGAAAAGGAAGAGAGAGAGATGGGAGATATGGAATTGATGTCACAGCATGGGCTTAGTCTTTCTATTTAGATTAAACAATCGTGACAGTCAAAGTAACAAACTCTCAAACTTTGCTGTTTTAAAAAAGAGACTGAGTCATCAACTTTAGTTTAAAAAAAGACATTCAAACCTTCTGTCCTGAATAAACGTTGATACTGTATGGGCTTAACTGCTTAGCCTGGCTAGAAAGCTCTGTTGGATTATTATCGTTACTGTGCTGATATTAAAACAGTTCAGTAATGTGAATAGGGGAATAAGAAATAGTGTTAATGCAATTATTTTTACTGTAATTGACAATAAATTGACATAAATGTAAAGCTTTGGTGTTGTGAACAACACAAACAGTAGCACTGTAACAGTCACTGGTAGCTGTCCAAGGTCCTGAATTGGCTTTAAGCACATTGTCCACTAAAGAATGAGGAGGTGCTATAGGACTGCAGGGAATCTACATAATGGTGGGACACGAACATTACTGGACCTCAAACAGGACACATAAGTAGATTATTTTACAAATTAGTTTCTTGATTAATTAATTAATCAACTGTATGTGAAATGATAAAAAAGTCCTCCCTCCACTCAAAAATGTGTTTTTCTCTGTGTCTCTTCACTTGGATGCATGAGCGTCACTGTGCAGAATGATATATGTGCTGAAGTCAACACTAGAGGACTATTTTCACATTCATCTATTGAAGGGGGAAAGTTTCTCTAAACTCCAAACTGGTGAACATTGCCTTTCTGTATGCTCTTGTATTCACACTGGAGGGTCGGAGGTAAAAACATAATTTCTCTACCGAGATCAATAACGTCAAAGACTTATCTGCGTTTGAAATGAGCTTCCCAAGGCAGAGGTTCCTGAGGTAACTAGATCCTGGCCAATGAACTGTTCATTTTTGTCCCTGCTTTCTACTCATTAACCGTATCACTGTCATAATTCATTGGTTTGACACGCCTGTCTTCGGGGTTCATTTTTGTGAATTAATCATTGCCTGGAAACAATCAATTCTCAGTCTAGACTACCTGTGATCAATCACAATAGCAATGAGGTGCTTCACCCATGTATGTACACAGTAATCAATTAATGTCAATACAAACTGGCTCTCCAATTAAAACTACATGTGGTGGTGTGGTGGTCTGAACCCAAAATCCAGTGGTCACCTTGTTAGCTATAGTAAACTGGTTTATGGAGAAAGACCAAGTCCTATTTAGGATCAGTATATTGGTATTTAAAGTACTGTATGTAAAGTAAAGGGAGTTGCCAGATCATAACTTGTGCCACAGAGAACACAGAAGGTGTACTTTTTAATATTAAACCAAAGCAGACACAGTTTGCAGCTTCATAGTTTTTTTTAATACTTTACTTTTATTTCTCGACTGCTTTATTAACTGACATACAATATACAGACACAGCAAAGATATGAGACAGAGAAGGTGACATGATTTGATAAAACTGCTCACACTCGGATATTGTTTTGTTTTGTTTTGTTTTTATGTTAATCTAAGAAGTGTTGAAATGTCATAACTGTGTTTCTTTCCCATCTGGCACTCCTGACAGAGTTACTTTCACAGATTTGGAAACCTTCACTGTTCTTTTTAGGGCCTTCAGATCTCTGCCAGGTTCGAGAAGGAGCACCAAATATAAAATCTTAGAAAAAAAGAAATTGAATACGAGAATGAGTAGTGTGGCCTAATTATGCTTTTCAGTTGCCAAGAAAGATTTCTCATAAATATACCCAAATATAAGAAGATAATGGATTTTTCTGTCCCAAATGGTTGCTGAAAAGAGGCTGAGGTTTACAAAAATGGTTTTATTGTGTATTTCTGGATGAGAGAGAGTAGGTGGAGTGAGGATAACTGTTCAACTTCAAGTCCCTGTAAAGGCATCCATGCAGTGCTTGAACTGTCCTTGAGCAGGGCATTGAATCCCTATACAGTATCATCATAACATGTAAGCCTCATATAAAATATATGCTTTTTATAGCTATGAATGCCCTCCCCCCCTCTCTAGAATGCAATCTAAAAAGTCTTTGGACAAAGGTTGTATGATAGATTAAGGCTCTCATATGGTGAAGTGGCGTGCAGCTTTGTCATTGCAGCAGATGTTCAGTTTTACTTAGGCATGAAGTGTTTCTTTTTGTTGTTCTATGCAAAGTGCAAAACTACCCTTTAATGTCCTAACCTCAACCCATCACCAACCCTACACTCAAAGTGCTCTCTTTATAGTTTTGTTGATTATGTTGTTTTTTAAGCCAGTTTTTTTAAGCTATTTTCCTGGCTGTGTATATAGTAATGATGTTCATCTGACTATTCATAACTATATATATATGTATATGTAGAGTCTTATATATACTGTATTACCTGACTCATTTCCCTTTTGATCACAGCTCTGCACTCACTCAGCCATGTTGCTGTGTATTTTCATGTTGACAAATATGTGGGTGGTATGAGGACATTTTTATCATGTACACATATGAATAGGAGTATTCAAGAGTTGCCAGATATGTTAATATGAGGTTTTAAACCTGTTTGGATGCAAATTTCAGTGTTCAGGTATTTCAGTATTCATTTCCACAGTTCCTGCTGGCCTGTAAGAAAAAAAGTCAGAAAAGTTGTTTTAAGGAGTGGGTGGCTCACCTAAATTGTATAAAATGTTTCTTCAGTTCCATAGTTTTGAGTGATTACTTTTATTTAATTCAGGAATGGAAATAGGGTCTCTTAAAGGGCCTGTCAAAAATGTTCTTTCTCCTATATTTTACAGCTCACTTTTAAATTGTAAATTTACCAAGTCTTTCCGTAAGCTTAAGAGGAGAGACACACACTATGGATATGGCGTCATCTATAGACAAATTCTGGATCTACTCCATAGACAGTAAATAATGAAACACCTCCGAGGACACTATGACAGCACCAGTGGTGATTTTACTGGCATAGGGAAGAAGTCACAGCTGTTAGCCCGACAGTCAGATTCGAATAATTTGAATGTATTATTTCAAACCAAAGCTTTATAAGCCCACAGAGTCAGTTTCTTATTCAATAACAATGGACCAACTCCAAAAAGTGTCACCTGTTGACATTGTCTATTCACATTTTGCTCTCATTTCCAGCTAAAGAAGACAGTTGAGTTCGTAGACAATTAATTTACTGTCCAAAATCTTTTGAATAGTAAATAGATTTAGTTTGTGTTCAGGTTTAGATTTGCCCTTTAGAGTTTGGACTAGCAGTGGCCTGGAGGGTAGAAGGTTGGTGATTTAAATCCCTATACTGATAGGAAAATTGTGGTGGAGATGGTGAACAAGTGACACCCACCCTCCACAACATACTGCTCCCTGGAGCAAGCATCTTACCACCCGTACAGATGTAGCAGTTATGAGTCACCTGCTAGATGAGATTGTGTGTAGCCCTGCAGATTTGATACAGGGTGGTGTTTAAAAAATTAAAGTACATATACTATATGCGCTCAGCTAAATCCCATCTTAAACTAAGTAGAGTATAAAGACTCACACTTTTGCTTGGTGCAATTTTTTCCATGTATGCCACTCAGATACCGGTCAACCAGCTTTAGCACTTGCATTCATGCATTAAACATTATTTTTAAGTACTATTCTCTGTCTCATCTTACTGTTGAAATGGCACAATGCACAGGCATCATATTGTTTCTCAACATGCATAAGAACTACAATCAGATTTCTTTGATGGAGAGAGTTGAAAGGAGCATTAAGCCTCTTCTCAGAAGTCTGCGTCAAAAAAGGTCAAAAATGTCCCCTCTCACATCTATTTAAAACATGACTAAAATGATTTAAAGTGGTTGGTGGATGTTTTATATCTCAGTAATACTTCCCATAGCTGTGTAAGGTTTTAATATCTTAGTGAATGATCCTGAAGCAGCACTTCCTGGCAATGAAAGCACAAATGTAACTTGAGAGGACTGCAAGTCTAGAAATAATTATACCTTGGCAAACCTTACTTTCCCTCTGCCCGATGCAACCTATTGGCCCTTAGTGACGCATTTCTTATATTTGTAGATATTATCAGGTTGTACAATATGTCATGTTACTGTCACTTCTCTAGTGACAGAGGTGTTGACAGAGGTGTTGACAGAAGCCAAATAGGATTTAAACAATATCAATTGTAGTCAGACACCATGAGGAAGTGTCTTCATCAAACATATTAATGCCTAACTCCTCCTTCAGGGTAGAGAGACCAACGTAAGATCCATGATGGCAAGCATCAACACTACCAAAGCTAGACACTGGATTTCTCTCAGCCCTTGAAGTGTTATTCAGATTAGACAAAGAAAGGAGCTGGCTGTACTTGTTGCCTTTATATTAAATCTCTTGAAGGCCTTTAGGGTGCTACCAGCTGCAACAGAGATCCATAGAATTCATAAATAAGTAGGCACGGATACATGTTGTGCTCACCCTATCATAAATCACTGTATACTGGGACACCGTATACATTGCCCAGGGCTGTATTGCACGTCTTGAGCTGTTCATTTTGTTCATGTTTCAAATTGATGCCACTCCTAGTCAGAATGCAAAGTTGCGTAACAACAGTGATATGAGAAAAACATTATTATATGCATATAGTTTAATTAAAATGCTGTTATAGCCACAATAACTGCAATAATTTGATTAGTGTGTGTATCTAAGTCTGTGTGTCAGGGTTGCCAAATTTGGTACTGAAGTCATTGATCCATCCTGGCAGAGAGAGGAGTGGGATAATCTGGCAACCCTGCAAATGTCAACTGAGGAATCAGTATTTGTGTGTGTTTGGTGTGAGTCCATTTGGGATGGGGACATGCGTGCACCTATGGATACTGTATGTTGTGGTTCAAAGGACTATTTCCATCTGTAAAATGAACTATGCTTCTACACACACTTCTACTGACAAATACACAAAAACTAGCTGAATTCAACATGATCAGTCAAGTGGTGCTTAGCCTATGTATTCAACTCCTGACCCAACACGATTAAAATATCAACATCAGAAGATATAATTTTTTAAACTCATTAGTTGCGGAGCTTCTGTTGATACTACAGACGGTTGTCAAATTAAAGAAAAAACCTGGATAAATGAGTGAGGAAACAACAAACGCAAGGAAATACAGGAATACAGGAAACAACAAACTACATTAGTGGTTTTCTTGCTGCAAAACACAACATAACCTGATGTCAGTAGATCTATTAGGAATTGGAAGAGGCCATCCTCTTTGTGGCTTTTAACCAGTAAAAATGTCAAAAGACAATGACATCATCACATGGAAACACATTGTGTATTGTGATGATGTCACAATATGATATAATATAGTGAAAATGGAGCTGGCATGCTACATTTTAGCTCCAGGCTGCCGTGGCAGGGTTAATCAGTTCATGAGCGTGAGGTTTGAAAGGTGTGTTCAGCTGATTTTCCCTGGATGAATCAGATTTTAACTAAAGGAGAGAAAAAAAAAACAGTGGAGCAGATGAACTGTCGCTCAGAGCAATGCCATGTTGAAGAGCGCTGGTCCCATGTCACTCTGTTGTTTTTTGATTCCTCATAACGAGACTTAACTTGCTGAATCCTCAATCCAGTTTATATCAAAGGTTTGTTTTTCCCCTTTTCCCCATGCTCAGAGGGCCTCAGTTTGACAGGAAGCGTTCACTGAATATTCATGTAAAGAAGTCCTTGCAGTGATTTGTGATGCACTTTTGCTGTTGAGAGTTGACTGGGTGAATCCAAATGGTGTTGCTTGAAGTAGCTATGTCATACAAGATGAGTTTGAACCCTTTGATTCAGTGAGCATACATTACAACAAACGGTAGCCTTTTAAATGACTTCTCTGATTCACTGTATAAGGAATTAAAACATTTTAAATGTTTTACATTTACTGTTACATGTACATGTATGTAGTGTCATAAATATATTGATATGCAAGATAAAAACCTCTTCAGGTGACTGAACATCTCTTCTCTTCTCTTTATTAATTATGAAGATGCTTTTTTTTTTTTTTACTGATATTAAACAGTATTTTTCATTGTTGTAATGTTGCAATTTCTAGATATCTAACATTCAAACCCTCTCAGTGACTGTGATAGCTGTGGAGCTGGGGTTTAAAAGATGGAAATTAAAACAGAAACACATTATTTTGATATATGTAAGCATTAAAATCCTTTCTGGTAGAAAACCCTGACTAGATTCAGTCTTTAAAGCAGTAGGATTGTTACATAACTAATGGTTATTCAACTACTAATTGTGACTCCTTTCTCTCTCTCTCTTTTTTTTTTAATACAAAGGCAACAAGGTAACAGGGGACAACATGTGAAAAAAAAAATTAAGGAAAATAAAATAAATATTGGAGGGTGTGATCTGTTTGGGTTTGGATGCATTTCTGGTGAGTTTTGCGGGATGGGTTTGGTTTAGTATTATTAAGTCTTTCTGTTCATACATACACACATACTCATACATATTTTTCCCTTTTCCCTTTTTCCTCTTTGCTTTTTTTTTTTTCCTTTTCCCTTCCCCAATTACATGCTCATATATTTACATTTGTACTTGTGTGGTGGCGTTAGCTCACTAGCAGCAGAATAGATCTGAGAATTGTTGAAAATATTTTATTGAACTGTTCAAGTTGTTTTTTTTTGTTTTTTTTTTGTTCCATTGAGATCTGTCGTGTTGTGTTGTGGGATGTTGGCTTTTTTCCTACTTTTCCAATTTAATTGTATTGTTTTCTTGGCAATAGTTAGGGCTACAAGTAGCCCTACGTGTTGATTATATCAAGATCAGCGAGTGTGCATACGGAAGGGGATAATGGATTGCTTAAGCCAAAGAATAGGGATAGTGTGGTGGTTACTTCTTCCTGGAAATGTTGTATTGGTGGACAGAGCCAGAGTGTGTGGAGGTAGTTGTCAGTTGTGTTGCGTGCACAATGAGTGCATATGTCTGATCCGGTTAATCCCGTTATGTGCATCTTGTGCTGTGTGATGTGTGTTCTGTGAATGATCTTGTATTGTATTAACCTTATGTTAGAATTCCTATACATGCTGAATATGTTATTACAGATTCTATTCCAAAAGTGGTTATCGGTGTGGATACTGAAGTCTATTTCCCATTTGTTTATTGGAATATGAGGTGCATTGGTAGAGTTTGTGGAAGATATGAGTCTATACAGTTTTGAGAGTGGTTTGTTTGATTTTGCAATTTTACTGATGCTGTCCGCTAGTGGTGGTTGTTTCAGGTGTGTGCTAGAGATATCTATTTTTGCCTTGATTGACTATTTTAATTGGATGTATTATAAGTATTATTGTTTCTCAATGCCATCTATGTCAATAAGCTGTTGGAATGTTAACAAGGTGTTATGGTCGAAAATGTGATAGAGGTGTGTAATCCCTTTCTCTTTCCATAAGTGCCTATTAGAGGTGATTTATTTGCAGTGAAGTCTGGATTGTGCCATATGAGTGTTTGTGCGGTAGGTGACATTGTAGTGTTTTTTATTGCATTGACTTTCCACTAAACTTTCAAAATTGTGATGATTTTAATGTTTTTGAAGCAGTCGTGGTGTTTGATTGTGTTAATGAGGAGGGGTATGTTTTTCATTGCTATGTATTGGCATTCACTTTGTTCTATATCAAGCCATGGGTGGTGGTGATGGTGGATCCATTTGATGAGATATTTTAATTGATTTGCTAAGTAGTAGTATTGGAAATTTGGTGCCTCTAGGCATCCTTGATGTTTTGATTGTTGTAATGTGGTTAGTTTTATTCTGGGTTTTTTGTTTTTCCAATAAAATGTTGTTATTATTAGTGTGTTGAACCATTTTGCTGTGGGTTGGGTTGGGATCACTGTGAATAAGTAACTGATTCTTGGTAATATCGTCATCTTTGTTGAGGCAATATGTCCTTTAATGGATAGTGGTAATGTCATCCATCGATTTAAGTTGTCTTGTATTATTTTTCGTAATGGAGTGAAGTTAAGGTGGAACAACTCTGATAGCTTGGAGGAGAATTTTATGCCTTAATATGTGATGTTGCCAGTGGTAAGTGGGGGATTTGTGATGCAGCATGAGAGCTATCTTTATGTATTGGTTGGATGGTGGGTTTGTTCCAGTTTATTGTGTAATCAGAGATGTTGGAGTATGTATTGATGATTTTCAAAATGTCTTTGATTGATTTATTTTGATCCTGTAGGAATAGGAGTACATCGTCTGCATATAGGCAGATTTTATATATTATCTCATTGGTGCTGATGTCTGTGATATTGTTTTGGCATATTGCTGCTGCTAGTGGTTTGATAAAGAGTGCAAATAATGAAGGTGAGAGTGGACATCCTTGTCTGGTGCCTCTGTGGAGTGTGAAGATTTGTGAGATTAAGTTGTTAGTCATGATTGCTGCCCTTGGTGTGCTGTATAATGTTTTAATCCATTGAATAGATGACTCTGCAAAACCAAAATTTCTGAGTTTTTATAAGAAATGTCCAGTTTACTTTGTCAAATGCCTTCTCAGCATCTAATGAAAGGATGTTAATTTTAGAGTTATTTTGGTGGTATATATTTATCTGGTTAAATAGACAGCGTGTATTATTTGATGAATGACTGCCTTTAATAAATCTTGTTTGATCTGGGTGAATTAGAGATGGGATAACTGATTCAATTTGGGTTGCTAGTGCTTTGCTGATGATTTTGATATTGGTGTTTATTAAGGAAATGGGTCTGTAACTTGTGCAGTGAGCTGAGTCCTTATTTGTTATAAGCAGTACTGAAATTAGTTCTGAGTTCATATGATAGGAGATGGATTTTTTATTTTTTTTTTTATCTCGTCTGCCATTCTGGTGAATAGTGATGATAGTGTTTGCCAAAATCGTTTATTATTGTGGGGAATCCATCTAATCCAGGGGCTTTATTGTTTGCCATTGATTTTAGTGCCTTTTCATATTCTGTGGATGTTAATGGAACATCTAAGATGTCTGCTTGGTCTTTTGTTGGTGAGGGTAATGTGGTGCCATCTAGAAAATGTTCTATTTATGCTGAGTTTTTTCCTTGTTGTCACTGTATAAGTCACAGGAGTATTGTTTGAAGACATTGTTTATGTTTGTGGATCACTGGTGATGTTCCCTGTTGAGTCTTTGATTGTTTAGATGAATGATTTCTCCTTATTGTGTTTGAGTTGATTTGCTAGGTATTTTCCGGATTTGTCATTATGTTCAAAATGGTTGTATCAAAGTCTTTGTAACAGGAATTGCACCTTTTTATTGATGATATTATCAAGTCGGAATTTAATTTCTCTAATTTCTTTTAGTGTCTGTTTTGTGGAGTTGGCTGCATAGGAACTGTGTAATTGTTTGTTTTTTCCTCCAATCTGTTTTCTACATCTTGTTCTTTCTTTTTTTATACAGGTTGATTATGAGATGATTTTTCCTCTTAGTACTGCTATAGCTGTTTCTCAGATGAGTATCGGTGAGGTATTTGCTGAATCACTTGTTTCCGTAAAGAATGTCCACTCTTTCTTGAAGTATGAATCAAAGTCTTTATCTTTAAATAAAGATGTCTTGAATCACTACCTTGGGTTGGTTTTAGTTTGTGTTTCTTTGTGCATTATTAAGTTGATTGGTGCATGATATGATATGATGATTGGATTGATGGTGGGGTCAGAGATATCCACCATTGTGGAGTTTCTTGCTAAGAAATAGTCAATTCATGAGAATGACTGATGGACTGGAAAAAAGTAAGTGTATTCCCTGGCTGACAGGTTTTGTAGCCTCCAACTGTCACCAAGACCAAGATCCATCATGTACTGTTTGATTATCTATGTTGAGTGCCAGTTTTTTGTATGATTTGAGGCTGTTGAACTATCTTCTGTTGGGTTGATAACTGTGTTGAAGTTGCCACCTATGTTTATAATTGAAGTTGAAAAATCTTCTAATGGTGTAAAAAAGTCATGATTGAATGTTGGGTATTCTCTATTTGGGCCATTGATAGTTGTAATTGTTATACTGATGTTTTTTGATTGTTCCATTGATAATAACAGCATCCTTCTGGGTCTGTTATGGTGTGTATGACTCCTTTCTCTTAATTAACGCTTTGTCTCAGAACAGCACAATGAAAGAGAGAAGTGTGTGTGTGTTTGTGTGTGTGAAAGAGAGTGTGAGAGAAACAGTGTGTTTAAAGAGGAAATGCCAGTCCCAAGATTACGCCTTAGTGAGAACATGACAAAAAAGAACAAAAAAAGAGAAATACAGTGAAGAAAAAGAGATTTCATCTAATGATGTTCATCATTCATCTAATGATGTTTTCGATTTAATGAATGAGAATGTGTGTGAATGTACTGTATGTGTATGTCATCAAGTGTTGTGCATGTATGTTTGCTTGTTATGGCTAAGGAGCAGATCATTTTAACATTTTACCTTTGCTTTGTGTGAGTGTGTTTTTATGCTTGAGTGACTGGATGAGACTACAATACATGTTTATAAATGTTTATAGATTTTATAGACTTTATCAACAACCATTTGTTTGACCACTCCCTGACAGAACAATGTTAACATCCTCAACATACCACCTCCACAGAGACTGATAAGCAGTCAACATTAGCTGAGTTGGGAATTTCCCATTACTTCCTGTTTTCAGGTTTTTCAGGACATATAGATTATTTATGAGGAGGCAAAATGACAGATTTTAAAATATTCCACAGCACAAAAAAAAGAAAAAAAGAAAAAAGAACCAAGAACACTTGATGTTTTGATCACTTTATATACTCCCCTACCATGACAGTCATGTGCAGTTGGCCCACTTTACTATGAATTTTAAACAGTTGCAACTTTATAGAATGTCATGGTAAATACATAATTCAGATACAAGACTGTTCAGAATAACGACAGCACTGGTCATTTTTTCAAATGCCTAAAATGATAAATGTTCACGTTTACCTTACAAGGGTCCCATGTGGTTGTACAAATTACAACTGCAAAGCAAAAGCAGAAATAGCATAACATCATTTAAACTTTGCAAAACCTCTGAAGGAACAGGACAGAGTGTATGGTTGGGTCAACACTTTGACATAGGAGACCACTGTTGGAATTCTGTTTCCTACCAACTGTCAACATTGGTTTCTTTTAATCATTATGAAGATCTCTCTCAAACCTAATGAAATATTTTTTTTTTAAACAAAGAACAGTCTTTAAAATAAGTATTTTTAGTTTTCCAAACCTCACAAAACTACACCAAACAGTGATAATGGTTTTATGCCCAGTAGGAGAGTCAGATTAGAAAACAGTAATATGGCTCATTTTAAGAGACAGTGACTAACAACCTATTTTGTCGTGTAGTTTGGAGGACTTGTTGGAAGATTCAGTAGAAGTAGTCATAATTTCTGGTTTATTCTGGTTAGCAGTTCAATCACTTCTATAAAAAAAACAAGGTACAGTTTATTACTTTAAACTGGAGGTGTCTATAGCCAGCTTGTGATTGATATCACATCCCATAACTGCAGCCAGTCTTGGCAAGGAAATACAGTTCACTTGGAAAATTACACAGCTTTTCTACCTCATGGTCATGGTTAATGGTTTATTTGCTCTTAGCTTGAATAAAGTGTTTTAAATAGTTTAAAGGCATCACTTTTTACTGTTTGTTTTGTCAAGCAATAAGGCAGGGAAAAAAACAAGATAGTTTAGTGGCTATGTAGAAATGAATTAAGAATTGAAATGGGAAATCAGTAAATTGGGGAGAGATAGTTGCCCTGCTGGCATGTTTGCCTCCTCCGCTCCACCTCTTTGCATACATTGTATCTAGGGAGAGGTGGAAATTAAATTTGAATCCTGCAAGTGAATCCTGTGTAACTGCACCCTGAGTGAGCTCATCCTGTAGTGGCTGAATGTACTGTATAATGCCAGCTGTTGCCACGGAGGATGATGGAGGGAAAAATAGTAACAGGAGCAAGAAGCATGTGAGAAAACATATGAGGGTTTGTGTATGCGTGTTTGTGGTTTCTGCAAGGTTTAAGCCCTAGGAAAGATGATGAAATTACATATCCCACATCATCTTTTTCCTCTTCAAATCATCCTCTTTCACACAAGAGGGATAATGAATAAGAAAAAATGACATGATAGAGAAGCAGAGAGAAAGAAAGTGGAGATGAGGACAGGAATTTGAAAAAAAAAGTGAGGTAACGAGGACACCAGGCGAACAGATGGAGAAAGACAAAGATATGTACAAGAGGAAGAGATAGGAAGGAGGGGTAAACATGGAGAGTGTTGGTGTTCCAGTACAATAGTTGGGTGGAGTTCAAGGTAACAGACTTGCAGCAACTTACCTGTAAGAAAGAGGTATAGAAGGGAAGGCTGTGTATATTTTGTGTGTGTGTGTGTGTGTGTGTGTGTGTGTGTGTGTGTGTGTGTGTGTGTGTGTGTTCATGTCTGCCGGACCTCATTAGTCAGATTGGAGATGATGACACTCAGCAGACACAAATCAATAGTAACCCCCATAGACAGCATCCGTCTCCGCGTTCCGCTCTATCTCATTAATCCTTTTTGCTGTGTAGTACCTGCCAATCAGTGAAGGTTTAGGTATCTATGCTATGTTTCCTATATGTGCATGTATCTGTGTGCATGGCAGAGGGCTCATTAGATGCTGATTGATGAAATCAATAGTAAACACTCCAGATGCTGTAATAACATTCCTTTCTATATTTTTCTGTTGCTCTTCATTTCCTATTTCAGAAGCACAATGCTCAACTCTCAATATGTAAATACAAAAAAATCTTACAATGACAAACACAAGTAGTCACTCACCCTCTCATTCCCTCTCTGCAATGCTCACAAACACACACAAGCTTGAATTTACCCAAAATGCCCTCTGCTTAGCATTCTTCGCCTGCTCTCAGTGACCCACTTTCTTAGAAAGCAGATTTTTTAAAATTTATTACAGAAAGTGAGTGCTTGCTTATTCCCATCGCCTCCTGTCCTTGCTGCTTACTGCTCCTCTCCCCCTCCTGTATGCGGCTGTGGTTGTGCAGTGCCAGAGGTCCTCTAAGCTGCCATTTAGCCAGCTGCCATTACAGCTAGCATGCTGCAGTTAGAAACATACCCTGCAAATATTATGGCTTATTATTGTAATTTTACTTAATTTGGATGTTTCAACCTACAACTTACTGCATGTAATGTTCATTTGTCTCCCAACAGAAAACAGAAATGTCAACATCATATTTAGAGAAAATGTTAGCGATATGTTGTATATTCTTCTGGCTTATGTTCAGTAGTGGCTTTATACAGTTATTGGGACAGTTGAGCCAAAATTTGTGTCTCAGGAGAATCAATCTGGAACATCTGCAGGCGTGGAATCAGTTGTAGTGATGTGCATAGACCTTTTGATAGGCAGTGGCTTAGTTTAAAAAAAGGGTAGCCCCTAGCACTGGCTGCACTCCTGATGTTGATATGATTTAACAGACACACATTCATCTTTGTGCACACATGCATGCACACACCCACAAATTATGGCCTTTAAATCTGCACTTGAATGAAAAACTGATGATAAAATATGCATTCCAAAAAAAACCCCAAAAACTATATTGTAGTATATTAAACCAAAAACTTGTTGTGGACTCATATCTGGATGTTTAAATGCAGTTACAGATGTGTTAGTTATAGAGGTGTTTAAACAGTTAATAAGAGAGGATGCTCAATGGATTTAAATACAGGAAGGTAAAGAGATACACATAAAACAAGCAAAACAATACAGCAAAAGAAACCTTGAATTGTGTTTATTCATGAACAGAGAATGTTGTATGGGGGGACAATACTCCCTCAATTCATTCTCTGAGAGAAATGAATGCATTTACCGAAGCCAATGATGTCCTAGCTTGTTAAACAGGACCTTGGAATGAACAGGAGCTTTCTTACAATACAAATTCTATACAAAGAACATCAACAGCATTCAGTGGCAACAATAATAGCATCACTTATTATTGTTGATTTGGTCCAAATAGGCTATACCTGAGGAAGCAGTAGTAGTAGGGTGGCTGTGGCTCAGGAGATAGAGTGGGTCATCCACTAGTTGGAAGATTGGCGGTTCGATTCCTGGCTCCTCCAGTCCGCATGTCGAAGTGTCCTTGGGCAAGATACTGAACCCCAAATTGCTCCTGATGGCTGTGCCATCAGTGTGTAAATGTGTGTGAATGGTTAGTTTCCCCTAATGGACTTGTTGGGATCTTGCATGGTAGCCTTGGACCCATTCGGTGTATGAATGTGTGTAAATAGGTGAATGTGGCTCGTAGTGTAAAAGCGCTTTGAGTGGTCGGAAGACTAGAAAGGCACAAGTACAGTCCATTTACTAGCTGTACTAATGCTAATTAGAGTGGTATTGGAGTAGGACTGGTGCTGATATAGCACAATTATTCTTCAGTATAGTAAACAGAATAAATGGAAGCATACTTAGTTATAGTATTACCCCTGTGGCACAGTAGAAAACAACTTCATCACTGAAACACTCCAAGTAATAAAAGACAAAAACAAAGTACAGCACAGTCACAGTGCTGGTCAGACCGTTTGGACCATTAGTACCGTATAGAAACATATCATCATTAACCATCGGTTTTCAGAATGGTTGGAAAGCACACTGCAGGAACAGGTCTACTGAGGATATGTGTTTTGACTTTGAAAGCCTAATCACATTTAAAATGAAAAAGCATTAAGGTGAACTAGCATTAAGGTGAAAGTAACAATGAATTGAGACAGTGTGGTATAATTTATAGCACTCACATATAATTTCCTAGGAGGGCATAAAAGCCTTTCAGAATTTTAAATAGCTGCAACAGTAAATCTATGTTTCTACAACTCACCACCAATATGGAATACTAATGGTTTCCATTTTAATTTCAATACATTTGCTGTAGAAGTCTTGATTGACTGTAATAGTTCTTCCAATGCATGACATTTTGTTTTTTTCTTGTTTGTTTTATAAACATAAACACATATGTCATGGTGTCTGAGTCTTTTGTGTAATAGCTGTTACAAAGTGTTGCCTTTACTTTACCAGTACAAAGAATATGATGTAACCATCCTTTGTGCTATTAAACTACAATGGATGCCCACATGCTGCAGCAAGCTGGTTTGAAGTTTTGGAGCAAAGAAGAGTGTGTATGCCATTGGGTTACAAAGGTCCATCACATTTATTTTGTCAAAGAATTAAACTAACAACTCCCCCACAAGGTTCAGAGCTATATTCTGGCTTTCATAGACCTTCATCTTCCTCCACACTCTCTCCCCACGCTGATCAGACTCACCTACACCACAATTCCATTACCCTACTGCACCAATACCTGGGCTTATGCTTAACTTGCATTTCACCCTATAATTTTTACCCTCAGCACTCTAGACAACAATTGGCCTAATGGGACAGCAAACCTTGTCAACTTGAAATGGACTAGCAATCAATTCAGAAACAGCATTTTCAGGAGCACCAGAGGCTATTGGAAGGGCTTACCCTGCTGGCTAAATCATACCTCAATCTCATTCATTTGTTCAGTGAGTGTTGTGCTGAAGTAACACTGATAAACAATTGGTATATGTTCAAAATGTAGCTTGACAGCTGTATCATGCAAGTACCTTCTATTTAACCCTTATTAACCCTATATATATGTATATATATGGAGAGAGAGAGAGAGAAAATAACCAGCTATATCCTTTAATTACAAAAGAGTCAAATATGACACAGCTGAGCAAAATAGATGGTCATGTTATATCTATGTATCTGTACTTCTTTATACTTCTGCACATGTTTAAGTGTACAGTTCAGACACAATCTCTATTGGCACTAACATGCTCCCATGCTGAGCCAGTATCATATTTTTTTCAGCTCAGCCTCACATTTCCCTATAAATATTTAATGTTTTACAGCTGTGGAGTCTGATGGTAATTTCTGTTTTAATTTTATGTGCATCCCTGTTTTGGTTGTAGTTTATGCTCTAGTGGGGAGGCACTAAAACTCTTCTTCTTTGGACACTTTTATTACATTCTAAATAAGTCCCCTTTGTGTTTAGAGACAAGTTGGGATAATTAAAATGTCTTCTTTAATATCTCACATTTCAAGGCACTGGAGGCTGTGTTTTATAATGAATTTAGCAATAAAAAGTGGTAACAAACCACTGTATTAGATTTGCTTTAAGTAGGTGAATAATAATTGTAATTACAGTATGTTATCCTTCCGCCAGGCAATTCATGAACAATAGTGTAGTGATTAAAAACTGACACAAGTGCTGTATGAATAGTGATTACAGGTTAGCTTATTAATATTTAAATGGCTGGTTTTGCAGTCACAGCATGTGTTCTGAGAATTTAAACAGTGGTTTAAACATGACACAGTTGATCAGGCAAAATTAACAAAGTGATCCACTGTTTCCAGTCACGTCTTCAATGTTTTGTAGCAGAGGTGGTTCCGGATTCTTTTAGTTTAGATGCCAGGATTTTCTAGGTCTTTAATTAGTGTAGGCTGATTATTTCTCAACAGTGGTGCATTATCTGAAGAGGCTCTGCCACCTGCAGTGGCCTCATTCAGTGTTTGTAGTCGAGTATCATGTCTCTGTCTGTTTTGTCTGTCTGTCTCTCACTTCTTCACCACTTCCCCTTCTCTTCCTCTCTGATTCCCTAAACGCAGCAAAGACTGTTTTCATCATTTTTCGATCACTCCTGTTTGTTTACTGTTTACTCAATCTTGTCTTTGTCTTTTCCTTTTATGTGTGTCCCTCTTTCTCACCCTTTGTCTCCCCCTAACTCCTGTTCTCTTTCTCTTTTTCCTTATCTCTATCCTATCGTTCCCTCCTGCCTCTGACTGACAGTGTAATAAATTGATTTTCAGCCCGGTGTGTTCCCTCTGTCTCTCTCTAGGCATTTCCCTTATTTAGCCTCAACCACTCCAGGGTATAGTCTAGACCGCAGGCTGACTGTCAGTCAGTGGCAGCGTGGAGCAGTCTAATTCTTGGCTGACAAGCATTCCTGACAGCAGGAACCAATGGGACGTTTCAAACATGCTTACTCTCTCTTGCTCCATCTCTCTATTGCATTTTTGCCTTTGCTTTCTCTCTTTCTTCTCTCAGTCTCCCCCCATCTGCTCCCCTCCATTCCACTCTTCCTCCACCCATTCTGTCACCTTTTTTGCTTTTGGTTTTTCTACCTTTCTGTCATTCTTTCTGCCCCCTAACACCCTCCCTTTCTTTGTCTTCCCTCTGTCTTTCTCTTCCAAAATCACCTCAAGAAAAATGAACACATACAATCATTTTCCAGAGACATAGACAGCTCATTTAAATTAACTAACACCACATTCATGCACACATATGTGTGGGCTCAAATACACACATATACACACTCATCTCATTTTGCTCCTGGAGCTTGAGTGCTGCTGTGATCTGAATACTGATTGGAAGGTTTGTCTGTCTGCGATGATTTGATTGGTCAGTTTACTCCACTGGGAAAGCCATTCTTTAATCATAAATGAGAGTCTGTGAGATTAGACGGAATAGCCCTTTAAGCGAATCTGGTATCACTGAGGTCCCCAGAGAGAGGCAGAGACGGAGAGGAAAAGAGAGAGGCAGATGAAAGAGAGACGGACAAACAGAAAGAGGGAGACACAGAGAGTGAGGCAGAGAGATGGAGGAGAATTTAAAGCGTATTTTTCTCAGAGTTGGACAGATGTAATGTCACTATTCTGCTGAGGGTGAGAGTAATATTTTATATAACAGGAGGTGTGCACACTCACATAGATATGTGTGATATGGAGACATTTCTGGCCCCCCCAAGTAGAAACGGGGGATGCCCAGCAGTCCTTAAGGGGGTCCTGCTGGTCCCATTCAAATGAACAATAGGGTAATTTCAGTGTTTCCTCATTTAGCAGTCAGCGCCATGTGAAAATGGGTATATTGATCATAGGGTTCCCCGTGGAAAATGACAAGCTTAGTAATTGATTTCACCCCCTCAGAATCATCAAGCTTATTTCAGGATGTGTGAAGTCAAATTATCTTACTGTATGGCAGTGGCAGGTTTTTATTCATTTATTGTGGATAGGTTTAAATAATTTCCCTCGCTTCATGATAATGTTTTACTCACTGTCTTTAAAGGCATGAAGGGATGGAGAATCCTCACAGATATTAGCCTGTAGGCGAAGCCAGTATACATAGCACTGCATCGAAAAAACGCCAGAGACTTCGGTGTGGGGATTTGGTTACAGGTTCCCTTAAAGGACCAGTGTGTAGGATTTAGTGGCACTTAGCAGTGAGGTTGCAGATTGCAACCAACTGAATACCCCTCCCCCTCCCCTTCCAAGTACATAGGAGAACCTACGGTGACCGTGAAACTTGCAAAAACCATGAAAGGCCTTTTCTAGAACCAGTGTTTGGTTTGTCCGTTCTGGGCTACTGTAGAAACATGGCGGTGCAACATGGCGGGCTCCATGGAAGAGGACCCGCTCCCTGTGTAGATATAAAGGGCTCATTCTAAGGTAATGAAAACACAATGATTCTTATTTTCAAGTGATTATACACTAATAAAAAACATACTTATGAATATTATATTCCAATTTCTGCCAAGTCCGTTCCACTAGATGCCAGTAAATTCTACACACTGCACCTTTAAGAAGAAGACATGCAAACCAGGAATTCCAGTTTAAAGGCTCATCAGATGCAAAGCTACTGCTCAATCCTTTGAGGCAGGTTTTTACAAATTTCTGGAAAGTAATTAGTACAGCAGCAGTTTTCTCCTACATCTCGATGCTTGCAAGGCACAATTAGCACAATGCTACATGGTACACTCAACAAGGTATTCTATCTGCTTGCACGTATGTAATTAGCCAATACATGCCAGTGCATTCTCGAATTAATTTTTCAACTTTTTTTGACTACCTGAGCATTACAGCCCTCTGCACCACCTCCCCTGCTGCTCCAACATTGTGATATCATTAAAACTGATGTGAAGCCTGCATTTCTTTGGAGCTTGAGAAATTAAAAAAGACTCATTGTGGCCTAATGCAGACTATAAAATATCCTGGATCATTCACCAGCACCTCCAGTACATATTTTAGTGTTTTTGGATGACACTGTGTGTCTACAAATGAAACTGGTCCAGACTACTTAAAAAACTTGTTTCTGTAACAAGTTGTACCGTAAAAACTGAAAATGGTGTGAAGAGTCCAGGCATAAGCTACTTGTCAAGCTTGTGTTTTTTCTGCAGTGTATTATCTGAGACATTCAAAATGAGATATTGCTTTGAGGAAAGATATCAAGCTTATATTGCAGACCAGGGTCCATTAAATCCACTCAATTCAAGAAGCAGATTTTCTTCTTTGTCTTTAAGCTTCTTTTATCCAAGGAAGGTTTTGCTGAGCACGCATGCTCTTTTCCAGCTAAACCCTGTTCCTCATTAGTACCATTGCATATATTCACACCTGGGAGCTACCCAGTCCAACCACAAATCTTGTTCTGTTTGCCAATTAGCATCTCTGTTTAAGTCTTCGGGGGGGAAATGCTGTGCTTAAAGTGATACTCCACCCAAGATCTTTTTAGTGTTAAACACAAACTCCCTTTAGACTCAAAAGGTGGTTCCAAAAAGTCTGTAGCTCAATCCTTGAGGTCATCTGGGAATCACAGCAGTAATTTCTCTAACACACATACTGAACATAACTGTAGCCTGCTTCAGTTTGGGTGCCCAGTATTTTCCAGATACTCCTATTTTTGCCAAAATATAGCTATATACAACAATCCTGTTACAATCCTCATGCATGACCCCCTTGATTTCCCTAGAAGGCATGTGCTTCGTTTGCCCACCTCCTGCTTTACCATTGGTCAGAACTGGCTTATTTATATAAGTGAATCTTGTATACCTCTCAGCAGGTTAGTGTGAAAGCATATAATCATGGACATTGAATAAATTCACAGAGGCATAAATGTTCATTTTATAATAATAATATATCCATATACTATATGTGTGTGTGTGTAAGGGGCATTGAGAAAAAAAGGGAGAGCGAATGGCCGCAGAGTCAGTAGATTCAGGGTAATGGGTTAACTAGTCAGGTCAGGATTGTTAAAGGGGCTTTTTGTGTGCATGTGTGCTTGAGATCTGTGTGTGTGTGTGCATGTGTGAGAGAGAGAGAGTGAGTGAGAGGTGAGGAGGTTAAGGATGGAGAAGTAAGCAAATGGTGGATTGAGTGAAAGGTTTAAGTGGTCAGGGTTGCTCAAATAGCGTTGTGTGTGTTTGTGTGTCTGTGTGTGTTTGTGTGCGTCTGCATTTGTGAATTGATGCATGGATTTGTGTGTGTATATCCCTCTGAATCTGCCTGTATGTGTGCATGCGTGTCTTTCTATTATGGTGTGTCCTTGTGAGTGTGTGTCTGTGTGTTCATGTATGACTGTCTTTATGTGACCCTGTGCTTGTGTGTTTTTGTGAGTGTGCATGTGTCAGTATGTGTGTGCATGTGTGTATGTGTGCGTGGAGAAAGGCTGTCAGATTTGGTCTGGTAGTCAGCATAATTAGAAGTCTCTCTTTTACCCCTGTCTCCTTCTCGCTCTTTCTCTCTCCTCCTCCTCCTCCTCCACCTCTCTATCCTCTCCCTTCCTTTTACTCTCCCCTCTCTCTTACTTCTCCATCTCAGTCTCACTCTCTCCCTCCTACACTCTCTTGCTTCTATTTGTCTGAGTGATGAGTTTTAAATCGTCCTTTCATTCTGAGCACAATGATGAACGAAGGGAAACTCTGTCCATTTTTCTCTGTTTATTCTGCTTTCCATCTCTGTCCTTCTGTCCTTCTTTCTCTCTTTATTCACCTCAACCTATATCCTAGCTATTCAGTTTAATGAAGTTACTTCATTTAGAAAAAGATACCCACATATGTGTTGAGTTCAGATAAAATTGTGAAAGACATATTTTCCTGTGTGAACTGTAGGCTACAAATTGTGGGGTTTTGTTTCTGATAGCTTTACAAGGTTCTTTACCAGTTAATTGAAAGAGAAACAGCAAAAAAATGTTAAAGACACGCTTATTCAAAATGGTTAACAGTCAGTTCAAAATATGCTGTTGGAATGGAAATCTACAGAAAGGGAATTAATTAGTAGTTCAGCATTTCTCACTGTACTTTAAAATCACATCAGTAGAAAGACCCAAAAAGCAAAGACAAAAATCCAATTTCAAATCAACCATTTTAGACATTTTATGTCAAGCCAGTTTGAACTGCAAACACCTCCTTGTTTTTGTGTATTACTTTTTGAACATATTTGCGAATTAATGGCCTGGTTGCACGTACCTTTGTCAAGGTTGAATGCAGTATGTGCAAAAACATACTTTATCCACTAGAGGGATAGTTTTTTAAAAAATACATCATGAAATACACCGACCACTAGGGGCAACAAGAACACACTGTAACATAGCAGAACATGAAATGAAAATCTAGCTCCTAATAGAGTATTCTGATCACTAGGATCATGTTTGTAAGGAGAAAAAAAAGAACAATTCAGTTGTAAAAGTTGATGCCAGAAGATGAAAACTAGTAAATTATCATGTAACATCTAATAGTTACAAAAATTAAACCGAATCTCCCATTGCTCAAAGCATGTGACTCTGTCACCTCCAATATCTTACACCTGTCACTTTCATTATGGAGTCACTGCATGCAGGGCAGTCATGTAGTGCTTGGCCCAGGAAAAAACAGGATCCACTGCACTGCACAGATACCCTGTCCATCAGCATTCTCTTAGTTTGACCAGCTGCACTGTATAAAAACAATAAAAGAAAATATTATTTAAAAAAAATCAAGAAAAAACACTGACAGGGGCACTGAAGCCTGTAAACAATGTCACTGCTGTTACAGTTTACAAAACTGCCAACAAGATTTTTTTTGTCATGAGAACATTTTTTTTTACAGTGTTGCTTTTCACCACATCCCCTCCGTCATTACCATTTCCACAGAAGATTACCCCTGGGTCATCAAAGCCATGTGTCCTGTTTAGGAGTTGTTAAGTCTAATTGTAGGTGCATAACTAAAACTCACTCCTGGGAGTTCAGTAAACACCTCATAAATAGCATCATCATTCTGAATAAAGTCCCAATTGCAATTTTATTATGGTTAATTTGCAGCCTCCCTGCTGTAACATGTGACAAAATAGGGTTTTTGTGCTTGTTGTAGTCTTTATTCAGGCAGAGCAGTTCATACTTCTTGAGTGAGGCTCTATGTGAGCTTAATCCCAAATCCTATCCTCACATGTCTAGTCATGACTGAGTTACAAAATGTCTGTGTTTTTCGCTATAGGAAATATTGTCAGCCATTGAGCAATATTGTGGTCCAATCTATGATTTTCCTACAGATGGAATTATGCAGAATTCCTTGTTCATTTTCAATTCATGTTTCGCCACTGTTTTTCTAAAAAAGAAAAATTCTGTTATTATTTTATCTCCACTGATGATAGGTCTACTGTTTTCTATGTACCTGTGAATATCTGCTGTACTCAAGTGAACTACTGTTTCCTGAAGCATAAATCTTAACTTTGATCATAAAAGTTAAGTTTTTTTGCAAACATGTGTCTTTCCTTCCTGAACTGGGACAAAATGGCAATTCAATATGTTGTTTTCTTGTCTTTTTTTCTGCAGTATCTTGTAGAAGAAAGCTGGTTGTGGCATTTTCAGGCCTTTGTTTTCTTGAAGGCAAATTGAAAGAGATGTTGTGCGTATGTATGTCAGCTGAGGCACAGTACCACTCAAAGATTTGGCAAAACCTTTCCATTCATTTGAATGAGAAAGTGTGTCCAAACTTTTGACTAGTACTGTGTTCTGTAAGCCAGTTTTATAGGTATGTGCGTATCTGTGTGCCTACTGTGCTGTGTATCTCTCATATGGCTCTGCCTGTCCCTCCCGGTTCCTCAACATTTAAACTCTGATTGGTTGTGAAGGGACAGAGATACCGGGCCTTAATTGCAGCTCAGACTGCCATTGGTCATTATATCCGTCACTGTGATGGCCTTGGAATTGTCTGGGTAAATGAAGGTTGGAAAAACACACACAAGGAGATGCATACATATAGACACTCACCAGTTTTTTGGTTGGGGTTCTGTCTTGGATAATTGGTTGGAAAAGCATCCGGCGGGATTGCTGTGCTGTCCCTGTGGCCCCGGCTGCCATGGTAAATAATGAGGCTCATAAACATGAAAGGCAGAGGGATGATTGTCCTGATTTGAGCTTTGCACTCAGAGGAGATCAATTAAGGTTCAAGGACTTTAAGCATACAGTAAGAGTGATTTTCAATTAAACGCTTTCATTTAAACTTGACATAATATACTAAAGGCATAGTGCTGAACCATCAAAATGCACCGTAAAGCTTTTTTATTCCGTCTTTCCTTTATTCCCGGTCACATAAACTGATGAGCTGCAATCCACAATGATTAAATATGATTTAAAAAACTGAAAAAAGACACACCAACAGTGGATGAGGAAATGCCGAATGCCAAAAAAATCGTCAACAAGCATGGATGTAAAGAGATTTACAAACCATCCATCAGCAAAAAGACATTGGATCAAGCCTGTATGACTATAGGTTTCTTCTCTGCTGTACTGTCCTTAAGCAGGATGATGCAAAATCCCCAGCAGCTCTAAAGGTTTCTGCTCTGTAAGCTGACACTGCAGTCTGACTCCCCTGTGCAGTGGAAGAAGTGAAGAGCTTCTCCATCCGGGATCAATAGAGCATCACAAAAAATGGAAAATGCCCCGGACCAACTTTACTCCTGGATGTTCATGTTTTCATATAACACCTGTGGTGTGTCTGATATAAAAGGATCATTAAGATCAAAGGGAGAAGATAATGATCCTGATGTGAACCTTAAAGTCCAAGGAGATCAATTACATTTACATTTTACAATTTAGGCTTTTAGCAGGCGCTGTAACCCGGCGAGATTTAGAGGAAGCACAGCAGCAGAATTAGCTTCACTTCTAATTTATCAGTACAAGCAGCCGGTAAAAGGAAGTACAAAGGGTAAAAACAAATTTTAAACGCTCCTCCTCTTACTCACAATCCTTTCCAAAGCCTGATAATGCACTCCGATGTGTTCCCATACTGAAAATAATGGATGTCATTTATTATTGGTTAAATATTCAGCGGTGTGGCATTCACTTGTAATCAGCAGCATTGGGGATGAATTACTGTGTTGACATGTTTTGTATGTAGGGCTGATGTCCTGTACAGAGAAAAAAAAAGCCAGCGTAATGCCTGTTGCATTTGATTTAGTTGTTAGTTTTGCATCCACTCCTCTCCTCCTACTCTCTTTCTCTGTCTCCTCCTCCTACCAGCCTTCCACCCCAAACGCAGAGCCGTAATGAAAAAGCCTACAGGAGCTCATTAGGATCTAGTAGTATTTATCCTTTCCCTCCCTAAAGAAATCATTAACATTCTTTGATGCTGCATGGTGTGTGTTTGCATTTCTGTCATCTCTTTCATTTTCAAAGTGAGTCTAGATGTATATGTCTTCACAAAACACAAATGCCCCCAAATTATAAATTGCTGAGTCATGATCAAAAGTGTTGCCATGGCTGACTGACACAGGCTTTTCATGCAGTGCATTTTGACATGTCACTTATTGATTAGCAAAAACAAAGGAATAGCCAGCTTTTCATCTCGTGGAGGCGCACAGCGTGAATCCAGGAGAATGCTCTGGTCACTTATTGATTTCACTTCTTAAGTCAGGTGGAAGGGTAGCTCAGCGGTGACTGAGTTGGTTCCCTCAGTCAGGGGACCTGGGTTCAAGCACCCCATGCTGAATGTGAATACCAGCTTCTGGGATGCTGCTCTGAAAGAGACCCTGCCTTGTGCCCTTGCTGTGGAGGGAGCCAGTGAAAAGATTATGTTCCTAGCAACAACCACAGATATGTGGAGCTATACAACTTTCTGTCAAATACTTGATTCAGTTTTGGCTCTAGCCACAGTATATATTCCATTAATATGTAATCATACATCAGCATCAAAGAAGCGGGATATATCAGAACAAAGCTGACCTACTTAGTATCAGGCATGCTGACTTGTGGCTTATTCCTACATTGATGTAAAGCAATAATTGGCTTCAGTGCCAGACTGGTACTTTAAATGTTACCTGTAAAGGAAATAATGACAGTGACTCACCAGTATTGGGCTAGACCAGGAGACCATCACTATTTACTCCATTTATAAAAAAGCAGAATAAAAATCATACTTGTAGTTCAATGTAGTGTTATCGAGATCAGAAGTATACAACGCAGTAGTGCAGGTATATGTGTGTGTGCTTTTGTGTATATAATAGCGCCTAAGTGTGTTTCTTATGTAAGCTTTCTCTGAAGTTGATACTGTCTGTCATACCAACACTAACCCTCACACTCCACTAGACACACACTAACTTACCCTAACCATGTGCACTTACTGAAGAAACACACTCAGATGCACATACATAAATAGCTCTTACGTGTCTACTTTTGCTGTCTCTCCAAATTAACTTTCCTTTGAATTCCTCTTTGTTCTCCTCTGTCTTCCTGTGTTCATCATAAAAGTTGTTGCATGTCAGCATTTTATTTCCTCATCGTAAGAATGAATATAATTGTGTTAAGATAAATGAACTGTTTTCTCCTGTCTCTCACAGGTTTCATCTACACATGTGGCGGTACAATGAAAGGAAGAAATGGCAGTATAGAATCGCCAGGCTTTCCCTATGGCTACCCCAATGGGGCAAACTGCACATGGGTCATCGTCGGGGAGGAAGGAAGTAGAATCCAGCTCATGTTCTTGTCGTTTGCTATAGAAGAAGAATACGACTTCCTGTCCTTATATGATGGACATCCCCACCCTGCTAACTTCAGGACCAGGTAGGGCCAGTGACTTTTTAAAAATTACTACCGCTTTTTCTGTGTAAACAAGTGGTCATATTTGCAGAACAGCATCAAAATCATGCTAATTTGAAAAAGAAAATATGGTGGAAGGTTTCTGCTTCTGTTATAAGTCGTGGAAATAAACTGTTAAGTGAGACAAATTTAGACTGTATTTAACACACTATTGGTGTTCAACATCCTCTAATCTCCATGAAAAAGTTGCTTGGCACAAGCACCTGTTATGGCATATAGCCCATTGTTTATTATTAGGTTACCACTGATGTGTATCCAGTTTTTGTTGAAGCTATGAAATTATACTCCTCTGTGTTTTTGCCAATTAATGATGAGCTTTGATAAGCTAATATGTCTACATGATCAAACATTAGGGATCATGAATTTAGAGAAACAAAAAGAAATCCAACCAGAGGAATGTATCGGGGCAAGATCAGAAATGAATAATTCTCATCTTTCTAGAGAGTTTTGGTATCAAAAATTTTAAGTGCATACTGTTTGATAAAAACATAAATGCTTGTTGTCTCAACAAACATAGACAACATGTTATCGTGCTGGGCTGGATTCTCTCAAGCAATACTATTGTACAATGCTTTCTCTTTAGTTAATAAACTATTTTATTGAGCTGCTCTTGCAAGAAACACAATACCCAGAAAAAAAGTCATTTCAGATAAGCTATTAAACTCTCCTTGTCTTATGATTTTATCAGGCAATCAATAGTGCCTAATAGCATCTGTCTGTCACTATTCATATTCTACGTGTTATTTTAACCCT
The DNA here is from genome assembly GCF_963924715.1 of Thunnus thynnus. Classification (NCBI taxonomy): domain Eukaryota; kingdom Metazoa; phylum Chordata; class Actinopteri; order Scombriformes; family Scombridae; genus Thunnus; species Thunnus thynnus. The sequence continues at coordinate 14,627,388 of NC_089531.1, read as the reverse complement.
TCATTAAATTATTAAGGTATTCAGTTAGAGTGTAATTCCAGTATTTTTCAACCTGGACCCTTTTTTCCATCATTTGCTGACTATGCTTTGCAAAGCACGCTGCAATGTAATCGTTGGGGCAATTGTGCCTGTTGAAGTAAGTCAACTAAAAGTGCTTGTTTTTGCTACCGACAGGCTCATATTATTATTATAAGTGTCTGAAACAGCCCATCCTTGCGAGAAAAACGACAGTATAGGTCTGAAATTCAGCCAGCAAAAATGGCCTATAGTTACATTTGTGCCATCTAGCCGCCATAGTAATTATGACCCAGGGAGGTGATGCAGTTCAGATGACATCGATATAAGGTGACAGTTTGCCTTATTAAAAGGAGTCCGGTTGAGTGGATGGATAGTTGGATGGCAAAAAGTGGACTTAGCTGCAGGAGACCGCTGTTTGCTTCCGGTTTCATATCATGTTTTCAACCGCGAGTTGGGACATTTTTTTAAAAACCATAACAACAAATGTGGTGGTGTTTACTTTTGCCATGATGACGAAGGTTGTGTAACTTGAAGGAAGTAGACACCATCAAATGCAATTATTTTTTAACAGTGATTTATAACATTTTTGGAAAGCGGCATATTACGCTCCTATTTTGGAAAGCAGCATATTGCGTCCTGTCTGAGGCACTCAAAGATAAGACCAAGGCATGATGGGCAGGAAGAGCTTGGAATGGTGACTCGATCTGCAGAGAGGTAAGATCAATGAGTTGATTTCACCATCACTGAAATGAGAAGGATGGGAACTGCAGCGAGGTGCTTCTATTTATGCTGTGTGGGACACACAGGATCGTCCGATAGGCATGTCCTGCCTGGCCGGCTACATACATGCAAATTTCAATGGGTGATTGTGTGTGTGTGATTGGAGGAGAGTATTACCCATAGAGTCCAGTAGAAGGCGGATCCTGTGTGAGATGGAACTAGCAAGACGACGTTTCAGCCATCTGAGGCTCATTAAGAGCTATTTGCATTTGTGCATGGATGAAGCCAGACTATCCAACTTCACTTTGCTGTGTGTTGGAGCAGGACATAAACATTGACAAAGTCAAAGTGGTTGGCAGGTTTGCCACCATGAAGGAGAGGAGGATGAAGATTTAAAAAAGGACTGTGAGATGCACAAAACTCGTTAACCTGTTCAGATTATTTTGTTCTATGGAGGATTGTGGAATACACAAATGGACTACACTAATCTACAGCAGGCTGGGCAGGGACAACAACTGGCTCGGCACCTGTCTGTGTCACTGCCTGTGGTGTTGGTGACTGTCTACTTTGTACTTGAATAGGCCTTGTAGTGATGTAGACTGTCTATTTTATGTTTGAATAGGCCTTTTATAGTGTTGTAGATGGCTGTGTCTATTTTATGTTTATGTTATTCCCATGTAAGAAAGACATGGTACTGAGGCAGAGCACCTGGCCTGTCGCTGTATATCAGCAGTGGTGCTGAACCATTCATCAATCTATACACAAAGAGCGTTGTGTGCCATCCTCAGTGCTGAAACATTTGAACAAGACTGGCAACCTGTTTTCTTTTTTAGTTCTTCAGAACAAGCTTGTCTGACAAAGTGACTTCACTGTATTTTTTCTTAGACATAGGCTTACTTGGCTCAATAAGTGACAATTTTTGTTTATGGATAGGATAGGATGGGATATATCAGATATTTCACAGTTGTGAATTTTAAAATGACTTTATAAGAAGGGCTCTTTGAGAATGTTCCGCTCCCTCTGTTCTGAGAGTCTAGCTCCAACCCTGCTCATACATTTAAACAAACCAGCATGTGCGGATGAATATGTGCATGGTTCGGTTAGCCAGCAAACTACCCTGGATGTAGTTCCCTATGCAGTTAGCCATAATGCTGCTACAGGAGGCTAGTTCCTGTGTTTACTTTCATTGGCAAAAACAAGAACTTGCAGTGGACATAGTTTCACGGGTACAATTGCCATCAAGGATTACATTGCAGTCTATTTTGCAGCTGCTGGCTGAAGCGATCTCAATACTCAATACTGGACCAATTCCAAAAATTTTTGTCCCCATTATTCACTTAGACCCCAAATGATGGGGGTCCAGGCTGAAAAATACCTAAATTACTCTTTAACTGTGAAATGTGAGAGTACTGTCTTTTGAATGATAAAATGATCTTTGATTTTCACATGGCTAAACACTGATGGAGATGAGGTAGATGCTGAAGTTTTAGGAAGATGTGGCTCACGGTGTTGCCACACCAAGTAACACTGCAGTTTCTGAGGTGAGGGAGTTTTTAAATCTCCCACTCTGTGTTTATTCTTCAACCAACAAGAACCAAACATTTCAAGCAAAATGTCTCAGATGCAAAAGTTCTTGGATCAAGCCACAGTGACACAATCACATGTCTGTCTTCACATGTCATTGACAAACTGTGAGTGAGGCACTTGATATCATTTTGGATCATGTGGATGTGTGCATCAGCCTGCAGCTAAAAATATCAGCTTGGAACCAAGAACATCCAACGTGAAGCCAAAGGAAGCCCCCACACAAGATGCTCTGATGGTGCCTTCTTTTCATCAGGGCAACAGCGCTTACAGCAGCCTTGGGTAGTTCGGTGAGGAATGCACAAACTCAGGGTGAAAGCAATACACCTGGAACAACTCCACCTGACAAAAGAAAAGACAACTGAAAAAGATGCCAGCTCTGCGCCCCGAGAGATGTAATGATGAGCATCGTGTGCCACAAACACAAAAAGTTCATTGGCAGGGTACCTGAAAACATACTGTTACTCAAATTCAACCTTGGTTCTAATGCCACATACAACTATTTTCAATTGTAATCTTGGTCTTCATGAAGAGCTTGAAGTCAGTTTTGATCATGAGAACCCATAAAATCTGTTCTGCATGCACAAATTACAGCCTGACTATACACTGTCACCTCAGGACATCTTGAATTGCATTGTCAACATTAGTCAGGAGCTTCCACTGTCAAAGGGGTTCAGGCTAATGTCTGATTTCTTTAATTACATCGGGCATGTGTGAGGCAACTATCACTGACATAGTGCTAGGCAAGAGAATCTGGTTTGGTTCAATTGAGGAAAAGGGATTTGGGTCATACAGAGATGAAATGAGTCCTCTTAATACTTGATCAGTTGCTGAAAAGCAATTCTCTTGCCGTGGGGAATGAACCATGTTCTTTGGTTCAACGGGCATAATTTCTAATCAGCCAGCTGCAATAATTAACCTTTCTCGGACAATCCGGTGGCTTTTAGTGTTCAAATTGCCATGCAAAGTTAATTATACAAGGGAGTAAAAGAATAGAATGGAGTGACCATGAGATTTTTGCCACTTTTTATGTGATTCCCAATTCTGCAGGGAGAAACAAAGTAAGAGAGACAGAGAGAGAGAGAACAAACACAGATAGAAGGGGAGAGAATGTGAAAGATGCCCTCTATGCTCTTATTGGTTGATTAGGATTTCCTGCTTATCTGAGATAACAGGAAATGATGTGGTGTGTGAGTGTGTGTGTGTGTGCGCATATGCATTAGCGCATAGGTTTGTGTGTGCCCACGTGTCTGTGTGTGAGGAAGATTTATGGTCTGCATAGTTACAATCGCCTCGCTAGTTAAGCCAAATTACCTCTGCTGTCTCATTCTCTCTTTTCTTCTTCACACACACACATACAAACACACGCACACAGACACGGGGCAAAATGGTGATTAAAAGGTCAGATGCATTAACAAGAAAATGGTAATTATGGGGAGAATGATTATCACGGATCACACACACACACAGACACATACGTGCTTGTGCATGCACACACAATACACAAACACCAGACACACACAAGTCCGATCTTTCTTTTTTTTCTGTGTCATTAATGTAACCAAAGGTCTTGGGTTTTCCTTTTTTTTTTTCTTTGCTTGAATTATAGCATCTAATTTCAAACACACATCTTCTAATCCTAAAGCAGGCTATCATTTCCTCCTTTTGGGACACACACATCAGGCAATCAAAGGCATCTTTTTTTTAAAGTTATATTTCCTGCCAATGATGACAGTTTTTTTTCCAGGTTATGTATTAGGTGATATTGCTGGTTCTCACATCAGGGTTACATCTATTAATGAATTTCCCCACTTTAATTGATATTTAAAAGTGTTTTTTTCCAATGCCAAGTCTTCATAAACTAGTAAAGGGCACCTCCCTTGATTGCTGCGTGTTGTAGTGCCATGTTCCAACTTGGCCTGTTGACAGCACAGAAAGCAGGCACTTGTAGTGTGAAATGTTTGTCTGGCTGATGAATCATATTATTAACTGACTTTCATGTTAAACATGGATTCATGGACTATGAAATAACAATTCCTCTTGGCCCACCCTCGATTATTTATTGACTCTAGTTGGTAGTTGGAGTTACTTGACTGTGACAAAATGGATGTTTTGAACTTTGGGTGAGACTTGTCTCACCTGTCCACCCTCTTTGTTGGTGCAACAAACAGATATGATGAATGGAGCTGGTCTTGTTTGCACTCCCTGTGCCTTTAGAGTTTTGAGGCCTGAATGTGCTCTCACACACATACGCACACACACACACACACTAACATACATTCTGAAAACAAGGTACCCCATGTGGCTTATCAACCTCCAACCAAGATGAGATTACCTGGAAGAAATATGCTAATAAATAGATATAAATAAATAAATATATAATATAATAATAATAGCTGATAAATATGCAATGGGACTAACAATTTCCACTCCACCTCTCCCAGCAAGAGTTTTCTTAATTAAATTGATAAAATGTTTTAATTAAGTGGATTAAATTATTAAATGAAACATAGTTTGCTCATTAAAATACATAAATAATCTAATTGACTGTGTTCTTTGTTGATCTCGTAATCGCTATTGTATATGACTGGTCCAACCTGCCTGGATTAGGACACATTAAAAACAAGAGAAACAAAGCAAGAGATAGAAGATGAAGCTAGAAAAAAAGTGACTCTAGTATAGTGTGACTGTGTTGTGAGTAAAGCAATGATAGAGAACCCAAGACATGTTTACTTTATTTTAACACAGCCCAGTCTCCTCTGGTATTGTGTCAACATTGGATGATTCTGCAGGATAAGATTTATGTCCATTGCCATTTTTAGCATGACAATGATCCCTCTCTATCTTTAACAAAGTAGTTTTAGTCACCTAATCTTAATTAAAGCTTTACCATGCTACATTACCACTGGGCATTCAAAAACAATGTCATCGATTTTGCAGCTCTATCCATTATCAGTGTGCTGTTTGGCAAGTAGTTTGCTTTGCAAGCCCTTAAAATATCATAGTTATATCAGGTCTTAATTGTCTTTCCTCCTTCCTTATGCGCCATAGCCCGTAGCCCAGTTATTCATAACATTGCCCAGTTTTCTGATTACTTTCTGTACAGATCTCCAACTACTTGACCTCCCTGCCAATTTATGCCAGTCTGAGGATGAAACATGTTGGGTTTTATGGCGTTATACTCATGTACACGTTAACTCATTACTCATTACTCATTAAGAGCGAAGAAGCAGAGAAACAAAGAGAGATGGGGAAGAAAATGGGAAAATGGGTGCCAGAGAGGCATACAGTAGTTAAAAGGCAAAGACAGAGTGTGTTTGTGTGTAATCATTTTGAATTATACTGGAACCTCCTGAGGTGTGCGTGATTTATCCTAAGAGACCCTTAAACAGACAGTGTGACATTTTGAAATGAAATCTGTTAATTGTCTTCATTGGTCATTTGCCACATTGTTGTTTTCTCTTCAGCTTGCAGTTATCCTTTGGTTTGAATATCTATTTGTTTTTCATTGAATAGAAATGCCAGTTCAGTTTTTTCTTTCTGATAATATGGCAAGTACTTCACAAGCTACACTTTAGAATGTCAAGCTAATTTATTTCAACAGCCTTAGTAAATACTTAAATAACCATAAATAAATACAGCACATAAAAAGCACCGAATAAGCTGTGTTTTTTCCATGGATTTCAGTGTATGATAAATTCAGTATAATAATAATTAATGTATTTGTTTTCTAAGAAGAAAGTTGAATCAAGGCTGTTTATCTGTTTCTTAACTTTCCCTTGTCGCCTCACTTGCTTTCATCCTGTCACTGTGCGCAGCTGTAGCCAATGTCTTCCCATGTCACAAGCTGCCATTTGAAATGACTGGTTTCCTGTCACTCAATGATGTTTTGTTATAGTAAATGTGACAGCCTGGCAAGGTAGTGGCACATAAATTGTTGGAATAGAGGATGTGAGTGGGACAACAAGTAGACTTCAGAGAATTTAACTGTTGTCTGAGAATTAATAATGTGTGAGTGCCAAGAGAACATCTGAGAGTTTTTGGGCATGGATGGATAGATGGATGAAATGCAAGTACTAAACGATGGGAGACACAATACATGTCTTTCTTTGCCAGACTCTCAGGATTAAAATAGGGGATGACCAAATTGAAGATCTGATCCCAGTGGCGGGTTGGACTGACTGCATACTACTTACAGTCGAAACGATTTGACAAAAGCTCAAATGCAAAAGTGCCATTGCCATCAACATGCAAAATGAAATCAAAAGGCAATCGTATTTGGTAATTGCAACATAAAGTGGGTCAGAGAATTGTGAAATAAAGTCATAATGGGGATTTGGAGGATGATAAATAAATCCACAGGAAATAAGGGGATGTCTCAGAAGAATAATTGAGAGCAATTCAAAGACTTTGAATGCATCACTTACTGAAACACTACATTCAGACTCTTTTGTGAATAACACCAACCTTCCCACCCAGACCTGAAAATCTGGTCATATTTAAAAATGTATAGCCTGAGAGACATGCTGAGGAGGTATCTGCAAGAACCCACATTTCTGTTCAGACAAAATCACAACAGCTTGAGGAAATACAACCATTAATGATAAAAGTTTTATTGGATAGAGATGTTAAATTCACTATGCTACATTTAACACCATCCAGGACACAAAATGTTTTGATGTATGTACGGTTTAGTACAGTAAGAAACATAGGATTGAAGATTGTTATTAAACTGAATGGAAGGATGAAAATTGTGATTATGCAAGTGTGTCGCAAATTGAAACTGGATTATGATGTTACTATGTAGATATACAGGGCCCAATAATTGCCGTAATTTCCACTGTCATTATGACAAAGTATGCATGCGGTCTCTTTTGATGTGTGTCCATTAATGTCTTTTTCTTCAACACATTTCTTTCTCCCTTCATGTGTGACCATTTCTCATCCTAACAGATCATTAATACTGCACTCAAGTGATGTGGGAGCACTGGAACATCCTTACAGATTCAAACTTACTTGGCATTTTTTGTTGACTTTGGGTTCCATTATGACTATTGTCCTTACATGTGCACTCATGAGATGTAAGTGAGTAGTAAATAGTACGATGCCTTAGAAGTTCTACAGCAAGAAACTTCAAAGTCAAGAACACAAAAACAGCTGCGGAAGTTGTTTCAGGTCACTGTATGAATATTTAATCAATGCAATCTATCAATCTGTCTGTTTCATCTAGTGGTCATATTTATTTTGTGCAAAGTAAACTGTTCCTAAACCATTTTCTATAGAAAACTAGGTTTGTGCAGATGCATGTAAACAGTCTGATTAGATTAGATCTGGATAATCTTGCACTCTAATCATTAGAAATGTGGTTACAATGTCTAGCTCACATTTAAATAATACAGAGGCTTAAGGTGGACTTGAAAATAGTGTTAACTTGTTTATTTGTGTTATCAGTGAGAATCAGTGGCAGGTTGTCAAAGGGTCATGAAAACAACCAATATTGAACAACACCTCCCAGTAATAGTCTAGTATTTAATATTATAGTCTTCATATAGCATTAATCTCTGATGTTGGTGTGAGTTATGCACCCATTGGGCCAAATCCAAAGAATGGATTGCACCTGCTAATAGTACCTGTAATCTGCCCTGTTTTAAGGTCCTATTCACAAAAGATATTGCGCTAATAATATGCCAGTGCAAACACGCCCATAAAGTTCTGCAGCAGAGTGCAATTTGCCCTTGTTTTACATCTGTTTGAGAGAGCAGAGCTGTTTCCAGTGTTTCAGGCTTTTCTTCACATTTCAGCACACAGATTGGCCCATAATTAAAACTGCAGAGAGCACAAAAGCCTCAAATTGCGTGTCTTTAATTAACAGAAGTGCGCACACACAGACCTCTCAACAATCACAAACCAACTTTGATGTATTTTCTTCCTCTTCTTTTACTTCTCTAGTTTTTCACATTTATAACATAATCCACCGAAATGTCAAATGTCAAAATACAGCTATTACTGTGACTCACGCAGGTCTGAAACATGTTAGGTTAATGTCTGAATCTTACAATAATGTTGTTCAGGTGTCACCGAGTGTATCCGGGATTTCGCAGAAACATCAGTACTAATGTTCTGTTTGTTGCCCACAGCTGCCTGTGTGTCACAGCTGGCTGCAGCATCACACAGCAGCTGACACGATAAGTGCGTCTCCAGACTGAGAAAGTGGCTGTGTGCACTTATGCACATGGCACAGCAGCGCTAACTTCATTTCAATCAGGAGAGACAAGTGAATGAAGCAAAAAGAACAATTTATTATACAGATGATACTGATGATTAGGTGTTGTCAAAAGTCTTTGGTGCTTAGACTCTACAGGGAGATTTTGAATCAAGGGACATCGGTCCTGAGCAGCAGCAAGATAGAACCCCCCCCCATGGGGTCCGGACACTTGTGGTGGTGGTGGCTGATGACTTCTGCTGAGACTGATAAGGCTGATGATGTGGACAAAGTGATGCACTGATGGATCTGCGAAGACTGGGCGGAGATGGGGAGGTGGTGTGGCACGTAAAACGGCACTATGAAAGCACTAAGGCAGAGAGGGAGAAAACATATTTGAAAAGACAGCTGTAATATGATAGGCTGACAATGAAGGTGTGTCACCATGCTATTGGTTATATTTGCCCAGCTGATGTGAGCAATCCACATCTTAATTGATACATAGGGGAATGACAGCAAGGACATCATATGTGAGCATGCTTGAGGGATGGAAATGACAGATAGTGTGAGAAATAATACTACAGACCTGTGCATGCAAAAGATCGTCTTCACGACTGAACTTTTGCTAAGCTCAATTACTGCAATTAATGTTCTGTGTTCTGCTACACATCTACACAGGTCAGCTGTTACACACAGATTCCAGGTTGATACGGTGGAATTGTTTGTAATAAAGCAGCCCTTATGGATGAATCCTGACTTCCATCAGTGCTGTCATTTTTATTTTTAAGTAGCTGATAGTCTGAGATAAGGCTACCACCCCACAGTACCCACTTGAGCCCCCCCAATGTATGACTGAAGATTTCGCCCTTGATATCATTTAATATTGATTCTATATTATTCAAGCCTCACAAGCTTGAAGATTTGAAGAGAAAGTGAGACAGAGAGAGTGAGTGAGGAGTGAGCGTGCACCAACTATCTTAAGACACTAATAACGCCACCCTAATTGCGTGTGGCAATTAATGCTGGTCTTTGTGAATTACACTGTTTTAGCAATAATGTGTATTTGCATAGAAAGGGGCCAATTTTGCGCCAAATGTATGAATATTACCTAATTTACATACATGCAAATAGAACAGGTGCACCATGACGCTATTTGCTTGGCAGCGCAGTTTGCAGTGCATTTCACCCTTTGCGGATGCTTTGTGAACTTTTTGTCTCATTTGCGCAGGTTAAATGGCTGCAAAAGCTGTGCAATCCTTTTGTGGATTTGGCCCATTGTTGTTTGTTGTTCCCACTTTCCTCCAAACATGTGTCTTACAGAATGGCATCTAAGAGCCTTGAGGACATACTTGAAGTTGTTACATATTATTTATGGTGTGTAGTGGTAAAACCCAATTTTTAGACTGCTTCTAGTCTACAAACAGCAAAAACACCGCAGTGTACTCAATACACAATGTGTCTCCTCTTAACCTACGGTGAAGCAGCTTGGAGGAGATGAACAAAGAGATGGAGTGGAAGAGAGAGAGTGAAAATGTAGATATGTAGAGGTCATTATTTACAGCTCTAAACAAAAGTATTGAAAAATGACTACAAATAAAATAAAGTACTTAAGTAAAAGCAACAGTGCCCCACACTATGGCCATTGTGAATATTTAATTAATGAGTCATTATTATTGATGCATAACATGTAAGAGGCATTTAAATGTTGCAGTGGAGCTAATATTAACTGCTTTATATGCTGCTGGGTATTTTACTCTATAGCAGTGTAGGCTGTCATTTTTATAACCGATCATATGTTTTGTATTTAGAAACTTGTTACTGAAAAGTAACCAGAATGGTAAATAAATGTAGTGAAGTGCCCCCCTATTTGTACTGTAAAATGGTATCGGATAAAGTAATTATTTCCATACTTTGGAGATATCCAAGAATAAGCCAATTTTCTAGATTTTCCCTGAATGCATCTTAGACGTCTGCTGCTTGTTAACATGATTAAGTGCGCAAATTCAGGTGTAAAACATTGTATCTCCAGACAAAAGACACTGGAGTAAAATAGACAGTGTTTATATTAATAGTATGGGTCAAATTTGGTTTTTGTGTTAATTTATGCTGTCAACAGACAAATGCAACAGAAAATGTGTTCTATGTCACCATTATGGAATGAGAATTATAGGGGAGGTTTTGGAGAAACAGCGGGACTGAAAGCTTATTTTGCCAGACATCACAGGAGTAGCTTTGTTACCTGAGAGAAAGCTGGGAGTCCCAGGGCTGGTGGAAGGAGCTGAGGCAGGACAGGTGAATGAGTGACTGGGGTAACTGGTGAGGGACAGCAGGACCGTAGGAGAGAGGAGTGTACAAAGGTACAGGTCAGGGCTGGTTACCTACTTCTCAGTTGCTTCACTCTGGAAAAATAAGCATAGTGCAGTGTGAGATGAGCTGAAGCACGTCTGACTCATGGTCTGATTGCCAGAATTTCTTCTTTTATAGTAGTTAGTGGTGATTAGGTTTGGGAGATTGGGTGTGGTATAACAATGCTGCCGCTCTCTGGATGCGTAGTGCAACTGGTCTGATCACTGTCATTGTGTATTATGTCGTTATACTAATTACTCATAATTGTTTTGATAACCATGACTCCTAACCAGCCCAAATAAACACATCATAACATGGTAACATGATAAATCAGACCACTGAATAGTGTTTTATGTAGCGTCTCTCAAGGCTCACACATTTGGTGTGACATGTTTTTATGCTCTATGTTGTGCTGTCAAGCACACTAAATGAATCAGACAATATCATCTATATGGCCAGTGAAGGGGCAGTCTGAACATACTGATGATCTGTGTCTGATGTTTTTTTCATGATTGTTAATTTAGCCTTTTTTGACCTTTTTATGTTGGAAATGGACCGTACCGTCCCAAATGTATCACCTTTTTCACTGAGGGGACCAAAGTTCATGTGTTGACCTCAAAGGGGGTTGTTTGGTATGGCTGATGTAGATTTATGCTACTTGATTTAAAATGATGTGTACTGGCTTTCCTGGCAATCCAGAAATAGTACTGATGTATGAAATGTTAAACAAAACCATGCACATAATGTAAATTATAAATTAAATGTAGATGTTGTAATGCCCGGCTGCTTGGGCACAGTATGTAAATCATTCCCCATTGGAAGTATGCCACGGAAAAGAGAGGAAAAGAGAGGAGATGGAAAACTCCACACAGCCACTAATCAATTGTCAACTTTCAGGGCTAAAAAGTTGTGTAGATGTATGTAGACATGCATGCACAGCCCATGACTTTCATGGGGTGTCACACCTGTTTGTGTGCGTGTAGTTTTGTCTGTGTGTGTGTGTGTGTGTGTGTGTGTGTGTGTGTGTGTACGAGTGTAGAGTGAAGCAATCTGTGTTTCCCTGTTTTACACATAAAACACTTACTAACTGTTCGTAGACAAATGTTATTAACAGCTCTGATGGAGCAATGCAGAAAGTGAATTGATAAGTAAAAGTGAATAGATATGTACAGAAAGTTCCAGTTTGAACCCAGAGCATTAAGGTTATCTTTACATCTCTTTTCATTGTGGTTTGGTAATTTGATTGAAATTATATGATGATGATGATGATGATGATGATGATGATTATTATTATTATCATTGCTGCATCCGTGTACCATGATGGTCATATAACAAAAGAAAACCATTACTGTATGTCATAAAAGGCAAGATCTGTTAAATCTGTTCTACTTCTTTTGAGTCCCCATATACTGGCTAGTTTATTCCCCTCTTCCCTGTTCTTGCCCTGACCCAGTTTGTATCTGCAATCCTCTACAGCACCAATTTTACACCTGGCTAAGTCACACCCACATCCCCCAACACATAGACACTCATAGGAGACATGCACAGACACAGAAAAAAACATATACACACAGTGACAAAACTAAATGTACACAGGGCTGCATAAATACACATACACACATATATAGAAAGACGTTCATATGCTACACACAGGCACAGAGGGAAATCACGCACAAACACAAAGGCCATGGGAAACAGCAGTGTGTGATTTGTGTGAAAATAAGCAAATATGGTCTTTGATGTTGGGACAATATTCCTGAGCAGAATTGAATATACCAAATACCCACTTTTTCGGGAAGAAAGCAAAAGGTGTATATGTAGATGTATATGTGTGCATGAGTGAGCAGTTTGTGTGAGTGTGAACTGAGGTGTGTTTACCCCTGAGGTAGTGGTATTTCATCTCTTCCTGCATCAGTTCTGCCCTGTAGGGGGTAAGAGGTGTGTGTTTGTGTGTCTGCGTGTGTGTGTGTTAGAAGATCCAAATAGCTTTGCTCAGGTTAAAAAGACAGGAAGGAAGAGAAAACGAACTCTTTCTCTTTTTGCGGCTTTTTCCAAGGCTTTTCTCCTCACATGCTCCTATGTACAAGGCTCAGACCAGCATTTTCACACTACAGAATACTTCAGTTATACTACAGAATTACCTCAGTAATTCATTAATGACTTACTTTAATTCACCCTTATAAATTACTTTATATTTGCAAGTGCGCAGAAGCTGTCTTAGTGACTTTATTGAGAAATTAAACACACAGAGGCTCAGACATGACGGATGAAATGAAAGAGATTATTATAAATAGATAACAGATAACAGCAGTCCACTGGTGCTGGACAAGATTTAACTTGTAAAAACCAAATAAACTCTGTTTGGAAAACGTTCTCACTACACCGATTTTCATTGCAGTAAACAACATTTTGGCACTGCGGGTGTCCAACAGGTGTCTAATTTGGTATAAACGATCCCTGCGAGTAAACTTGGAGGTGCGAAAATGTTGTGTTGTGTGGACTTTTATTTGTGCACAATTTCCAAGCTTTGCACAGGGAAACACTGTGGGTGTGAGTGTATTCACTTCATTCACTGCTTCATAGAGGAATGTTTTCATTTGAAATTGCAAAGCTGTTTTCAGACATTTAAAGTTACTCCAAGGAACTTTCATTTTCTGTTGTTTTTAGCGGCCCCTATGGACAAAAGCAGTATTGTTTTGAATGAAGACTGCATTTCCCATGAACACGCCAGCCTTGTGTTGTAAAGATCTTGGCTAGCGTGTGCATTTGTTTTGGAAGCGAGTGAAAAAAGACGCTACTTATTTTTAATACTATTTTTCTTCTTTGAACGCAGTTGTTTGCAGGATGCATAGCGATGAGGTAATGTTTCTGTTTGTGGCTATGTAAGATTAATAATTGTAATATGATGATGGTGAGGCAAAATTAAACTTTGTTTTAGTACTGTTCATACACCTAGGTTACATGTAAGACTGCATTCACCACCAAATCTGGCAATGCAGCACCTTCCGCAGGGTTGTGTGGAGTTGTCGGCATGTTTATTTGTGCTTTAGAATGTAACTGCTGTGAAAATAACATTTTATTTTTCAGATTCACTGCTTTGTTCTCACTACACCACCTGGTGGCAGGCATTTAGAATAACTTTATAGAAATAGCCAATCATTTCGCTGATGGTCTCTTTTGCTTATGTAGGTCATATAGAGGTATCAGAGGCATCATGAGACTGTTTCATAACCAGTTAAAAGTTCCTTGTAGTAACTTTAAGAAATCAATGTTTCTATTTAATGTGAATGCAGTGCTGTGGAAATGGCACAACATTAAATTTGAGTCTCTACAGGGATGGTGCTAAAACATTTGCAATTGCAAACTGTTTTTCTTGAATGGTGTTTTTTCCCCCCTCTCTTTAATACCTTATTGCAGCCTTCTGTCAGTTTTTTATGTCAAAGTTTACAGAGACACATAAGGTGGGAAGACACAGAGCGGGGGGTGTTATATGTTCATTGAAATATAATATCCGGATGGATTTAGCTCATCCATCATTAATCCTTTTCTTGTAATGACATAATTTCTCTGTCTCTCATTTTTTACTTTCTCTCTGAACTTAAGCTTTCAGTTCATTATTACTCCTGTCTTGATATACGTTCGCTGGTATCATCTCTCTTTCCCACAATCTGTCTCAGTCTTTCTGTTTAAGTCTGCCTTTCTCTGAATGAATGTATCTTTCATCTCTCTGTTTCTTAATGTCTGTTTCTAAACCCCTCTGTGTCTCTTTTTTTCGCAATATTAATTCAACCCCCCACCCCCACCCCATCTGTTTCTCTCTCAGTTCTTCTATAAATGTCATTTATTCAGTACTGATAACCAGCTCTGTTCTTTTCAGCTCATCTTGGCACAGATTATAATTATAACCATTACAATAACATTAACACTGCAGCACAATATTCAGGAGTCAAATCCCCAGGTGATATATCTCTCTCGAGTCTTTGGAGCTCCTGTTCTTTGTGTCATATTGTGGCTACTGTATCCCTTTGAGATTATGTCTGCGTGCATTTAATACACTGGGGGCAGGCGTTAATTGATTTTTTTTTTCTCCGTATTTTCTGTAAGTGGTCTGTTCAGTTTTATGAGAGAAAAGGTGCACCACTTCACATCTTTGGCCCATCAATATAGACAAATACCTTCCTGTGATTGTCCGTGTCTAAGTGTTTGCATAGTACTGTGTACTATGCACCAACATATGATAGTACCACCACATAGTAGAAACTTTGACTTATGATATGTTTGTAATGTAGTTTCTCTAATAATATGGAGCTCAATATAACTATGTCTGTGTTGTTAATTGAGTGTAATTCCCAGTCTCAGTAAAGCACTTTAGTCAACTCTTGTTGTATTTAAATGTTCTCTATAAACAAATTTAATTGACTTGATGGGACTAAATGTTAACAAAAATGAGTCATAACTGAGATCAGTGTGGTTTCAGTGTCTTTTATTTTTTAAACAAATACTGCTAAATTAGTGCTAACTCAACATTTTCTATAGCCTGTTGTCAATTAGCTAGTTTTTGGCAGCACAACCACTGATTTGGAAGGACAAAGACAATTACCTGCAATTCCCAGTTCATGAATATTCATCTGTGATTTCAGATAATATGAACAAGTCACGCACAAACACTTATGGCAGTTGGCAGTTGTCGTGAAACCTTTGCCTTGTCATTGCAAATCTGAGTGTGGCAATAAACAAGGCAATTGCGTTTGTGAGTGTGTGTGTGTGTGTGTGCAATGGTCTCAAAAAAAGAGAAGCTCAGAGTCATAATCTATTCATTTTTTTTGGCAACAGCAGAGGTTCCCAAAAAACTCACTGTGCATCACAGATTCAATATATGCCTAGGTTATACTGCGATTGTGGTTTTATTGCTCTATGAGTTTATTACCATATGCAATTATTTGTGACATTAAATCATTGCGTGGGCCTTGCATTTAGC
Source organism: Thunnus thynnus (assembly GCF_963924715.1). NCBI lineage: Eukaryota > Metazoa > Chordata > Actinopteri > Scombriformes > Scombridae > Thunnus > Thunnus thynnus. The sequence goes on along the minus strand of NC_089531.1, from coordinate 14,611,540 downwards.
TTTTTGCTCCTCGAAACTCCAAACAGACTACCGATACTTGAAATGGGCTTTCATTCTGAGTGCTAAACCTGTTGAGTTGTGTATGGCCATGCTGAGACCCACTTAGCCCTGGCCATGGCTGAATCTTCTTAACCCTATTTGTTTTGGATGGTGGGCTAATGAGAGCCAGGACAGTCTAACAAGTCAGCCAGTACACCTTGGATGACTCTTCTGTCTGGTAATATTGACAGACTTGTGTGTATATGTGTATGTCTTCGTGTGTTTGTGTGTGTGTGAAGTTTCAGTAATCCCAATGGCTAAACTGGTAATCCCCTCAAGCTGCCCATTAGCCCCTTGACACACACACACACACATACACACATCCGTAGGCGCACACACACACAGTTCCTCCAGGGCAGTCACCCAGGTGTCAGGCAGATTGTTCCTTAGGGAGGGATCACTATGATCAGCCACAGAGCTGGCCCACTGCCCCTGGAGGGAGGAATGGAGACACTGGCTGGCAATACATACAGATTAAAGAGAGGGAGACAAAGGCAGAGGGGGAGATGAAGAGAAAGCAGGGAAATGGAGGGTGAGTGGGAGGGAGGCCAGATTGGGATGACTTCAGGGAAGAAGAGGAAAGGAGAAAACTAGAAATGGGCATATGTAGAAGGGACAAGGAGGAGAAAGAGAGAAATGTTAAAGTTATTTTTCTGTCTCTTGCTGCTTACTGGACTGGCCTTTTCATCCGATGCTGTAATCTAGAGAATTTGAAGTTTTGGGGTACTTTCCCCTCCACTATTTGAAAAAGAACACCAGATTTCTGCTGAGGTTGACTGCTCTTACCACCGTGAGTATGTTAGTGAATCAGAATCATTCTAAATGGACAGGCGCGTGCCTGCTCTCAGTAATTAGCATACTACCACACCCCTAATTCTCTGTATAAGGAAAGCTCTGGTGCAGCAGTGGAGAGAGCTGTCACTCTTTGCAAAGAGGACCGTGATGGTAAAAATGTAGAAAAACTTCACTGCTAGTGAAATGCAAACAATAGTTTCAGAAGTAGAAGCCAGAATAGGCAGATATGACTGGTAAACATGTCATTGGTACAACAGTTTGGAGCCCAAATGTGAATCCTGTATATAGCCTACATATCCGTTGCACCACTACCACGTAGTACTTCCGCAACAAAATAGAAAGTCGGTAAATGTGTACATCTGTGGAATTGATCTAAATAAATCTCTGCTGCTACACCAGGGGCGCATCATGTTTTGTCTCTGTCCACAACAGGCTGTGATGTACTGAAAGCGCCCCTCCCTGTGCCACTACTGAACTGTCAGGCTGTGAGAACACTGAACAGGCTGCTGGCTAACCAGCTGCATATAGCTGGCACAGCCAAATCTGATGGGGGAAATTAATCGCTGTCACATTCCAATATGGAAACTCCGATATATATAAGCTATTGTCATCTAAAAGTGGGAACAGGACAATTTTAATATATTAATAATTTCATTGCATTTGTGATGATGACTTATAGATTACAATGTCTCAGCAAATTATCTTTAGGCCCAATCATTTTTAAATAATTGTGGTTCTAATATACTGTTTACATTGAATAATTATTGACCATATCATTTTCTAAGACTGTGGGACATTTATGATTTGTGCGTACGCATGGTCTAAGGCAGAGTAAGAATGAATTCAGGTAAGAACATATTGATGAATCCCAGATTTGTGCTTAAAACGTTCGTATGCACAGTTCAAGCACAGATTTGTGCATACACACTGTTAATGAGCGAGGCCCAATGCCGTTGTGGATATGATGTTCCTGAAATACTCTTTTTCCCACCCAGATTGGTTTGATAATCAGGATGTGGACTCTCATGGCCCTTGAAACCTGTAAAAACTCCTCAGAGTTTCACAGATATGCCTGTCAGTGATAAAATAAGCACTTTTTTTCTTTATCTTTGGAGGGCACACTTTTTATAGGTATTTGGCATTTGTTCAGACAACAACGTCTTGCTCGAGTCTCGCACCCACCGTCCCTCTGGAGTTTAGTAGTGAACTGTGTGGGCAGGAAGAGACATGCTTCTTTATTATATGAAGGCAACCACACTGAAGCTCTACTATTATGAGTCATTCAGTTTGAACACTGAACCCACCAGTACTCTATACCGACGAGGGGAAAACAGAGGAATCGTTCCCTTCAGTATGTCACATAACACAAACAGGGAGGCACAGCAATGACTCATTCATACGTACATTGTTTCTGTTTCTGTTTTCCAGTGCCGCTTTTCTGTCTCCACTGCCATTTCAAGGCAAAACGTAAGAGATGGTAAAGATTAGTTTTCTGACTAGGCTCAGCAGTGATTTATTTAAACTGCATTGTGTTAGTGCGTCTAAGCTTGTATGCCTGTACTGTTCTCTGTCTCTTTCTCTCTTTCTTCATATACAACTTTCTTATTTTAATTGTTAATATGGTTTTATGTATTTTTTCCACATTGAAGTGCAGAAGAGAAGTGTAGACTAAATATATTTTCAGTTCAAATAATGCAAAAACTGTTGTTCTGCATGAGTACTGTACTAATCATCGAGCAACCAGTCATTATTTTGATGTTCAGGGCTATTCAGCCACTTGCTAAAGAGAGTTTTGTTCAAATCAAAGACACAAGCAAAGTTTACAGCAGGTTTTTTCAGTTACTGGGATTTCTTTAGCCAGAAATGCAAACAACAAATTACCCAAAGCTGTACTCAAAGAAAAAAACATACTCATAAACATTTTGGAGCAGTATTATTGACTTATTATTTTTTTTTATTAGAATGTGCTGTTGAATATTCTATTTGTTTCTTAGCTAGCAGAATTGCCATATTGCAATAGCTAAAATGATAAGATATATTAACTCCATCTTCACTGATCTCGGGACACTTGAGGCTACATGTCTAAGTTTAAGTTCACTTAAATGACAAGTACATGATACTAAAGCCCTTAGTGTGCTGTCCTATTTGATTTTATTTGTATCTTCCTTTTGACTTTAATATCCAAAGTATGTCAGATTATGAGACGCTCTCAAGGTATACTCTTGAGTTATTTTATTTTAGCATACTGTGCAATTGATCATTCCACCCATCAACCTGCACCAACATTCCTAAAAATTTGGGAAACTATAAAACTTCCGGAGCGGCTCAGATTCAGTGCAGATCCAGGTAATTGGCAGTCTGTGACCCTGTCTCACTGTACAACTGAACACTGCTATCATTGCTTACAATGAAGATTTTGTCCATGCTAGTCTGAACCTCATTGCACTACTTAGATATGCAAAATCAAGCAAAGACAGAATGTGCCTGATTTAGAATGACAAATTATTACATTACTTAAGTTTGAAATAAAATTAAGTTTCTGTTCTCTCATGCTCACCCACTCAGTCATTGTTCTGATCTTTCCATTTCTTTTTTACTTGCTCTTTATCTCTTTGTCGCTCTTTGGGAAGTTGATTAAATTATTATTTGAATGTCAATGTCACTGCACTTAGTCTTTGTACCAAATAAAAAGGCCTATTCACCAAAGCCAGGCACTGTCAAATCCTTGTTTAAGCCAAGTTTGGAGAAAGGCGTGGACACAGGTTGTTTGATGCTGTTGGCCCATTCATCGTGACCACCAATGCAGATTTATAGCGTAGGCCTACAGTAGTGTGTCTATCTGAGCGTGTTGTTAAAGTTTTACAATCTGGTATTTTTATCTGAACAGAAGACTAATCTTCAGACCAGACCCGGCTTGTAATTCTTTGTAGGCAATAGCTGTAACAGGGATGGTTGGATGGTACCATATTAGAAAAATATGGGTCAGACAGTGCAGATCTGTGTCACTGATCATAAGCTTTTATTTTGTGTTGTTCTGTGGAAAGTGTTGCTGATGTGAGACTGATGACTCACTGATTATTTCACCAGAGTTTTCTCAGACTGGGCTTGAGGCTTCAAATCTTTTATCAGAAAGCCTGAATTGCAAACTGGGGGTTTGAAGTTGAACATTGACCAAGCTGGGAAGGCAAAGATTGCATTATGGAAATTATAGGATCCAAGACTTTTGAGAGCTTCATCTGCTTTGATTGTGATCAGTCCTTTTTTAATCTCTCTCACATTAAATCTTTTAGTTTCACTACCTTGTAAAACATTTAATATAGCCATTCTGTTAATTGCTTAGGTGTGTGCACGTTCATGCAGATGAATATGTTTAAAGATTACATATAGTGGCCGCGTAACACTTCCAGCCTCCTCCCCAGAGGGAGAGGCAGAGAATAGAGCAGAGACAGTCAAACATAAAGGCACAGAGACAGAGAGAGTTAGAACAATGTGTTTCTCTCTGCTCTATTGCTCTCTCCATTATCCTTCAAGACAGAAACACAAGAATTCAATTAAAAGACCATGTAGTGACCTTAACACACATGCACATGCGTGAATACACACAGTGTTGATGTATCAATTAATCACTGTCTGTCACTTGACCATTATAGCCTGTGTATCCTCACTGGACCATGGGAATTATATACACTATGTGTGTGTGTGTGTGTGTGTGTGTGTGTGTGTGTGTGTGTGTGTGTGTGTGTAAAATGTCATTCCACTCTATATTGACCATTGTTATTCCCAACTCTTTAAATGTTGTTAGCTCCAACAAGCCCACTAATAGGTCTTTTTGTGTGGCTTTGTGTGTGCGCCCATGTCTATGTGTGTTCAAGTCATTAGAATGCAGTACAGTGTACTAGTCTTGTGTTATTAAACATTAAAACTAGATGACAGAATACGGCCTGAGCCCTGGGGCTAACTAACATAGGAGGAGGACACACTCACACACATACACACACTGGAAATCCCAAGACACACCCACACATTTCAGTGACCATTGGGAGCTTAAACTATTTTATTGCTGATTCTTAAAGCAGTGATTTTGAAAGAAGAATGCCATTTATTTTCACACAATTGCAAATTAAAGTCATTGACTCCGGTCGGTCCATTGCTATCGATGTAAAGAAATTCACAGGCTTTGTACCGGATACCACTTTCACTTGCCATTTCATGAGGATACATTCAATGACATTCATATTAATGTATTCAGTTTGCTACAGTGCATGCAAATGCTTTGACTCACATTGTATGTTCAGTAGATTATACCACTTGTACACCTACGTACATGCAGTAAATGGTACTGGTATTATTTAGCACTGTATTAGCCGTGACTAACAAGACTATGAGGATGAGAACACCCTAGGGTGATTTAGTTTGTATTTTCTGGTTCTCAACTCTAAATGCTAATATAGAACAAAGTCTATTCAGATATTAAACCTAACTAACACTTTATCTGTCCACAAGTTCAGTATGTGGGGATGTGAGTCAGGCAAGAAGCAGATTGGCCATATATTAACCTGAGTGTGAAGTTCAAAATGTTCTACACAGAACAGAACTGTCCCAGTTCACTCCAGTACTGCCTGTAGCAGACAGAAACTGGTTTTGTGACAGTCAGTTAGTAGCTTGAGTGGTACTAAGGCTACAAATTCATGATGCTGGACCGGGATGTCCTGTGTAACTTTCTTTTCCCCTCTTATTACTGATTTAGGCTCCGCCATTACAAAGGCCAGTATTTACATTTTCATACATAAACCTACATTAGAATTATTACTATAATGTAGTTAGTACTTGTATTTCAAATGTTTTTTCTTATTTTCTGAAAATATAATTGACCTTTTGTATACAATTGTTTGCTTACGATTATCCCAACCTTCATTTGGCACATTTTCTCACAAGGAACACATGGGTGTGGGGAATATGCTTTTGGTTCTGTTGGCTTTGTTTTTAATTTGGATTTGTGTTTGGCATGAAAGTTATTTTCCTTAAACAGGAACAGTAGGCCAAAAGCCTCCGGGCATCAAGCCATGTTAACATTTAACCACTCGCTTAGTGCATGTGCATGTACATCTGAGTATTTGCCAACATTTGTGCGCTGCATGACTGTGTGTAGTTTTGTAATGTGTGAGCATGTGTGAGTCCACTGTTTGGCACTGTGACACTGTGTGGTGTGGATGCTTGTTGCCTCTAACAAGTCAAAGAGGTAGTTATTACTGCAGGCAATGTTATATACCTCAGTACAGACAGACGCACACAGACAGAAAGGAATACTGTTGTTTTTTGCGAACAAAACATGAAAATCTTATAAAGATAACAACGGTTAGCTAACATCTGCGATCTAACATTTCAAACAAACCTAATATTATCAAAGTGTCTCGCTGAAAAGAAGCCATTTTACAGGGGTTGGCTTACAAGCTAGTGCTCAATTTCAGTTAGGTCTGGCAAGGATTACCCATTATTTTGCACATTAATATATTATTATGAGATGGGTAAAGTCTGAGAGCAAAACGGATATATTTAATACTCTTGTTGCTCACTGGCCTGGCTGTTAGTCAGGCGAAGCATACAAACTGAATAAAAATTGCACAATGTCAGCAATACAGAATACAGATACAGATATGACTACAATACTAAGGTATCTTAGACAGTCTGACTTCAGACAATGGAAATGTTCTGTCTATCATATGTAAGGATATATTTAACTAATGAAAGGGGATCATTTACAGGATGAGTCATGTGATTGACAGAAGTAGGAAAACTCATTTAAAGAGTAACTACATGCAGGCTAAAATATTGCTTGTGCTGCCATCAAGTGTCTGCTGCATGCCCTGTTCATTATTGGGTGCATTATTGATTATCATAATTTATGTACAAATCCTCATATACATTTGTATATGTTGTTTTCATTAAATGCACATTTGTAATGAGACTTATTTCTCTCCATATTAGGTGTAGTAAGAAATGCCACAGATTTGACCATTTCCACTCATAGGTGCAGCAGTGCTTTTCCTTCATAAATTATTTTGTGTGGATTTATGTTGATATTCAAACCATTTTAAACCACATTTATGATTTAATATTTTTCGACCAATTTATATTATGCACATGACCTTTTTTTTTATTTTTTTTTTTTACCATTTTTATTTTTTTACCAGTTGACAGCAAATTGAGTATTACAGCACATTAGACTTTGGCTCTCTAGTATATGACACATAGATAAATAGATTTCAGTGACTGCCAGTTGTTTACTGACATCATGAATTTCATTAAAGTTATGAATTTACATCTATGAAGCATTATATAACATTGGTATCATGATGACATTTATTATTTAATATAAGCAATTAAATCATAAATGTCGGGTAACTGGAGTCATTGTCCTACTTATTCCACAAAACTTTTTTCTATATCTTTTATTTCTTTTTTTGAATATAATTTCTTTGCGGGAGAATTTGTGTCTTTAAATGTGTGTTTTGAGTGTGTTGTGTGTGTGTTTGGGTCTGGGTGTATTCTTTCCCATCATATTTCTTCTCTTACGTTCCCCCTCTTTCTCTTACCATCCCATCTCATCTTCTCTTTCCTTCTTGTCTCCCTCCATCCATATATCTCTGTAACGACTGTCCCTTTAAGGTGCTGTCAACCCTGACACATCCCCTTTAAATGCCAGCAGACACATGCAATCTGTCTTTACCTATCTACAAAATACAGGTCTGCACACTTGCATGCACATACATTTGTGTGTGTCCTGCATTAACGTGTTTGTCCCTTTTAGTGTGTGTGTTCATGTGTTTGTTTGCCCCTTTCTATGTATGCGTGTCAGGTTTAATAGTAAGTGATGGGGTAGCCAGCAGCCTAAACAAGCTTTTGCTCAGGGGGGCAGCACTTACTATCTATCTAACTGCCTGAGAGAGAGAAAGACAGAGACAGACAGATGGAGGGAGGCAGAAGGAGGTACACAACATGTATCATTTAATAGTGCAACCAACAACTTATTTTTTTAACAATGGAAGGATACTGTTTACCATGTCCATTCAACAAAAGCTGCTCTGCTTCAAAATAAGTCTGTTTTCAACACAGCCGGGTATCGGCTGGTATTGTTGCCAGTGTCTCTTTGTGCCTGTTGACATTATCAATTAAAGTTTCTCACCTTTTCTGAGTCTGAGCCTGGTAATGGGCACATATTTAAAGTGAATGGTCCATTTACAGCATAGTTTGTTGGAGAGTGACAAATAAAGGATCCTTTTTGCGTATATGAATCAAATGTGGGTATCAAAAGGGTATTCCATGTAGAAATTTCTCTTACACAGTTTTTAATTAATTTCTACTAATATAAGTTGAAAGAAATAGCATCCTGTATGTTTATATTCTAAAAATCACAGTCAAAAGTGTTCAGGGATGTGATTCTTCTGGATTTTGCAACCCATGTAACCAATGTGGATCATGCAGATCCGTAAAAAAAATATTTGGGGGGGCAGGGGGGCTATGAGCTTGGAGTGCCAATGGGTTGGTATATGCAAGTAAATAGTTGGCACCAGGATGTTTCGCTAGCCTGAAAAACAGTCACACCAGAGCAGCATCAGTCGTTAGCTGAGTTAGAGTTAGAGTTTTTAGCTGTAATTTGGTGGTAAATAAGCAGGTGTGTATGTCTGACTGTGGATGGTGGAGCTGTTGAATGGATTTGTGGAGTTTGTTGGTTGCAGCAGTCGCAGTTTTTGTGTGACAGATTATTTTTGGGTTTTGCACTGTTGATTGACAAATCAAGACATTCAAACACATCCCTCTGGACTCTTAGAAAGGCGAGATGGACATTTTTAGCAGACTTCTGCCACCTTACAGACTGAACAACTAATAATTTAATCTAGACTATAATCCTAATCTGATTAGAGCTGCAATGAAAGATTATCATCATTGATTAAGATGACAATGAGTCATTTGGTCTGTAAAATGTCAGAAAACTGTCCAAGGTGACTTTTTCAACCTACTTGTTTTTTCCGCCCAACAGAAAACCCACAATATATAATTTCGGATGATTTAACACAACAGAAAGGTAGCAAATTCTCAGATTTGGGAACCTGAATCTATCGATATATACTCAATAAATGACTTATACGGTTATATATGTGTGTCTGGGGAAGGGCAAAGCAGTGCCATGCTCTGTGCTCTGTATATTTACCTGCTTTTTGTCTTTTGCCAATCACATGCCTGAATGTTTTAAATTTGCAAAATCTGTGTGTAAACAACACGTAAAGAGGCAGAAACTCCACTCTACAATTATATATGTGCATCAGTTCGTCTCAGTCTGAGTCTCTGCATGACAGGTAAGTTAATCCACTATTCAACCCCAGCCAGTGTCTCTCCTCGGGGGGGCACAGAAAGCAGTGATGGCCCTTGTCACCTCCAAAGCTCTGGGATGAGTCCCCCCCCTCCGTCACGATGCACCACAAAAGGGCTTATCATCCCTGGGCATCAAAGCAATGCTGAGGAGGACTGGAAGGAATGGATGTTTGAACTGCTGGGTGCCAATAAGTGTGACAAAGAGTGACACACACATCCCCACACACATGTACGTGGTTGGGCAGGTAGACTCACACTGCTGACATATGGGAAGATAAAAGTAGGGACTGCACACGCAGGCCGATGCACAGTTTTTTTTGTTTGCTTGTTTGTTTGTTTTTTTTTTAGGCACACATGCACATTGGCAAGCATGAACACATGCCAACAGACAAAGCCATGCCATGGTAGGAGCACTGGATGCTATCGGCTGGAAGGAAATTGGTTTTCTCTTATTTCTACTCTCAGTCTGGTGTCGCTGAGAATGTGTGTCCATGTGCATTCGAGCATATGTGTATTAGGGTTTAGGCAAGTTTTACTCTGCCTTTTTGTGAATCAATGTGAGTGTGTGTGTGTGTGTGTTTTCAGAGGCCACTGAGTCAGAATATTCTTTGATTCAGTGTCATGGTTAAATATTTACTTTGTCTTAATAGATATGGTTTATTCATTTTTGAATTGTATGGCCTCACAGTAGCTACAGTTTGTGCACATTCATTCCCTCTCACTCTCTTTTGAGTGTATTAAATATTTGATTAAGCTTATCATAGATTTTAGAGGCTTTAAAGAGTTAACATCTCTTTCTGTCTTTCATTCTCTCTGATGAATGGAGGTGGTCAATGAGTGGGGTGTAAGGGTGACCTGGCTAGGGGGCTTTGTGTTTGTGTGTATCTGGTTGTCTGTGCTTCTGAATTTACGTGTGTGTGAGTAATTTAATGGATAGCATGCCACCACGGTCAAGGACCCTCCTTTACACACATAGAAACACACACATACAGATACACAGACACAGCAAATTACACGCACAGAGTTCAGGGTGGGTAGCGAATGAGTGATTTACAAGACACACCAGTGACTATTGACCACATGTACTGTAACCTGAAAAATGACTGTGTGTGTGTCACTCAGGCTAGTGTTGTTAATCAATCACTGACTACAGACCCTGAACTTTGGACACGAGTAGAGGAAATAAATCTACTGGATGTGAAGTGGAGGTGAGGGAAGGTGGAGAAAAGAAAGAAGAGATTTAACTACACTTTTTTGATGTCACACGGAGTATTTCACTAATGCTACATTTAACATGTTTTTCTCTCAAGTTAAACTCGTTATTGGAGTAGAGTAGAGTAGAGTAGAGTCCTTTTTATTACACTGTAAATTTAAAAAAATATCTAACTATATATCTGTGAAGATTCTGTAATCCAGGTCAAGGTATATCCAGAATCTAAATGAATAGAGTACATGTCCATTTGCCCTTTACTCCTCACCCAGCCTGAAAAATTATGATCCACTGTATGTGAACTGAACACACAGTGTGGTCTCGAAACATCTCTCTCTCTCTCATCGTGTGTGCACTGTATGTGTGTGTGTGTGAGAAAGAATTTGTCTGATGATAATATGAATATTAACTAGGCACTGTATGATGAAACAGCACTGAAATGAGAGGAAATGATGTTCAAGAAATAAAGTAAATACACTGTTCACAATACTAAATAACTCGATTATATTAGGTTTCATTATGTAATAATTGCCTTCAAAAATATAAGGATAGTCATTTGATGTCAGTTTGAAAGTTACAGTATCAGTTATCTAGTAGATTTGAGAAAGTGAAGGCCCCAATCAATAGTAGATGTTCAAAGTAATCTCATTCTACTTGTTTAGCTAAATTTTGTGACTGACACTTATAACAATAAAATTCAGCACAGTATCGTCTGCATACAGATATATTCTACATTTTCATAGATCAAAAACCAGAAAACAGATTATGTGGCTAATTAAAAATTCATAACCCATTATGTTTTGTAATATTTGAAAAAGTTTGTATGTATAGTCATACATCATCCATATCGATTGCAGATATTATCTCTACTTTGGTGATGTAAAAATAAACAACTGAAAATCATAACTACAAATATCAGGCATATTGTAGTTATGACTACCTGAACTAATAGTGATAAATATCCAACAATAGTCATCTACAACTTTTTGAAAGTAGTGCTATCCAATTTTACTGAAAACAATGTCAAACAATGTACATATTACAAAAGAATAGTAATAGTAATCTACACATGTGCAAAAAGTTCAAATAAAATTTATATTTGTCTCATTTAATTACATCTGACTATAGATTACAATACATTTCTAATATCAAATACTCTTCAATTTGGTGGCACAATTCCAATGTCAATCCCAGACATGTATCTTAAAGACAGTTTGTATTATGTTTCATGATTATTATTATTATTTCATCACATCATAAGTGTGCTAAAAGATGGCAAGTGATAATACTGAATTATTGCCAAGTCCTACATCATACCCCTTCTTTCATGTCATGCACAAAAGACACAAAAATAGTAGCTCAAATCCAAATACTTTAAAATTGCAACAATTTTAACAAAAATCTAAAGAGTACAGTTTTTCTGTTCACATTTAAGACAAAAGAATATATATTGCACACTGTTTCATGTTGCTCAGAGTGAGAAGACAGGTAGAGAAAAAGAGTAGGAGAGGAGGCAGTGGGATATATTGATGTACATATACTGCCTCACGGGAAAGAGAGAAGGGTGGAAAGAAAGTAAATGGTTAGGAAACTGACACCTTCCCAGTGGAAAGAGTCAGGAAGGAAGAGTGGGAATGGAGGGAGGGAACCAAAGGAAAAGATGGATGGAGGAACATGGAGAGAGACTGTGAGTAGAGGAGGTTCAGAGTATTTTGGTTTGTGGGGTCAGGGCTTGGGTCAGTATCAACTCAATAAAACACACATACACACACACACACACCCACAGATGTAGACACTTTCTCTAGCTCACAGACAAACACGCCCAGTGGTCTCTCAGCACTACTACTTTGGTGGTTAGGGACTGGTAGTTGCACATACTGACACTAGCTGAGGGAAAATAAACAGCCTTTAAGGTACAGACTTTAATACTGAGGTCTAACTGTTACTTCTGATGAGAATAAAAATGTAAATTGGCACCCATATTCTATTTTCCATTTAACAAGTACATTGGCATGGTAGACATCAACTCAGAGTTGCTCAACAATGAATATTTAAGTATATAAAGCTGTACACGTGTGGTGAATGCATGAGAGAACTATAGCTGCTTCTATGTGGTCAGCTTCAGAAATACATTTGACTTACTAAATTTGTAACCATTCCCTGTGATTTGGCTTAATAATGTAGTGAGAACATTGTGGGGGTGTGAGGACATTCTGTCTTATCTTTACAGTGAATAAAAGCTGTTTCTAGATTTAATGCATGTGTTTTTTTGTGTGTGTGTGTGGTTAGGTTAAGGTGTAGGCATTTAGTCCATTATGGTTTTGATATGATAATTGCACCAACTCCATACAGTATCCTCAAATCAGCACCATACCAAATATTAATCAGGTACAGCTACATTATGCAAATATTTTAAAAAATTGGTTTGATTTGGTGCACACTTTTGGTCTTCCAAGAGAAATAAGCTCTTTTCAACCTGTGACCGAATGCTTGGTTAGCCAGGATGCAGAACCTAGATCAGGTAACAGTTTACTACCTTGCTCAAGGTTAGCTTGACCAGAACAATACAAGCCCATCCTACCCAAACCAAACCAAACCAAACCAAAGCAAACTAAATGTACCTTACTTCCGTTCAACCCATCTTTGTGGGGGTATTTATATGATATATCTACATAAACCTTGTGAACATGAAACTGGTGAATTTTAGGTCCAGGAAGGCTCTGACACCACTCCCATGAATATCTATCCCAAGCATATGTAAATTCATGTCTTTAGGTCTATATCAAATGACTCACTGATGTGATTAAATTATGCAGTTCACATCAGATACAAGTTGATATGAGAAATTATTTTTCATCACAACACAAAACCTTAACTGTGTACTGCTTGTTTGATTCTGTTTATCCCTCTTTCTTTTATTTTATTTTTGCAGTTTATCTCTTCAACCTTGTTTCTTTGTCTTTCATGGCAGTAATAATATGAAAAATCTATTTTCCCTGTTGGCAATAAAGACACCATCAGATACAAGGGAGGGAGAGAGAGAAAGAAAAAGAGAAACAGAGAGAAGGGGTCTGACAATCGCATTAGCCAGACTTCATGGTTGCTTTTTTGGAGAAAATAAAGAGAATGGTGTGTCTGTATCTGTGTGTATGTGCGTGTGTGAGAGAGAGACAGAGAGAAAGCGCTGATATTAGCTAGTTCTTCATTCACTTGCTAATGTGATTTCACTGTATACACTACACACACATACATACATACATACACAAGCACACACACTTGCCCAGAAATAGTCCTTGAATGTCAGCGACCCTCTGTTTCATCTCTCTGTCACTTTCTGTAAAAGAATATTGTTTTTACCCCATAAATCTCAAAATGCATAACATCAAACATAAATTGATACATAGAAAATGTAGTATACTGGGTGTGTATGTGGGTGTGTGTACATATGTGCTGAAAGTTTGCTTCTGCAGGAGTGACGCATTACAAATAAGATATCAGAGAGGAATCGAGAGAGAATAGAATGGTTGGAGGTTTATTTACATAAATTGACATTTGCTTTGTTATGCTTGCTGCGTTTTTATCAAGGAGCTCCCTACAGTTACATAAGTGCATACACTGTTTCATTGTCTTTGTTTTCACTGGGACTACTGACATATCTTGATAAACTGAAATGTGACACACAATGGAAGAACACGCAGCCAAGAACCATTTGAAAAATAGCACATATTTGTATTTTCATAAATGTGGTTGCAAGCTCAAAATACAAATACGTGTGGGTGTGATCAACTTACTTTTAATATTTTGATGTCCATAAGTGTAACCATGGCGCCACACATTCTGGAAAAATTGTAACGCAATTGTACATCATACAAGCGCTCTTCCTTCATGTTGGACTTGGAAACATTGCAAAATCAAATAAAAATGAAAAAGGAAGTTAAGAAGGGTAGTCAAATAATACAAAGAAAAGCAATTAGTAAAAGATAAAAGAGAGAGGAAGAGAGAAGTAAAGAGTTGAGAAGATGAGAGGAAAGATTGACCAAAAACAGGATGGCAGCAGAATAGACAGAGAGATATAGATAACATATAGATTAGAGAGATTAAAGAAATGGTTAGGGGCTTTTAAGAAAGTGGCCACCATTTGTGCTCTGAGAGGTTTTGAACTAGATGAGAGAGAATGAAAGAACAGAAAAAGGGAATGAGTCAGCTGAGAAATGAGAATCAAGATGCGAGGAAGGGCCAAATAACAGAGACAGAGGAAACTGAAAACAAGACAGCAAAGCAATTGGTGGCAGAGATGGAAGCATGCACAAAGGGGTGAAGCACAGTTTGGATCAACAGAAAGGTGGATGGACAGAGTGATTAGAGAAAAGTGGATGTACAGGAAGAGAACAAATCCAACTGGAGAAAAATAAGAGGAGGGATGGGAGATAGCATAAAACAGAGTAGGGAGAGAAATAAAGGGATGAGGAGAGAGGTTAAGAGAGGGCAGAGAATGAATACAATATGAAAGGAGGTGTGAGCGTGAAAGAAATCGAGAGGAGGATGGAGAGATGAAAAGACGTGGAGGATAAAAGCAAGGAAGAAGAAGATGAAAAAGGGGTTGAGAGGAAGTAAAGAAACACAGGTGAGAGAGGGCAGGTTCTTAGAAGAACTGCGGTTGTTTTTACTGAATGAAAGCTTAATAAATTAAAATGTGGAGAAAGAAAGATGAGATTGAGAAGAGGGATGGGGCAAGGGAATACTAAATTAAAGTAAACCACTCCACTGTGTGAAGGTTTTAAAATGTTTCAGAAACACTTTATCATAACTGGAGTTGCATGTTATGCTAAAATCTCAATTCCAATGTTCCACTGGTTGTGAAAGGTCGAGGTCGCAGACAGACATCATTTCTCTTTCCGAAATCACAGATACAAACATTTGCAAGGAGAACATTTAATTGGTCTCCTATGTCAAGTAGCGTCTGATATTCCACAAGTGGTCTGCTTTGTATTACGAAAGATAAGGCAGAAAGCACAATGAGTGGCTAAGAAGAAAACACTTAACAGTAAGGTGCACACAGTTCTAAGGAATGAAGAATTTGTATTCCCCAAATTACAAGCTTAATACTGAAAAGTATGATTAGATGTTGTCTTTTGTTGAAAAGTACCATGAATTGCATTTAGTGAAGGAAGGAAGAGGGTGAAGGTAGGTGAGGAGTAACAAAATTTAAAGAAAGTGAACATAAGTAGAAAAGTAAGGTGAGATAGAAAAAGGAAAGGAAAACGATGAAAGAAGAGGAGGAGTAGAAATGAGGGGGAAAAGGTGAAAAGGTAAGGATGCAAGACAGTCAAGAGGGTGATAGTGAAGTAAAAAACAAGGTAGATGTATGAATGCCAGAGAAAGATGGAGAGGAGAGAGGAAAAAGAGAGATAAATGCCACAGAGAGAAGAGAGGAAGACAGAGAAAGGGAAGAGGAAGTGTGTGAAGGTGGATGGAAGTAAAGAGGGAAGAGAGAGAAAGAGTTAGTTGACTTAATGCTGGAGGAAAGGATGGTATGAGTGGAGTTGATGGAAGAGGAAGACAAAAAGGAGGAGAAAAGAAAGAGGAAGAGAGAGAAAGCACGGAAGGAAGGAGTGAGGTAAAATAAGAGGAAGAGTTGTAGCTGCAGGACAAGAAAAAATGTGTTGCAGTGGTAGAAACAGGGTTTTTTTTTTCCATACCTGGAAAAAAGTTGGCCTTACATCACTCCTCCTCTCTTCTTCCTCATTTAATTGAAGGTATCTAAAACCTGAAGGCACACCTGGGTAGTTGTGTGTAGGCCTATTTTTGGAGGACAAACTCAAAAGCATGGAGTACAGATAAAGGCAGCCTTGCCTTACTTGACTCTGGTTTTGTTGTTTACCTATCTGTGTACAAACCCATTTTTGTATTACTGGTTAGCTGACCAGGGTTCACTTTTCTGTTGGTACACTTTAATCTTGTGGCTTGATTTATTTAAAAGCCAGCAGTCGGTTTTATTGCAGCCCTTCTTTATATTTTCAAATAATGGAGGGTTGTTTGTGTTCTGCCTCAGAGGCTCCATGTCAGGCAATGGTACTTGAAGGAGCAAACAGCAGGGACAGGGGTGTAATCAAACAGGCAAAGTTTAAGAGTAAGATCATTTCCTGGAAGTCAGTGTGTGCGTCTCACATAATGAGCAGCAGTTATAGTTCGTGAGAAGTTTCTTGAAAGTGCAGGACATTTTTTGTCAAAAAACTTATATTAAAAGAGGAATTGTATTAAAAGTGAATGTTTGATTGTATTAGGATGTTATTTGTAGGAAGCAAAAAGGAAAATACTCACTAAAGATCTCAAAAGTTAATATATCCCATATAAAATTTACATTATTGGTTACTAGATGTATGGGACAGTTTCAGAAATATTACAGAATTTGGTTTATGAGTTTCTTGACCAATAATTAACTGGTTAAATGAAATGAAATAAGCAAATACATATCTTCTGAGCTCATCTCAGCATAAGATTCACCTATTCTATCTGTCTTGTACTGATTAATGTATATTTTGGTGTCAGTAAATCAAAATGCCAATTTCTTTCTTGCTATAGGTTTACATAATGCAAGGCCCTGTTGGAGGCGGCGTTGTTTCTCCTGAATGTTAAATGCAGTAATCTCAATAACATGTTCTGTCTTTCTCTGTGTTTCTACAGGTTAACAGGCTTCCAGGTTCCTCCCCCAGTCACCAGTACAGGAAATGTCTTCTCCTTGAGGTTGACCAGTGACTTTGCTGTCTCTGCACATGGCTTCAAACTCAACTATGAAGGTCAGAACGTGTCTGTATGTGTTGGTGTGTGAGAATGTATAAGCTATACCTCAGCGCTGACTTCTATAGTTGAACAATGGGAACAATGTAGATAGAAACCACTCTGGGTACTGTAACATCGGGCTGGTGTAAGTGGAGAGAGCTAGCAGCATGTGGCTAGTTAGCAGGATCCAGACATCAAAACAATTCAACCTTGGTATGCCACTTGATGTCAAGTGGAGAAATGATTGAGTGGTTGAACTGTACCTTGTTTACCATAAACTCCTGCTGATGTTTGCTAGACACATTATACTTGAGACAATTTATTATACTAGACACAAAATACCACATACAGAACTTTTAAAACATGTTAAAAATGTTACTTTTTTCTTATTTTTTTATGTTAGTGTGGACATAAAGCAGATGATTCAAATCTTTGGGGGGCCATTCAGATTCAGAAAGTTTTCAAGGAGAACTGCCGTGTTCTAAACTCAATCCACATTTTATGACTCCTTTCCACTCAGCACAGGGGATGACTCACTAATGGGTGACAAGTTCATTACCCTTCAACAAGGGAGGTTGTCAGACTTCCCACATCCAGAAGGAGAGGAAAGCATGGACAGAGCAGGACCTAAAATGTGAGCATACTGAAGGCTCTGTATTATAGATGTGCAGGGACAGAGTCAGAGACATTTTGTGGGGGGTTCTTTGTCACAGGACACCAATCAATCAGATTTGTGGTTCATAGCAAACTGATCCATTTCAACCCACCAAAGCCAATGTATTGAATACTAAAGTTCACATTATTTAACTTAAGCTAATACAGCCAAACCTTTTGTCTGCAACACATGGGGTTTTATTAAACATTTCAAAAGATCCTTTTTGCATTATTATTTAATATAGGTTAACCTTATTATATTCACTGTTTATCAAAAAGTTTAGTTTTAGTTTTTTCACCAAAGAAAAATGTTGCTTCCAGAGGGAACTTGGCCTGTTCCAGGGCTCAAGCATCCCCTTTTGCCCTATTCCCATAGGCCCTGCAAAAATGGTGCTATTTTCACAGAGGAAAGAAGAGATATGAATGGTTGAAGTGATGGCTAAAATTAGAACTCACAATGTATCAGCACCATGTCCTGTGTGCATTAAAGATTTCAGATTAGATTTAGATTAGAAAAACTTTGATGTCCTCAATGAGGCAGTTAGTTCCGGAGCATAAAATAGAAGAGCATAACTGTCTACCGGAGGCGCACACATGACACTGAACAAACCAGCGAAAACAAATAAGTAAACAATCATGTAGTTAGTTGCTATTCACTGAACAGATCTTTGAGACCGCAGACAAGGTGACAGTACTGTCTACTGTGTATATATAACTCCATATGTCATTGAGAAGGACGTAGTGTGAGACACTCTGAGGCAATACATAATGCACTCACAGTTTTATATAATGCAGTCATTATGCATAGGTACAATATTAATTATATCCATGTATATGTTATAAACATACATGTATCATTACACATCATCATCATTAAAGATGCAGGGGTACACAGATGGTGTATTAGATAGTATTCATCCTGTATACTGCTGGGTTATTAAAGTTGAGATTAGGGTTGCACGATATTGGATTTTTTGCCGATATCTGATATACCGATATGCTGATATTTCCAACTCATTGTGGCCAATTGCCGATGCCTGGAGTTCAGGAACTCAGCATTAAAACTTAAATGAACCTGCCAAGTGGGTGGAGCAGTAGTTTTCTTTGAGTTTATTAGACAGACAGGATTAATATGTAGGATTTAATCTCTGATCCAAACTCTGGAGCAGAGGGTGGCGGTAATGCACCTAATACGCTGGTTGCCAACCGCCGTCATAAATCAAAAAGAAGAAGGTTTCCCCCCCCCCCCCCCCCAAACAGAGTGGTACATCCTGTCAGCCGAAGTGTTTCCTATCTGTGCAGCTGAACATAGCAGTTCCTTGACGGACTGTTTCACCCATGGATGTATAATAAGAGCTGGATAGGTCGCCGCCGCTCAGCCTTGCAGCCAGTTTTTCTCAGTGGCCACTCGTGATATTGCAGCGAAAAATCCCCCTGCAGCCCAAAAAGCTTTTTCCCCATAGACCAACATTGTAAAAGAGACATCTGTAACGTTAGCTGAGAGGCTAGCAGAGGCTAGCTGGCTATGCTTCCCTCCGGTCATGCTGCGGCTAACGCTCTGCTAGCCTCTCAGCTTACATTAGCCTCTCATAATCGGCAGAATTCGCTGATGCCGATATTTCATTTTAGAGCTTTTATTGGCCGATACCGATGACGTGCCGATAATATCGTGCATCCCTAGTTGAGATGAAATGAAAAATGACTTTTCAACCCTCTAAGATCACATCCCTGGTCATGTTGTGCACCTTTTTAACAATATATGCCAAAAAAAACAACAACAAAAATCAATTTCTTTGTATTCTTATATCAAAATCCAATCATGTTTTCTTCTGGTAAAACAAAACTTTTAGCGGCACAGAGTTAAGATTCAATATGACACATCCACTTTTCAATGTTCAAATCAAATTTGTCCCTACATTGAAATGCTGTTTCATCTGGGCTGTAATGCTGAATGTGGATTGTGGCTCGTTACAGAATACTGTTGATAGGGTTTTCAAGAAACTAAAATGACAAAAGATAGTGTGGAAAGTGAATTTTAATAAATGGCACATATGCTTTGTTCACAGTGGGGAATGTTCCCTCTAAAGAAATGATGTCCTATAAAACATGTTCATGCTTTCATGCCGACTATACTGGCTTGTTTCACTAATTAGTTTCTCATTTGGCGTAATTTGTGGTAAGACCGAAAACCTTGAGATTATCCCATGGCAGGGGACTGGTTAGCACTCGTTAGAACCACAAAAAAATAGCGGTGTGGCTCTGGCCCCTCTCATATGTAGAAAATTGTATGTTATCTAAAAAGCACAGGTGTAAATAATAAAATAAATTATGGCTGAATTTCCATTGGCCTACTTTCAAGGTCCTGGTATTGTGCATGTTGAACTGAGCCATTGTTAATGTTATAAGCAACACCTGTGCTTCTCCTACTGCAATGAGTCAAAATGTCTGCTGTGAAAATGGCCCACTGAAATGAACTATGGCTGGTTTAAGGTTACATGTAAATTGAATGTGTAGTTATAAATTTGTTCACTAACTTGCAGATCACAGCGTTTTTACATTCACACACACACACACACTCACACACGCAGTGTTTGGTCACAGCTGGTTGCTGTTGAAAATTACACACTGCTTAACTGCCTCTCTGTGTGTCCCTTTGCTTCCTTCTATGGGCATCTGCAGTGTTTGTCTGTATGTGGGTTGGTGGGTGTTCATCTTGTTGATATGTGTGTCTGGTGCACCACATAATCACAATATCACTGATTGCAAAGTGTCTTGGTATAAATCTGCACACATGCGGTGTCTGTTATTATTTTGTGTATGTGTGTGTGTGTGTGTGTGTGTTTGTGCTACTTGTATGTCCAAGCACTTGTCCCAGATTCATTCACTGGCACAAGTTTCTCTTTGCTACTTGGCCCATGTTCATCTATGTGATTGTGTGCCTTTGTGTGTGTGTGTGTGTATGTGTGTGTGTGTGTGTGAAATGGAAAGAATTTGCTCTCAGTGAGAGCTTCCAGGGGACTTATCTGAAGAGCCCCTGCTGTTGATACATTCAGCTGTTTGACTTACTCTGCATGTGTGTGTGTGTGAGGAGGAGTCGGTGAGACAGAGAGGCAGACCACACTTGGCATTTGCAAAAATGCAACATTATGCTGATGATGTGTCTACGTTTCCATATTAAACATCTCATAGTGTCCGCAACACACAGCTAGGCTGTAAATTTATACAGCAAGGAGGAGATTTACTCCGAAGGAATGATCCACCCAGATTTGGACAATTTTTGGCAAATCATCCTTAGTCTATGTAATCCTCCTGCCTAATCTGTTACTGGAGCCATTTCAGATTTTAGATTTTGCAGGTAACGTCTAAGCACTGTCAATAATACATTTCTAGATTAGAAATGAGAGAAAAAAACCGTGTGCCCTCATTATTGGCAGAAAAAAAAGAAAGTCCCAAATTTCACAGACACAGCTACACATAGAATGTATAGTTGGTATGAATACAGATAGCAAACATAAAAATTCCTAAAAAGTAAAGTCAATACAAACAATACTGTAGCTATCTAAGTAATTACTTATGGTCCATGTTATGGTGGCACAGATAATCATTTAATAATCATGATAATGATTTTGCCCCCTTAATAACTCAAACTTGATGTGCATTATTGATGCCATGCATTTTGAGTGCCTCTCTCTGGTTGTTTTTATGTAGCTGCATGAGGTATATTTTAATTGAGTCCAGTTTGTTATTCAACTATACTAGGCTATATCAGGAGATTTAAAAAATAATGCCTACAGGTATATTCTGCATTATGCACTCATAACCTGGGAGCCTGGCTCTGCATGTTACAAATGTTCCTACCCATAACAGAGTACTCTGTATCCCTCACTTACAGTTGCAGGACTGGACAGGTTTAATTGCAGTCAGAATGCTATCAGGTCAGCCAAACCACATCTTGTCATGTGGTGTACTGCAAGGTGTGCAGTTTGGCCAGCATTCTTTAGAAAAAAAATCTATCCAACAAGTTGAAAGATCACCAGCCTCTTCCTGCTCTCTTAAGCAAGCCCGGCAAAAAGCTACAGACGAGCAGTTCACCGGCAAAGCAAAATAAGTATATGACATACCATGTTTGTTGACAGGTCTGTCAGCTCTGCCTATCTATTTTGCATATTTAAAAAAATAAATCTGCTCACAATACAAGTGGAGGGTCCAGAGTTGGACACCCGCTGATGTCAGTTCTGTCAATAGAGGTCATTTGGCAATCTGATGAGTATGCTTCTTGGACCCTCTAGTGTGTATGTACTCCAGGCACATCAAACTAGGAAGATACCCTGAGGCGGACCAGAAGATGCTGGAGGGCTTTCATATCCCACCTGGCCTGGGAATGCCTTGGGATTCTTGCCTTGGGAGCCTAGAGGAAGCTGGAAGATGAGGATAGGGGGAAGGATACCTGGTCTACCTTGTGCAGGCTGCTGCCATGGTACCCTGGACTGGGATATGGAAAAAAATCGAGGAATGGATATAAATGGACAGATGGATGGATTAACATAGAATCTAAGACAAAACAGTGGTACAGAGGTATGCATTATATCCACATTATAAAACAGGAATTCATGAAAAAAAGTTAAGCAGGGGTGATTGCACTATAGGAAGGAGTTTTGCTATTGGCAGGGCAAAGGTACGTCAGAGCTGCTCCATCCTTTTCAGCCTGTCTGCTTGGTGGGATACACTTTGATGCGATTGTTGGACTCCATGAACATTCCTTCCTCTTCCTCTGAAGACTCAGTCAGTTCATAACTTATTCATAACACTGGCACATACCATACAGTGTGTATATGTGCATGTGTGTGTGTGAAACAGAGAGAAAAGGGAGTGATGTATTATTTAGCGTGATGTCAGAGGCAGTTTGATATTGTGCTGATGAGACGGAATCACAGATTATCACAGCACTTAGACACACACACACACACACACACACACACACACACACACACACACACACACACACACACACACACACACACACACAGTCATGTTTCCATCACTTCAGAGGACATTACATTGAATCACAGATTATCACAGCATTCAGACACACACACACACACACACACACACACACACACACACACACACACACACACTCCTCCTCTTTCTGGTCATTCCTCCTCTGTCTTCTTCTGCTCCACCTTCTCCTTGTTCATCTTCATTTGTTTTTGCTCATTTTTATATAACTGGATGTTCCCTTTATTGGCTTGTGCTTTATATCTTAACAGAATAAGAAAAAGTGAAGTAAATAGTAAACAAAATAGTAGTAAAAAGGTAAAATTCTCTCTTCATTCTAGGCCAGTAATTGTGATGTGATAAGAGAATGTTGGAGCTTTGTTCGAACCATGTTCTGCAGTGTGTTTTGCAGAAATAACATATTGCAGACATCTAACAGGCATGGAACATGAAACAGCCACATTTTCTGATCATAATGCAGGCCAGAAACACCCTCTTTGAAGTCTGTGGGAATCCAAACACTTGTTTGTGCCACATACATAGACACATCATACAAAATAACATCGGTATATGTTAGCCTCAAACATAAAAGAACATTACCCACATTCATACAATATACAGTACATTGACACATCCAAGTGTCCAGAGGCATGGGCATGCATAAAGACACAGACATATACGGACATGGACATGCTGTACTGTACATGCATAGACACACAGCTCCCACATGTAATAATTTCCTTCAGAACATGGACTGAAGAACATATTCTTCATCCTAGAACATGTTACCATGTGACTAACAAGTCAGCAGAGATTTCATTTAACTCCACTCATCCCCAACCTCTCTTCACTTCTGATTTTCCCTCCTTTTCTCCTCTGCTTGTTTTTCTTCCCTCTATGATATCACTGTAATACACTTCTTTTACCCCCATTTACACTTACCTGAGATTACAAAGTGTCTCAAGAGAAGGCATAAACAAAGACTAATAAAATATAGAGAGGGGAGGTAAAAAAGAAGAATTCAGTGGAAATCGACTAAAGGTGTTTCCCTCTTCTATAGTAAACAAAAGCAGAATGAACATGCTTCTACAAAGTCTATCAAAAACAAGTCAAACTCAAACACGTTACATTAAATCTTTTTTTTCATTTTAAGAATTTGCCTAAATTCCTTGGGAAGGTTATTCAGTTGTACTCGCTGTATTCTGAAGAAACTGGAGACATAAATTCTGACTGAAGCAGGGGTAGAGAAAGTCTCAAAGAAAGTCAGTCTGTATGAGATAAGATAAAAGGATGGATGACCTTTCAATCTGTCCACTCCTTACCCTTCATCTTGTTTTTTTGGGTTGAAATTGTATTTTTACAAACAAACAGAAGTCGCTGGCAGCAGGTTAAACGCTTGGGAGCTCTCACCGGCCAGATGTCAGTGGCATTGATGGACCCATTTCCATCTGGGCATTTATCCATCGCTTCCACATAATATCATGAAGAGCGTTACTTACTCACAGAGGCTTCCAGCCAATCCAGTGACCTTCTGGTCATGCAGTCATTTCCTGCACAGACTCCTCTACCATCATAATATAAATTATTTAGATTTTCTAGAAGGGAGCGAGTGGAAATCTTCACTTCACTTACTGTAGAGGTCAGGGCTCAGTATCTATAAAATGATGTTTGTCTATCATTTTACAGCAGCTACACATACAGGAACTATCATAAATAACATAAGCCTTTCTTCCTGGCTGGTTAGCTTCTGACAATTTTCTCTGTAGTCTGGTGAAGTCACATGATCAGTTCTTGTGATATTACTTATATATTATCCTGTTGAAATAAAGAAACTCAATATTGTAAGGATTTGGGCATCACAAGACAGCACATATACAATACAAAACATAGATGTGCCAAGGCTCATAGATTTTCTAAAAGATGCAAAGTTCTGAATTTTTTTGACAAAAAACAAGACTACAGACTGATTGAATATTGTCATGCTATTCTCTACTTCTCACATTCACCCTGCAAATATGAAATTTTTGGCTATCATTTTGGAGTTGCTATTTAGATTCTAAATATTGTGCTGCTGTTTTTGATAAAAGCAAATTCAGATCTGTTCAGGGCTGGACTGGGAACAAAATCCAGCCCTGGCAAATTTTCGTCTGGACCGGCCTCATTTTTCTCCAACATACGCAATGTAGTCTGTGACAAAATGCAATGCTGTCATCATGAAACAAAGTAGCCAAAACTTAATTTTCACACTGAACAAAAGCTTTGCTATAGGCCTAGCCTAATGATGATCTGGAAATGTGTCTGAAATTGGACATTAATTAACAGCTCTCTATTTATAGTCAATCATCCAACATTGTGTTCACAGCTGATCTGATGCAATTCACACATCAGGCTTAACAGTCAGGATTTCATGCTACCAACACTATTTAAATATTCATTCACTGCTATTGTCAGGCTGTGATTAGCAGCATGTCTGCACCCTATTGGAGCAGACCCAGAGTGACTAATCAGCTGAGCCATAATAACATTCTTGCCTTGACATCATTTAAAAAAACAGCATAGCACAGCGGCCTTAAACAGTAAATAGAACAGAATAGCATGTCCTACCGTAGGTGGTGAAAAGACGTCTCATCAGTGCACTCTTCTCTGCCATCTTGTTGATTATTCCATCAGTGTCCAAAGCCATAAGGATATCTTTTTCTGTAGCCAAAAGCATGAACACTTCAAGATGCTCTTGTGATGTAGTGCTCCGTGCTCCTGGCAACAGCATATTGGGCAGTTTTTGCATGATGAGCAAGATTTATGCACCATATCCCATTCTTCTTCACCTTGTCCCTGCCCATTTCCATCTTCTGTGTCCTCGGTGCTGGTTCTTACCACATATTCATCCAAAATGGACAACTTCAATCTGTCTCAGTGGGACAGGATCCTCAGTATGATGAATCCCCTCCGGCCTAGCTCCGCTGTTAACACTGTTACTACATGAGCTAGCAGTATCACCTGCTGGGAGGCTGTCATGCACCTTTTGCTTGTCCTCAGCAGTGGCCTCCTCTTCTTGCCCTGCTCTCCACTGGAATCAGCCTGCTCATCTGTCCAGACTCTTTCCTCCTCCTCTTCATTTGGCAGTGGTCTGTTAATGTTATAACTGCAGCTAGAATGCTGATAGGATTTTGGGTGGCAGTGACATCAGTTGCATTTTTGGGATATTTATCCATTTGTATCGGCCAACCTCTCTGTCTTGATTTGATAATTCCGCTCGACCTCTGACATGGATGGACACATTCACTTGAAGGGGTGGGAGGTGGATGAAGGTAGCACTTCCTGCATCTGTCCTACGCTATAGGTAGCCTATTGACAATTGGGACTGTGTAACCCCCAGTCAGATGGGCTGTTCCAACATCAAGTGGGCCGTGGCCGACAGGTCGAATTTTTTTTCCCGCAATTTTTTTCCCACATTGCAGGTGGCCTTGTGGCCCACTAGGTGGGTCGGCCAATTTGCCAGAGTTACAAGATTGCAAGTCCAAGCCTGGATTGGTTCGAAATTCAGAGTTTCAAAAAAGACCCGTATACAGGACAAACTTTCCTCAATTTGTTCACTTGATGAGAGGAGAGAAAAACACAGTTCATTCAGTCAGCTCAAAACCACAGCAAGCACAAAGACAAATGGATAGTATTAAAAATGAATTGAATTGAATAAACTTTATTTCGAACATCTTGAATAATTGAATTGAATGGAGAAATGCTATGTACTGATTACCACTGAAATCTCAAGTCTGGACTGACTTTGACACTGGATGCCTACAAATGATGGAAACTGAACAGATAAATAACCCAACAAAGTAGTAAGAGGACAAGATTAAATGTTTTTTAACAAGAGCAATGCTAATATATACAGTCAGTAATAAATGAAATTGATCTAATGACTGATAATGCATTTGCAAATCGCACACATATGGATGAACACGTCTGAGATATTTAGTGTTTTTTTATTTTATTTTACAGGGATCTTTGTGTGCCATGAAATTTATTTCTTGAAATACTGCCATGGCTGAATGAAAACTCTTGGAAACTATTTTGTAGAAGGCAGACAAGTGCTTGTAAATGTGTGGTTGTTATCATTCTGTGTGTAAATCAATAGCCACCAACAAAATATTTCAGTGTCTATTTTATCTGTTGATGTAATTAAAGTATCTTTGATGAACAAATGATTAGCCACCACTATATAATTATATAACAGTCAACTGTAGTGGAGCTTATGAGGAGCAATCAAGGGTGGCACATTTTGTAAAATTTTAACTTGACAAGCAGCCTAAAAAATGAGAAGAAAAACTCAGTTAACTAAACCAAAAAGGACCAGCAGGATTCAATTTGGCCAGTTTCCTGGAAGGCCATTGCTCCCTCTGGCTCCATAAAACATGTGGTCAGTAGCCATTGTGGTACTTTATTGGCAAAATTTAAAGTTTTAGTAAACACAGTGTTTTTTATTGCATTTCAGGTTAGAATTCAGCTTTCACTGAGAAAGTTTTCTTAATGCTTTCATCTCCTGCACCAGTGATATTTCAGACTTGATAAGTCTTTGTGAGTCACAGCAGTGAACAGAAGCCAATGAATGACTGTGCAGCTGATAGACAAAGTTCCGGTGGAGACTGAAGAGTAGCATCTCACGGGGCTATTTCTCAGTTAGAAAAGTGTTTGCATACAAATTTAAAGGCAGCCATTAAAGGAGCATTCCACCATTTGTTTCTGTTGGTCCTTGATCCCTTATCAGCACTTGATTGATTGATTTTGGCTCTGGTCTCTTTGACTTGAACATGATCTGAGTGTAAAAGTCAAGCAGGGTGTGTGTGTGTGTGTGTGTGTGTATGTGTGTGTCTGCTTACATGGGTATGCATCAGTGATGTATATATTGCACAAGTGTGAACAGTGTTTGTATTTGTGTGTGGTTGTGCGTCCACACACTTGCGTATGTGATTGAGGTTCTGGCTGCAGTTGCTCTGATCTTTATCAAAGAGACCTGAGGGGACTGACAATATCCACTCCTCTATCATCTACCATCCATCTGTTTCTCCTCTCTCTCTCTCTTTCTGTCATTCAGTCTATGCAATCTTGAAGGTGATATTTTGTAGTAATGATAATATAATTGACCAAAATGGACTAATATATCTTTTTTATGTAAGTATAATGTTAATAAATTTATTGTAACATTTTTTTACCACAGTTTTCTCATTTTATAATAACGCAGCAAGAGGAGACAATTTGTATCTAGCCATCATAATTTGTGATGAGAGTATAATCTTCTTCTCTTGTCTAGTTATGTTATTATGACAGTGTCTCACCACATAGGTGTTATTAGATCTTCAGTTTTCACCAGTTAATTGATGCCTTCTGCTAAATTACTGGAGAACTAAGATTTTTTTATTTATTGATGTTACTGTGGGTAACAAGATAGTGTCATCAGCAAAGAACAGACATCTGAATACCCTTTTTCTTCCAGGTTAGCATATTGCTAAGTTGTAAGTAGATATTTAAAATGTTCTCACTATATGATATGCCAAGAGACCGGGGAGGGAAATACAGATACTAGTGACGACATGATGACGTATACTAGTAGTTTTAACATGGCTATCTGCTTTTCTTTCTTCCTCGTACATTGTATCTATTTATTTAGCTCTGCCCTTTTTTTCCCACAGTTTGCACAGCTCACTATTCATAGTTATCACCTGCAATACACACAATACAGAAGTAAACCTTTATGTGTGCATACACACATATACAGCTGTGACTCAGTTCATAAATTTAAAATGAGATAGAATATGTCAGTTCTGTCCCTGGAGAAAAGTGTTTTTACAGTCCTGGACAGGGGTGTGTATATATATGTGTGTGTGTGTGTGTGTGTGTGTGCATAATATATATGTATGTGTCCTATGTGTTCCCATGTGTATAGCAGACAAGTGTGAAGTATGTGAGGATTTGAGATGAGAGGAGTAAGATGGAAAAGGAAGATACAGAATATAAGGAGTAACAAAAAGCAGTGAGAGGAAGAGGAAAGTGAGAAGAAAGTAAAGGAAGGAAGAGTTAAGAATGAAAATTAAGCACAGAAAAAAATAGAAAAGCAAAACTGTACCGAGAGAGCAGAAGAAGGAACATGAGATGATAAAAGAAGAGAAAAGGAGCTCACTGTAATAATGCAATGTGCTCAATGCTTTCTAGTTGAACAGGAGAAATCAATGCTGTTTTAAAGCTGTGTGTATGTGCGACTGAGTGTGTGTGTGTATGTGTGTGTGTTCATTATCTACAGTGTGAATGTAGCTCCTCACTGTTCCAACTGCTGCAAGGTCAGATTCAATGCAGCCATCAATCCAAAACAATCACACGCACACACATACACATAGTGAAAGCAGGTGTGGAGAACAGATTGTATGAAACAGAATTTTGAAGGAAAATATGGGTGTTTTTGAATTCATGTCTCCACCTGCCTGTCCATCTAACCCTTTTATTCGTCAGATGGACAGGACATGGACCAAGTCCCAGAAACATCAAACACAATGATACAGAAAAGAGTTTTGTCACTACACTTTTTAAAATATCACTTTGGTATTGCATTGTTGTTTACTTTTTACATTTGTTTTTCTGGCTCCCAATGTGAAGGAAAAAACAAATTGCAAGTGTGGAGAATATCAAATACTTAAAACTTTCACTGTATAGGATATATCATTGTCTGGACAAGCAAGATCAGTGCGTGACACCAAAGAAAGTCCATGTAAACCCTCTAATACATAAAGCAACCAACAATGTGTGAGCTTTTCAGTGTAATTCAGAAAGAAGTTGGCCTCCACAAGGGTATCCGCCTTTGTCAAAAGCAAATGACATTAGCTTGTTATCCAGATCATTGTATATAATTTCATAATGGTATGGTACGAAAATAGCTGCCAAATCTCTCAGTGTTAGGCCTTCAATGACTGTCCACACAATGTATCAATTTGATGTCTGGATAATGTAATTACGGCAAATGGCTGTCAAACTTCTTAGTATCTAGCTGGGCAGGATACTGTTGGTGCCTCACATCACAAAAGTCCAGCAAATGACAAATTAATGTGTTACCTGGACACAACAGACTAATTTGATGATGGATTTATATTGAGAAGCTGCCAAATGTTTCAGTGCCTTGAAAGGATAGGTGTCTGAATGCCAGAGGGAGTCCAAAAAGTCTCAGTCTGGTACCCAGATAATGTAATTATAGTAAAGTGTAGAGTAAAATCTTGTGACTAGATTGGTAAGATATACGTTTGACACTAAAGGAAGTACAGCAAATGATATATTGACCTAATATCTGAATGACATTAAATACCTTTATGATGGAATTGTAATGAATAGCTGACCCCTCCGTGCCGAGACAGGATAGAAATTACATCAAATGACATATTGATTTGATATTCAGGTCTGTCAGACAACCACTGGCCACCTGACTAAAATATAGGCTATTCTGGTATGTAGTTATTATCAGTGTGTGTGTGTGGGTGTTGAAGTGTGCATATGTGCTGCAGTAGTGTGTGTGGAAGTGTGTATGTGAGTGTATGTTGATAATAATACAGCCTCCTGGCCAATGTCAGTCCATTATTCAGCTTTATATTAGCCAACCAATCAAACGGCCTTCCTTCAGGGTCACCACCTCGGCCCATCCAATCAGCTCCTCCTGCCAAGCAGCAAGGAATGTCACCTGATTAGCATAACCAGTAAATGAGCAGGGTCATGCTGACATGGCAGTTTCTGATTCCGTGAGTCAGGCAGAACTCCGAGGCGGCATTCAGACAAAACATATCCCTCGATACTGTCAGCCAATCAAAGAGGGTTTTCACCAAATGTATCACCATCCCATAAAATGTGATAAGGAACATCGACTGAATGGTCTCTAACCTCCTTGAGCTGCTTCTCATCAGCAGATTTCATTATTTAAGGGCATTCCATGAGGTTTTTCTTTTAATATTTAATCGTCTAATTAATTGTTAAAATGACTATCAGCGCTGTATTCTCCAGCCCCTGTGCTCTGCTTTCTATCAGCAGATTTTGTTATTTCCCTCTTCCACTACTTTTAATATCTCGGCTACTGTCTCCTTGGAAGGAGAACTGCTTTATAGCAGTGGAAATTAACACAGCACTACTGGCTTTGTTCATGAACAACTGACTCGGTAGATTTAGTTTTTTGCCCTCTGAAATTGATGGCTGGTCATTTGATTCAGTTTGAAGTCTGAGGCTTAGAAAAGTTTCTTCACAATTAATATATTAACATGAGCTATAATGACCGGACTACTGACCTTATCCCTAAATAAGACAGGATTTTGATGGTGACGTGTTGATGATGAAACGATTTTCACTCACTTTACAGTATATGCTTGGAGCATTGCCCAATTTAATAAATTAAACTTCCGCTTTTACAGATTGCGTCATAACATGAAGTCTAATCCACAGTATTAAATTTTAGACTTGACTTTTTTATGATGTTGCAATTTTAACTAGACATACTGGACATTTTAATTTTGTATTGAGTATTCTCTTAATTGAGTTGATATTTTAATTCCTTCGCAGAGCCAGTCAGATGATGGTTTTAAAAGCGTCGTGCATATATGACACATTAACAGTCCCTCACTTGGAAGAGAACCCGTCTCTAAAAATACAGATTGTATATTTTAAACCTTTTAATTTTTATTGTTAAATGGTTTCAATACGTTTTAATGCTACCAGAGAATTGGAACTTTATGTGCAGGCCACTACTGTTTGGATATCAATGTAAAACTGGGGAAAAACTGTATGAAGGACAGCTGCAATTCCCATATTTTAATCTTTGGGGAAAATATTATCTTAATACCAGATTTTGGAAAAGCAAGTAAATCTCATTAAAATAACTCCTTTACTTTGCAGTGGATAGGAGACTGAGTTATGCCTTGTGATGTCTCTATCTGTCATAACATACGTAGTTGCAATTAGTGAAGTTTTGTCCTGTGATGAAAAGGACGACTTCTTTACAAATTGATTCCCCAGCGACTGTGCATCCCCAAATACACACACAAACAACACAGTCGTGGTGCTCTGTTACTGACTTAAATGCGTTAGTCTTGTGCAGAGGGAACACGTGTTGAGTGGTGGTTGATGCTAGACTGTACTGCACTAATAGTACAAAGACTGGTGGCAACGGAGGAGATGAGGACGAGGAGCGAGATGAAAGAAGAAGAAAAGATTAAAAGGGACAGAATGTAAACGAGTTGAAAGAACCGAAATAGGGCTGAGGCCAGCTGCTTATGTCTTCAAGTGTACTTCAGCATAAAGGGTGCCACCATGCTGTACATTTTGATATCACTTCCACAAGAATAATTTTGAAAGCCTGTTTTAAGCCTTCCATTGATCAGCTTTTGGATCAAGGCTCATGTGAGGTATGGAAAGCATTCAACCGAAACAGCTACAGCAGCTTGTCTCACAAAGTCAAGGAATATTGTTCTTGGATCCCTATCCTTCAACTTGAACTTCAGTGCTTACATTTTTCTTTAATGTAGGCCCTGTTAATTAAGGTGTCCATTTTCCTCAGCACTCATAATTGGGTGAAGCATTAATGAGAAAACAAACTAGTAGTGTGTGCTTTGGCACCTGTTGGTGTGGTAATGACTAGGGCTTGGTATCGTTTAAAAAATTACAATACCAGTACCCTTAAAGTGATACCAATACCAGCAGAGTACTTCATTCAATAATTTTTTTTCCACTTCATTCGACACCCGTCGTGTGAATGGAAGCATTCAGTTGCAAAAAATGCCACCACTCCTCCCCATCCAAATGATTTTTACACAAATACATTTTGAAAGTGTTCAAATTATTGAAATATTTATTAAATAACTGTACAATCACACGTCACATTAAATCGAAGTACACTTACAGTAATTGGCTGCAAGCAAAACCATACGAATAGTAATTTTTTCTGGATGTGGATACAAAAAAGATCAAATGTAGGTATCGTTTGACTGGAGAAGTTTTGATACTACTTGGTACTGGGTCACTTTGGTTGATGCCTTAAAGGTATTGAATACCAATACCCAGCCCTAGTAATGACCCATTTATTTCTGTTTGTTCTTTAACCTTCATTTTGTCGGCAGGCAATGCAATAATTCTACTCCTCAGTTTACATTCTGTTTAGTTTTCACACACGATATAATCACCGCCTTTATATGTATGATGATTACTCAGCTGTGTCTGTGTTGGTTGGTTAGTTTCACAGTTAAGGTGAGCTTGGTAGCTTTACATTTGAGTGTGTGTGAACGTGTGTGTGTGTGTGTGTGTGTGTGTGTGTGTTTGTATGCGAGCGGGTATCTGTCAGTCAGCTTTCCAGGGGGTCTCTTGATGTTAAATTTAATAAGTCACGCTACAGTAACCACAGCTATTAGATATCACACACATGCTGGCACACACACACCCACAGAGCTAGCTAGCTAGCTCACCTCAACTGTGCAGTTAAGCAACACACTCACACACACTGATTATATCAGCAGAGGGAAGACTCTTTCATACACACACATTCTTGGAAAACTCAGTCTGTGCTTTTTTTTATTATTAAATTTGCACAGTACTCACCAGAGTATGGCTGAAGTTGTCCATCACGGAAGACACACACACACATGCACACACACCTTGACAATGACAGGCAATAATCTGCACATGGGTTACCGCTTAATGTTTCATACACCACTTAACAGCATTAACCATGCATAGCCCTCCACTGATGTCTGCTGACTTGGTGTCAGTTTGACTAAGGACAAACGTTAGATCTGTCTGAAGGTATTAGAGATATAGGAAAGTGACAACACTAAAAGCCCCTCTACTAACCCCTGAAGATAGTAATGTACATTACACCCCTAATGCAAAATGTCAGATGAAATGATCAACAGCCTTAACAGTAGTAGAAATACAAACTGTCTAGTTTGTCTTGGGGATAGAGCTGGAGGGAGGGCCACAGGGTCATTAAGATAAAAACGGCAATGTAGACGTGCTGAGCGAGTTTCTTGGTGAGACATCTTGTGTGTGAGAGGGCTTACGTATGAAAACGTAGGGAGGAATGCAATCTTTAAATTCCATGGAATACACACACAGAGAATCTGAAGTTGTGGTGAATAAGTAGTGGTTGGAAGTTCACAATCTCATACAAAAGTAATTGGTGGAAGGGTGGCACTGGAGGTTAGTTGGAGTATGATGATTATGATGAATTGGAGGGTGGGTTTGAGCTAGTAATTTGAGCTGGCCGCCTGCCAGCTTTAGAGCAACGTGTCTTTATGCCATCAAGTAAATCACCAATTGTGTAATATTCCTTTTGTACAACCTCCTTCTCTTCTGATTTCAAAGTCAAAGTACGTCTTAGTTATCTATCTGACCAATACTGACAACAGCTGATAGTTAGAACCCTGAGACTAAAGGGAAGAGAGAGATTGAAATAGAGGGGAGGAAAGTGTGTGTATATGGTAGGTGAGAGAAAGAGTGCTCTGGTATTGATCAGCACAAAAAGGTCTTCTGAGAGGACACACTCATTTACTCAGTTCTGTTCAATGACAACTATGGCATCTGATTCTTTTTTGAAAACCTTTCTCTTCCTCTCCCTTTCTCTTGATCTTGCTCTCTTCATCTCTCTCTTGCTCTGTCTCTTGCTTTCCTTAATGGATATTGATTTAGTTTTAGGGACATACAGTAGGTTTCTATCTATTGTGCCAGTTGTGTCCTGCTAACCTCTTCTGCATCTAAACTTTCTCTCTGTCTCTCTCACAACCTTTGAGGTGAACCTATCTTTCCACATCACAGTAGTGTAAGTGCAAATCTCTGTGTGTATAAGTGCAGGCATGTGTGAGTGTGTGTGCATGTGTCACAGTGCAGTGCAGCTTTAGCAGAGTGACAGTGATGTCAGACACATAACGATTTCCTATTGGCTGTCAGCCCCTGAGGCCTAACGACCCGTTATTGATCTGAACAATTAGCATTCACACCTTTAATTAATACTGAAGCCTGATGTGCACACATAAGCATGCACACACACAGGCACATACACAAACACACACACACACACACATACACACACACATACACAGAGTTTTAATTAATCGTGAGGAGAGGGGTAGCTGTGAGAAGAGATAAGAGAAGAAGAGAGGGAAAGAAGCGGGAGGGAGAGATGGATGTGCAAGACAGAGAAGAGAAGGGTCAGTTAGAAAGAGAGGAAGGCAGATCAGGACCCTGACTTAAATCAGCGCAACCACTTGATTTAAGGACTAATGGTGTGTCAGAGCTTAATGGTATACTGACATTTGAGAATATAAACAAGCTTACTTTTGTGCATAGAGAAAATTGATATTAGCTCTACCTCTATAGGTGTGATCTTTGTGATACTGCAGCCTTGATCTAGAAAAAATCTGTACCGAACATAATAGGAGTAAGTCTGAATACAAAAACGCTATTTGGCAAAGCACAAATAGTGTTTTTTGTATGAATATTTGTTTCATACAAATGTTGTTTTCAGGAAGAAAAACAAAAACCATGTCAAATACCAGCATGCATGTCAGTTACATCGCTATCTCAATCTCTCTCCTCTGCTCCGCTGTCATGTCTATCAGCAGGTCTCATTGAGGGGAGTCACATCCACCTGCTACATGACGCACATTTCCTAATTTGGACATCACTCCCAGAGTTGGGGGTGTTCCCCAGAAATAAAGCTGAGCTACTGACATAAGCAAAGTGCTCCCAAGGGACTCTCCATAACCTGTTGTTCCCCTTCTCCTTTCCACAAAGTTAGGTTGTAAAAACTAGGCAATAAATGAAAAGTGCAAAGCAAGAATCGCCTTTAAAGTTCTTCCCTACACGTTGCATGCTGTGCTGTCTCTGTGTTATGGGTGTATAAATACCTACAGGTCTGTCTGCGCAATTGCAATGAGCAAAGTTTTAGCTCAGTAGTCAGTGCAGTTCTGGGAGACACCAGTCAGAGACCCAGTGTGGGGACCTCCTTCATAAGGTAATTTATTCATGAACACTTATTGTAACACTTTAATTTTCTAAAATTAAAAGCGTATTAAAAACAAAAACAGGATTTTTAAGCCTCTTTCCACTTTTATTCAAATACAAATACAAGTAATTTTGCAACAAATATAGATACAAATACAAATAATGGGCTCTCTGCATATCCCTAGAACATAAACAGTTTGTTAAACTGCAGTGAACTAAATAACTACAGTGCTGGACACAAAGTGCCACCTGTATTTCCCAGTGCTAAGTTAATCAAAGATCCTAATTGGAAAAACCCCAGTGCATTACCTCAGTATGACTATCATCTACAGTAAATCCATGTAATAAAAAGCTTGTCTGTTTTTGCAGTGTCTGTAAACATTAGACCTTGTATCATTTTGTTTGATCAAGTGCGATGGAGCTGATTTGTTCTGGTATTCAGGAAAGACAGAGTCAGCCCTTTCAGGTCAGATCAAACACTCCTGCTGTAGATTCAAAAAAGCATCCTCAAACAAACTAACTCATGATCTTATTCAGTCCTGATGGCTACTGGCTGTAAGCACAGGACAATTAGTGAGAGAAGGGGGTGTGCGTGGTATTTTTTGTTATTCTTTGTATGTATGTGTGTGAGTGTGTCTAATGAAGTTCTGTTGGCAGGATGTCTTTAGGGGGAAATCTAATGGTTTATTGAACCAGGCCTCAGAGAAACATTGATCACCACATCAAGGAGCTATACCCACACGGTCACATAGACACAAACACACACTTGTCTTGTATATACACATGCATGTCATGCGCACACACAGACACTAGAGCGCACCCACACACATGCACACTGGTGAAGTGGAGGTAAAGGGCTTATAATTGACATCTCCATGTTTCTTTGTGAGCAGTCAGACAGCCGTCATTATCTGCTCATTCAATTACATAGAGGGAAATTGCAAGGCTGAAAAAAAACCTGAGTACATCTATTCAGCTAACGTTCTCAGATGGATATTCTATCCCTAAAAATGAGGTAATTGTGTTGAACAGGGTTATTTTGTCTTCCTCCAAAATGATTAACTTGTTTCACCCAGTCTCATTAAATGCATCCGCAGACAGCTGACTCTCATTGTGTATTTCTGTATGAAACTCAAAGGACCAGTGTGTAGGATTTAGTGGCATCTAGTGGTGAGTTTGCAGTTTGCAACCAGCGGAATAGCCCTCCCCTCCCCCTCCCCCTCCCCTTCCAAGCCCCTTCCTCTTCTCTAGAGCCAGTGTTTGGTTTGTCTGCTCTGGGCTACTGTAGAAACATGCTGGTGCAAAATGGCGGACTCCGTTGAAGGGGACCCTCTAGCTATGTAGCTATAAAGGGCCTTTCTAAGGTAACAAAAACACAATTCTTATTTTCAGGTGATTATACACTAATTAAAACATACTTATGAGCATTATGTTCCATTTCTGCCAAAACCGTTCTGCTAGATGCCACTAAATTCTACACAATGCATCTTTAACTGCAAATCATAGGAGGATCTAACTGTTCACTATTCACTGTATTTATGTCAAAATGTGTTCTTATTGGTTCTGTTAATGAAATCATTTTGCATGCCCAATGGTCTATAAAAACTATATATATCTGACATTGAGCTGACCAGTATCTTGAAAATTAGACAGAGAAAAAGTACTCAGCAATGGTTGAGTGACACAAGGTTTAGTGAACATAAGCCAAATATTTGTACTTTTGTATTGTGCTTAGAGAGCATATGAGAGGATCACCAGTAAGGCCACTTGGCTGCTTGACGTTGTTTCAAGACCATATTGAATACAGATAATATTTGTTTACACAGAGCATCAAGACACCACTAAGGCAAATCTCAAGACTGAGGCTTATACCTTCAGGGAGAGTGGTGTGTGCGTGTTTGATTGTCTGTATTGCGGCATGTAATAAACCCAGAGAGATATTAGTGGTCTACTGCTCTGAGTCCATAATGTTTGATCTCCACTAGAAGCTACAATCATTAGCAACACAGTTGTGTGTGTATAAACTGATCTTCACAGCTGCCAGATGAACAGCCGTTACTCTATCTGGGAACCCCTCCCACCCCCAACTCTCCCTGAGAATCTCTCACACACACCCTGTGCTGCCACTTAGTCCTTTTTCCCTCCATTAATGTTTTCATAATTAATCATAATTGCTTATAATTACACCATCACCAAGCAGCTACCAATCAAAAGTGGTTTCTGAGGGGAGGTGCAAGAGCAATATGTGTATGTAATATATGTGTGTGCCTGTATGTGTGCAGGATTTATTAGAGAAGTTCATCCCTGTTCTTGTTTCTGTTTAAGGTGTCATAGAGAACAAAATAAACCCATTCTCACACAAAATACTGATATTGGGCGACATTTTTGAATGTTAATGCCGACATTTTCCATTAACATAGCTGCAATATCAGTGAATGGCAACTACAGTATGGGTAGGGTATGATTAAGGTTTCAGTGACTAAAATGCTTGGCGATGGTTGGGCAAACATTGTCATCATGGTAAGGAAAAGAAAACATTAATTATTGGTCAGAGACAGACACACAAACTCAGGTCTCTGCAATGAAAGTCTGATGCAATTCTAGCCTATCCACCACCCTGACACTGTGCCCTTTCACTAAAGGACACACTACTTTCTGCATCAATAAGATCGAAGCTGGAAGCTCCAGTCTCGTTGATTATTGAAAATGTAGTAAAAGTAGTAAAATACAACAAAAAACCCTTAGTAAGTTGTGCACAATTGTATTTTGGATTGAACCATTCGTTGCTACTCTTCCCGTCCAAATTATGACCAAATATGGTTCTGGCTTAGTCCCCGAGGAGCTAATTAGGCAACCAAAGTATTTTGGCAGCATGATTAAAGCAGTTAAATTGTGCCGACATCATCAAGTTGTCAGTTTCACCAAAAATACAGAGCTGTGGTGGAGCATTTTGGAACTTTCAGTGTTAAGTGGTCATGTAATGACAAATCAAGTGGATGATTGGTGCAGAAATGGGACTCAGTATGAAGCCAAATACCCTCAATGCTTTCCCAGCTGTAACCTGCAGAGGTGTAATATGGCCATTATCTTTACACAAATACTGCAGAGGCGGACTGTTTTTAGGTACTTGTGTCTAAATTAGGTATTCCCATTACTGAAAAGTTTAGAACTTTACTTATACTAGTTATCTGACAAATTCCTCTGACAGTGGCTTTGAAAAAAAATCTGAATGATAAAATCTGCCATTCATTTGTCTGGACAAGAGTAGGCACGATTCTTCAATTATCCTCTCTATATCGAGTAAAAAAAAAAAAAACTCTTACTAAACTAAACTTTAAAAAATTCTCTTTCATATTCGCTGAATCTACCCCTTCAAGTTCAGTTCTTTTTGTGCCTGTGTAAGTGACTAGCCATTTTGAATCTAAATTTACTTCTCTGGACCAGGACATGAATGGGAAAAAAAATGGTGTTAAATGACTAGTCATGTTTCTGTCACTTCTGCCGTGCTTCACCACGGGGAGTCAACTTGAGACTCAAAGGGAATTTGTCTGGAATAGAGTCTGTAGGCTTACCCCCTGCAGTTCCTCTTATTGGACTATGGATGATGATGGGTGGAGGAGACCAGAACTGTGGGTTTTTGTTGTACTGCTTGCATTATTGCATATCTCTACAGGCCTCTTGTTGTCTGTTAGTCCATTTTATTGCCACAAACAGCCGGTGTAATAACTAACAGTGAAGGAGAAAGTGTGCTCTGCCCTAACTTATATTGTAAACCAGTGACCACCTATGAACTCTTGACACTTTATTTGGCCACTTTTGTCTAACTACACTCTTTTTTAAATTAGAAATAGATATAAAATTGATCATAGTTCCCAATCTCTTAGCTCTTGTATAAAATATTATTGTCTGACCAATAAATTATGAGTGAAAATATGTTTGTGTATCATGTATCCACACCTAGGAGGAAATGTTACATTTTTCCCTTCCTTATTTCCTTCCTAGCAGTCTTTCTTTTGCTCAGCATCTGCCTAGCTAGCATGATCCTTGATAATGGGCTTTCCTGTGGCATTAATGCTTTTGTAGAGAGAGGTGTCACAATTTTCAAATGGCGGATATCTCATCTTGGCATTAATCTCTTCATATTAAAAAGCACACAGCCTTGTAGAATAATTCCATTATTATCCTTTTTGTGAATGTTGAGCTGTCATAGTTAGAATTTGAGGAAATCGCTTGAATCCCACTATGAATGACAGTTGCTTGACAGCTTAGCAGCAACTTTCTAACAGTGGAGGGATTGTTTGGGGAAAAGTCTTTCCACTGTCAATATTACAAATATGTGGTTGTATTATAGTTGAAGGAAATGGGCACAAAAATTCCTTATTTTCTTCAACCATAATATTCCAATATTTCCGAAACTGCACAGTAACCTCTTAAACCTCTGCTGAACTTTCCTTTAAGTTTCCCCGAATTTTTGCCAACTACATTCAAACTTTTCAAATTGTGTGCACATGTTGGTTGTGCTTGTTGATGGGTATTCTAGTCACATGTACACATTCCAGCTGGTTAAAAGTTATTCTAACATAGATTTCTGAAGCATGTTTGCACTAATATGCAAGATGAAATAAAAGTACGACGACACTGGTAGTCCTATGGGTGTTTTGGTGTCAGCTTGTATATACTGTATATTTGTTTAACAAATCAAATCAGTTGTATTTGTATTGTAAGAAATACCAAATATGGTGGGGCTTAACTAGCAAATAGCTTATAAAGGTGTGGCTAAACATTAAAATCTCTCCTATTACCATTTTTGAGACATTAAAGGGCTTTTTGTTTCTTTGTTTTTTTAAATACTTCTTCCCATTCCCTCTCTTCTTAAAATTATTTTTGACAGTACCATGACTGAAGATATTTTTAAATTTGTTTTTACTCGCCAGTTCACATTCAATTCCAAATTACATTTTACCTCAGCAACTCTAGAGGTCTCTGATTGAGTTGGTAACGGTAATCCATCACTGTTAACATGTAGCTGGCAATCGCATTTTGCCAAGCTGTACTGGAGTGCTAATGCCAGGCTGAAAATCCCCCACATTTTATTCACATTTCATAGACGCATTTGGGAAAACTTGTGAGAGTTGTAAAGAAATAGGATTCAAATCAAGTCAAGTCAATTTTTATTTGTATAGCCCAATAATCAT
Organism: Thunnus thynnus; assembly: GCF_963924715.1. Taxonomy (NCBI): domain Eukaryota; kingdom Metazoa; phylum Chordata; class Actinopteri; order Scombriformes; family Scombridae; genus Thunnus; species Thunnus thynnus. The sequence continues at coordinate 14,570,488 of NC_089531.1, read as the reverse complement.
AAATCACAAATTTGCCTCAGGGGGCTTTAAAATGTGTACAGCAATACGACATGGTCTATCCTTCCACCCTCGGTTTGGATAAGGAAAAAAAAAACCTTTAACAGGGGAAAATGGAAGAACTTCAAGAAAAGCAGCACAGGAGGGATTCCTCTTCCTGAATGGACAGACATATAATAGATGTTGTGTGTACAGAATAGAGATAGCAAAATTACAGAAATACAGCATGGTAGAACAGGATGACAAAATTATAGACAGATTGATATGGAGGAGGACGTATCAAATCGTCTGCTTGTCTGACTCCTGTAGCATTCTTTTAAAAATAAGCCTTTAGACACAAAAGCAAATAACCCACAGTGATGTGTACTAATACTGTAAGACAAAAATGGAAATTAACAACAACTCTCATCTGGACCTGTTCTTCAAAGCATTTGAAAACAAAAATAGAAAAGAAAAATGTCATTCTTGTAGTATTGTAGTGTGAACTGTCATTGTGAAACTGCAGCTCTGCTTTTGTTTCTGATATTGTCAGAAGGAGGCCACCCGACCCACAAAAAATGATGTACAACTTATGCCATAAAATTTCATTAACTTAACTGACTAAAATGTTTTATGACACAAGTTCTTCACAAGTCTATAAAAAGAGTTGGTCAAAGTGCTGAATAAATCAAACTGACAGGCAACTGACTTGAAAGTTGACAGCCAGTGAAACCTTTTATAGATCTTGGTGCCCTACAACACATATCTGTTTGTTACAGACCTCAGGACTCATTTGTCTGGCCTGTTACACTCCTTATAAAGCTTACATATTTTACAGAAAATGTCTTGAAAAGAATTTCTGAAAACCATTTTTCAGATATAGTTAATGGAAATCCAAGAACACGGTATCGTGTAACAGATTCTACGCTTTACTTTCAAGCGTTTCAGCATCTATTCTGTTCTGGTATAAAACTTGGTTCATCTTTTATAGAAGTTACTGCTGACGGAGGTGTAAAACCTCCAAACTCGTTGAATCATCCCTCTCTGTCTCTGCCTCTCTTTTTTCGTCTCCCTCTCTGTCTCACTCTCTCCCTCTGTCTTTACTGTCCTTCACTCCCCCTCTCCAATCCTCCAGTCTGCAGTTTTTGGTGAGTGTCATCTGTCTCACTAAAAACTCTGAAAGCATAGCAGCATTCTCTCTTTTTTTCAAGCATTTCGCGCTCTCTCTCGCTTCTTTTTTTTCCCCATCTTCCTTCTTCGTCTCGTGTTCCCTGTACCTAGACTGAGCTGTAATTGCTTATCTAGGGAGAAATAAAAGCCAGGTAAATGGTTATGTGTGTGTGTGTGTGTGTGTGTGTGTATGTGGTAGAAAGATTACTGTAGTTGCATGCTGGTGTTTTCTCTGCAGGCAGGCCTTTGTTTGCCCCTGTGTGTGTGCGTGTGATGCAGATGCAGCATGCAGATAGCTCTACAGATGGTCCATAAAAGCAGCAGCTTGTAATGAAGCAACTGAGACTGAAATCATGGTTATGGTAAACTTGGGAGAGGTAGAGATAGGAAAAGAGAAGCAGAGATAGATAGATATATAAAGAGAATGAATAGAGAGTAAGAAGGAGTGAGGGTAAGAGAGAATAAATAAGAGAGGGCAGGCAGCAATAAACCACGAAAAGGAGCGTGGTGTAGCCGCTGGCTACTGAATAAACTAGTGTAATGAAACTATGTGATGTTCACAATAAACCAGGGACAGAAAGAAAGGAGGAATGAATGGATGGACAGAAGGGGTGATAGACCGTAGTGGTATGGATGGAACAAGAGAGAGATAGAGAGGGAGAAGAGAAGAAGTTGGCATGCCATCCAAGTTTTTCGTTGAGGAGGAGGGAGCATGTGAACAGGAGGGCTGGGGGTGGGTGGAGTGTGACAGGAGGAGGCATTGAGAGAAGAGGGGGGAGAGACAGAAAAAACACGGCATATGAGAAGGAAAGATATAAAAGAAGGAGCAGAAATATATTTAGAAAAGAAAGGAAAGATCAAATAAAATAAAAAGAAATAAAAAGATAAAAAGGTTGAAAAATAAGAAGAGAGAGTAAAACTTTGTGGAAAAGGTAGATGATAGAGCAAAGAATGAGAAGGTGATGGAAGAAACTGATTTAAAAAAGTGTTTGTGTATGTGTGTGTGTTTCTGAAAGCACTGACCCTGTCCCTGTATGTGTATGCGTCTCTGTGAGTGTGTATGTGTTGGCAAGAGTAAATGTGTGTCTGATAGGACTCTAAACCACAAACATCCTGACACTGAGTGGGGCCACACTGACTGGCAAAATCAATAGGCCAACAGGTCGCAACACCAGGCCAACCTGACATCCAGTCACAATACAGCACAGCGGGTCGCCACTGTGATGGATGACCCTGTGTGCCAGTGTGTGTGTGTGTGTGTGTGTGTGTGTCCAAGTGTGGTGTCTAAGTGTGTGTTTCTCTGTAACTGAGTGTCTGCGTGGAGATAAGGAGGATGGGATGGGGTGGGGGTTGGGGGGTTCAGAGAGCGAGAGCAGAGAGAGTATTTCTTTTGGTTTGAAACCTTCCTTTATAGAGAAAATACATTCACAATCACACTATATTATGAACACAAAACAGCCATAATTATTTCTATGGTATACTTCTATGGTAGGTTTCATAATAACTATTAAAACCATCAATCATTGCTGCCTGTAAACCACATGCCCTATTTTTCTGTCAATTGTACACAATCAACGCTCCACTGAGTGTATTAGTCAATAAACAAAACAACAAAATGGTTTAAAAATTTCAAACTAACAAAACTGCAAAAAAAAACATTACTGAAAAAACATTACTTTTACGGTCCTTTTTTGTCGTGCAAACGTTGCTTTTCCCTCTCTTTTGTCCTCTTGTGGCAACTGACTATGGGACCGCAGACTGATTAAGGGCAAGATTCAGACTATTGTGCTGCAGTGGCTGGTATGTGGGGAAGGTGGCGTCGCCATTGCATGCGAGAAGTCAAAAGGACCTTTCCTCCATTTTCTTTATGTTGTCCTCCTCCTCTTACTTTCTCTTCAACTCACTATCTCATTTTTCATCTTTGAATAACAGATCCACCTCACTCCTTCCACTCCACCAAATCAGTAAAATAGGGGCTCAGGTACTTTTTATAGCACAATGAAAGCTGCCCTCCATTACAGGTAGGACTATGTTGTACAACCACTATGTTGGTTGCATGAGTATTGATGGGTTTTATTAGTGACTTTGTATAGGCTTGTTTGCAGGTGCAAATGTCTACCTGGGTGGGAACTCTGGCAAATGTAGCAATATGGTGGAAACACAGGCAGTTCTTGTGACAGTGTCAATATCCCCCTTGAGCTTTGTCCCCACTGTCCCAATCACAGGAATACACAGACATGCCAATTTATAGTTTCACTGTTTTAAGATTCCAAATAACCACTCTTTACCTTATAGTGACAAGGATGCTTTTGAATAAATATGGGTCAAATTTGACCCGGAACACCCTAAATATACACATGTTTGTACCAGCTGCACAAAAATAAATAATTTTGAAATATTTCCATTTTTGTACATTCTGGGCCACTTTAGGAACAGTCACAGGGTTTCAGGGTTTAAGAATGTTATTTAAGGTGTTTTTACTGCTTTAAAATGTCAAAATGGGTCAAATTTGACCTGAACAGTATGTAAGGGTTGAAGCAGCTGAACAATTGTGTTAGTGCGTGATCACTGAGAAATGCAAAATGTGCACATAACCCTTTGAGTAATCAGCAGCACTGTGGCTACACCTCTCTGAGGTACAGAGATAGAGATGGTAGAGAGAGGGAGGGAAATTGAAAAGGTGTGAAAATAAAGTCATTGTATAAATGAATCAATCAGCCAACCAATCTAAGAATCACTCAATCGCTTCATTTGCTGACATCAAATCTTCTCTATCTTCTCTATCCTCTGTCTGCTTTGTGAATCATAATTACACATTTTGGCCGTAAGCATAGGTAAGATTCCTCTGCAGCTAAACTCTAGCTTTTCATTTGAAGATTATTGCACACATATCAGAAGTTTGAGGAGTTAAGTGCAGTGAGGTTTTCAAACTTTCTGATGACATTTTAAGAAAATCTGCCACCTTTCATGTGGGAACATACTGAGCATAATCTTTCTCACTACCACTTTTGATTTCTGTCTTTCTTTCCCATTCCCTTTCTCCATCCTTCCCTCCCTCCCTCTGTCTGAGTAGTTTCATGGTTCTATCTGTCATGTTGAAATAATAGGGCTGGAGATTGGCGAGCGTCCTCTGTCTCTCGTTTTCTAAACCTCCCCCTCTTTCTGTCTCTCTCTCTGCTTTTGCCTCCCCGTCACCCCATATCTCTTTCACCCCCCTCCCTAACCCCCTATCTGTCTCAACAGTTTCACAGTTGTATCAATCAAGTTCAAACAATAAGACCAGAGTTGGTCCCTGTTCTCCCATCTACTTCCTGGTTTATGGCTTCTAATACCGCTTCTCTCCCTCTGCCTGTCTCTCTTCCTCTCTCTGCTGTGTGTGTGTGTGTGTGTGTGTGTGTGTGTTTTTATGTGTGTTTCGGTGTACAGATGTTTATATGCACACTTGTGCATATGTCTCAGGCACAAAATTGTAAATGTACCTAGAGGGAAAAATGTGTTAACTATAAAACACTCACATTGTCTCCCTCCCTCTCTCTAGGGCTGAGTTTAGTCTGCTTTGCCTGGGAGTGCAGTCAAAATGTCCTTTTACAGTCATCATGCTTGCCAATTTGTGTTATAAAGAACTATAGGCCCAAGAACCTGGCTATATGTGTGCTTGGAGTGACAATTTAGAGCAGGCTGTGACAATGTGTGTAATATTTTAATGGCATCACCACAGGTGGCTCTCTTTTCTGACCATGAAACTGTGTTTTTAATGGTAGACACAGCATGTGGACAGGGACTGTAAGAGCAGTCTCTGGATTGGACGCATCACTGACCAAGAGCTGGGTATATTATTTGGTTGAGTGATGGCTTAGTTAGGGGTAATGCATCGTTAAACATTTTAGTAAAATTAATTCGAAAAAGAAATTGAAAAAACCTAAATCCCTCTCCTTCCTTCTTTCTCTCTCTTAATGTCTTCCTCTGCAGAACTCCACAGTACATCTTGTGGAAACCCTGGCATCCCACCCAAAGCAGTGCTAAGTGGCGGTGGCCGTTTCGCTGTGGGAGACCGTGTGCGGTACAGCTGTGTACCTGGTTATGTCTTAGACGGCCATGCCACACTCACCTGCATCACCAATGCTGGAAACACAGCCGTCTGGGACTTTCCTGCTCCGATTTGTCGAGGTACGGAAGACTAAACTGTATGTGTATGTGCATGACTTTATATGAAGGGTTTAATTCTAACATGAAAATTCACAGAAAATTCTGCCAGAATGAAAACAATGATGAAACACATGATACTTGACCAAATTCTTATCCTCTACACATATTTTAGAAATACTGACTCTGATTAAGTGACTTTTCAAAATAAAATATACAGCATTTTGGAAAAGAACCCCTCATATACTTTATGTTTATATGTGTTTCTGTGTGAGAGATGGAAAGACAGACAGACTGTGCATGCATTTGGATGTGTATGTGAAAGAGAGTGAGGCAGGCAATCCAAGAATGCTTGTGTATATAGTGTGTGTATCTAATGCTGCATAACTGACTGTGTAATAAAAAGTGTGTGTGGGAGAGAGGCAAATATGCGGAGTGTACTGTATGCTATTGTCTATTTTTGGATTCTGGGGTAGGTGTAGATGGTCTGTGTACATAGTGCTGTATGCTATGCCACACAACAGTATGTATGCTGAAGAACTCTGTTTCACTTTGTATATTTATACCAAGAGACATTCCCCATATAGCGTAGGTGGATGCAAATCAAGCAGCCTATATGTGTGCACATAAAGATCATGTGTTTGCACAATAAAAATGAAGTTTAAAGTCACTTTTATTAAATTGGAACCACAAGTGAAAGAGGACCACTTCATGGCTCCTGATGACTATGCTCATAGGTGACTATGCCCTTGAAGGCTTTTTGTCTTCCCAGGGCTACTTTCCTACTTGACACTACGTATTGAAAAAAAAAAAAAGCAAATTACAATTACCGCATACAAATAATGAATACATGAGCATATGCCATGAATACAGGCATACCTTGAAACTCACTGAAAAAATATAAAGCTTCATTTCCAACCTACAGGCAGAAAGATGTCCAATAAAATCTAAAAAAGATGAAAAAAGAATTGAAGATGTTTTACTGCTCATCAAAGCAGCTTAATCAGTGTCTCTTCATACCTCCCTTCATTTTATTCAAGTAACTCTCATGACTGTCAAGTAACATCAATGACCAGAACTTGCCAAGGCAAGGACAGTAATTTAGTTCAGAGATTGAACTTTGCAGCTCCAGTTGAATGCCAGTGGTAGATCTGATAAGCAACACAGAGTCATCCATCCAGAAGAAGAACACACAGGAGAAGACACTTACACTTCTCAGAAGGGACCCAAACATCACCATCCTCTCAAGAGAGAGAGGGGGTGTATTCACAGTATTGAACTTGGAAGACTATCAGTTCATGGTATGTACATTCCTCAGTGATACAAGCAAGGTGATAAACAAGAGAGATACCACCAACTGCTACAAAGTAAGAAGGCAATTAATTGCTTACAATCATTGGAAACAGAAGGTGTAGATCACCATAGCACCTTGGGAGTGCTGTAGGGAGTTGTACTCAGACTCACTGTTAGCAGCAGTGATTTAGCAGACTGTCAGCAACGTTCAAGGACTCACACTGGGAGCATTCAAGCCAATATTCATGGTGACAGTGGACAGGACCATAGGGGAACATCAACAGCAGGAGCCCAAACTGATCAAACAGAATGCAATCCAGGCAAGATATGCCCCTTATTGGATCTTTGCTTGAACACAACAAAGTAGTACATGAATCCTTTGTATAGACAGGGCTTAGCTCCCCTCTATAGTCAGCCTGTACCTGACGGAAGTTATAACAATTCACTCCCACTCCCAAGTTATGTAGGAATAATCAGGACCCAACACCCCAAAAGACAGGGAACCAAACCAAATCAGCAGACCTGATGATCTGATTTTGTTCTCTTTTTATCTCAATGGAGTGATGATGAAAACAGTGAAATCATCTGGTATATAGCCAGACTTCTCTAAAATATCTCAATATTTTTCAAAACTGTCAATACAAAAATGACTATCAACATAATAACAAACAAACATAATAACCCTGTCTGTGCTATTAAGTGCAGTTACTAACGTATAGACTTGTATATTGGTGAGATTAAGCATCCTCATAGGAAACAACACAGCATGAAAAAGCAAAAATCTTTAGTTAGGCCTTAATCTACACTAGTATACGCTCACCTACGATTGAGTAGAAAGATGGTTTAAAAAGGACATATTCTTATTAACCAGAGCTGAGGACTGCTAATTTATATCGCTGTGATATGCTGCACTGTTATAACATCTTTACCTTGGGTGGTACGAAACATGCCAGCTAACTACCATGGAGAGGAGTCATTATCATAAGGATTATCATCTCATCTTGGCAGTTTGACCTATTCACACCTCTAATCATTTGATGCTAATGGCTCAAAAGGCTGCTGTGTGACCTCCGATGACTCATATGACATTTTGGTCATTCTCAGAAGTTTACTAGAACTGATTTCTCTGCTCAGTGGAACTGATAGTGCATCTTTGATGAGGGCTGAAAATGCAAGTCCAGCGGATTTTGCTTCATATTATGTAGTATGCCGCATTAGAGTTTACAGTCAGATGCCAACAGGGTTATATTGATCCTAGTCTCTCATAGCCAGACCTGTCTCCACAGCACTGTGCCAGTGTTGGAGAAAGGTCTGGCTGCACCTACCATCATTCTGCTATAAGGGGAAAACATGCTCTGGCTTGTTTGTATTTCTTTGAAGCAATAACAATCGTCTTGGGCAGCGCTAAGCCCTTGATGCAGCAACCGTGTCCTTACAAAATAGTGTCGGGGGGGGGGGGGGACTTGTTTAAGATGGCATTAAAATGGCTAAATCCCCGCAAAAGAAAACGCCACACAAAACAGTAAAAGATGTATGTTGACCATGTTATACGAATTTTACTGATAAAAAAGACAAACATAACTTGCCATTTTTACCGTGTAGGTTGCTAGCTCGGGGGTTGTTTCATGTAGCGACAGGGATTTTGAAAACAGTAACAGCAGATAGCACAAGGGGAGGAGAGTGCCGTCTGAAATTGGCAGCCAATGGCAGGCTTATACCCATAGTCTACATCCGGTGAGTCACTGATCCTCGTCACTAGTTATGTAATTTTTATGTCCAATCATTTTACACCATGTCGACAACAGACACTGCCAAGTAAAAGAATAAATAACAGAGTTTGTATTTCCAACATCACAAGAGGAAACAAAAATGCAAAATAGACATGTAAATTTTCTTCACTTTGAATCTGAGGATACTCAGTTAGGATGGGATCCTACAAGCGTGTATAATACTTGTGTCTTTTTTCAAATTCGCCCTGCCTGCACATGCACCACAGTGTCATCCAAAACCAGTTTAATACATACAACAATGTGCTGAATTGTTGCACAACATATTTCACTGTGCAGTGAACTGTAATTTGGGTCTAGGGAAGGATGAAAGGGAGGAGGGGGAGAGAGGGAAGCGGGAGAAATGGCAACTTGTCAGTGCTGGATTAGCAATGTCTCTGTCACTCTGTCAGTAAGGCTAAGAGGAGCTAAGCTACTAATACGTTCACTGCAACTCGGAGAAACACACATACACAACTATTCACACCTCCTCCCCTTGAACACACATCACGCAAAAAAGCATACAACCACACACAAACACACACACATACACCCAGAGAGTTGTATACTTGAGTGTTTCTGCTTGTGTGTGTGTGTGTGGTGACACCTAGAGGCATTCATACCATAGCTTTTTATCAATTATTCAGCTATGCAATCAAATGACTTGAAATGCAATGCTTTTAGCAATATCACCAGAAATGTGTCCTCGCTCTCTCTTTTTCTTTTTTTCTCTCTTTTTCTGTTTGTGTGTGTGTGTAATCTTGTCCCTTTTCTCTTACTGTTACATAAATGTAAATATTAGCAATTATCCACAATGCACACTGTGCTTAAATGATCATGTGTCCATCATGAATAGAATAGAGAAGAATAGAAAACTCACTCACTCAGAATGCTAAGACGCTACTCCTTTCAACTTTTGTCTTCACATTCATCTTTCACCTTCATGACCAAAGCATGTTGGAGGTGAAATCAACAGACCACATTTTGCTCCTACATTCAGCAGTACAAGAAAGGGTGGTTTGTAGACAGCCCGTCCTCACAAGAAACACGACAGTATAGGTCTGAAATTCAGGCCGGCAAAAACGACTTATAGTTACGTTTACGCCATCTAGCGGCCTTTGTAATTATGACCTGGGGAAATGACGCAGTTCAGATGACATCAATATAAGGTGACTTCCTTATTAAGAGGAGGCAGGTAGAGGTGGGCAAGGGTGGATGGCAAAAAGGTGAAATGTGGCCTTTGCTGCTGGAGACCACTGTTGGCCTCCTGCGTCCAACCGTGGCTCAGGTGTGTTTTACCTCACAAGGAGGAGTGTATTCCACCAGTGCTTTTCACTGAGTCGCCGCGGCTCAGGTGTCCGAACCATAAGTTTTTCCTAGTCCTAACCAAGTGGTTTTTGTGCCTAAACCTAACCAGACCTTAACCACAGTGTTGTCACACCATAAAACATCATTATATTATAAAATGGTCCTATGGGTCGTTCTTCTGGTCCCTATCAAAAATTACTAATAACGACAATGAAAACACTCATACATGTTATTTTGGGAATCATTGGAAATAGACCTATTCTGTTGGAATGAGGATGTGTTGTTGTGGATGTTTACACCAAGAACATCCCTAGTTCAATCCACTTGACTTACTTGTGGAAACAGAATGTTGTCTCAGTTTGGATTTCGCTCTCACAAATATGCAGTCCAGTGGGACTGGAGATTAAATTCGGCTAGTCTTTCTCTCTTGGTTATGGTTACATAATCCCCTGCCTTTCACTCTGAGCCTTCGCCATGGTCTGAAATAATTACTAAGGGTTTTACAAAGTATTTGTCATATGGTGTTGGACAACACTGCATTGAACAGGTGTCACTTTTACTGTTCATTTCATATATATAGTGTAATTGTTATTTTCCATGTTTGAATATCTTTGCCACCACTGAGCAATCACATTGCAAATTAGATTGTTTTCTAACAGGCCTAAAACGACTACCATCTTATAATGCAATGCAAGTCCCCTAATGATGGTTTAAGTGGTTTAGAAAGACATAGTAATTTTGGGATTCAGTTTGATATGAGCGGAGCTCTCTTATCTCTCTTAAGTCCCACTGCTAATATTTTTTCTTTTTGTACACCATATGCCATGTTTTTGTTTTTATAGATTATGTAGATAACCTTTGATGTATACAATCCCAAATTAATAACACAGATTAAGGGACAACTACTCACCTGCTAATACTGGTAATACTTAATACCATTAATTTTGGATGTGGGCATAAGTGGTGGGTAAAAATTTAGTGCAAGAGCAATGTTGATTATTAATATTATAATCCTTGCATTCTCCTTAGACTTGACCTCCCCCTTTCTTATTGAGAATGCAGTTACTTTACCTACTTTTTTCTAAGTTTAGCAGTCTTGCTGTTGGGTCCTTGAGAAGTTCTCAAACCCCACAAAAATGATCAATTATTTGCTGTGACAGGTGGCCACCATAGTCCTCTAACGTAGCAACTAGATGAGCAACTAGAGGAAGGAAGATTTGTTGGATTGGTTGTTTTTTAATACACAAGACTTGGAATTTGGAGATAAACAAATAAACTACAGTTCACTTGACATGTATAACTGTAGCAACAGCAGAACCAGTCTGACAAACACCCTTTGAAATTGGGCTAGTATCCGAAGGATGCTGTTTCAGCACACTTTTATTGTACCCAAACTGTCTTATATAGTACCATGAGCAAAATATAATGGAAAACCATACTACACAGCTACATTACATCACACTAATGCAGTAGGAAAAGCATGTGAGGTATATAAGTGTGACGGAGAGAGTCTCTGTGTGTTTGTGAGTTTATGTATGAGTGTCAGTATGTGTGCTAAGATGGTGCAGAATTATTTACAAGACAGAAATATCCCTTAGCATTCAATGCGTCCATATTCACACAAATGTACACACACATGCGCAACGTTGGCCCTGAGAAAATTTTTTATCATGATCTCACAGATACAGAATACGCTTATGAATATTCATGAATCGGGTGAATGTGTGTTGTGGGATGGGGGTGGTCTGAGTGAGCAAGAGAAAGACAAACAGAGACAGAGTATCTGTGAATACTAGAGTGTGCATCTCTGTTTGCTGGTGCAAGGACGAGAGAATTTAAGAATAACTGCGTTTGAACTTATGCAAGTTTGTGTATGTGCACTAATATGCTGTGAATAACTATGAGTATAACGTGAACACAAATTGATTTCTGTACAATGTCGTTAAGTCACAATAAGACCATTTGGAGGAGAAAGAGAGGGAGAGAGAGAGAGAGAGAAAAAGAGAGAGAGGGAAATGGACAACACAAATGGGAGTGAAAGTGACGGGGGGAGGAGAGGAGGGGGAAGAGCTTAAAGTAGAGGGAGTAGGGGGTTATTGTTGGAATTGAAAAAGTAATAATGTGCTCTGACAAAACTCGAAATTAGACTGGCTGAGAAACGGAAATGAAATGAGTGTGTGTGGTTGTTTGTGTGTGTGTAGTCAGCATAACAAGATTGAGGCTGCTGCTGCTGCTGCTGCCGCTGCCGCTGCTGCTGCTGCTGCTGCTTGGGTGCATGTTTTTGTGTGTTCACAGGGGTGTGCATATTATTGGTTGAGCTCATAGTACTAATTCTGCTGCAGTCTGATCAGGCAAATTTTCCTTCTTGTGAGCAAGAACACTGCAGTCATACTTTGGCCCAAACAAAAGCCTGTGCCCTTACGTAACCCTTAGAGTTTGTTCAGGCAGAACATGAGGCTGATTCTAGAGGTAGTGTGACTGCATACAAGTCAATGAAAAGGTGCGAGTGGATGCAAACAGACATGTGTGCTAGTTGAGAATGTTTCAAATTAAAAGGAAAAATTTTATCTTTTGTCCTGAAGCTGTACGATTCAAGGCCCTGTCCAACTTCAACTTCATCTACACACACACACACACACACACGTGCGCACACACAGTTGGGTACACGTTGTCATCTAGTTGCAGATTAATATGTATACTTTGTGCTGGATAAATATTTACTTTGTTCTTAACCAGCAATGTCTCAAAAACTTCTGCCATATAAGAACAGAGTGCACTTAATTCATTATATGTTCAATGTTAAGAATGTCAATGTCTTGTCTGTTTACAGCAGGATTCATTGTTCTTCAGATTCTGTATTACAGCCATGACTATAATCATGTCAGACATACAGTACATACTTAAAACTTAACTGGAAAGAAGTCTGACAGGAAGGACGACATAAAAACGCTTATTTGATTGTTTCTTTTCATTCTAGCTTAAGAAAGGTCAAAATAACATGGAAAGAAAGAAAGAAAGAAAGAAAGAAAACATCAAATGAATAATTGGTTGAGAATCTGGTAACACTTGTTGCTATGGATACAACTAGTATGCTAATTAGGGAGTCAAATAAGGTAACTTCTTTTTCCAATGGAGTTATTGTGTTATTGTGTTATTAAAAACTGTGCACACATATGTGCATTTGTGAGTTCACATGTTCTGAGTGTAGATCACAGATCATAAGTGTTTCATCATAAGTGTGAAACAATGACCAAGTAAACACACTTATTATTTGTAAGGACCAATTTTTGTTCCTTTCTTCCTGGCTTGACCTATATGAAGACACTGTAAATGTTTGTGCAGTCACTGGTCTAAAGTAGCAACAAATAACCACTTATAAAGGTTAGTGAGTCATTTTGCAGCAGGATTCAGGGCAGAAATTAATTTTATGTTATTCACATCATCTTCAGATCCCGAAAGCCAAATCAGAGGACGCCAAAGCAGATGTAGGTTGAAGAAAACTCTTCAGCTTTACAACACTCTCAAATTGATATACTGACCAAGAGGCCTTCCATATGTAGTTGTGACTCTGTGTGTGCATGTGTGTGTTTTGCACTAGGCCGACTAGAATGGTTGCTAGGTGAAATCGTTAGATCGTTAAGGTAGTATTTTTATTGTCACAACTGCATTAGTTTCCAGGCAGCATTCTTTTATTCTTTTCTTCCTCTTTCTTTGCCTCTTTATCGTCTTTGCTTTCTCCAGCTGCCCTCTCTTCTCATGTCGCTTTTCTTCATGTTACCTGCCAGGTAGCAGTAGGATGGGAGTTGAGACAATGTGCGAACTGTTACTTTACCATGGAAATTAGCTCTTATCATCCAGTGACATAGTGGATAAAATACTAACAGATAAAAGGTCAACCATGTACTACTAAGGCACTTCTTTTAAATGTTTGGGTAGGAATCTAATGAGGATTTAACGCTTTGTTTAGAAACTGGTAAAAAGTGAATATATATATATATATATATATATATATATTATACACTGAGCAACTCCATCCACCTAGGAAGGCCAGGGGATGTAGTTAAAGTAGTTGCAAGTAAAGTAAGTTGGACCTTGTATTGAGATTTCTATTTTTTTAAAAGAGAAAATCTATTCCAGAAAACACTAAAAACCACAATAGTTAAGGCTGTAGACAGTTAAGCTTTTTCTTTCTGCTGTATTTTCTCAGTTATGTGTTATTTCAATGTTATTTCATGCATCAGATACCCACACAAAGTAAGTAGGAGAGAGGGACAATGATGCCAATATGACATACTGTATATTTCTTTGTGTGTGTGTGTGTGTGTGTGCGTGTGTGTGTCAAGTAGTATGAACTATAGTTCAACTTAGCTTTGACAGATTATAGTGTTTGCACTGGTAGTTTCCTCCATCCTGACACACACACACACACACACACACACACACACACACACACACTCCCCCTTGCAGTGTAGAAGATTCAAGCCGAGCTGTCAAACATGCTGCACAGACACTCAGACTAGCTGTATGTTTATGTGATGTGTGATATGTGATTTATATCTGCATATAATTGTGTGTCTTTGTGCATGTGCATTTGTGTATTCACTAGTGTTTGTTTATGTGTGTAAATGAGCTAACAACTCTATTCATCTCTATATATCCTTGACATTTTTAGAATCAAAGAGTTTTGAAACTTTTGAAATTGTCAAAAGAACTTCTATATATCAACCACAGATATCACATTTCTCCAACAGTTTATATTTTCAGGAAATTTGAAGAATAAACAGCAAATTTTTTATAATGACCTTATCCAATAAGCATTAGGAATCAATGATTGCAGTTGGAAGAGCAAGGGTTAAAGTAGTAGTATGCCTATACAGTCAAGAAGATCAGTAGCTTAATGTCAAAGAGCTATCTAGCTGATATTCATTAGTGTTGGAAATCTGTACTTTTATAACAAAGGTGTTGACACCATTACTAATTAAACTGCTTTATTTGTGAAGCATCTGCTCCTCATTCCTATCACTTCAGCTAATCATTTATGAAACAAAACAAGACAAGATTAGTCTGTGATGATAAATAATTTGTGGTTATAGATTACTCCAACAGATATAGAAGAACTGAAATCAAACTTCTTTATATATATTTATGAAACATTAAAAAATGACAAGATAATTAGTACAACAAAGCACTTCAAAAAGTATATTCATTTATTTGTTTAAATCCAACAGAAGACCTTTCTACTACCTGAAGTTGCCTGAGAAGCTGCTACATTTACCTTATCCTCTTCACCAATTAAATATTTGCCTTTTTATGCCTATGTAAGAGCTGAATGTGATGTTGTTTGACAGTCAAGTGTCAGGTCTAGGGTATTGGAATATCCCATCAGTGTATGGACGCCAACTGGCAATATAAAACTGTAAGACCACTTGGGATGGGGTTTGATAGCATTTTATCAAATTCAATTCCAGTATCAAAACCACTTATCGAATCTGAATCCTTTCAAATCCCTTTTGAAATCCCTTTTCAACATTTGCAAGTAACTAAAGGCTAAAATAACTCAAGATGTCTAATCAGCCTTTGATAGCTGAGAAGGCAGAAACACTATAGTTTTTAGTGGCAGCCAAATTAATGCTCACAGCCTTTGCCTACAACCTGAAAATGAAACGAGCAGCATAATGTTAGTTAAATGTATCTGACACATTCAATTAACAGCTACAGCCTACTATACTTCATGAGCAACTTACTCCAAATACTGTCTATTAAGGTGACTAGATTGAAATGTACATTTTACTGGGATATTCTTAATCTCACGTGAGATGATGAGTTAGGTGATTTCTCTAGAGGAGAGTCTCTACTCAGTTGGTCCCTGTTGAACTACAGAAACAAATTCCACTCATGGTCATATAGTGATGTTACAGAGTGATGTGTCTTTTCACTCACAACTGATCTTTGATTGAACATAGACACTGGCTGCAGCAGTTATATGGAATTAACATTAATTAACTGCAGATTATCTTACCTGCTGCCAGTGATGTCTGTCATTTCAACCAACTATGGCAACTGCTGCCTGAAAATGAAAAGGCTGGTACCTATATGCTTTCCATTTCTCTTGGTAATAAAAAAGGTTAGGAGAGATAAAAGATTTGGTAAGAGATTTGTTAGCGTCTGAGCTTAATAAATCTGGGTAGTTTGATGAATGGGAACTACATCCAGAATTGAATAGACTATAAGAAACCACAAGTCTGCACTTTCAATAATACACAGCAATCCCATAACTTTAACAAAAATATGGTAAAACCAAGCATGTTGTCCACCGTGATGGATTACAAGCACTTATCAGGTCTCGGTCTTTACATGGTGATTTTCATCACATATTGAAAACTGAAATCGATAGCCACCTTGTAGGTAAGGACAAAACTAAATAAATAAATAAATAAATGAAAACTGCTATATACTTTTTAAAACAGAAGAATGATCCTTCAATGAATTAATCATAATGGAATTTGAGTAATCAAATAAATCAGTGGCAGGAAAAAAAACAACGTATTTCTGCATTTGTACAATTCAGAAAGTATCAGACGTCACACAAAAGTACATTAGACATAAGTGCTTTAACTTCTAAATTGCACATTTTTTCAGACATCCTGACACTCACTATATTTCCCTCATGACAAACCCCAGTTTAATGACTCATAAGACGGATAAAACAAATCAGAAAAAGGATTTGCTCATGATGTTTATGTCTACGACGGGAGCAAGTTTGTTTCTCTCTCTCTCTCTCTTTTTTCTCTGTCCCTTTCTCTAACACACATATACACATGAGGGGTGTGTGTGTGTGTGTGTGTGAGCTCCTCCATGGTCTCATTATTATCTTGCTAATGGTTCCCTGTGGATGTAAAGCTCTGCTGATCCAAGCAGCTGGAGACATATGCGCGCGCACACACACACACACACACACACACACACACACACACACACACACACACACACACACAGATAGAGTGTCACACACACATACTGTATAAAGTAGATGCCCAGGTAGAGAGTAAAATAATCCAGGACCGTATGTTCCCAACATTGCAAAAAAATTGACACATTTAATAATCTAATACCCGGCCCTACCGCTTGCCACACATGCAACACACACACACGCACACATACACACACATACACACACAGAATGGGGATTTAATTTCTGTAATCGTCCTTGTGCAATTTCTGAAACACCCAATTATAAGCTTATACTATATTGTCCTAACCAGTCCAAATATAGGCATATTTTACTTTTAATTTAGGAAAGACTCAAACCAAGTTGCAAATAGAAGAAGTCTGCCTCATCACTGACTTGGCAAGAGTTTTACTTTTTGAACAGTTTATGGTGAACTAAAAATGTTTGCCAGTTGTGTTGAAATATTGTTTACCTTAATAAAGATTAATTGAATGCTATTTTAAAGTGAAGCTATTTATGCTGTCTTCAATCTGTGTTATGTTTGAAATATGCAAATTTTATACAACTGCCAGCAATTAATTAGATTTAATAAGTGAACTAATTTTCGTTTTGAAGCGGTGCTTTGGTGTGCTTAATTAACAGTGATACCAACAACAAATTTAAAAACAAAATACACTGATACTGATGACAGATGTTTATTGAACTGCAGTGAACAAAGTAATTATGGCAAAACACTTACTAAACTTTATGAAGCACTGTAGACTAAAGGCTAGACATGAGAGCTCCTGACTTCCAGACACCTCAAAATGTAGAATAAGCAGAAAAATATGAAAAGTCTAAAGCAATATGTGGTCCTGATCTGAACTTTCGGAAGGCTTTGGCATACTGGATTAACAAATTGTTTCTTTATGTGGCAGGTAGCTACAATGTTTGTTTTATTTATAACATAATAATAGTGCAGCATTTGAAATTATATTCAAAACACTGTGTTCACAGTAATGAAACACTCTCTCTCCACCTCTCTGCCTCACTCTCTCTCTCAGATCAATGTACCAGTCTTGTAGTGACACTTGAAGTACTCTTATCTCTTCTCTGCAGACCTGCTCAATTCTTGCTACCTCTCTCCTCTCTCCCTCTCAACTTCTCTCCCCTCTTTCCCCTTCCTGTCATCTCGTCTTTCTTGCTCTGCACATTTTGTATCTCTCCTCTCCTCTCCTCTCCTCTCCTCTCCTCTCCTCTCCTCTCCTCTCCTCTCCTCTCCTTTCCTCTCCTCTCCTCTCCTCTCCTATCCTCTCCTTTCATTACGTTACATTGATGCTGATGATGGGTGCTGTGTAAACTTTAGTTAACAATGACATATGAGGTTGCCGTTGCAGCTCATGTACAAGCTCACATTTTCACAATTACTACTGTATTCTTTTCCATTACATCCCCTTCTTCTTCTCTTTCTGTTTTATAGTTTTCTCTTACATATGCTCTCTTGCATACACAGATGTGAGCACTTATTTTGTGTAAAAGCCTTCCCCTCTGCAACATTTGTGTTTCCTGTGTTTGTAGTGAAACTCCACCCAGTTCTTTATATGCACAGTAGTTTTCATGACCCCAAGGCTGTGGCTTTAATAGTCTAAAATGCTCCTCTAACAGAATAGCATGGCATCACAGCTTATGGAGTGATTGCTATTTAAATGCCAAGTTAAAGTCTGCCCACAGCCTCTTCTCCTTTTGTGTATTTTCAGTCAAAGCATTCAACAGTTAACAATTTTCAGTTTGAGTTAAAAATGGTGAAGGGAGTGGAGGGAGACAGCCAAGTAATTTAGATTGCTTTCATGTGCTACATGAGACATGGAAAATATTTTTGTCTAACATTTTTATATTGATTACTTAGCTATTTCTTATTAATCTGCGCATCTGGTGGTGTCTCTGTGTACCTGCCAGAAGCTCTGTTATTGACGTTTTATCTATTTTTTATCACAATTTTAACCACATTTTTACGATACACTCAATTTGGTCATTTTTAGCTATATCTTTTAACCAGATGAAGAAATTTAGTCATTGGATGTGGATTTTAAGTCTTTTAAAGAACTGTTATCTACTAACGTTATGGCTATGTGTGAGTCTTGCCAGCTTATCTTATCAAAGCTGAAGAACAACATCTCTTGTTGTTCTCTTGTCTGGGTGCTGAACTCAGACAGGAAGTAAAGCTTGTCCTAGAGATCTCGACCGTTGCTACTGCTCAGGTTAAACAACTTTCTGTCATGGCCTTCTCTGGCTATGATGTCCAGGACAGGACTGGTCCCACCTGCTTCTCTAACTGTTCAGCTCCGGTACCTGATAACAACACCACTATTCCATGGTCCTGTTCCATCACCACTGGAGATCCAGAGGCTGCCCCTAACCAGCCTAAAGATCCCTGGATCCTCCTGGGAGCTAGACCCAAAGCCCCAGACAGTTCTACTCCCCATCATGAATCTGTTGAAGATTGGTCTGTCGTTGATGTTGGTAAACATGGTGGCAAGCCATCTTACTGCTTTCAACACCCTCAGGAGATCTAGCTCGAAAACAAATTCGACATCCTGGATTTGCAGGATTTCCCCCCACTGGCCTGTCAGTCCCCTGCATCCAGGCAGATGCCAGCTGCGCTTTGGCGCCATGTGCCAGTGACAGGTTCTTCTCCATCACCTCCGCACCTGATGCTGGACTACTCTCAGGCCATCCATCGAGGAGGGTTGTAGCTCTGTCTACTGCTCGTCACTGCCCTGGGCCACAGGCTGGTGCCGTGCACGCCAAACACGGTGCCGGGTTCAGCTTCACTGGTGGAGCTCCCTCACGGAGTCGGAGAGAGCAGCCAGCGGTGATTCACCCAGCTGCTGAAGATCACCAAGATGCTGCTGCAGATCACCAGGATGCTGCTAACCACAATGTCCCCAGCCTCAGACAACGCTAATAATCGGAGAGTCGATTATCAGAAACATTAGAGTCAGAAAGGCTCATGCTCTCTGTTTCCCCAGCACCAAAGTGCTTGAAACTGCAGACAAAGTTCCAGACATAATAAAATCCCACCTTGAAGTAGATACATATGGCCGTGGAATGGGGCGTTTCAGCAGCCTGATTAGTATGAACACCTGGCTGTCCTCTGCTTGTGATGCTCTCGGTGTGGATTTTATCGATAATTTTAATGTCTTCTGGGAATGGGGGGAACTTTGTGGCTCAGATGGTCTCCACCCACACAAAGCTAGACTTTGGATGCTATCTGCCAAGCATACACAATCCTCCATTCAGGTGCTCCTCACAGAAACCAACCTTGCCATCCCGCAACTTTTGTGACTGGAAATGACTGGTGCGTCAGAGACTGACGTCCTCGGGTCCCAGTCCCTATCTGTTTGGTTTCACATGTAACATTGCTAGCTTTTCTATTGGACTCGGACCAGACACAGACATTTTCAACATCCCCATGATGTCACTTATAGATGACCTATGAGTCAACAATCTGGTGCATGTCCCAGGAACCTCATTACTGTTAATGTTCAGCCTCAAAATTGTTTTTAATGATATAGCCATGTATTCTGCTTTTATTGCTATTTGATTTTAGTTGTGTCTGCATTTATTATTTGTCTGTACCTCAGCAGCATTGAAAATGAGGGTTCTCCCTCAATGTGTTTTCTGAGTTTTTAAATAAATAAAATATATGAATGAATGAATGAATAATCAACCTGCTGTGGCAAGCCTATGTTTTTTTTGTAACCTTTCAGCATTGTTGAAAGTTTACTTTTGTTTACCCAAAAGTATTTACAATAAACGAAGGCAGACGTTTATACAGCAAGAATTTGGAAAATGAAACCTACATCCTATTCATCCTACCAACACAGAAAAGAAAAATCCAATATTTAGTAAAAAGGCTTGTCATATTGTAGCTTAATTGCACTTAACTTACACAGACATTGGATCACCAAGCTGACACACAGCCTGTGTTGAAGCCTGTGGTACTAAAAAGATTCGACTAAGACACTATTCATTTATTAATACAACCTATTAATTTATTCATCAAGATGCTAGTACTTGCTCATGTAAGCATCAGTGCGGCAAACTTACACTGCATCAGTGTATGGTTGTGTGATCAGCAGATTTGTGGTTTTTCTTGTAACCATAACACCTGAAGCAGGTGCAGCACTAGCCTACCTGTGGCGCAAACTTGTTGTTCAGAGGGTGAAGAGTACCTGATCTTTCTGGATATACTGAAATTTGATACCAAGTAACAAGTTAGTCCTTAGCAGTTATCAGCACACAACAACACAACACATCACACCCCTGCAGCTGCTTCATGGCACCTCCAGTGTTGTTATTTATTACTGCACCATTAAGATAATACTTTTAATCCACAGAGTAATTATATTTATTTTTATCTCTTTTTTTGGATGTTTATTTCCTTCATTAAAAACTGTCTCTATAGAAAGTATGTATTTATCACATCGGTGTTATAATTTAGTTGTCAGTGAGTACAATGGCGCACTAATAAAACGTATGTTTTCTTTTTTAATTACCACAGTGGTTTTATTTCCAATCCCTAATTTACTCGTAGCGCACGGATTTTGGCGGCACAGAATGAGGTTTCTGTCAGCTGGCAGAAGGTTTATGTCAGATGTACTTTAGTTAACTGCAATGTGATTGGTTTAAAAATGTGTTTACCATGATGGCTTCTTTCCCTTGTTAAGTCTGCTGACACTGCAACACAGTCACACACATATATGCATGCATACACAACCAGGATACAACGTACACGTGCACACACACACACACACACACACACACACACACACAGTAGTGGCAGTACTGCAGTGCTGTAGTCAGCAGGGGCCCATTTAGCCACTAAACGATTTAGGATGTTCACAATGTCTGCGTGTGTGTGTGTGTGTGTGCGTCTGTCTATGTGTGTGGTGTGTATGTGTGTGTGTGTGTGTGTGTGTGTGTGTGGGTGTGAAGGCTTGTGGCCAACGGTGCCATGGATTTTCTCCTCTTTCCAAGCCTATCTGCCTCTCACATTGTATTATGGCACATTATATTTTAAACTTTGGACCAGACCATTTTAAACTTTGGACCAGACCAGTGCAATCCTTGTATTCAATATGGATGTTGATAACTGACCGGCAAAATGTTCAATGCTCCATCTATTTCCTGGGACACAGCTTCCTCAGGGATTTTGTGAAAGGTATGTCTGGATGGACAGGGTCATCAGCTATCAACTGCCCTCCATCAAGGAACCTCCTCTCAGCAGGATGTAAGAAAAAAAAAAAACAGTTTACCTCTGGCCAGGCCTATTCTGACAATTTTCTGTTTCCAAAATTGTCCTCTGTTAGACTTAAATGGTCTATTAAGGCAACACTCAAACCTCAGCACATTCTAGACCCTTTTATATTATCCATTAGAGTGGCCAATAGTGACTCTGCTAGTCAAGTTTTCTTGGCTAACATGCGAGTGATTTTACACAGCTATGCACAGCCACAGTGCCTGCATTTTCCAACAATTTATTTCATACAGCACATCTCATTTTATTCAATAAAGCTCCTCATGTTGCTCTTGACCACTGGAGTGTTGGTCATGTCCCTTAATTTGCTCTTCTGCTGCAGCTGCACTGTTTGTTATAATGGTCAAACATAAATAGCCATTGTTATTTGAATGTTGCATACATGCATAATCTGCCTCCTTATGCATGCTTTGTTGTTGCCGTCTTCCCCGCTATTGTGTGAAGTCCGGCATTATGAATTTGTATTTTAATCTAGCTGTTTGTGCAACTGTGAAAGAGTCCTGGTTTAGGTACCCTTATATATTGGCATATGCATAGACTATGTGTGTGCTTTGAGTATGTGAGTGTGTTCATTTGTAACCTGTGTATATGTATGTCATTGTTTTTAGAAGGGAATAAAAGATTGAAGATTAGTCATGGCTGCTTAGTCACATCTGTAAGATACACATGGCTGACAAGCAAAACAGTCTTTTACATGGACAATATAGGACAATAATCATGGCTGCCATCATAACACAAAGAAACCGCTGTATATACAGACACATTTTTTAATTACATTGTCACAGAGGGAGAGATTTGTTAAAGCTGTACACCTATTTGAAGATTTAAAGATCAGTTTTAAGATCAGTGGATTTATTGAAACATGACATACTTCACAGATATTATGATTGTTAGTACTGTAGAGGTGATAGTATTCTGTGTTAATTGAATAATTGCGTTATTAATTGAAGAAAGTGTACTTGAATATTTAATCCGGGAGAAGTAACAGTGTTGATGTTAGTTAATTGGGTGTATGGCACAATTTTAGTTACATCTTACAGTTATAGTTGTGAGTATGTTGAAAGTCAAGATCTGTGGGGCCAAGAAAGCAGTTCATGATTAAATATCATAAATATAAAGCAGTGTCAGCAGTGTTTTAAGAAACGGACAGATTATACATGTTACTTTGATAGACAACATGATATTTTGCTGTCAGCACTGTCAGTTAGGTATGTTTGTCTCAAAGTACTGGCAAGGCAACAAACGGACAGAAGCAGAACAACAACAACAACAGCAACATGACTAGTAACAACAAACAGCAGTGACAAACAGCAGTGACGGCTGGAGAAGGATGTCCCCACGGTCATGGGCCAGAGCCTGGTCCTTGGGGTTTCCTGCGGATGAGAAAGCACAAAGAACTCTGGAGAAGAAGTCCAGTTAGTAACATGCAGGATTGGTATATGAAAACATACAGATATATGAACATGTGTACATACTTAAATGCACACAAGTTTGTGTGTGTAACAGCCAGACAGTTTGTGCGGTATAGATCCAGTCGAGAAAATGTTACCATGGGAACAGAACCACCTCCACTACCTAGCAACATGTCGAGTTCTGGGTCTGCTGACCCAACTCCCTCTTTCTTTCACTTTCTCTCTGTCACTCCCCTTTGCTCTATTTCTCTTCTCTGCTCTCCTTTTCCCCTGTCTCTTGATACTTTGACAGGTTAATGCTCAGCTAGCATGTCTGGCTTATACATACACACACACACACATGCACACACACAGCCTGAGGTGGTGTGTAACAGGGGATTTCAAGGGGGACAGCAGGATAGACAGTTTAATCTGAGAGAGAGGGAGGGATGGTGAGAAAGCAAGAGGGAGAGAGAGATGCAGAGAGATAGAGTGAGTGGAAGAGAGACAGAGGGGGGAAAAGGTTATGGTCAGGATATGTCTGTGAGAAACGAAGAGGAAGTGCAGAAAGGTTAAGACTTTATTACTCTTCCACTCCAGAGAGGAAGCATGAGTGAGAGGGAGTTGTAGACATTCAGGGCAAAACTTTACTCTTATTGGCATTTTATTGAGAGTACATCACAAAACAACAGAGCAGCAGGGTTCAGATTAGAGTTAATTCATCATTTACTTTACTTTTCTCAGGATAGGTAATAATTGAATCTAAATTAACTAAAATTTTTGCATTTTCTGAAGAAAATGTGTGTGAGAGCTGGAATCTGTGAGCTGCTGCTGCTTCCTGTTGCTGCTACTGCTGCTCCAGCAGCAATTTTTAAAAATCTTTTAGAGCCAGCTACAGGTGAAATTGTATCAAATGCTACAAACTTGTTCAGTGTCCCCATCTGTGCAACTTTGCTGAACTTGGTTACCATGGAATATTACATTAAAGAGATATGGCAGTTATTAAATAGTGTGGTGTTTCACTAATGACCACAAGGTGGGGCTATTGGTGCCATGATTCAGTATATTATGCACATTCTCATGGAGAACTTGTGTAAGTTAGATTTTATTAAAGACAACAGAAATGCAGAATAATCATGTTATAATTTTACTTTAAACGCCCCCTCTGGGTAGAACTGTATGAAATGTTACACACTTCTGCAATGTGCCTGTATGTGCAACATTCCCAAATTTGGTTGCAGTCCAATTTAGTATTGAAAAGTTATGGCGCATTAAGTGCATCAGGCCACGCCTTAAAAAACTTGGTAACCAATTACAGACAAAGGGTAAGTGATACCCAAAAACAAACTCATAAGTTTTGTTCAGGGATATCTAAATATAGTATGTACCAAGTTTGGTAAAGATTAGATGAAATATATGCCAAAAGTAGCAAAGCATGTGTTTACCAAAAAATCTAAAAAGGCGGAACATTTTTCCAGGTGCAAATGGGCGTGGCTTATATCAGGCGAATCAGCTTCATCAAAGTAACTCAGTGTGCAAATATTATTTTGCCATGCTTCACAGTTCATAAGTTGTTAGCCAAAACATAAAACACGTAATAACTGACCACTTGATGGCGCTAGAGGTACCATGTTAAGTATGAATACATAACCACTTTTAGTTTTTGAGATATCAACTTTAAAACATTCCTCTCATAGACTTTCCATTATAAATGTTAATACAATATATATTTAAGAATTATATAAAAAAGTATAAAAGTTATAAAAAAAATCTGAATGATAGCAGTACTGTCTTTAAAGAGCTGAACATTTTGATATTTGGATGCTTTCTGTAGGTGAACGTATGCAGAAGTAGTTAGCGACTGAAAAATGTATGGAAGAAAAAAGAGAAAGGAAGAAAGAAAGAGAGAAAGAAAGAAAGAAAAAAGAAAGAAAGAATAAAGAGCGAAGATAACACAAGATAAGCATTAATAAAATAAGATAGAATAAAAGATAACAGCTTCAGTTTTTAAATTATGTAGCTGCTGTTTAGGAAGTGATTATATCCCCATGGACAAATCTTATGAAGTTGGATAGCCATGCGACAAATGCCATGTAAACGCAACGTCTGTGGTTTGATTTTCTGTCTCTAACTGCCCTTGTTTCCTGTCATATCTCAACCGTGGCTATCCAATAAAGGCATTAAAAAAATGCCCCAAAAGATATTTAAAAAAAAAGAAGTTGGCTGGCTGTATTTTTAAGCCATCTGCTCATGGGCCCCCTCATGGCAAAGGGCCCTTGTGCACCAACCTGCTGTATGTCAGTTTATGATGGATCTGGCCATGCCCAACTTTAGTGTCTGTGTGTGTGACTGAGTGTGTGGATAAAGTTGTGTGTAATCTCACAACTGATGGAGTGTGATGGTAAATACCCTAGACAACATAGTTTTCTGTGTGTGTATGTATGTGTGTGGGTGTGTGTCTGTTCTACTGTCTTGTCTGCGTACATATGTATTCGGTTGTGTGTGCGCAACATTTGTGTGCATGTGCTCATACGCGGACGTGTTCGTTCATCTGTATTTGTCGGTAAAGATGTGGGTGTATAGGCTTATCCTAGATTCCCTTGGGACAGTGCTGATTGACGGTTCTATCCCTGGTTGTCATGGTGATGATGATGGATGTGTTTTGGGTTACCACGGAGACCGCTGTTTAGGCGTTCTATCTGCATGCATAATATAGTTTTAGCATAAAGAGGTTCTGTAGCTGACACAGATGGAGAAAAGGAGACACATGGAGAAGACCAGAAACAACAGTAAGCATCACATACATGCTGAAAACATAATGCATTAGAAGGAGGACGCGCATTAAGTGGGATACGTTTAGCCAATATGAAGCCATTTTGTAGATTAAGAGATGACATAAAGGCAGACAGTCAGAGAGACAGCCACACAAGTGTTAAAAACAGTGCACGTCCTCTGATATAGATGAAAGAATAGGTACTGTGGAATTAGAGATTGTTAACTATCCTCCACCTGTAGTGCTGAATTTTTAACACCCTCATCAGCAGAGTTATTCAGAATTTCTACTTTTCACATTGAAAGCATAGGAAATGATCCGACCCCCACTAGGTTCAGAGACATAACATGTGTTGGAAAGTAGTTTCCCAAAAAAGTTACAGGTCTACACTTTTTATGACTTACTAACACATAGAACAGCATCC
Organism: Thunnus thynnus; assembly: GCF_963924715.1. NCBI lineage: Eukaryota > Metazoa > Chordata > Actinopteri > Scombriformes > Scombridae > Thunnus > Thunnus thynnus. The sequence goes on along the minus strand of NC_089531.1, from coordinate 14,543,996 downwards.
CTTTTTCCTCTTTTAAATTAGTGCTGGTGAGGGGGATTTTAGTTTTGACTGCACTTTTGCCACAGTTTTGATGACTGAGCAGGTTGCTAAGCTCACAGTTTTTACATAGTATCGTGATGAACAACACATTGTAAATATTGAGCTTAATTATGTATATACAGTACTTCTAGTATCACAGGTAGACACACCGCGGTTGCTGAGGGAACAGTACTTCATACTACCACTAGAATGACTCTGAAATGTTGCATTGTCTTAAACAGTGAAGATCGTATTCTTGCTGTGGTTGCCTTCCGCCACTAAATGAAAATAGATGAAATGCCACACTACACCATACTGACATGAATTCAGTCATTCATATTCATTTTCATGCACCAACAACACATAGCTAACACACACGTCTACACAAACACACAGACAGACACTCCCTGAGGAGATGCCACTACACATGCATGATTTGCTTGTTTAGTGTGGCTTCAGGGCAACCATTTAGTTAAACTAGGCATGTCTGCATTTTATATGCTATTTGAAAACAAACAAGGAACACCCATATACACCGAGATACAGATAGAGACATATGTGTATGGTATGTGTGGACATGCATGCTTTTTTACACAGAAGCATGCACATTCATGCACCTACACATACAAACACACAGATATGACAGTCAGGTTCATGCACACATACACACACACTCTCCATTGGGTTTTGGTGTGTCTATCAGTAGTCAATATGCATGACTGGTTCATTCACAATGTAGCAGGCAATCAGGCTGTTCACCTATGCATGACTCGGCGATACACACCCTTTATCACACACACACAATATTTAACATACAAATACAACTATCTGTGTTTATAAAACAAAGACACTATCGAACATAATCACAATTACACTCACAGTCACAGAAATACCACTGTTTAGTGCACACAAATACACACAGATACACATGATAGTCCACGTTAATGAAAAGCACATTGTGTCAAAATAACAGTCGCATGCACACGAACACAATATTTTTGTGTGACTGTGTAAAATCAGGCTCTTAAACAATAAGGAAACATTTCTACAAGCATCCCGCTCCAACACAGCTTGTCTCTGGCTTGTAGTGCTGTCTGTCTCTATTTATTCACCCCTCTTTACTTAGCATGCAAGTGAAGAATTGTTTAGGTGTACAATCTCATGTATTGCTAACTCACTGATTCCCAACCATTTTGTCATCATCATTTTCTCTGCTCAGATTTTTGATGTGAGTAATATTGGAGCGTAGAGAGGTGAAATTATACAGTATTTCAAAAGAAAAAAAAAGAAAATATTGGAAAAAAGTATGAAAAAATAAACAAAATTTTATCAACATCAGATATTACTTAATCTTCTCTCCTATTCTATCATGACCCTTAATATTTATCTCGATCCTGACCCTGACCTCCAGGTAACAACCATTGGCCTAAAAGTTCAGCTATGCTCGAAAAAGGACACAGATGTGGATACAGACAGTAGAGACGCATGCAGTTCTGTCTATACTACATGGGTGTCTACATAGGAACGCAGAAAGTGTAATTTGCTTTTAACTTACCAGCTGTACTTGATAACATGCAATGAATTGCACTGCGTGTGGTGCAATTTGAGTGTATATAATAAAAAATGTATTTAATAATGGAAGAGATGTTATAGCCAAATCCATATCTTGACATAGATCTGTTGCAATATGACATTATACCAACTACCCTCAATCCATGCCCTCTTTGGAGTGTTGAGAGTGTCGTCTTTGCCTGGGATCGAGTGCAAACCTTTCTTGAAGGTTACGTTATGTTAAACAATGTTGCCATGGATTGAGAATCATATGACTGTTCTGGAATATTAAACAGACAGTGACAATATTAGATGATTCTATAATGTACTTGCCAGGGTAAGACATACAATAGCTCTACACTGTTCAGTAGGCTGTATAACTACTGTATATGAAGATTATAGACTGTGAACATTGTTTTAACGATTAACTATATATTATGGAAATGGGTTGCACAATGTCCAGTTTTAGGCTTTGAAGACCTCAGTCTCCTCAGGCGTTGCATGTTTGAAACATATAAATAGACACGTTGTGAATAAGATAGTAGATTCGTGTTGTATTGCATTTCTCCCAGAGGAACACTTAGGCTTCATAAATAATTCAAACACACACTAACTCTCAGACGTTCACAAATGCGTGCTACCCGCCAACAGACATGCACAGATACATATGCACGTATGCATACATATACATATACATGCAGGGTGTATTTAAAACTACTTGAAATGGACCTTTACTAGAAGAGGATGGAGTGATCGTTGGAGTGAACATTTGCTGGTGAAGAAAAGAAAAGAGAGCGATGGAGACAGACAGAGAGAAGGACCGTGCAGAAGAAGATGTAAAGTAGAAAAGAAAACAGGCAGATGACTTAATTCATATTCGCTCATTCAGCAGCGCTGTGTGTGTAACCACATTGAATTACGGCAGAGTTCATGGTCAGAAACTGAGAAGGTGAAGAGTGGGAGGAAAAACAAAAAAGTGATAGAAAATGAGAAAACAAAGTGCTTCAGGCAGCAGTGAAAAGAAAGTTTCCAGCACTTTGTTCTCTCTCCTTCCATTGAACATTCAAGAGAGACTGAATGAGACAAAACCACAAGGAACGAGGAGTTCAGAATACTTAGATACCATTTGAGTATCAGCCAGATACACACATGCTCAGAGGCCTGCACAGACAGACGGACAGACCCACAAATTCACACACTTCATCCTTTGGTTTTCCATTTTATGTCCCATGACCCATTTTCTTCATGTTATTGTTGCATTTGAGTTGTGTTCACTATAATAATTTTTGCTTAATTAAACCATTATTCCTAAATTCAAACCCTAACCAAAAGCTAGCTTCTGAGCAAAATAAGCACTGACAAAATGTCTTCAGTTTAGAGGATTTCTTTCAGCTCCTTTCTAGCCTTGAAAGACATTTTACTTTCAATCCCTATGAGCTTCCACATCTTCCCTCATATACACATCACAACGCTCTCTCTTTTTCAATGCGATATAATCTGAAATTCTTATCTTTAAAACGTTCCATCCATCGATCTTTCGTGCAATTCTATCTCTCTCCTCGACTGTCTCTGTCTGCATCACAATTGTGTCTATCCGCATCTCTCTACTTCTGTGTTCGGTGTTGCTCTTTACCTGTATTCATATTTCTCCATCTCTCTTCTCATGTCTCCATTGTTCTCACTAGTCCTTTCAATCACTGCCTTGATCCATCTCTATCCAATATTCATCCATCTTCCTCCTCATGCCTCTCTTTCCACATCTTTTTCTCCCTCGCTCCATGCTTCTGTTGTGTCTTCTAATTGGTTTTCTTTCCTTCCAGCAAGTCAGTTCTTCATTAAATCATCTGTCATCATCTCTGTTTTGTCTGTCATCTGTCTTTCCCTCAGCTAACATCTCTCTCTGGCTCTCTCTCCCTGGCTCTCTCACACACATCTTTATCAGTAGTCATCAGAATTTTATGACAGCTGGATGATAAATACAACATCTCAAATTGTAACTTAATGCATCTGTATGGATGGGACTGTATAATGGCTGCTGTTAACAGTAATGAGTGATGGGGATAGATGGGAACATTGTAACTATCAAACTTCATCTATGGAGAAATTCATGAGAGGCAGTTCTCGAATGTCTTCGGTACAACAGACTCCTTCCGTCTTTATGTGCACCTTTCAATGTCGATATCGACATCACTGCAGAGATTGTTTACAAGTTGTTAAAAACATGTCACATATTTTGAATATTCAAATTCCAGAGTGGGCATCATAAAAAAAAAGTACCATTTTATGTGTTTGAATGTTATTTTCTCTTTCTCACAAGTCAGGTTAAATAAAATGTATTCATGAAATAAACTGAGGTTTATAATATTGCTTTAAAAAGCAACAAAAAATACAGATAAAAGCATAGACATAAAGGTTATCACAGATACAGTATGTCTTTGTTTTGCTGTCGTTCTTATTCTGCTACTTTCCATTGTCACCAATGAAAAACTAATTGGATGAGAGTCTTAAAGTCGTCATAGATGCTGCACTTTTCTCCCTTCTCTCTCTGCTACTTGTCTTTCCTTTCGATCTCTTCTTATCTCTTCTGATCACTCTTTGTCCCTTCTTCCTGTTTCTCCTCTTCCTGTCCTTTATATACCTTGCAGTATATTGTTCTTGCAAGATAAAGTTTGTTCAATCACAGATTCTCACAAACAGAACCAGTTGCGAACGATTCTTATCATCCATTTCTTCCAAAATGTAGTCATTCAACATTTTTCACTTCATACAGATCCAGTTACATGTCCTTGTATATAAATACTGCACCTTGACTATTTTGATTCTCAGTGTGGATGACATGGTAATTGCTATAATAATTACCACAGGTTTACAAACTCATCATTATACCTTTAGAAACTATACATATCAAATATTTTAGTATAATGACATTTTTAATAAAATACATCAAGCAAAGTAAAGTTAAACATTGCTTCTCATTAATCATTGGCATGGATAGATAATAATTAGATAGATAAATAAAACTATCATCTTTTATACCAATCTTGATAATGGAAGCAGAAGCAGATAGACTAAATGATCAGTTTTCATGACAGTAACAGTCTCACTGCAGTTGGTTATTCATGCACAGTTTGACATTATTGAAGGCAAGACGAGACGTCCATTTAGACACCTTTGTCCTGCTGATCTCTTGTGGCATAACTGGTTGTATTGATCTGCATTTTCATGCCTAACTATTGATTATGGAAAGCAAAAAGGGTCAACTATACACACTGAGAAGGAATGAAGTGGTTTGTACATGCAATCAACTTTACATGTGAGGACTTTTTCTTATTGATATTGATCAGTATCTCACTGTCTATATATTGATTATTCAGGTCTAAATGTCAGCTAGATATAGACTAGCATACTGATCTGACTTTATGGCGGTTCATCTGTGTCAGGACATATCGCAGTCGCCATTTCAAGTCTGTACAGTCTATAGATGGCCTGTCAGAAACTATTTGAAATCGGCCATTTAAAGTTTTGTCTCATAAGCATTTTTGAGAGACTGTCATCATGAGAGACATGTGGCATTTTGCTATCAAATTCTTTGTGACAGTACTTTATTACTGTGACTATACTTGGTGACAGTAATCTAATAATCCTCTCTTTAGAAAGACACATCACTTTTCATAGTGTGTCATCTATATTTCATTTGACCATTGTATGTCTCTCTTCTTCTACATGCCCTCTCTAATACAACAGTTATCTTATTTATCTTTGTTTGTCACACACAAAGAAAGTTAAAGGCACCCTGTGGATTTTTCTTGTAAATCAACACAGTTATGTTTATGTTTAGTGTTTCTCACAAAAATATACTGCACGGATCCCTGAGGCTTAATGATATATTGAATGTATTTCCTTCCTCATAAAACTTTTGCAAAACAGTTGCTGTTTTTTCCTAATTTCATGCTATTCTACCATCAGTCAGTTGAATGGTGTGTAAGTGAGGATGGTGTCACATAGCTTGCATGCATTAGTTTGCATTAGTTCAGGCGGAATACTTGGTCATGCTCCTGATGCATCACCTGTTTGGTTATGAGCTCGGCCGTAACATCTAATCACATTCAAGTGAACTATATTGACTAGCATAGTTAGCATAGTTTGCTTTTTCAACACATTATGATTATGAATCTATCAACCGATCTTTAAGTAGGTAGATAATTAGAAAAATGTACTTGTGTGTGCCCCGACAGGCCACACGGGAAAGGGAAGGACAGACGGGGAAAGAAGGGCAGGAGAGGAGAAGCGAATATGGAGAAGAGAGACAAGAGTGGAATGTATTTCGTCAGGGCTGTGATGCGTTAAACTCTCAGTACGCAGCTATTTGTTTAAGATGTCAGGGATGACATTTAACACTCACTGACACCCAGGGTCTCTCTCTCACTCTGTCCCCCTTCCAGCTTGCCCCCCCCCCACCCCACACACACACACACACACACGGATGAAAGCACATTGAAATAGGCAGACACATACACAAAACCAGGGACGGACACAGGTGAGCACACACACGCACACTGTCAAACATGCACATAAGCAGACACTCTCTCAGACACACCTACTATCCGAGAATAAAAGAGAGGGAGAAGGGGAGAGTGAAAGAATGAGAGGTAATACTTATAAATCACAACTTTAGGAGTTTGTCGTTACGGTTGATAATTTAGAAACTCTGTTTAATGACCAAATGAGAAAACAGCTCATCCATCTAAGTGCTGCTCTGGAGTCAGACGGCAAGAGAGGCGGAGAGAGTCTTACTTTTCCATTCTGCTCCTTTTTTTGTTTACCCTCAATTTCCTATATTTTTATTCCTCTCTTTTTCTCATTCAATTGATTTGTCATTTAGTTTAACATTTCTAACCTCCTTCTTCTCCTCTCCTTTCATCTAGTACCATATTTTACAGTAATTTTTACTTTCTTTCTGTTGGGGCAGGGTGGTTTAGTGAATGGGGCCACCGCTCTATGACCAAACGATCTGTACTGCTGAAGTGTCCCTGAACAAGACACTAAATCTCTACCACTTCTGGGGGTGTTTTTTTTTTACACTAAATCTCTACCACTTCTGGGGGTGTTTTTTTTTTACATAATAGTTTAATGATCCTGTCCTCTGAAACCAGTATAACACTAACATGATTGTCCTGGTTGGTGCAATACATATTCTGCAGTAGCCATGGCATATTTACCCTGATATTAGTTAAATGAGGTCATAGCAGGGGTCAAATTGTATCAATCTTGGGAAGAGAATAATCACAGTATAATGAGATTCAAAATTTATCTCACTACATCTTTTACCAGCAAACTAAATATAATTCAGTAAGTCAGGGTCAAAGGCTACTTTAAGAATAATAATCATGATAGCAATCTATCTATCAGTCAGTGGCTTCTCACTTTGTCTCCTTCTGGTGATCTAACATTATATCACTCTTCTGCCCTAATTGGTCTAAATGTCAGGCTGTTAGTTGACTGGCAGACAGCATCTGTTCTTTGATTTGTGGACAGATGGTGGGAGGAGCTGAAGGTCAGCGTGGTTACTAGTTGTGTGTGGGTGTGTGTGCATGCCCTAAACGCTATGACTTCGTCTAAAATGTAATGCTGGCAAGCATTACATTACAACCAATATGCTTCTAACAAGATTTAGAAGAGGGATAGAAAAATATGATAGCAATATATGAGGGAAAGCAAGAGTAATGGGAATGCCACATAAAAAGTGACTGAATTTGAAGTTACTAAATCACTTTTGCGAAGGCAGCTACACAGATGAGTCATACGGAGTTGAATGTGGGTATTTGTCTGCTTTAAATGTGCTGTGACGGTCATCACTTTCATGAAAATGTGGCAGCAGATCTCTGAAGACATGAAACAGTTGATACCTGAATACCTGAGGGGGAGCAGTCTCCAGTCATGACAAGCCTCCCGCATCAACAAACAGTGGTCACAAGTTGAAGCTCGCAGACAAGCGATACACACAATCTAAACAGGATAAATGTAAACCCCACAAACCCTGCAGCTTTAAAAATTTTATCATCAGTTTCCCAAAGCTGGTATTTATGATAGGTCTGAAACGACACCGTAACACTTTCTGGATGTGAGGAGGATAATATCTGTACATGTGAGAGCGTGTGTCATATATCACAATTTCTTTCTGCATCCAGATGGGTTTACATTTGGCAAAATGAAAGATGCCTTCAGCCCACATGTTAGCTGCATGGTCGAATGGCGGCCAATGAATATGAGGCCGTTTTACAAGACCAGATGGTGCGAACACTGATCTCTTGATGCATAATTTTACATACACACTACTAAATCAACTGAAAAATTATTTCCTGAACAACAAGATTTAGTCAGACATCTTCCCTGGAAGTTCTGAAGGTGGATTTGTTTCATTTGTGCTTCAAAGAGCTGCACCCTGCGCTTGAAAAATCCCATTACACACAGTGCTGGACCAAAGGTAAAGCATCTTGGCCCTTCTTCTTCTGGAGGGAAAAGAAATAAAATTCTATGGAGCAAATGGACAGACTAATTGAAACTAATTAAAACAGACCATTATACATAACACGCATTTCATGGATGGAAAAGAAGCCTGGGTCACTTCTGGAAATTTGAGCAAGTAACTTTTTTAATCTCTTATGTGTATGTCTCCAAAAAAGGGCACAAGTAAGATTCAAGACTGTAGAGCATGTAATTTCACTCTCATATAGTTTGTATGTTTCATGTAATTTCTTAAAATTCTGATCCGTAAAATCAGATTGTATGAGTTACAATCACATTTCTCACTCCGCCTCTTTCTTTGCATTACTTATGTGCACATTGTGACTGGACCACATTCAAAAACGGACTTGGATTATGATCACATTGCAACCAATTCCATTACTAGTTTCAGAGATCTGATGGATCTGTCTGCAATATCTGATTTTTATGCATCTAGAACTGTCACTTAATGCATCCTGGCAGGATGGGATGGTGAAAGTGACATTGAGACTACAAGTGAAGACCACACACACACACAGTGCAGCTGCTCAGAAAGCCCGATTAGCATCCTGTGACTTACTGAAATAAATACATTTAAATTTTTTTTTTTTTAAAAAAAACAAACAAATGCTGGATCAGTGATGTGCACATGTTAAAAAGTCATACTCCTGTCTGTTCAGTCATTCATGGCAGGTAAACCGAGGTGTGAAAGGTATGGAGGGGAGTGATGGGGGAGAAAGAGAGGTAGCTATATATATTCAGCTTTACAGCATATGAGGGGCAAGAGGTTGATGGATGGATGGGTGGATGTAGATAAGAGAGCAGAAGGGATGGATGGATGCAGCCTGAAGACAGAGGAGAGGAGAGGAGAGGATGATGTAGATGGCCCATAATCCTTAGAGGCTGACAGCACACTGGGTCTTCTGTGATTGAAGTTGGTGTGTGTGTGTGTGTGTTTGTGTGTGTGTGTTTGTGAGAGACAGCGAATCTGCTAGTGATAGTGATCTGCCTATCAAAGTGATGCAGAAAAGAGATGGAGTTATGGGACAGAAGGAAGGGAAGAGGGGGAAGAAACGGCAAGTGGAAAAGAGGGGAGAGAAAGAGATGAGGCCAGAAAAGCCATTAAACATAAAATCAATCAGCAGAGAGAAAGAGAGAGAGAGAGAGAGAGAGAGACGGAGAGTGAGAGACGGAGAATGAGAGACGGAGAGTGAAATGCAGACAGAGTAAGATCTTAAAGAAAGACACAGCGAGACAGAGAAGGATAAAGAAGGAATCCTCAGATGACTGCGATATTGATGACAGCACAGTGGGGAAGAGGGGATGAACGGATGGGAGAGGAGGCTAAGAACGAGTGATCAAAGCACCCCAGGCCATGAGAGAGAAGGAGCGAGGGAGGGTGAGATGGGAACAGTTAGGAGGGGGAATGATGAGGAAGGAGAGTGGGAGGGTGAGAGGCAAGGATGTATGAGGAAGAGAGAAGGAAGCATAAAGGGGAGAACAGAGGGAGGGAGGTGAGGATAAGGAGGAAAAAAGATAGGAGGAGTGTAGAGGAGGAGATTTTCTGTTCTACTATAAAAAAAAAAAGATCTTGATGCAGAAAAGGGAAGAGGAGGGGTGTAGCGAGGAGAGACCAGTAGGAAAGAATAGAGAGGTGGTGATACAGCAACAACTGGAGAGAGCGGGGGACGGAAAGGCAAAGAAAAGGGCAATACTAGCTCACTGATGTGAGGAGAAATGAAAACAACATGGCCAACACTCTTTCCCTCTCTCTTCCTCGCACAAACACACACACACACACACACACACACACACACACAAACTAACACATATAGCGCCCTCCTCCACACACACTTTCCCTCCTCCTGTGGGTCAGCGTGCTGGAGCATGAGCATGAGCTCAGCCTCCCCAGGTTGCCAAAACCGTGCCGTCTAAAATAAAAGCAGAGAACAGAACACAGCAGATCAGTGCAGCCGGATAGCAAAGCCCTCACTTACCAATAGATTTACTCAAATTGGCCCCCGTGATGAAATCATAGTAGAAAGACTGATCTGAAAAAGAAGATCATCCCTTTATGCTCATTTATCTTCTTGATTTGTTTTTCTTTCACATGTAATATCTCAAAACATGGGTTATGCATCTCATAATGCAAGTGCTTTTCAAAAACCCTGCTTTAAAAAAGACACTAAGGAGCCCAAAAGGGTGTCATGTCTTCCATTTAGCAAAGATTACGATGAAAAGAAATTAAGCCTCTACATTTCAAGGAGTAGCACACATGAACCCCTAATACAAATCAAATGTCAAGTATGATATTTGTAACCAAGAAGACTATGTAGTGTTGTAACTTTAAGAACACACCACTGTGAGCTTCAAGTCCATCAAAATGAATGCTAATGTTCGAGATTATTAGCTACAGGTAAATATGTAGAAAAGACCCGGAAATGGCAAATGGGATGGGTGCATGGACAGGTGCATGGATGGATAAAAAAATAGGATTGGAAGAAGAAATATAAAAAGCTGAAATTATGGCATGTTTCACAACGCTATTAATTTACTGCTCTAATTGGGACATTTTGGGATAGCCATAAGCCATTATACAATAGCTTGGACATGTTTTTGTTTACTAAATATGGCATGGATGTGTCAGTTTTAAAAGGCAACCACAGTTATTTATTTATTTTCACTATCAATCATTGTGTAATAATTTTAAAGTAAGTATTGTGTGTCACATTTTCAAGCAGGCTCCATTATGGATCAGATGTAGCTGCAGTGACCTCAGTGCTCCTTTGTTGTCAGACACAGATTAATTTAAATGCTTATTGGATTTAAAGATTTCTGCTATAAGCTGATCAGACTTGTATGTAATGAAATCCCATTCTTCAACTCTGTTCAGATGTTGAAGGATTACAAATTGAGATAATTTGTTCTATACAGTTAAAAGGCAAGCTGTTTAAATTATTAAAGAAAACTAATATTAAAAAACATAAAACTGCTATCTGCTTCTGAAAGATAACATCTTTTTGTTCTGCATGTGGTATATTCATTTCATATTAAACTGCAGCTGCAACGGAAAGGGAACTGATGGGACCAGAAAATTGTAGAAGTACAGTCAGTAATATTTAACACTGTCACACCCATCATGATTGATGGAGCAGGAGTAAGCTGTATCCAAAATTAGCAGATGCAACATGGAAAGCTGACTGGTTCCATGTCATGTCTGATGCACAAACATTTAACAGAAGGTAATCAGTGTTGGCTATAGGTTTCTGGACTTCTCACCCTCCCCCTGTGAACTCGCAACAAATGTCCCTTTTTATTAGAGCAGCTGCTCCTGAAGCGGTCTCTGCACAGCCCTGCCATTACGAGATGACACACAACAGACTTAGTGAGGATCCTAATTGCATCATGTGTCAACTAAAATTATCACATTGAGTCCTTACATGGCTTTCAAATTTCCTCCAGATATACATCAGAATTCAAGCCTGCTTCTTATAAACACCGCTGCTGGAGGACCTTAATGCTACAATATCATAATGTCAAATCCACCAAAGGTCTGCTGCACATAAGAGCGCTGCTCACTTGTTTATTAATCCTTTTTTATTTTACAAGTTCATTTCCTCCTCTTGAATAAGAACCACACATCAGTGCACCTTGAGGCTTTTCTAGCTGTCTGTCAACTGTCACAGGCACATCAATAAGCTGGAGGGCTGTAAGAGGTGTGAGCGTGTGTGTATGTCAGTGTATGTGTGTGTGTGTTCGCGTGCATGCGGGTGCGTGTCCACCAGTCCTTGTGGACGTCCTGTTGTCATGATAAACCTGTGACAGCTGTCATCCTGCAAGCAGTACCGTCTCCCACTGTGCAGACACACACACACACACACACACACACAAACATACATGCAGACTACTGTATCATTGCTCTCCTGCAAATGTGACGGAGGTCTCAGCAGGTCTTGGTTCTGGATGTTGGTTGATTTACACGAATCTCCTTGACTGTCTAGCTTTGGAATGGATGTCTATCTGGAAAACTGAATGATCTGTCAGTGCCTGTCTGTCTGTCTGTCTTACTGTCTGTCTGTCTGTCTGTCTGTCTGTCTGTCTTTCTGTCTGACTAACTCAATAGCTTACATGAATCTGTTTGTGTGAATGAATTGTTAATGAATAAATAATGCTTTTCCCTACTTCATTTTCAATACATCAGCACCTGTAGTTTGGAATAATGCACGTCTTATTTTTCATCTCAGCAAATGTTGAACGTCTGCTTATGTCAATGCATTTTGACACAAGCAACATTCCTAATGAGACAAAAAAACCCCAAAACGTGCATTGTTCCTAACTTCACACTCTATTGATCTATTGAAAAAAGCTCAGTCTATCTTGAAATTCCTTTCAAACCACTTCTTTTATTTCATCCTGTTTCTCGTTTCGTATTTGACACAGTTTGTACCAACCGTTTGCCTATTTTAATCTGGTTCTCTATTTTTTGTTTACTCTAGTTATGTTTGTCTTTGTTTGTTCATATCTATTTATGTTCCCCTGTTAGGCTCTGTGTATTTCCTGTCTCTACTCAGTGCACTCGGTTCTGTCCGATTTCTAATATCTTTTGCTAATGTCTCTATTCATTTCTATTGGTTATCGTCTTTTGCTTGATGTGATTCTCGGACCACAGTTATTCTCTTTACCCTTCCTGTGGGTGGAGTCTGGCTTGGTCCCTACTATCTCTGTCATCTGTACATGCATCCCCCAAGGCAGCACCACCTGGATGTGCATGTATATCTGACAGTGCCTGCCGACACTCTTATAAAGGATGTGTCTTTTCAGCTTATCAGTGAGTGCAGTTTAGGAGAACACACATAGTGTATCTCTGTCTCTCAATAAATACTGATAATATCAACATGTGGTATGCTGTAGAGTAATATAAATCACATGTCATCTCAAATTGCACTCACTGGTGTGAAGGAAAATACGTGTCTGCTGTAAGAGTGTGTTACATACAGTATTGCCTCTTTTATGTATAACTATAAATTATACAGGTATAATTTATAACATGTTTACAGTTGGACTTGTACGCTCTCAGCAAAAAATGTTCAACATTGTATCTTTCATCACTGGGGCAGTGGATACGTTGCTGTGCTCAGTTTGCTTTGCAAATTAAAAACATCCACCTATTCAAACAGTATTTTGAAAAAAGTAAATTGAGCACAGTCTTCTTAAAAAACCACACAACCAATGTCCCAGTGACACAAAGGCCAATGTAGTATGTTTTTTCTCTGTGAGTGTATCTGTATAAATTATATGTGTATAATTTATGCCGTGTGCACAGCGCAATCCATGTGTCTTTATCTGTTATACAGTAATCAGTACTACTATCAATTACAATACTATTAATCAGATGTGATCAACAATTAAGAAAAAAAGACAAATTATCATCACATCTGGTCTATATGTTTTCAAACTAATTGGATTAATTGATAGACTGACACTAAACCAGCCAATTGGGACACAGTCAAATCTAAAGTTCCTTGGTGGTGATTGGAGGAGACGAGAGCGGAGCTCTGTGATTTGAAAAAAGCAAAACTTAAGTTTCTTATTGGAGGAGAGGACAGCAGCTCTGAGTGTGACAGGAACTGCAGCCTAACCCCTAAACCCCACTCCCGATTCTAACTAAAAGAAAACATCATTCAGCGAAATCAACTTACTTAATGGCAGAGAACTGATTATCATAACCATTTATGTGCTATTTTTACTACTTCATATCTGAAGAGTGATGTAAGAGCTCCATATTTTCACAATATGGTTAGCTAGTATGACTTGACAGTTTACATTATGTGTCATTAGAAAGTCACCCATTGCTAACATTCAAGCCACAAAATAACATTAAGAGTTGAGAGCAAGGAATGTACCTGTATATATACTAAAATTAAGGTGACTTAAAAAATCACCTCATATAGGGAGAGAGAGGTGGGGAGCCAGGCTGGCTAACCTGCATTCAAAGTGGATTAGAAATAATGGTAGTACTATTGAAAATTAGATCTTAATTGCTAATTTGGTAAATAAACTGAACTGATATATTCGCTAATTGATCCGCCCCATCTTATATAGCTGTGGAAATTTAACCAAAAGCAAAAAATTTAATTAAAAAAAAAGTCCGCCCCTCGGTCCCTCCTCCTCTCCCTAACCCGGGTTTTCTATTTGTCACTCTGATTTGATTGACAGCTGAGGACACATGTGGGGGCACTGTGAGGGGCGGCAGTGGGGTGGTGACCAGTCCCGGTTACCCCGGCAACTATGGTAACCAGGCCGACTGTACTTGGATCCTATTGGCCGAACCTGGAGACACCATCTCTGTCATCTTTACAGACTTCCAGACAGAGGAGAAGTATGACTACCTAGAAGTGGAGGGATCTGAACCACCAACCATTTGGTGAGTTACCCTATTTATTCATTCAGTCATGTTTGTCAGTCCTGGGTATTGTGCTGTTGAGCAACGTGAAATTATGGATGTGGCAGAACTGTCCGTGTATCTGTGTCAGATTTTGTATTTTAAGTTTCACAACCATCTCTGAATTGCAATCGAGGGATAAGTCACGGTTAAGTGTTAAATTGCAGAAGGGGACAGGACAGTTCTCCAGTTGTAAGAGGCATACATTTAGTCGGACGATGAAAATGAAAAATACGTATTTATGATACAATAAAATTTCAGGGGTGGGTGGCAAGGTTCAGATCGGATGGCCTGATAATTAAGCATGTATTTTGTGAACATCAATTATTCTATGGCACAAAGGTAAGTAGGCTTAAGTTTAAATATCTAAACATCTGTTGATGTGTTTAACATTATTATATAGTATTTTAAAACCCATTGTATGTAGCAGGATAGGCAGGCTGTATGTGGTAAGTGGTATAACAGAGGCCACCTGTACTTGGGCTGAAGTTTTGTGACATACAGTGCTGCTTGAAAGTTTGTGAACCCTTTAGAATTTGCTCCATTTCTGCATAAATATGACCTAAAACATGATCAGATTTCCACTCAAGTCCTTCAACTAGATAAAGAGACATCAGTTAAACAAATGAGACAAAAACCTTACCCTTGTTCATATATTTATTGAGGAAATGATCCAATGTTACATATTTTTGCGTGGCAAAAGTATGTGAACCCCTAAGATTATCAGTTCATTTGAAGGGGAAATTAGAGTTGGGTGTTTCAATCAATGGGTTGACAATCAAGTGTGAGTCTGGGAGGCCCTGCCTTATTTAAAGAAATAAGGGTCTTCACTGTCAAACTGAGCTTCACAACACAATAGATTTCTGAGGATCTTAGAGTTGTTGATGCTCACCAAGCTGGAAAGGGTTACAAGACCATTTCTAAAGAGTTTAGGCTCCACCAGTCGGCTGTCAGGCAGATCATATACAAATTGAAGACATCCAACACCATTGTTGCCCTTCCCAGGAGTTGTTGAGCAAACACTGCATTCCAGCATAAGAACTTTATCCTATCTGTGAAACAAGTTGGTGGTAGTATCATGGTTTGGGCTGCTTTGCTGCCTCTGAACCAGGACAGCTTGCAATCATTGATAGAGCTATGAATTCTGAGTTGTACCAGCAAATTCTACAGGAAAATGTCAAGGTATCTGTCTGTGAACTGAAGCTCAATAGAAAGTGGGTCATGCAGTAAGACAAAGACACTAAACGACAAATCGTTCTACCAAAGAATGGTTAAAGCAGAAGAAAGATAATGTTTTGGAATGGCTGAGTCGAAGTCCTGACCTTAATCCTAAAGAAATGCTGTTGAAGGACCTGAAGCATGTAGTTCATGCAAAGAAGCCCACAACATCCCTGAGTTGAGACTGTTCTGTAAGGAGGAATGGGCTAAAATTCCTCCAAGCCGATGTGCAAGGCTGATAAACAGTTACTGGTTGAAGTTATTGCTGCAAAAGGGGGTCACACCAGTTACTGAAAGCAAGGGTTCACATACTTTTGCGTCCCACAAATGTTTAAGATTGGATCATTTTCCTCAATTAATAAATGAAAAAGATGAAAAAAATGTTTTTTTTTTGTCTCATTTGTTTAATTGGGTTCACTTTGTCTAGTTTTAGGACTTGTGTAAATATCTGATCATGTTTAGGTCATATCTATGCAGAAATACAGATAATTCTAAAGAGTTCACAAACTTTCAAGTACCACTGTATACTGTACAGATGTCACTTGTTTCATTGCCGTGGTAGAAAGTCTGAGTGTGCAGCGAAAACTTAAAGAAACACATCTAAAATGGGAAAGAACTGTTGTGCGAGTGACAAAATAGATTCAACAAGAAATGGGAGCTATCTACAGACTTTACACACCCTTGAAAGCTGAAGAAAAGAGAAGCAAATGGCCCACTGCATTTCAAAGAAACAACTGGTATCCAGTCACTGTGGATTTGTGGTTATTTGTGTCAGTTATGTTGGATTTTTGGGTAAAATCATAAGTTAATCTTAAGTTATATACTGCAGAAGTGTTTTGACATTCTAACTTACCTTATTGTTATAATATTTCACATTATAATGTGATAACTTTGTTATAACATGGAACCCACACACACACACCACAGGTCTTGTACTCATAGCTCTCCGTGGGAAGTCATCAAGCAGTAACAGCTTTAAAAGGAACAGGCCTGTTGTGAAAAAACTTGTCAGATATTAAAAAGCTGTGTGTATTTCTATAGTTATAAACATTACAGATATGCACACCTCCAGCTCTCAAGCACAGACAGGTACTATACTGCTTCAACGTAGCCTATTTGGTAAACATTACTCTAACAGGTTAAACTTTGGAATGTCCAACAGTACCCTCAAAAAAAAACAAAAAACAGCCAGATAAATGCTGCTCTATTGATTACATATTTGACTGATTGATTGATTGATGCCAATTCACTGCAAAAGACTAAGTGCCAGTTCACAACCAGAGTAACGTTATCTAACGTTAGTCTATCTCCAAGACCAACTTATCTTGTTATAACATGAATCGTTTCACAATATAAGAAATAACAAAATATCTCGTTATAACAATAAACTTTTCATGTTATAATGTGATACTGATCCTTTCTCTGGCATGGCAGCAATACACTGCCATAATATATTGTATTGACTATTCATCAATTAAATATTTAGCATCTTTCATTTATATTCTGTGTAACTGTAAAATTTTTGTCAGCATTTATTAAAAAACAAAAAACATCCATGATGATGGTACTCCACAAAGCAAGTTTAGTCAGTTAGCCAGATACCCAAAAACCAGCCCAATAACAGAACTCAAAATATCCCTCTGCCAAACCATATACACCGCTTTTACAGTCCAACAGCTTTGCTATCATTGCCAAATGTATTGTAATATCTACAAATTAACACCATAAATATTTAGTATGCCAGTGTGTGTTTTTAGTGTACAGCACATTGTGTGTGTGTGTGTGTGTGTGTGTGTGTGTGTGTGTGTACGTGCTGATCTGGAGTCACTTTGGTAGGATTTAGTTATAAATAAATTATTTCATTTAAAATATGGATTTTTATAGATATTATTCATGTAATGTGCATGCACAATAGGCCTACTCAACCAACGGACAAAAATGAAATTCTGTGGCAGCACTTCAAAAGTAGCCCAATTCCACAGGAAAACTGCAGACCTGGCAACCCTGCTGAAGTCAGTCAGTTGCTTCCAAGTAGGTCTATCTGCAGACTAGCACTATCTACTGAAGCTAGAAGTTGAACTTTTTTGGCTTCATGCACCACTGAGCAAGAACAACAACAAAGCAGACAAACAACATGAGTGACATCTGAACGATGGTGGTTCTAATCTATATATTTTTTCAAAAGGATTTTGTCAACATTTCTACCTGGCATTTCTGGAAAGATTCTGCAGTCACATAGCTGCTGAGTTTATGGAACAATTTAACCACACTTGGAGTAAAGTAATAAAAAAGTTAGAACAGGTAATAAAAATAAGTTAGAACTCAAGCAAGAACAGGTAATAAAAAGAAAACATTAATACAGAAATAAAGTATAGTTTTTTATCTCTTGTTCTGGATGTATTGCACTTTTTTCCACACAAAAAAATGAAATACGATGTGTGTGTGTGTCTGTCTGTGTGTGTGTGTGTGTGTGTGTGTGTGTGTGTGTGTGTGTGTGTGTGTGTGTGTGTGTGTGTGTGTGTGCGCGCGTGTGCATGCATACATTCATGTACATTCTTTCCTGCCTGGGCCTTGTATTTTATAAAAGAATTAACTGATCTGTGCTACTTAGCCTTTTAGCAGTGTTCTGTGCTTTTCTATTATTTTCTCGTGTTTTCAGATGGTTCACTCATAACAATATTTTATTGCTCTGACTGCTTATTGATCGTTGGTAAATTAGGGTATTGATCAGCCATTGCTGTTGCTGTAACCAATTTGAATCTAATCATGGTCAGGGATATTAGAGTGTGTGCGTGTATAATTGATTTGGAAGTAATAATGTCCTGGCAACTGCTTTTAGGAACATATTAGTATTTCTATACAGGTGCACACCATCAGTCATGTGTACCCGTGTGTATATGTGTGTGTGAGTGTGTACTTGCAGTCATGTTTCAAAAAGCACAGGGTACCTGCATATGCAGGAGAATATTGGTTCAAAACAACTTAGCACTGATCATACTGTGATGGTCACATTTTATCACATGCAGTTATTCACATGACTGTCCTCTTACAAACTGCATGAAACTAACATGCCACAGTTAACTAAAGGTTAAGTAAGGTTTTCATTTTAATTTTGTCAATTAAGTAAATGTTATGTTTTTGTCAGAAATGCCATATTTAATAAAAAACAAAACGTGTTCTCATTCCACAGTTGACTTTAACATGATCTAGTTGTACAGTACAGACTGAACAATCTTACAATTATCAAATACAGACTGATTAAATTGATAAAGCAAAGGTATAGCTATTTATTTTTGAATCTCAGTTCACTTTTTTTGACCTTCAATATCTGCATGAATTTGAAATCTCTTTTTTGAGAGAATTCTGGCCAAAATGGCAATACATTTGTTTGTGCAAGTGAACATACATGCAAAAAGTCAATTACTAACAATTACCAATAATATATTTTTCCTGAAGATAATTTACTTTCCCAATTGACTTGTCCATGAAGTTGATTTTTATTGCAGCGTTAAACTTTTGACTAATTTACCCAGTTAGTCAAGATGTTATTTATGGGTGTCATTAATTTCCCATGAGAGAAATAAACAATATTACATTTTTAAAGGAAGCATAAACACATTTGATTGGAGTAATTAGTGTCAAGATTTAGGTTTCATTTTGAACTGTGGGAGAAAATAGAACCTCACTGCTGTGAAAAATCATCTTCTTAGGAGTATTTACAACCAATATTTATTGCTTGAAGTTAGATTGTTGGCCTTTGGGGAATAATGTGAGGGTGACTGGTCCTGTGTGATTTAGTCTGACCGGTGTCTTGGCTGTAGTTAGATGTGTTATATTGCTCTGTAGTTATTTACTTACTGAATTAACCCTGGAGTCACTGTCTAGGTTTCTCATGCTCATGATGGGTCTTTTCCAGCAGCCAGGATAATAATGTGGTTTTAGATTTATACTGAGTAAAGAGCAGTGACATTCAGACATACAGATTGTAGCAAAACTTTTACCACTTACCCCTGAATATGCTAAACTGACTCTATTTAAACCTGCAGTGCTGAACTTTTGCATATAAATGAACGTCTGTTACATTGAAGCCCTTGCCAAGTGAGTTCACACAATGCTGATTTAGCCTATCACTGCCAGGTAGATCTCTCTGTATTTCACAGTATACTGAGTTTTTAATTCGGGTGTCAGTAGTGACATTCCCGCACTGGCCATTTGAATGCGCACCAGAGACTTCTGCTGGCCAAGCGGCTAACTTCCGGTTAGCACTCTGCTAGCGAGGGATAAAATAAATTAGTTGTGCGGCTCTTCTAGACTTTCCAAATGTTAACGGACTGAATGGATCAAATTCTGATAGTGAAATGAGTCATATCCACCGTTTTATGGCGGAACCTATGACGTAAGCATGTGTTTTCATTATTACTCTCACTGCCAGAAGGGGGAGACAAAAGTCCCGCACTCCAGCTTTAAGGTCAGAGTTTTCTCACAGTTTTCTTTGAGGAGTGGATACACAGTATGGTATAATTAATATATAAGTAAATAAATGTATACTTTTCCCTATTGATAGTGATGCACAAACATAGCATTTTAGTAGAAAATTAATCACATTCGGTTAAAAATGATAGGTATACACATTAAGAAATTGTATTATCCATTTTAGTAAGACCTCCATGTTCAGAAAAGGTGTGTTTTTCTCAGTGAGGCACACACAGTTATTGTAAATTTCAGTGTGCACAAAACATCTAATTTAAATATGTGACTTTAATGGCTTCCCACCTGGGAAGAAAACAAAGTAGTATTGTGGCTAAGAATGTCTTTTTCATCAGTGATGCCAGAAAAAGTCATGAAACTGCTTGTTTAAGATGATGCAAAGCTCAGAGGGGCATCGCAGAAAGAACAGCTCTTAAAGCCTTGCAATGGATGTGCTACATTGCAAAAGGCAATGCACTTGGCATAACATCACCAAAACTGAACCCCTAAAGGATTGGATAAATGTTCTTTTGAGACATCCTCTTAACAGGGTCTGATTTTGGTATAAACAGCTTATTCCCATGGATGCTTCCATTCTGTAAATAGTTTGGAGTTGTAATTGTCTGGAGAATGTTTTTTGACATGAACTAGACCACACTAGACCATGTAGTACCAATTTAGCATTGTTTAACTGCCAGAATGCATTGAAGCATTGTTGCCATCCAGGTGCATCCCCTCAAGGCCACAGTATGCCTTTTTTTCAATACTTCCAGCAGAATAATGCATTGGAGAGAATACATCGTCTCCAGATGGCTCTAGGGAAATGACGTGTGTGTTTGTTTACTCCAGTGGCCCACACAGCCAGTACAACACTTCTGGAATTAGGTTAAATTTTGTATATTTTCATAATAAATGTACTGCAGCAGCCTGTTTTCTTCAATCTGCGTACAAATTACACTACTTTACACTTTCAAATTGTGTGCAGTTCATGCGCCAAAGTCCAATTTTGTGTCCAGATGATGCGTCAATCCTTCCCAGGGAAGTGACATCATATAATATGACTTTCTTTCCTTTTATAAGGTGATTTTTGGCTCATTAGGAGGAGGCGGGTTGGGTGAATGGCAAGATAATCAGCTGGCAAAAAGCTGCAAAGCAGCAGAAGGGCACTGTACGAGACCACCAACCAGACATTTTTACTGTCATGTGTGGGCATTTTAAAAAAAGATTTTAAACATCATGCTTGGCATTTTTGAAATTTTTACTGCATTTTAGTGTTTTAACCCAAACCGTGATATTTCCCTAACCCTAACCAGATGGTATTTGTGCCTAAACCTAACCAACAGCGTTTTTCTGCCTAAATCCAAACAACAGCATTTTTCTGCCTAAACCTAACCAACGGCGTTTTTGTGCCTAACCAACAGTATTAAAGGACATGCGGCGTAAATGTGGCGTATCACCTGCATGCAAAATATGACTTTGGTGTATGCACTGCATGCAATTTGAAAGCGTAAAATCAAGGTATTTGTACGCATATTTTTTGAGAATAGTTTGGCTGAGGTTTGTGTCTCTGCTGTGTATGTTGGAAAGTTATTAGAGAATTTAGGACATTTATCATATAAAAATAGAAAATAGTTGCTGATTATAACTACTTAAATGTAAAGATTTACTGGTTTTCTCAATTTAATATCCTTGTAAATTAATTTTTTGAGCGATGTTCTGACAAAATAGCAGCTTTAATTTAACATCACTTTGGGCTCAGTAACTCATCATGGACATTACTGGGGGTGTAACCCTTTGTACATTTGCCAAATCAATCAGTAAGTCCTCATCCTTAACGCCTTTCTCTTGTAAAAGGATCTAGGACTTCCTTTCGTCAAGCAGGGATAAGTTTCACATTTTATGGCTCTAAAACGGGCTGAAACTGCTTGGAGGTTAAGATGGTTTTCTGGTTAGGTTTGATGCAAAGAGTCGAGATCAACCACTGGAACTCTCATATGTGTCTTTCTGTATGCATCTTTGACTGTGTAAAGTGTCTGTGCTTGTTTGCATGTAAGCGTATGCATTCATAAATGAGTGTGCATGTTTGTAGCAGTTACAAGTACTACGTGACAAATCTACATCCACGTATGTACAGTAGAATTAGTTGTCCTCTTTGTCCCCATGAAAAACTCCCGATGCCTGATGTTGACAAATTGTCACTCTGTAAACAATACTGTTTCCATCATCCTTCTCTGTAAACAACCTTTATTTATCTGTCTTATCAGAATGATGATGATTATGGAGGGAAGAGACACATTGAAATGACATTGTTAAGCAGGTAGCATACTAAATACTTTAAATAACAACTTTA
This sequence comes from Thunnus thynnus, assembly GCF_963924715.1. Lineage (NCBI taxonomy): Eukaryota > Metazoa > Chordata > Actinopteri > Scombriformes > Scombridae > Thunnus > Thunnus thynnus. The sequence continues at coordinate 14,521,446 of NC_089531.1, read as the reverse complement.
CAAGATATATCAGAAGTTTCAACGACAGAGGGTAACAGGTAGGGATCAAAGGGACATTTTTTTTGAGGTGGTCTAGACGACAGACTTGCATCAATGTGAATGTCATTACCAACGGTAGCATTCAGCTGCCAGAGAATCAGACCTAGCCGTTTCTGTTTGAATAGTCAGGAATCTGTTGTTGTCAGTCTCATTTTGCTTTGTAACTTTTGTGTTCCCAAGGCCTATTTGACGTAATACTCGCACAATGAAAATCCTGGCTAGGTGCTGTATACAAAACAAAAGACAATAAATAACACCTTTCCAGCATGTTCAGCCATTATTTGATCTAGTGCCAACCTTTTCTTTGGTTTTGTAGCTATTTGATGGGACTGTTAACTGTATTATCACTCATATTCATCTCCTGCCATAAAATGCATGCATCCGAAACAGACCCTCCCCCGTTGTTTTCTGTAAAACTCAGACCTGAAAATGTCTCCAGACTGACAGACTGAGACTGACTTCCATGGCAGTCTCAATCCTCTGTGAATCCTGAAAAAACTCTTCCATCATTATTCTTACATTTGAAAACTGTTACGCACACTTTATTATCAATATTGGTCTTGATATTTGATTCTTTTTCATGATATTCATTTTTTAATGTTACATATAACAACCAAAGGACAATCCCAAAATGGAGGTGACGGTGGACAAATAAATATTCAGAAGATTACATGCCAACTTCAGGATGCATTGGAGGATGACTTGGCTAATGAGAATGTCCCTGAGAAGTTCTCCAAGACTCATAACATTATCTCCAAACAGCATTATGTGAAAGAGTGCAAATGAGAGAATCTTTATTTACTGTGCGCACAATAAACACCCAGTCAACTGGAAATCAAAGGATGCATGCTTTCATGAAAGGTTTCAATACAAGAATATTCCTCACAAAGACAAAGACATCAATTAACCTCTTTGGTACGGTCAAGCCCTGGTATTTACTCAAACGTGACCTAACTTGAACTCACAAAATGCCCTGTTCACTCTTTCACCAGACAAAGTTTTTCCAACATTTCTCATAAAAACTGATTTGAAGGCTCTTCTTCACTTCAAATGAATCTAATCATGGTCAGGGCCATGGTCAGTTTTTCTGAAAACTAAGTCACGCTGCTGATTCCTTAGCAATTCACTCACAACACTGAGTGCAATACCAATTTCCATTGGCAATCTGCATTGGCAGAATGAGCTAATGGCTAAAATGCTAATTTCCAATGGCAATTAGCAGAGACAGCTAATGGCTGATTTGCTAATATGTGAGTGTGGGAGAATTTGTTATGTGTTTATCAGTTGCTGCGGGGCTGACAACAGTAGTCTCACACACAATGACGCACACAGATGTAGCCTACATCCATGTTCACACACCGCGACACACAGTGTGGTTTGTTATACAGACACATTCACAAACATGCACACTCACAGAGACTCACTTGCTCGCGCTCTCTCACACATACACTTGTGTCTAATCGGTATGCAGAGAGGTGTGCTCGTGCCTATGAGAGAAGTATATCGCTGTGAGCTAAGTGCCTGTAATCCTAGCCTAACACTACACACACTAATACACGTGCACACACACACACACACAAACGCACGCAAGTTTTATATGTTGTTGTTAGTTGCCCTTGAAACCAAGTAGAGCATCTTCAATAGAATGATCTCTCCCCCTCTGTTTGTCTGTCTTTCTCTCATTGTCTCTCGCTCTCTGCCCTCATCTAGCTATCTAGCTGTTTAGCTATCTGGCTCTAGCTGTCTATGCTGTCTGTCTGTCTCTGTCTATTTTCCTCTCTTCCATTCTCTCTCTATCTTATGTCTTATATCTCTCTACATGAGTCCAGGAAATAGCTTGCTGTTTAATGCTCTTTTAGGTGCACCTACTTGACAGCCTGTCACCAAATTCATGGTATTGCTAGAATGGGCTATTCAAAGTCTGTCATTTGCCATTCTCCTGCTTGTCTAGGATTTGTTTTTAGGGGCACTAAGAATTAATTTTGTCAGGTTTGAACTGAAGTCAAAACCTTGTCGCCAAGCGCCTGGAGTCATATAACTATAGGTAAGTTGGTCTGACAGAAAGTTAATTCAGCCACTGTGGGACACAGATTTTCACATATGTACATTGTACAATATGTACAAATCTGAAGATTCATCTCTGCTATTCACTTACAGTACATGAAAGCAGCTAAGGCAGTGGCAGCTCACCATGTACATATTTATTACTGACAGTTGTGGATGATATAAGTCAGTTCAGTATACTGAGTGTCTCAGTCGCTAACACTGTGAGCCAAGGGCATGTAACAGCATCTGTTTTAGTGATAGTTTGGCAAGATTTAACCAATCCTCCCACACTCAACCCTTCTTCTTCACTTTAACAGTATAGTGAAGCCTATGATCAGTGCCAACACATCATCATCACATTTGATACAGCAACACATGAATCAAAACATCCACTTACTACAACTGCAATGCAATAGAGAAATGTGAAGAATTTCCTCGAGTCCCGAGCAAATCTGAGTATCTCACTGGTGTATGATGTACTTGGCACACACTAGACCTAATGTCCTCAAACATTATCTTTTGTAATTGATTGTTTAATTTCACTAAAATGCAGGTTACTATTCTTTTAATTGTAGATTTCGATAACCCTGTGATCACTGCATATTTTGATAACTATAACCAGTCGAGTCACTAAATCTTGACAGATATATCAGAAATCTGTCGAGATTTCTGTCTGGAGTCCCCAGTGTTCGAGTCCAAGTCCACGTTCGAGTCACTGAAGAGGAGTTGAGTCAGAGTCAAGTCCCCATTACCTGAGTCCAAGTCCGAGTCATCAAGGTCGAGTCAAAGTTGAGTTCTAGGATGGGCTCCAGTGCTCCACTCTGGCATGGTCAAACAGCTGACATACAAATAAAAAGTCTACATTAAACAAAAATGACAGCTGTCACCATTTCATATTAATATTAATGATGCACCGATTGAAATTTTCATGGCCGATTCTGATTTCCAATTTTTCAAAAGTCTGACATACGAATTCTGATTTTTGCAGATTCTGATTTCCTTTTTTTATAATTAAATAAGATTTTTTATGGATTTTTGTACTTAAAGGTATTTAAGTAGTAAGTACAAATTGCGAGCTTTGTGTCTTCTTCACTCACACTGAAGAACTTCCACACCAACAACGTGTTGTGTGTGTGTGTGTGTGTGTGGCTGTACTGTCCGTGTGCTGTGTGTGCGATGTGCATGTCGTGTGTGTGTTTGTGGCTACACTGTCTGTGACGCAGCTGCTGCTGTGTGCGTGATGTTAACCATAGCGCAGCTATGTGCGGAAAATCTGAGACAGATCTGCCAGTCACTGACGGCCAATCAGCTAAAAACCAGATGTTTTAGATCAGTGGATGACCAATTGGTGCATCTCTGATTAATAGCTTATGCCAAAGTAGAAGGGCCTACACTGTAACAAATTTCCCCATAAAGTTACTGTAAACTACTGAAAGCTTTAGTTGCCAGTATTTTACCGTTTTTTTACAGTGTCACTACCGTAATTTACGGTAGTATTCTAAAAGTATTCTGCTGTAGAATGTTAGTTTTACATTTTGATACTAGTAGGCCTACAGTAATATACAGTATTTTTACAGTGTTGCTATTGTAATCTACATGCACAGTTTATTATTGTTAATGTTACAACAACTGAAAAGTTTTCTTCTTACTGATATAATAAAAACAACTATAAATTGCAGACATATACTGTGAATAACAATGTGTCTTCAGTCTTAACGGTCCAGTAATGAGATCAGATGAGTTTTACATTTAAAAACACATAACCCTTAACATCAATTACAAAAGAGGAGACAAGTGATAGCTTTATGCAACCGAACATTTATTCAAAGGCTTTCAGATATATCGAGTATATTCAAGTATGCATGTTTGAAAAAATAATTCTCAAGTTTCATGCCCTTTCAAAGGGGGTCAATGTAAATCTGTTAATTATAATATCCTGAGCTGCCAGCAAAACTTAGTCTTTAATCTAAACAGTAACTACATGTGGCTTCTGTCCCTCCATTACTGTGGCGTTGAAAATGAAAATAAGTGTATTTTCAGTCAAATCCGTCAAATCTTACCTACTGTTAATGCCTATTCTTGTCTATGCTTTATGGAGCTTTTGGCTCCATAAAGCATCAAAATGTACAGTATTGTACCTTTCTGTATTTAGAAAAAACAGTATTATAATAATAGAGTCAGACTCGAGTACTACAACAATGACTATAACATTAGAACATAAAAGTATACATCATGAGAAAAACAAGCAGTTTTAATTCCTTAAAAAAGCAATCGTTAGTAATTGTAAAGGGTTTTGATTAATTACACACAAACACACACAGGTATGATCACTTAATAGGGTCACATCAAAAAAGGAAGACTGTGGTTAAACAAATGTATTTAAAGTCCCCCTCCACTCAAAATGTGTCTCAATTATTGTTACTTCACTTGGATGGTTTGACCTTCAATGTGCAGAATGATATATACGCAGAGTTTTTTTTCTAGAAGGCTGTTTTCACATTAATCTGCTGAAGGAGTAAAGTTTCTCTGTGTTCACCTTCATCCTGAGTTTAAGACATGTGCTTACGAACATGATTTGTGACATTACAACCAGTTTTGAACCGGCCGTGGTCCAATAAGAAACTTACACAAGTGTGATGTGGAAACTTTAAACCTCACATACACTGACTGAGAATGGACTATTCAGTAATGTAGGAAACATATATATATATAAGGCTAAAGTTCCCACGAATTACACTGGATAATTTGGTGGGAGCTAAGAAACGTGTAAACAATACATTCAAGTATGTATAATATATTTTTCAGAGTATTACCAAAAAACAAAAGTTGAAGTGATCTCTGTTGTATTTATAAATAATAAAATATACTATACTATATATACTATACTATGAAATATTACATTTGTTTTGGTTTAACCCTTTAGCATTTAAAGGCCATACACACTTATCATTCACCCACACAGGTGTCACTTATTTTGCCTAATTAGACTCCTTCCCAGCACTATGTGAGCATATGAACACTGTGCTTGATTGACATCTCTCCAACCCTCCTACTGTATTACCTGTGGTTTCACTGCATCTGTTTGGGTGGGTGAATTTACACCTTTATGTGGAGAGAAAACAGATAATAACTGTACAGTTAGAATGAGTCCATGACTATGAAATACAAACCCAGTTTCTCCAACATCATCAATCAAAATATACTCATCCTGTGCCAGTGTTGAAATTGGTTTGCTCTTTCACTCGGCTCAGATTTGGACTATTCTGCTGTGTTGGTTCTTAGTTTTTACAAATATCATCACACAGTAATGCACGAGAGATCTGAAAAGTGATACATTTTCTCGCTGCTCTGCTCAAAGCATTAGCATTTGTCTGAGAGATTTAAAAGGAGATGTGTGTAAGAGACAAGGAGAGTTTAAGTGTGTGCTTATGAGTGTGTGTGTGTGTGTGTGTGTGTGGGTGGGGTATGTGCGTGTAAACAGTATGTGTGTGTGCAAATGCATGGTGTTATGCTTGCAGAGTACTAATCAATGCTGCTGGTAGAGAGGATGCTGGGATAGCAGCACCATCCCGAATAGGAAATTGAGCGGTGACCTTGAACACAAACACACACTCCCTTCTTCTCACACAACAAACACACATATCAGATTATTTCAAATATGTATCTAAAGATACAGAGAAACACAATTTTATGAATACACACAAACAGAGAGCCAGGTTAGCCTGGTTCCAGACCTCTGAATCAGCATCCATTTGTCTAGAGGTTCAAAAGGGTTTTATGTTGCTGTTATTACAGTAATGACTGTTACCTGTTTGGAGAAACATCTTTGCAGGTCAGAGCCTTTATGAATTGGATTTAAATTGGTGAAATTCCCAAGCTGAGGCATAGCAGGCAGCTCAGTGCATTTTACAGAAAAAGCTTTGGTAAACAATTTCATTACTGCTCTAAATCATTGCTCATGATATATAAAACCATGTAATCTTACTCTTATATGAGAGAGGTGAGTCTATTTTAACCAAAGAACTCAAATGATTGAGGGGATAATTATCACAGAGTCAGAGAGTCTTTTACTTAAAGCTTTGTTTAATCATATAACAGCTATACATTGTTAAGACAGTATCACCATGGCAGCACTGCTGTTTTTCGACTACACAAATTGAAAGTGGAGAAAAGAGAAAAAAGCAGTTGGGGCACTTTAGACGTAAAGGACTAGTATATAGCTGTGTATGGCTAGCCTACAAACATATACCACAAAGGTATCAGCCCACATGGGAGCTGTTTATAAAGATGAGTATCTGATCAGTAGGTGCTATTTATAAGTTTTTAATGGCACCTATGGATGGGATGTTGCAGCACTTTAATAAAATTTGAGCCACATTCTTGTACTTTGTAGGCTATAAAATAGGTAGCAATACCATACAATAATAAATCGTATAAATGGCTTCATGCTGTTTCTTGACTCACATTTTTTATATACATTAAATTAGATAAACAGCAGATTGTTAAATGTGGCTTTATATTCTACAGAGCTCAATTTCTTGCCAGCATTGTTCCATCTGAATTAGTGGCTATCACCATCGCGATATAATGACACTTCAAACACATTGAAAAAGTCTTTTTTGTTGTTGTTTTTTTCTGTTTCCCAAAAACTGCTGCAAATCACATCAACCAGTCATTTTAGAGTCAGGAAGGACTCCAGAGAATCCATTACTAGCCACATTCATAGGCCAAATGACTCTCATGGAAAGCTTGTAAACAGGTTCATGATTCAGACTATTTTCCTCTGGATGGGTTATACCGGTGACCTTCACACTTTTTTCTCTGGGGGCACCACTTTCTAAATCCAATTTCTGGTAGCCCAAAGCATAATTTAGGTCTACCAGGCTATTGTCTGGGCATGTCTAAGCAAATCTATCCCAATATTAACCTACATCTTTGATAGCCTTTGAAACAAATTACTGGAATCTTTTGGGACCATGCCTTTTTATTTGTAGGAGAGGAGAGGAGAGGAGAGGAGAGTAAAATGTGAGGACAGCCAGAGAGGTGTCATGGTGTTTTAGGTAGGGAGTGTCAGGTCACGCAGAAGAAGACAAGAGAGGCAGAGAGACAGGAGACAAGAGAGGAATGGGTTGAAAAGAGGAGCAGAAAGGGCAATTGGGGTGACAAGAGGAGCCAGGAGAGAAGTGGAGATGAGAGGTAAGAAGGTGAGGTAAGGAGGAGACGAATGCAGAGCTGCAGAATTAAGGACAAGAGGGGGAAGATGAGAGTTGACAGGAGAAGAGAGGTGGAAAGAAGAATAAGAGGAATGGAGGGGGAGACACAGGAAGAGAAAGCCATCAGGGGGACTCATGGGGGAAGAAAGAGGTTGTAGAGCGAAAGAGACAGAGAAGGACAGACTGAGACAGACAAGCACAAAGAAAATTTATCTGACAGTTGCTACCTGTACACATATCTAAATGTGATCATGACAACACTGCAATTAGACTAAAGCCATGTCAACAATTTTGCGTTAATCCAGCGTTTCTTTAAGGTCCTATATTTTCCAGGTCATCCAGAGAGTGTTCACTATAGGCATGAAATGTAGAGAACTGTGAAATTAGTCACATTATGGAGAGTTGTTTGGGAATGTAAACACCATATGCTGACTTAGCCTGTCCATCTGAGTTGTCACAAGCTGTGCAGCTTGCCCAGTATATAAAAGTGTTAATTTTTACAGCTACTGTATTTTTCATTGCTGGCATTAAAACTTCAAATCTGGACAAACTACCAAATTGTTACATAGGAGCAACTGAAAAAGGCAGCCAAGGAGATAAGCAGTTTTTGAATTTACTTGTTACCTATAGGGGAAAAGGTACATGACCATTAATTCAATCAACACACAGTATGCAAGATTGCATTAAGATGGATATATTAAGATAAATCTTCTTTCTGCTATGCATGTAAACAGCTTAATCAAATTACTCTTTGAATCAAAGTAAGGTTTATAATTAGATTAGTGTATGATAATTAGATTATAGTGTTTATGCAAACAAAGTCACGTTAGACACATTTACTCAGGATAAAAAACCCAAAATAGGTCACTTCCACTCTAAGGCTTTAAGGCATCTGCAACTTTTGCACTTATTATACTGAGCACCATGACAGAGATACATCTTGATTATCTTACATGTTTTTGATCTTTGCCATTTTTGTATTTGTTTTAACTGTCATCCAAACTATTGCCCATGGCTAACAGAGATTCTAAAACACATTTCTCAGGGTCAGAGATATGACTAATGTTCTCTTCCTTACTATAATGTTTTGTTGAAGGTTTCTTAGGCTTAAATATAAAATATGCACTGAATGGAGTCTGCAGAGTCTGCTTTACTTTTGTCTGTTGCTCCAGTACATTAGCAGGAAGCATAGCTGTGTTGGCCTTGTCCAAGAGCTGTGAAATATTGTTCTATGAAATACTGTTTTCATGTAGACCACAATGTCAGATATGAATTACAGTGAATACATGTCATTACCACAGGAGCAGTGTTTTGCAGGTGAAATTTGTTATTTACCATTCCCACAGCAAATAACCTTTCCAGGTGATGCTTAGCCAAACCCGAGAGACCAAGCCAGAGGTTGAGCACCACTGGAGCACGATATGTAGTTAGGCCAGGCCACAACAAATGATTTCTACCACCATTAATTATCATCTATCATCATTCTCTGTACTAAACCCAGTCTGAGTGTATGTGTGTGTCTATGTTTGGTTTTATGTATTACTGGATTTGTCCTTGTGTGTGTATGTGCTTGGAAAGTGAACTGTATTGGACAGTCAGCCACTGGTAGTGACAGCTGGGGTGCTAAAATTATAATATAATATAATGTAATGATAATAACATCAGCTCCCTCTTCTTGTCTCCATCCCCCTTCTCTCCCATTCTCTGTCTCTGCTCTGATTACTGCGCTGTCCCGCAGGCTACACACACACACGCGCACACACACACACACAAACACACATACACACACAGAGGAAAGAGAGTTTCAGAAGAGACAGGGTGCCTCCCAGAATTGCAATGGCTTCTGGGAGGAGGCAAAGCTAAAAGAAAGGCGTGAACACAGAGAGTGACAGAGGGTAAACCCTGGAGAGAAAGCAATAGAAATGTGAGAGAGGAGGAAGACATGAGGAGAAAGAGAGGAGCAGAAAACACGAGGAGGGAAAGTGGTGAGACAAGACAGAGAGAGAGGGTTAGGGAGATAGAAAATTAATACTTTTAAACTCTATTAAGTTCCTCTTTGCATTCAAAGGAACATAATTGTGGTAAAAAAAAAAAACAAACAAACTGCATATTCAATTTCACCTGACATCATATCTTCACATTTTATTGATCTTGGGCTAAGGCCTTGTATTGGATCTACTCAGACAGATCAACAAGTAGACAGACATCAGTATGGTAACAACTCAAAGTATCATTTTGAAACTGGTTTGTAGCACTACTGTGTAACAAACAAAGACTGGTAAATTTCTTAGATGTACTACAATACATTATGTATTGGCAATGTGTTTTCCACCACATCAAGAAGCAGAAGAAGCTAGCTAGATTTGCAACCTGCTTGCTCTGCCGTCACATGCATAAATTACCCAACAGATGGTATAAAATGTTTTAACGGGGCATTTCCCTCGATAATAAACAAAATTCAGCTGTTTCTGCTTGGAAAACTATATTGTTTAGTCTAGGTTTTATTTATTTAGCAGTAAATTTGTTGTCAACTCTTTAAAGTGGCTCCATCAGAGCTTAATTTAGCATTATCTCTTGCATGATAAACACACCACTGTATGCTCACTATAGATTTTTATAGGGTTTCTCAGTCAGCTTGTTCAGAATAGCACTGCGTGTAGTGGAAATCACAGTACATGATTAAAAGAACAGGGTTTCCCAAAATTGAACCCATCACTTTGGGCTCTCAACATGATTTCAAGCAGTACTAAGATATTACATTTAAGTATGCGGACATGCAATCATTATACAAAATGTTGAATTTCTCATTCTGAAACCATGGACACTGAAGGATAGGTTCGCAATTTTTTCAAATCTGTCTTAAAACCATAGTAACAAATAAACACTGACACATTTTTCTTGCCATAATCATTCCTCTTGTCCATACTGGCCATTCAGAGATCCCTTCATAATGCACTTTGTAAGTGATGGGGGACAAAATCCACAGTCCTCCAAAATGTATTTACAAGTTTATTTAAAGCTTAATATGAGGCTTCAGTCGTCCAAATTAGTCAAATCAAGTCAAATTCAAAATTACTGTCCTTTTAGTGCCAGATTCCCTCTTTTTGTTACTAAAAGGCTGAAAAGAAAAACATTGTCAAGACACAAAGAGGGATTTTTTTAACTAAAAAGACTGTAATTGTGGAAGATATCACTGGATTGTACTAATTTGGACAGCTTCAGATAAATTTTTAAATGCATTATTCGTCAAAATGTAATCAATATGAACAGGAGGAATGATTACAGCAAGCAAAACTTGTTTCAATGTTCATATGGACACCTGTCAATTGTTTTAAGACAGACTTGAAAAATTGTGAACCTCTCCTTTAATATACAGCTAAAACAGTCTCCGCTCTTCTGTCAAGGCTTTTCACAAGATTTTGTGGTATGGCTGCAGGCTCCCATTTAGCCACAGGCACAACAGTGAACTCAGGCACTGTTGTTGGGTGATAGGACCTAGCTTGCAGTCAGACCAACATTGATGTTGGATGGGGTTGAGTTTAGAGCATTGTGCAGGCCAGGCATGTTCTTCCCCACCAAACTTGAAAAACCCAGCATAGACCAAAGGGCCTTCCCCTTTAACACAACACTGGAAGCAAATTATTGTCTGTAATTATATGCTGTAGCATTAATAATTCTCTTATTCGGAGCAAACTATGAAAACCAGCCCCAGAAGTATACGCAATTAAGGATTTTGAGATAAAGGGTAATGCATAAATTTTAAATGATCAGTGTCAGAATGTTCTTTTCTCCATTTTATCCACACCCACCCACTCATGTTTTATTTCAGCCCTCAGTTGTTGGTGTGAACACGTTGGTTTAAAAACACCTTGCTGCTTTATGAAGAGGCGAGCAAGGAGGAGGAGAGAAATTTAGATGAGATAAAGGGAGGGGAGGGAGAGACAGAGCAGGGTCCTGTTGTGAACACTGATTACTCTCTGCCCACTTGAGATTGATGGATAGTGACACAGCAGGCACACTCACACAAGCACACTAACACCTACACACACACACACACACACACACACATGAAAAACACATACAAACGCATTATACACAATGCATATAAACACTCACGTGCACACACACACACACACACACACACACAAAACTTGTCTGTCTCTATAAACTGATTGATGATGGTTCCACCAAGACTACATTCAGCACAACGCTCATGCAGTGTGAGTGTGTGTGTGTGTGTGTGTGTGCATTTCTTGGTGTTCATACAAGTATGTGAATGAGCATCTTCTCTCTCTTTCTTTCTCTCACTCTTTTTGTGTGTGTGTGTGTGTGTGTGTGTGTGTGTGTGTTTGCGGGTGTATGTGTGTGGCAGTTCCCACCTGTCTTAATTAGAGGAGGCTATTAAGACAGATTGCCTGATTAAGTAGCATTCCCCTACTGTCTAATGAATAGCCACACACATGCACACACAGGCAGACACACACATATCTGCACAAGTTAGTAGAGTAGCTCTCTAATCCACATGATCACTGATGTAAGGTTTCTACGTATGTGTAGAGATCCATTCAATAGACAGCAGGTAGACACTCTTAACCTCTTCACATGGACAGTCGCAGGAGCAAAATATCAAGTTGCCAGTGTCACACATCCATCTTTCCGGCCCGTGCTGTGAAAGATGTCAGTATGAGATTAAACACTTTCAGCAAAACGTCCATAGTGAACAATGCAACTGCTCACATAAGTGTTGGACTGCACATAAACATTAGACCTTGACGACTACAATTGCATTTTTCACCAGAGAGTAGTTGATATATATCTTACGACTGAATGTTCTATTCATTTGAAAGACGTGTTCATCAGGAGCTCTGGGTCAAGGCAACAGCATAAGGCTCTGAAAGTTGATAAAGCTTCTTTTATAACATCAGGTAATTCAACTAAACCGTGATTGCCAAGTAATTTGAAGTAATTAAATGTGTGAGAGGTGCTATCACAATCTGCAGATTGCACTTTGTCTGTCATTATAGTATAGAACAAGATGGGTGTAAGGAAAGTTGACTGAACCATTGCGAATGAGCTAAGATACATGAATAAGTCGCATAGTGTCAAAATTTGATCTAAATCAAGTTGAATTACTATGCCTGTAAATGCAAATAATACTGTATTTGAAACATTCAATAAACAATGGAGGAAATATTTGAAACTTAACAGAAGTCAATTTTGGAAAAACACTTTGCTGCTGATTTTTGTATTATTTTTGTATTCTCTAAACTTGTATAATCAGTGTAAACTGCTACAACTCCCAAAACGAAGGTCTTCATTTTATTATGTTTCCTGTCATGTGTTCAACATAGCAGAAAATTACCTTTTTTTATTTGAATCTTGTTCACGTTGTTTTTTTCATAAATTAACCACACTAAAATCTGCTCTCTAATAATACTGCTTTTGTGTTTTGTGATTACGTTCTGCTTAAATGCTTAGAATTAATAATTAACAAGTTAAGAAACAAACCAGTGTACCTCTGTCAGCCTCTGTGTGTCTTCCTCCCTCCCCCCCTCCCTCTCTCCATGTCTCACCATACCTCCATCGATCTTTGCCTCCTTCCGCCCTCTTTCTACCTCATGCTTCTTTATTTCCTTCCTCTCCCTCTCTCTCTCTCATTCCCATACTGTCGGTGGAATAGCTGGTTTGTATTTCCGTTGAGGAAGAGAGGATGGATGGGAGGATGGTAGACAGAGAGATGGAGAGAGGGAGAGATGCTCTCTTGGTCTAGTGTATTTAATCAATTATGTTCTCTTGCTCCCTCTGGCAACTCTCTACTTGATATTCTCTCTCAGACACACATACACACACACATAAATGATCACACACTCACTCTCCATCTCAGTATTTACTTTTTCCATTTTACCTTGCTGTAGTTGAACATGAAACACAGGAAGCTTTCATTAGTTTTAGTATGTTTATCTGATAAACATGTTTTTTGGGAGTATGATTTTTAGAGAACAAAAGTTGTGATTTCACCTCTGTGCACATTTCTGGGAACAGCCATTGTTGGTGGTTGATTTCCTTATTTATGAAAAGTCACATTTTATTGATGAATATTAAAATATGTTGCATTCATTCTGTCAACAAGATGGAGTGCAAAGCAGTTTAGTACACCCATAATAGCCCTTGTTTAACTTTTTTTCATATTTAACTACATTTCTTGAGGAATATGTCTGCTATTTCTTGCAGATACAATGTTCCATGAGCTTTGTTTGGACACCCTCTCACACCATGGTATTAAAAAAAATCATTGGAGACCATCTGAAAATGATCTATGAAGAAAATCTATAATACCTCAGAGCTCCTCTGAAGTGCTTTCATAGCAGATATCTTGGGAGAACACTTAACGCAGTCGTAAGCCATCAGCATAGGTTAATGATTTAATAATGCAATACCAATAGTCCACTCAGGGAAAATCAACTAACTTCTCAGTAGCTCAGAAGCTGATTTTTCTTTTTCTTTTTTTGGAAGTGTTAGGTTTTCAGCTTGAAGCTTCATTTGAAGCTTTAATTATCCATGTAAATAGTTGCTAAGCGCGCATTATCTTTTTTCAGTTTCATTGTCCTTCAACCTCATGTGCATTCATGCCTGAGACCATTCACTGTGCTGCATCACAACAGTACTTGTTGACACAAGCTCCTATGGGGATCCAGATTGGTGACCTTTTTAGTCGCCAGCTTGTTTCCCTGACCTTCCAGCTACTGCTGCAAGACAGAATTTTCTAATTATACCTTCATCCTGCAGCTAGAAGTTGTTAAGTGCTTCCTGAGCACGCAGTTTAATATTTAACTTCACACACACACACACACACACACACACACACAAACACACGCGTGTGCTCTCTGTATAGATTTATGATTTAATTCCTGTTTTAATATTGGAACAGATTGAATATGCACACTCTCTACCCTTAATGATGCAGTCTGGGTAATGATGTCATTGCAGGAAGTGAATTAAGAGCTGTAAACATGAATAATATGTGTATGAGAGATAGCACACATATGAAGAGAGACAGAGAGGAGAGCGGAGGACAGGAAAAGAGGAAGTAAAGAGGGGAAGGATGAGAGAGGGAAATAGAGAGCTTGACCTACAAACAGAGCTCCAACTATAGTATCAAGAAATTAAATCCTCAAGCTGTGTTTCTTTTCTTCTTAGCCTGTATCAAATTGTGTGTCTGACATTACCTGTCTCTGTTGCTTTGGTCTAAGCTGAGGCTAGCACTCAGAATTCCCGCTTAGGAAAAGGTTAATCTATTTTGAGTCTCTTGAGAGTTGCTACTCATCTTGTTTCTGTGCCTGTCGGTGTTATTATTCATTCATTCATTCATTCATTCATCCATTCATTCAAGTCAATCAACAAAGAGATATACTAACAGAGAAAAGGCAATACCACAGTTAGCTAAAAAAAAAGCCCTAAAACTTCCCAATCAGGGTAGATAATTTGATAAATAAATTAAAATAATTAAAATGTAAAATAAAATACAGTTATGTAAAACAATTACATGTAGAGGCTTAGAGGTTAAAGAGCAAGTTTCTGAAATGTCCAAAAGGTGTAAGTGTATTGATTTTGAGGAAGTGCTGTATTTTGTGATTATAAAATATGCATCATAATCCTTTACAGCTGATGCATAGAAAATTTACTGCACTAAAGCACTGTAACAAGATATCAATAACAACAATTTAGAAGAAATATCTATTCTGTTATTTCATCTCTTATTTCATAAACTGCCTACTAGTTTATGAATATTAATATCACATAACAATGGATTCATTCATGTTTGTCATTTGTTTTTTGGGTTCTGTTCTATTTTTCATATATTAAATCACAAAACCTTTCAAATCATTTTTTTCATCCAGATCTGTACTGATAAACAGATTCCCATTTGACATTTTCAATTTCAAATGTCTTGTGAGTAATCTAGGGACTCCAATGTCAGTGATTATTGTTTGGCAGCCCAGCAGTTACAATATCTGAACCCTGTGCATCTCATTTACTGTCTGGTTTCCCTCCCAGCTAATAGACTAATTCAGCATTGATTTGCCATAGCGCATTCGATTTAAATACAATTTCAATAGTGATTCTGAATTTCATCTACAAGACTGACACTCACTGAGAATATACGTATCTGTTTATTGATAGAATAAGACAAATAGAATGAAGCAATATACAGCGATATGGGAAATCGCTACTATCTATACATCTATATATCATATCTACTATATGTACAGTATATCCTTTCTTTCCAGTGTAGCTAACAAAATGGATTCACAGAATGACTTCAATAATCCACTCCCAACAAATGAAGCATACATGATGCTATTACAGTGTTCCTTTTCCCCAGAGCATGTGATAAAAACCACTTTCTTGTGATAGGTGCATACTAAGGACATTTTTTTTTTAAATTTATGTTGCTCACCGACATTCATATTTGTCTTATGGTATTATTGCGTGGGCACTGTTGTTTGTAAATCAGGTGGCTTTTGTGTATCTGTGCCAGTGTGTGTGCGTGTGCGTGTGTGTGTGAGTGTGTGTGTGTGTATGTGTGTGTGTGTGTGTGACTAATAGCAGACATCAGAGAATCCTACTGATCTAGGGCACAAGGTGACCCTCTCACTGTCTCTCTCTCTCTCACTCTCTCTCTCTCACACACACACACACATCTTCTAAAACACCCGCTCAGCATTCTTGTGCTCCACTTTATACTGCTGTTTTTAGTTGGTATGAGTGTTGGATAGTAGTGTATGTCCACTACACAGCAATGCCACTATACATGTATGTGTGCGCAGACAGTGTCTGTGTATGTATGTCGATATTAATGGGCTGTGAAGGTTAACAGCATGGGTTTGAGGAAGGAGGCAGGTGAACATGAGAATGTAATCACTTCATATTTTACAGTATTTATGTGTGTGCCTACCTATGTCTCAAATGTAACAGTCAAGCTTACTAAAAAAGAACACTATGAAAATATAATAAGAGAGAAACAGCACCTGCTGATTCATACTACAAGATGAAAGCACCATGCATCAAAAGACTGATGTATAGACAGGGATTATTGCCAGCTGAGATTGTATTTGAGCTGCATACATTTGAAGTCATACAGGAACAAGGGTGTTTTATTCTCTTAAGTGTCAGCTGTAAGGCGGTCGCCTCCTCTAACGCCTTGATTCCACCGAGCACTGAACAATACCGCGTTGCAGCCGGAATGCGACGCAGCCCTGCCCGCTTCACTTTGACAACCACAAGAGGCTTGCTCATCTCCTCAGCTTATTAGGGGATCTTATACTAACAACTTGATGAAAGCAAATTGTGTCCTATCTACTAGATCTGTGTGCCATCAAAGCCTCAGTACATTAGCTTGTTTCAGTGGAAAGAAGCTAATATTGTTAAAAGTGATATGTTGCAGTCTGACAGCCCCATAGCTGTTTGAGACCTCGTTGCATATGCAGTTTGTGAAGTATGGCATAGATAAATAGTAGTGGACAAAATATTAGAAGTAGTAATAATCACAATAATATGTCCAACACAACACCAGCTACTAACATCAGCTTTAGAAACTACCACGAGAATTGAGTTTGTGATCAGAGTTGCAGGGTCGCATCCCCTAACCAGCTGGGGAAATCATGGCAAAAACCATGAATAAGAAATACATTTCTTACTTTATTATGAGATGTTGAGGGACCCCTTAGCGTGCAGCATAATCCCCAGTTACACCAGTAGGAGAGAACATAACAGAAACAGACTGGTTGTATTGGCCCTTACGCTGTATGTAATTCAGTCTGCAGGGCACAAAGGAGAAAGGTCTGCACACTGTTGGGCTCCAAATAAATAGTTGAATTCTCTTTTTCTCTTTTCAAGGCAATGTTTCGTTTGGAAAGATTTGCCTGGATTTGAGCACTCTTGGTCCCACTTCTGTAATTCAGTCTGTGCCACTACAGACTCAATAGACTTTGTCCTCACTTCATTTTAGACAGCAGCTACACCCACAAAGACACACTAAGGTGTTTTCTGAGCACTCTCTTGCTCTCTTGCACACACGCACACAAATACACACACACACACACACACACACACACACAGGTGAGATGGGGAACGTAACAGAAAACTAAAGTAAACTGAACCTTAGGTTGATATTTAGTATCTGTTATTGCAATGACACTTTTACAGCCCCTCAAACTTGTTTTACAGACTTCAGCTTTGTTCACACTTTCACAGTACGGCTATACCTTTTATGATATTTCCTCTTAATGACAAGTATTTTATTGTGCACATACTGAACATGTATGTGTGTGTGTATGGTATATACGCCTGTCTTTAGTCAGTCGGTTTAGGACCTTCAGAGAGGGGACATTTTTGCAACATTTGGTCATTCTGCTCATCCCAAGGGTCTGTCATTGGATTAGGTGAAAAACTGGTAAGGTTGAAGGGTTTTGTTAGCATGTTTGGGTGTGTTTGTCCCATTTCTTACAAATGTTCTTTCCACTTTCTATCTTTCTCTCAGGTTGTCAGGCAGTAATGTCCCCTCTCCCATCGTTAGCAACAAGAACTGGCTCCGACTGCATTTCGTGACTGATAGCAACCACCGTTACCGTGGTTTCAGCGCCCATTATCAAGGTAAGACTGGTAAGATGTAATTACATCTACAGAGATGGGCATCTTAATATGCACATGTAACACACATATACATAAAGAGCGTTCATTTATGATTTTGTTGGGCCCTATACATACATTATCTACAGATCTCTGTGTTTGTTAATGATAGTTCTTTCAAGGTTCAGCTTTTGCTTCTTTGCTTTTTTCTTTTCTTTTTGTTTTGTGTTTCTCTCTGCTGCCTTTTTTTTTCCCTTTTCAACTGACAGTTTTTCTCTATCATCTTGCCTCTAATTCCCTTTAATTACGCCTGTTGACTCCAATCTTCTTGTCTGTTCTCTACTACAGACCCCCCCTCTCATCTAGTTCTCTCTTTATTTTTTCTCGGGTAACTGCTCATACACGTACAGTTAGATTTCTTTGACACAGACCCTAGCTAGTGGAAAACATTTGGAAATTCATTTGGCAACGTCCATGTCTCCCAACAGCAATAATGAGAGCTGAATGTGTGAAACAACTGCACAGGCTGGAACAGATAGGGTTTATATTGTACACTTTCCTTGTTTTTCATACTCTCCTGTGTTTTGTTTTAGTCTCAGATTGCCTCTTGTTCTTTCACAAAATGGCTGTATACTTCACAACACTCACTATTGGCCCTTTTTTGTGAATCATTAGTGCATGGTGCATAAAGTCCATTCAACTTCACAAAATACACAGGGTACGAGGGATATGTTTGGTATTTTCATGGCCAGAGGCATGTGGGATACCTGTGGCTCAGTTGGAAACAGGATGTGATTGAAATACACTATCTATTCCACTTTAATCACTTCAATAGAAAAACCTCCAAGCTAAATATTGAGTTTGCTTTTATTGTTATAAAGTTAAGTAAACTAAAGTCAGAGAAGCAGTACAGCGTGCCTTCCTCTAGGCGTCCTTGACCTGGTCTGAGTAGGCGGGCAGCAGAAGCGTAAATCATGGTCATGCTTGACACCGAAATTGCACTGTGCCACTTGATTATTACTGACACACTCCCTACTGCGCCTCGCCTCTCACTTCAGTACATCCAAGTTCACAGCAAGTCACCAAAAGACCAAGCAGACTCAGGCGAGAAAAATACAATGTGCACCCATCCAAAATGCCACCGCTCAGGTGCAGAGCCTGTGCCGTGGTCTGTCCCGACAACTGTGCCCTGCTTCAGTGTCTGGAATGTTTGTCAAAGAAAATCACACATAATACATACATATATTACTCTCTATATGTCATGTGTAAAGGAGACACAAAAAGTGCACCACACTGAAGGACGATGTGACACAATGTGAGTGTGCTTCAATAAAAGTTTTCTTTGTTCCTCCCTTCCCTTCCCTTCCCACCCCATCCCACTATGGTTGCTTTCGACGGTGAATATGGTCATTTGCCCAGTTTCACTGGGCTATTGCCAGCTGTCATTGTCATTACTGTGAAACCTTTCTGAACATCTTTGAATTGACAGACAGGCCATGGTTTCCCTACATAAGAATTAAGCAGTTAAGACACTGCCAATTGAAGTAGAAATGTGGATCATTGCCTCAGACATCTCTGGAGATTGATAAGTCACTGTAGGAATGTTGTCCTATTGCTGGAATTAAACTGTACACATTTTTTTTCTGTTTGGGCTTTTCAACCCTTACATGTATGTGGCCACTTGAAGTATTTTAAAGAAGAATGAATTCAATTAGTTTTTTACTTGCTTAGTAGTGATTTAATTGATTCCAGCTGTTTTCCTGTTTAAAAGACCTCCTGTCCCCACCTAAAAAAGAGGTTTGATAAAGGTTCCTTTATGACTGTTGAAATTTTGTACCATATGATCTCTTGTGATACTTGAAGGACTGAGGTCAATTAGGTCACTTTAAGAGGTAAATCAAAACTGCAACTAATTCATTAATTGCTTCATATTGACTCTGAATAATTTTCTAATCTGTGGATATGATCATCGTATTAGGCTGGATATGACCCTGGATAGGACTTTTGCAGAATGTCCTTTATGTCTCCACCCTGAACTATCTAGTAAAGGCAAAGTGCCAAAAAAAAAAAATAAAAATAAATTAAAAATGTGATTTTAGCCAATGCATTAGGGGTGAGGAAAGCATTGATTCACATAAGAATCTGGATACAATCTTCAACAGTTCTAATAATCCAAATATCGATTTTTGTGTATCAATAATGACGTTGTGTTGAAGGAACAAAAAAGGATTTTGGATGTAATGACTTAATAATTAGCTTTGCAAGAAGTAATTTATGATGTTACCAAAAGTGGGCAACCAAACTCCAGCAGCAACAAAAAAATCAGTCAACCAACACACACTGGACCTCTTTACAAAACCTCTGGTTGGGCAAAGGAAATCTTCGGTCCATAGTCATACATTTCAAATGACCTGCAACTGTACAATCTACTGCTGGAGAGATAGAGTTAGTAACAACTTCCCTTACTCACGCACCAACCTCTATCTAACAAAAGACATTCAGGCGGTGATTTTGGTTAGTAAATTACACTTTCATTTCATTATTCTCATACAGGCAGCAGACTGTAGGATGCTCCCAAATGATTGCATCAAACTTTTTAAATAAGAAAGCTGTACTCTCTGTCCATCAGACAGTGACCGTCATTGTAACTGCCATTATGTTTTCATATTGCAATTTAGTGAGCAAAAAACACAAGTGAACAGTTTTGCACAGAGTGCACTTGAGTAAGAGACTGAAACTAGTCCCCCTTTATGAATCGAGAATCGATTCTGAATTGAACTGTGATGCCAACAATCAGAATTTAATAGAATCATGAGGGTTCCAAAGATTCCCACTCGTACAAGACAGAGAGTATCAAAGACAATGTGTGAAAGGAGCTTTTAAAATTTAAAGTTCAAGTCATTATTAAACCTCATCCCTCATTTCACATTTCCTCTTTCTCTAATACATCTCTTTCTTCTCTCTCATCCTGCTCTTTGACTGCCTTTTTATTTTTTCTTCCTCTTTCTCTCCTCATCTTTCTTTCTCGCTCTCCCCTCCTCTCCTCCGATCTTCTCCTCTTGTCCTTATCTACCGTCTCTCCCCATCTCTCCTTCTTTCAGACATTCTTCTTCATGACTGACTGACAACCTGACCCCTCCCCTTGAGATTTGCCTTTAATTGGTTTAATTGATCTTAATTGATCTTAATTAGTTTAAAAGGTTAATCAACATG
The DNA here is from genome assembly GCF_963924715.1 of Thunnus thynnus. Taxonomy (NCBI): domain Eukaryota; kingdom Metazoa; phylum Chordata; class Actinopteri; order Scombriformes; family Scombridae; genus Thunnus; species Thunnus thynnus. Next base: position 14,500,306 of record NC_089531.1, on the reverse strand, counting down.
TTAATGAAGGGTGTCAGTTTGATAGGTTAGCTGATTAATTAGTGGAGTTCTTATAACAAGCTTGTGATTGATTGGCTACTGTCTACTGTCAGCTGTCAGTCATTTCCATTACCTCGCTGGTTCCTAAACATTAGCAGAAAGACGAGCTGGGTGGCTGAAAAAAATAACTGCTAAGTGATTGTTGATTCAAAATCCTCACGCTTCATTAAAATGTATCATGTCATAGTACATCTCACGCTACATGAATATGCAATATGGATTGCAATAAATAATCTGAATTTATTTTTGATCTATATGTTTAATATTATTGCACTATAAGTTAGAAAAAAACCTGGCAACAGTGTCAGTATGAACTGAGGATAGATCAATATTCTGACTGCACCGTTGACAATGCAAGATGATTGATGGATCTCCTATTGATTTCATCCCCAGTGGAACCACCTGCAAACCACTGGGAAGGAAAGGAAACTTACAAATGAATTACATTTAAGTGTTCATTAAATGTTTTTTCACCTGAGAAGAATATATTAGGTTGTATTTTATTCTTCTTGTTTCCACTATACTTTTGTTGTTTTCCTTTCTGCTGCATTTATTATGTTCTACCCTCTTCAAATTTACTATTTAATTACCATTCTTCATCAACTCCACTTTATTATAAACAGTTCCACATGGTGATATTCCCCCCCTTTTTTTTACTTTGTCTATTCCACCCTGCAAACCATATGTTGTTCTGGTCTGCTAAATTCTACTTGTCTCCAGCAGAATAAATTATAATGGCAAAGCCTTCAGGCAGGGTTAGTTTAGTCGCAAAAACTGTATGAAAACAATTCCAAATATGTCTCTGAGAGACTAAATGAACAAATCTGCATTGGCAGGGTTAGTTTAGTTTATAAGACACTGCTATGAGACCTCAGAGGGAGACGTTTGGCTCTAGGTGCTGCCAGCTAGCTGGACAGACTGGCTTTGTGTGTGTGTGTGTGTGTGTGTGTGTGTGTGTGTGTGTGTGTGTGTGTGTGTGTGTTATACATTAGGTCATCCCCACTCAGTTCATAAAACCTCCTCCTTCTACTGCTGTCCAAATTATGGAGCTCTGAATTAATAGTAATCTCCCACTGATTAATAGCCAAGTTTGCACAAACTTGGGGAGATGTGAGAGGCTGTAAAAAACAAAGAATATTACAAAGGAACAACAGCAGAGAAACAGAGAGGAAAGGAGGTAAAACAGTTAGGAAATTCAGAGAAGACATTTAAAAAAGAAAAAAGAAGAAGAAGAGACAGACACCAACAAAGAAACAGGTGACACATGGCGACCAAGTCCCCAGGAAGGGTGCCAGGCTGTGACTGAAGCCAATTTGACACAAGGCCCTTCTCAATACCAAGTATGCCAAGTTCAGACTTGTGTACTTGCTAGTTCGGACTTGCCAAGTTCGATTCGTGAGTACAAACTTGTGAGGATTGGAGGATACAGTACGATCATTCTGTCTGCTGACAGCAGCAGCTCAGCTTCAACACAACTACCCGACTGTACTGTGACAAAATAATTTCAACTCAAAGCTCCACTAACACTTTTTTTCTCACAAAAAAAAATTACCTCATTGACAGAGAGATGCAGTGAATTATGCTATTCAGTCTAGAATGCAGCTATTATAAAAATCTTAACTGTTATGTGGCTTAATAAAATAAAACGAAATGCGATATAGACTGATAAGTTCATTTTAATACATTTATATTTATTGAACTGGGGTGATATCTGTACGTATAGACCCCCAGAAGCAGCGCCGTTTTTCTGTCCATTAAAAACATGAAGCTTCACTTTACATTCAGACAAACTAATGTGACAGCTACAATTGTCAGATTTCATCTGTGAGACCAACATTTATCTTCCAAAAGGAATTATATCATATATCAAAATGCTGCAGAGACAGTAGAGCCAGCGGTAAATTACCAAAGAGCTGCACAGATCAGTTCATCAGATCATGTTCTCCCCGGGATGAAGACAGAGAGAGAGGGAGAGAGAGTGTGTGTGTGTGTGTGTGTGTGTGTGTGTGTGTGTGTGTGTGTGTGTGTGTGTGTGTGTGTGTGTGTGTGCACATGCATATGTGTGTGTGTAGCTGGATGCATTGCATAGCTGTGTTCTTGGACACAGGAAAAGCCTGTTCATGTATGAGTATGTTTAGTAACGCAAAGCCTGCAGCTTCACCGCATGGCTAAATAAAATTTATTAAGATAATTGTGTGTTTGAATGCTTAATTGATGTTTCAAAATGATTCATAATGGTTTTAAAACATGCCATCGGCTAAATGTTGATAGACCTAAATTAAAGGAATTAACTCTTTCAATTCAGATATCTCTCTCTAAGGCATAGTTTTCTTGTTAAAGAGTAAATTCACTTCTATTTATATAATTTACATTTTATTCCTCCAATCTCAGGCAGCCCTATTAATATTTAAAGAAATGGCCAAATATTTAGAAAGCCTAGAAAATTTAAATGAGTGTTTATATCATGTCTTAAATTTTACAAAAGGTGAGCAGAGTCAATCAGAGTAGATTACACACTTTTTTGTCTTGTTAATTAATGTAATGTTCACATTTATATCATTGTTAACTGAACTGTTAATATGTCATACATTATCTCTTTGCTACTTACTGTCTTCTTCACCGCTAAATACAACCACAGCCATTAAGTGTCCATTAGTATGTTTAACTGAAGCTCAGTAATTATTCGACTATATCAAAGTCTTTGAGCAAAAGTAAATGCTTCTCACCTCAGGACTAAAATGTATTTAAAGATTCAGCTCTCTCTAATATGTGATTTCTGAGTGTGTTTTGAAGCACGCTATATGCCTTTACTGTAGTACTCTTGGAGGCCAAGATGAAATAAGAATGGATGTACTTTCTCACCATGGGAACTGCTGTAAGTTCATTTAATCATCCTTGTACTTGCATCATGTCGTTTACAGACTGTACCCAAGCTGAGTGAGTGTGGTGCCTCACCCTGGGACTCAGGCTCACTAAAACACTCTTTTAGTGAGCCTGGTCTGTAGGGAAAAGCTGCCGTGAGGGGGGTTCCAAGAAACTGGGTGTTTTTTCAACTGTATTTCAATCAGTAAAGACACCACATGTAAATCCATCCATTTTAATAACTCAAGAGACTTTGTTCTTGTCAATTACATTGATTTAAATGGGTAAAACCCTATAAATAGCAGCCATTTAGACATCCCCCCTTGGAAGTCATACAAGAGGCCTTGACACTTGGGTGATGGAGGGGTGAAGTGGCATAGGCAGCAGAGAGTGTATAACAGATAAGGTAGTTTAAATGTCCTTCAGTGAGGGTGATTATTGGTTGACAAGAAAGCTTGCAAATAATTCCCATTGAAATCTCTGGATAATAATTGAGGGAGCTCCAGTGTGATGAAATTAGAACAATAATTGTCTTCCTGCTTGAACTTCTGCAAAAAGCTTCATTAGTGTAATTACCATTTGAGACCTAAAGGCATTTACACTGAAACAACAAATCAGATTGGATTACTTATGGTAAAAGTTTGATCTTTTATGCATGTAATTTCTGAAGATCAAATTTTGATAATGGATTGGTGGTAGCTTGAGGGTAATAGAAGAAAATGATTGCTAGTATGAATCTGTGGGCTGGCTGGGAAAACTGCTCGAAGTTCCCTTTAGCAAGGTGCTGAAACCCAGCTGCTCCGTTGCCAAGGCTGTGGTAGAACAAGGCAGTTTCCAGATGTGACTGGGTGTGTACTCTCACCCCTAGGCTGCAGCTGGAAGTGGGAATGTGTTCTCACTCATCTTGCCTGTTAAATAAAAAAAAAGAACATGAACAGCTCTACCCTCAAAGCTAGAAACCAGTGAATCATGTTGCCAAATAATCTCTGAGTTGTCAATGGCCACAGGAACAATACACGAGAACACAATTTTACAGCGAATTTACCCTTTAAATAGGTCAACTTTTATTATTTTCAGGGTCATACTTTTTCAAGCAAAACAGTATTGCTATGCAATTAGTTATATCTTCTTATTATATAAGAACTAGGGGGAAAGCCACGGACACCTAGTCAGTTAGTGAGTCACACATTCAGTCAGCGGGTGAGTCACACACTGCTATCCAGCTACCAGTAAGCTACAGCTACAGCCATCAAGGTAATGGCTCATCCAGCCAGAAGTACATGCATCAAGTACAAAAATATGAAGGATGTTAAAAACTGAATGATAAAAATAGACCTGAAAAATGTTGCAGTAAACTGTGAAGTGATAAAAAGCCGAATCATGATGTGACTAACTTAGGGTGATTAACAGGTATAAAACAGAGAAAACGGCATCATTTAAGGCTATTTTGGCTGATTTTTGATGACATTTATTAATTATTGCCCCTGTGTGTAATAATAATAGTAAATAATATATCAATAAATAAATTCAACCTCAATAAATAAATAAAAAAGCACTACCACCAAGGGTCTCAACGGTTTGGCAAAATCATCAAGTTTCATGTGGTTTCAGTTTCATGTAGGATGTAATGGTACAGCTATTTTTTTTAAAAAAAAGAACATTATGTCTTGGTTTGAGTATTTCATTCTTTGTAAATATCATACTGTAGCTTGAATGAAGAGTTGGAACAAGCAGTTACAGAATACATTTGTGATGGTTGCAAGGTTACAAGGAAATTCATAAATTCCAGCATACACTGAAATACACCTGAAAATATGCCTCAATAAATTCAAAAGCGGTTTAACCGAATTACTGCTGATTTCACTTTGGGACGTGTAGTATAACAATTCAATGGAGTTAATTTGTCATTTCCCCCTGTCAGGCCTAAGCATTGTTTTTTTGTTGTTTTTTTTTTTTTTTAAAGCATTTTAAGATGTTTTCTAAACTAAAATGTGTTCAACAAGTAGCTTAGCTCCATGCTCAGTGCGCAGTGTGCGGTCAAGAAAGAGAGTGAAAGCGTGTGTGTGACGATGAGACTGAACCTGCCTACCATCCGAGAGCAGGCTGAACAGGCAGAGAGCAGGAGAGTTTCTGCCAAAAACAAGCACAGAGAACCGGGGAGACATGAGAGCAGCTGCTCGCTAACAGCTACGTGTGTTTATAGCAGAGAGCAGCAACTCTGCAGCAGCAACAGAGCGCTGCAACTCTGCTGCACTAAATATTACCAATGATGCAGTAGTGAGGATCCTCAGAAGACCCTGTATATTTTTCTCTGAATCACACCCTCTCAGTCATCTTTAACTCTTCTCCTCCTGTTTTAGCATTTTTCTGCATGCCCTGTTTACTTCGAATGATCACACCTTTACTTTTAAGTCTACTAAACAGATTTAGACATGAGGATTCTAGTGAGTTTAAAGTTAATTTTGTGCTTTTAATCATCGTGTTTTCAGGTATACTTTAAAGCAATTAAAAATACAGCCAATGAATCTCGTTCAGTCGTGTGTTGTTAGTGTCAAAAATGGACTCAGTGAGGGAAATGTATTCAAGCATCTCCATTTTAATCGTATTGTCTTGGATTTAGTCAAATCCCCTCACTTTATGGGACTCTGATTGTCATTCTAGGTGTCATTCCACAGTACCATTTTATTTTACTCAACCCTCATAAATACACAGACATACTGGTTGCTATTCAGTTAGCCAAACAGTGCCTCTTTGTTCCAGTTGGACCCCTTTGAACAATTTGTAGTGCACACCATCACACATGGAAACCACCAAAAATTCCTACATTGTACAGTTATTGTCATTTACAAAGTCATCCAGTCAACCAGAATTTTACTACTGTTGCACTTACTGTAAGTAGCTCAGTTAACAGTGTCAGGTAAAAGCCTAGAGTGTCTAGTCAGTCAGCCATTCAGTCTGGCGGTCAGCCAGTTAGCGGGTCAGTCAGCCAGCCATCTAGTCAATTGAATGGTTGCCAGAGGTTCCATTTACTGTACGTATTTTAGTCTGAACATTGAGAAATAATGCCTGGCTCTTATTAATGAACATTAACATCACAGAAAGTGGAGGTGGATGCAACAGAAAAGTAAGAGTGGAGAGATCCTGGCAATGCTGAAAGTCAGAATGGCACAGTATACTTGAAAACACGATGATTAAAAGCACAAAATTAACTTTAACCTCACTAGAATCCTCATGTCTAAATCTGTTTTGTAGACTTAAAAGTAAAGGTGTGATCATTCGAAGCAAACAGGGCATGCAGAAAAATGCTAAAACAGGAGGAGAAAAGTTAAAGATGACTGAGAGAGTGTGATTCAGAGAAAAATATACGGGGTCTTCTGAGGATCCTCATTACTGCATCATTGGTAAATATTTTCTCTAAAATCTCAGATGTTGGGGCTTCTGGCCAGAGTGGCAGCATGTAAAGAGAGTGTTGTTGAGCTCCTCGCGAGAAATACTAAAATTCGATCATATTGCTCTTATTTTGTGCATTAGCGTCTTAAAAGTTGTCTCCATAGATCGCTGAGTGCTTAACAATTGATGTTTTGACAGTCTGAAACAAAGTTTTAAATCAATATTGAAGCAAAATGAACAAGAGTCAGAGTGGCGGCAGAGAGGCACTGTGCTAGCCATAGTGCTAGCTCTGATCTCCAAGCAACAAACAAAGAAACACATGACCACAGCTAGCAACCAACATATGGTGTTTCAAGCCATTAATACACTCAAAAAAGACCTGATGGCAAAAATAGAAGAAAAGGCAGTAGCCCAATCTGCAGAGCTCCAGAGCCAGGTTGACCAACTCCAGGTTGAATTACAAAGTCCTTCGAAGATGGACGAGAACATTGCAAACATATAACTGAGTTTGTAGCCAGCCTGCTAAAAGATGCACTGAACCTCAAGAAGCCCCCTGCTTTTGGACAAGGCACACCACAACCACAACAATGAACCACCTTGTAGTGAGATGCCACCACTTTTCTGAAAAAGAGGAGATCCTGAAGAAAACCATAGAAATGAAGTCAGTGACAACATCCCACGGCGACAGGATTCGCATCCTCCCCACCTTCACCCAGGAAGTGAGCAAGCAATGAGCAGCCTTTAATGAGGTGAGGGGTCTACTCCGAAACTGTTAGGGTGTCCGCTACGGTTTGAGATACCCAGCAGTTTTGAGGACTACAACACAAGAAGGAAAGGAGACAAGTTTCAAAGACCTGTTACAAGCTAAGTATTTCATTCTGAAGAACTGAAAGTGGACATAGGCTATGGAGTTTTCATGCCTCAGTAGAGCTCTTGGTAAGTTCAGGTCACAGTATCCCCCTTTCTTGTCACTGCTGGAGGAGGAGTAGGCTTGGAAAGCAAGAAAGCTTGCTAGTCTGGCTGCAGCCACCTATCCAATCCTTTTGGTACCACTGTGTTTGAAAAGTTTGTATAATCTTTCTCCGCTTCTGCTGGATAAGATTCTGTAGGTTAGGTGTTTCCCATTAGCGACCACAGCTCTTTTTTGTTCATAAGACAATGTTGAAAATCTTTTAAAGTAAGAAATATCCATGCTGACTGCCACAGTTAAGCTATCTGCACTAGGTACTGGGGAAGGATGCAAGCAAGAAGGAGGAGTGGATGTCACGTGACAGAAGATCTCAGCAAGGGTTGGTCTTTGCCTCATTGTTGATCATTCAACACAGTGTGAAAACCAACTATGCATATGCAAATCTATGAAAACGTTGGCCTTTGCACCAATCCTGCAGACAGAGGCACAGATAGCCTCTGCCTCAGCCCATGGCCTTAAACTTCTTTAAGTTAAGGCTCTTTAAGCGAGAGCCTGCCTAAGACTCAGAAACTAAGTTTCCTTGTGCCAGCAGCTAACACACAAGTCTGCTGGTCAGCTTAACAAGTACAGGAGCCACGAAATGGAGTTAGCTTGCCGCTAACTCTACACAAAGGATGGACCTGGGCTCTCTATACGACTGGAGTGCTGTCTCCCCAGCAATGCCTGCATCTTTCAGCTTCAGAGCCAAAGCCTTAACAGCCTGACTCACCCACGGATTCACCGGCTACAAAGCAGAACGCCACAAAGCATCTCTTCCTTCATGGACAAGTAACAACTGGGCATAGCCTAGCAACACAGTGAAGCATAGCACGGCTAAGCAAGAATGTTTAACTCAAACAATGTACTGTACATGTATTGATTTGGTTAAGGTTATACATTGAACTGTTGTTGTGATGTCCTTGTTGCTTATAGTCAGGTTACTGCATAGCCACACCACTAGGTTAATGTTAGCATGCTTTACACATGTTACATCCAGTAACTAGGCCTTGCATGCAACTAACCTCGTTTTAACCTGGCACCTTTAGCATAAACCAATTGGCCTTGAATAGAGAACTACACAGTTAAGAGGTTAAAACCTAGTTTGGCAAACTTTTGGTTCAGGCAGCACATGTGGTTCAAGACACCACATGGTCTGGCCTTTTATCTTTGTAGTTCCCTTTATCAGCCAAATTGTCGGCATGCCATGTGCTCAGACACCAGGTGACTGCAGCCATCTTGCTATTGTCTTCTCTACACACACACACACACACACACACACACACACACACACACACACACACACTCACACACACTTGTATATAGGTACAGATTAACTAGATTAGTATTGTGTGTTGCTTTTACCCTTTGTTAAATAAATGCTTTTGGATATACCTGTTGTCTGTTTTAATGTTGCACAAGAATGAGTTTTGCCAACCCTTGCTCTGTAAAGAACTCCAAATCTTTCAACCATAACTAACTACTTATATGGTGATTTTGTTCATAGTTATTAAATTAATTATTAATCAAAGTCCCAAATTCATAGATTAGTACACTTTGAGACTGAATTGGCTATCTTTTTCCCTGAGTCCAGGGTGGTGCCACGTTATTATTAATTCTCATTCATAATTTTATTGATTTTAATAATTAACGATTATCTTTGATAATAGCCACTGCCCAACAAAGCTGTGGCAAAAAGGAGCAAACGAAACTTTTAAAACAACAATTCTAACTAGTTTTACCGGAGTATGTGTAATCCTGAGACAAATTATGAATAATGAAAATTTAAAACAAAATAAATAAATAAAATTCATAAATTCTGAATTATTAATATGAAGAAATGATAATCATTTAATCTCAACATTCCTTTTTAGCTTTGGTGAGGCACTGCCTACTAGCCTTCCTACCCTGACCGCACATCACTGAAGAAGATGCAGTCTCTCATGCGAGAGACCAGCACTGAGTCATGTTTGATAATGTTAACACACTCTGCATCACAATGCTGCATCAATATAGAGGTCTTTCGTCAGTTTCACAACATATGCAAAGCTGGAACAATTAATACAGGTACAATACCTTTAATATGAACAGATATATACTGTTTACCCTTATGTTAAAGTTGGTATCCATGCTTTTTTGGACTAAAAGATCATATACCCATTTTAGAATATCATAAAACATGCAAACCTTTTCTATACTATGGTATTGTTGATTGGCTTAACATGGCTGCATCCCTCCGAGTTAAGCACTAGCTCAAAGCAAAGCTATTGTATTTCACAGCATTTTCTGTATTTTTACACCTTAAAATCAAACATATAGGTTCAGTAGTATCACACTGTGCAAACAGGCACCCTTTCCAAGTTTTACCATGGCAGATTCAAACCAAACAAATATCAGGCTTCACAAAACATTCCATAACAGTTACAGCTACAGGCTTATCACCACTGAAAGTCATATATTTAAACTTTAAAGCCATAATGCACTCAAACACTTTATTGTATCAAATACTCACAGCCTGTAGGCTTGAAAAGTGGTTGTTAAAAGTTGATAGTTTCATCCCTCACGGAGAGCAGCAACTTTAGTATGCTTGAATACATGTCATTATGTTAGTGAAAATGCGACAGTGAGCTTGTAATGACAAGGCTGTCTTGCTCAGAGTGGAAGGAAAGGCCTATCTGAGGTTTTGGAAATGACCCAGACAGTTTTCTATTAACCATAATCTAACTAATTCAAGAGGGCAAAACATGATGGAGCTCCAGGACATGATGGAAGCAGAGGTTGGACTGACTGCTCTTGCTGACCTTTGATGGTCACCCTGTTTGAATTCTAGGTAGCATCTCATAATCAATAGGCTGTTTCAGCATCCAAAGTTTCATTTTAGAAAGCATTTTTTTCTCCAACATCAGTATAATGAAAAATGTCACAGCATTGCACAGCAGCATTACAGACGAATATACAGCATTGCTGTATATTAGTGGGACCTCAACTCTTACCCCAACCTGTGACTGTTTTTGCAATGACCGAAACTCAAAAAAAGGAACGAATCAATGGATATCCGCAGGCTTCCTCGTTAATGTTAGTGTACATTTAACAATAACTGAACATAGCATGATAATGTCTATTTTGATGCGTAGAAGATCTTTCTACTGCCCTCTGTAATAATTCATTCAGTTACTCACAGTTAGCATGTCTGCCTCCTAGTGACCAGTATGAGGTATGCCTCTATTACCTTGTAAGTACCATATGGAACATGTAGGGTGTTTTTATACGTTTAGATGTTTTTTACTTGGTTCGACACTGTGTGTTGCAATAATTACAATGCATTGCAGGCCGAAAACATACCTGAAGGGCTGTTTATATACAAGGAAACCTTCATTTTATATTTGCAAAATTAGATAAATAAGATAGAGACATAGTTCTCCTTCTAGATCCAGACAACACTATCTTCCTTCCCTTCACATGTGTTTGTGTGTGCGCCTGTTTGTCTGTTGTCAATGTGTGTGTCAGGTATGAACAATCTGTTTCCTTCCCCGCGGCACAACCTACCAATCACATCCCTCCATCATCTCTCTTCATTACGTATTCATGAGTTTCTGTGTCTGCAGGGCTGTGATTGGCTCTTAATGAACAACTGACGGCATTATCAGTCAGCCAATGCTATGGCAACCAAATAAGTCAGTCAGTACAAAAGAAACACCAGTCAACCACTGGTACAGAAACATTATTCAACTCGAGCAGTGAGACAGCATACCCCTCAGGGAGGTTGACATATTGGATATTGTCGACTGCATGGTACCTTTGATATGACTCTCATAATGTCTCAAACCTACTCATGATCAAGTGCATACATCTTGAAATGCAAATTGCACTGGATAATTACAGCTGAGAAAAAAGACAGCATTTAGTACATATGGAATATACCATTTAGTTTTGTGTAAATAAATCCCCAAGTCCTTTTCCTTGTCAGCTTTGGCTTCAGAACCATTAGTCAAACCGAGTACAGAGACACTGCAGGCCTCAGGGGGTTCATATGAGCTCATAAATCCATGAACTACCCCTTTATCATCTTTTATATTATTTTGAGAGCTTGCATTTCACCAGTGCTGGCTTTCATTGTTGACTCGGTGTTCAGCTTTTGCTGTCTCCAAAGGACCGTTAGCACTGGGATCATTAGAGTACTGTAAGCGTAGCAGAGAATGTAGCTGGTTGAATGAATGCAGCTAGTTTGCATAGACACAATCTGGTGATGTTGCGTGATGGCTGGTCTGTGGTTACAAAATAGCTCATAAAATGTGGAGGATGTGTACAGCACTGACAACTGTCTTCACCCACTGATTGCACTCACTACTTGCATATATTAAAATGTGATTAACTCAGTGTAGGCAGACATATATATTGAGAATTGCAGCCTACCCAATCATTAACATTTCTATCAATTCTTTCTGTCTGGTTGTATTAACATTTGAGTAAGCTAGATATATTAAATAAACACATATACCACAAAGCAATTGTCATATAAAATATATTCTTTTATATCTGAATTAACATATTATACTTTATGACACTTGCCAGATTACGAAATGCACATTAAATCATCTGGTCTCTCTTCATCCTATTTTTTCAGAAGTCATTGTCAGAACAGTGGAAAATTGCAGTAGATTTCATGTCAATTAAAATTTTTAAAAAACTATTAGCTATTCCCTAGTATTAGCTACTAATTATTATTAACATATTAATCAACTTATCAACATATCTTGCAGCATGGATTGTTTCATTTATGATTCATTAGTAGTTGTCTACATCAGATCTCATCTCTTTGACTTAAACAGCCAACCAATTTAATATAAACTGCTCAAAACCATACATTAGCCTCAGTGAATGAATCACTTTCACTCATATCTGCTTGTTAATCATGTGAAACTACATGTTCAGTTTTGAAAATCTGACTGACACAGCTATGTCTGACAGTTTTTAAATCTCTCCATGATATATTAATACTCATTCTACATCATGCGTTACTGTACACAGCAACAAATATTTGCTTTACTTATGTGGGTACATTAAAACATCAGCGATGAACATGTAGCCTAAAAGCTGGTGAGTTCAACCAAAGTGCGTGATGCATCTCCTTAGAGAATGTCTCACTGCTCCATACTACAAACCTACATCAGACTGCGGAAGATGGTTTTGTTGTAAAATGTGGTTCAGCGTATATTTTTATTGAGCTAGGTTTTGCTTAAGTGTCTATTTACTTACTGTTAAATGTTAGTCGAATTCCGTGTTTATTCTGTTGCTAGTTATATATAGTTTTGTTAAATATGCAACATTTTAGTTCATAAATATGGTTTATTTAAATGCAGCTGCCCTTCCATCTGTTGTTTGCAGTAAAGCTGCTGCTTGTAGGCTAGAATATTAACATGGGCATATTTAACTTTGATGCATATTCACACGGGACAGGTTTTATGATGCATATTAACAGGGTCTTGATACAGTGAATGAATTTGCACGGGCAAAAACAAATTTGACTTTAAACTATTTTTGGCCCAGATTCTCTGATTTGGCTGCCTAACCGGGGGGTGGGGAGGGGGTACATTTCAGACCTGATTGTAAGACTTTGATCTTGATCAGAGCTTCCCCTGGTTGTCACAAATAACAAGAGTCTGTTGATAAATGTTCTTAATTTCTGACAATTGGGACATTTTCAAATGCGAGTGTAATCTGAGGGCAGTAATACAATTATGCAATATATTGTATATCACCCCTTTCTGTCCTGTTGGTTCAAGAGAAGCTTTTTTAACTTAAGCTGAGATCTGTGTTTTTTTATGTTTACAAATCAGCATTATACCATCCAGTGTCATTAGGACAGAAGGCTTTATGCATCCAAAATTGTTAATGTCATGTTCGCAATGCAGTGGAATAGAAAATATATTCACTTCATTCTTGTTATATATTCTTTCGAGCTACGTGTTTAAATGCAGCTATATTTAGTTGTTCCAAATTGATAGCAAAATGACCTGAAAACATATGAATGAGTGGGGCACGTATGAATCACTGCTCCTAAATATTATAATAAGATGCTTTTTATCTGAGATCAGAGATATTGTATCAGATATCAAGCATGTGCCCCCTCATTTTGAATGGGTATGACATCAGTGTCAAGAAAAGCAAATTCCATTCTTTGTGTAGGTGGATTGCTGTGAAGTTAGTTGAAATGTTATTATATTCAGTTTATGTGAGTGCGTTGCTCAGAGGCAGCTATAAGCAGCTATGATACATTAGTTGCTTTGAGCAAACTCATTAACAGGAGAATTTATGAAAGAAATGATTTTATAATGTAAGGAATGTTCATATTTGTTCATGATTAGTTTGATTTATTGATACACAGAATTGCATAACATAATTGCAACTTGAAATAATGTATAAGTCTGCTTGAGGGGTGAATATGAGCAAATAATACAACATACAGGATCAAAATACATTAAAGCCTAAAATGAATGTGCTTTTAAAGCAAACTCTGTCAAGTTTAAAAATAAATCACTATGTAAAAAGTTTTTTTTGATCAGGAGGTACAAGTACTGCACCTTTTAAAAGAGAAACTCTTGGTCACTTTTTACACCAATAAATGGACATGATTTCCCATTCCAACTCACACAAAGGGACATTTAGAGTTGAATCACAATAAAAAACAAGATACATTTTATTTTGAGTCACACTGCTCATGGTTCAATGCAAACCTAGTGAGTTACCTTCATATATTTACTGTCTAGTGTGTAATGAAGTATGTTTATCATATAAGAAAAAGTAATCATGTGTAGGTGTGGTTCAATTAAGGATCACACAATATCACTTTTCATTTAATTTATGATAGAAGATGATGTATTATCACTTTTAAAAGACTGTCTAAAGAAATGTAAGTGTAATGTAACTACAATGTAATTTTAATGTCTAATTTAGTGTATAGGTTTGTGATTCATGCTCATGTTCAACAAGCAATGTTGATGTCTTGAAAGTAGTAGTGCTTAAACATACAATGATAATGTGTTAACAACTGGTTCTACACAAAGATATACAGAACTGTATTTCACTAATGCTGTTGCTACAGAATACGTTTGGACCAACAAAACTTAAGCTGCTTAGCAAGTGTATTCATCTTAGGCTCATCTGCTATATTAAAATCTGTTTTACAATGATTAATTAAGTGACTACAGTAGTAATACATCTTTCATTCACATTAAGTGTTCTAGGGTGGGGGTTCTTATCTCTCGCTTTGGCACATGACATTACTATGCTGGTAAGTTAACACAATAATACACAAATGGATTGTGAGGCCACATTACATTAGATTAATCGTTAGCACATTAATTGATTTGGTGTAATGTCAACATGATAAGTAGAACACCACTAACACATGTGCATGTGCATTGCAACATTAGGATAATTATTGGCATAAAATACACATGCTGTAATTTAACCATGTCGGACAAACTACCACTGATGTATGTGCACATGTAGCCACTGTATAACATGAGCATAATTGTAGCCCATTAACTCATCTGCCATTTGTCACCATTCAATGGATTAATCAGGTCATTAAGAAAACGACATCTGTCAGCCACTCTATCAGATATTCATTAAGGTGATTTTTCACTGTACTTTGTCATTCAGGACAAGATATATTTGTGTTTATGTTTTCATTATTTATGATGGTGACATATTCATTCATTTTGATAGAGTAGAGCAGAAAAAAAAATCAAATCTAGAGGAGGTCAAATTTAGACTACCTCGGGGTGTTTTGTTTTTATCATTACTGCATGGATTCAAATACAGCTCTCACCCACTCACTTTGTCTTCTACACTCTTATCTTCCCAACCATACATGCTGAGCTACAGTAACATACTGTACAAAACACAACACCGATGACCCTGTAATGAAATGATGTTACCCATTTTAGAAAACAGAGCTCATGCTGACAGGGATCCTTCTGTCAGTTTGTCTCCTCGTGTCTTTGATTTACTTTGATTAAAGGAGCCATTTATTTTCTAACGTACCATTATCTGAATGCTTTGATTACAGAGCTGCATCATTGTCATTTTGATTAAAGCTGCAATTTCCCTTACCAGCTTTTGTTCAGAATATGATGGGGCTTCCAGCAAAACACCTTGACATCTGATGTATGTGTCTGAGTGACAGAGAGAGAAAAAGATTAAGCTTCTTTATGAACAAAAAACCCTTGAATGGTGCAATTGTTGAAATCATTTCTCCTACTTCCTTGCCTCTTTTTGCTTGTGTCTTTCTCTTTTTGTCTCTCTCACTCTGCCCCTCTCGATGTTTGTTTCCACCATTTTAAAATTTTTACTTTGCCTTTGTCACTTTCTTTTCTGCTGCGCTCTTCTCTCTCTCAGCATTGCGAGGGAGAAGAATCTGCCATTTTCTTTTTAAATTCCTTTGCTGTATCTCTATTTTTTATTTCTCTTTATCCAAACTATTCTCTGATTTTTCTTCTCTTTTCTGTATTCTGTTCTCCTCTGCAGTGAAGCGATCAGTAGATTTTAAATCGCGGGGCGTTAAATTATTCCCTGGCAAAGACTCCAGCAACAAGTTTTCAATATGTGAGTTCACATCTTAATGTCACTTTGGCTAATGATCTGACGTGTGATGGCTTGGTTTGACATGGACTGGCTTTGTTTCATTTTGTTTTTGCTTTTATTAATTTTGTCTCTTAAAAAGGCTGCTAGTTTCAACACTTTTGTGCCTCTGATTACCGACAACACAAATCTTGCAATACTTTTGTAGACAACACACGGTAACATCAATTCAAAGAAACTTAGTGCCAATATTTGTGAACATTTATGTCATTTTTATACACAAATATGTTGAAAATGGCGCAGCCTTTATAAGAGTCTGCTTCTTTATTCTGCCTGCCTGCTGTATTTTTGTTGTTTGATGTTTTGTATATGTATTTTGGTCATGGTGTCTTGGTTTATGCATGCCTCTTCATGGCCTGCTCTGATATATTTAATCATGGTCTGTTTTGATAAGCTTTAACTATGGTTTGTTTTGGCTTGCTTGGGGCTTGTTTAGGGAATGCGAATCAGCTGTTATGCTATTGTTTTCCGCCCCCTCATGCTGCTTCTTCTTTCTTTCCTCATCCTTCTCTTCTCTTTCCTTCTTTTCTCTTCACACACCTACAACACATTTGTAGACCTTTATACACAGGTCATTGTGCACATCAAAGCAATTATTGACATGTAAGAACACTTAGGTATCACTGTAGTCTCTACTGTTAGAGGCATATTGAAACACTATTGCAAATGTGTTATTCTAACAAAGTTTAGAATTGTTTATCAAATGTGGAGCCCTGAGCTAAGATTCAGATGTCCACCTTTGATAAGTGAAAACATTATCATTAATTATCATTAATTTACTGCTCTTCTGTAGGAGTCACCAAAATTTCTTTTAGCTTTGCACGAAAAAGTCACTTTGGAAACTGTTTAATCAGACACCATGAGGGGAAATTATCAAGTGTATGGGTGTCATGGTTTATAGGTCATTTGAAGTACAGTAATGCAAAAATGGCTCCATGAATATTATGTCATTCCAATCAAAGCCTCCTTTTCAACACTCAAAAAGCATGAAGAATCTCAAGAAAAAGAGCACTACATTTGTTTGAGGTTTCACTTATTAAAGCTGTCAGTACCCTCTTCAACCTCATATATTTTAGAGTTATTTTACATCCAATTCACTCTTTCTCTTATTCTCTGTCTCTTTACAAGACCACTTCCACTCTCTCTTTGTCTCTCTGTCACGCACACATTCCCTCACACATTATACTGTGTATGAAGATCAGTTGCAGATAATAGTGATGATATTTATATGCTTTTATATCACCTAGTTTAATCACAAACAACACAGCACACACATTTATTACACTTACATATACAGTATACACACACACACACACACATTTTCACACCCAGAGGTACATTCTCATGCATAAATATTGAACATGCATATGCACATATTTGAACATCTACAGGGACATATGCAAACACATGTGCAGATGCATCAAAACAAGGACATACTGTACGCTATTACATGCCGAAACACAGAGACACGCACGCACATACACGTAAATAGACCTGTTGTTACTTGGTTTGCATGCTTTGTAATGATGCATTTTTGAACTTATATGATTTATTTGCTTGTCCACTTTGTGTTCGTGTGACTGTTTGTTTATGTGTGAATGTCATCAATACTGTATGAGTTGATGGAAAGGCGATGGCTGAGCTAAGCACAGCAGAGAGACACGGTGCATCACAGATTCACCAGGTTTCCTGACAGGCTGCAGAGTCATGGTTGAGGTTTGATTCTACAGATGTGAATTTGTATGTTAATTAGTCTAGCTCTGATTGGTTCAGATGTTGCTCTGCTTTGACTGGGTTAACTCTTCAGTGAAGCGCAAAACTTTGTGTGTGTCTGTCTTTGTCTGCACATATAGTTGTTTATGTTTCTGTACACGTGTTTCTGTATATGTGTGTAAGTATGTGACTTTTGTGTTTTTTGTGAGTGAGCAGAGCACTCTGATACTGTAACCAGTCCCTCTGGTATGGTGTTAATAGTCCAGATGGTCAAATTAGCCGCTCCAACAAAGCAACAAACTATCTACTCTAACAAACACACAAACATATACAGACACACACACACACACTCACCACCTGCTGGGTTTGTTGATACAGACTAAACATGTACATGCCTGTTAGACACCCGGGGTTGGTGGATGTTTGTGTGAAATCAGACATGGGCAGTATTATCACGGCGTGTATTTGTTACACCCGACTGAGTTAACTGTTATCAGCACTTTTGTTTAAGATAAGATGAAAGTCTGGGCACCCTGGTGGCCTAATGGTTAAGGCGCGTACCATATAACCACAATGTCCATGGTTTGATCTCCAGCCGGAGGAACCCTGTAGCATGTCACACCTCTCTCTCTTCCCTTGTTTCCTGTCTACACTGACTCTCAAATGAAGGCAAAGATAAATTTAAAAAAAATGTTTACTTGAGGTGAACAGAGACTTACTGCAGCAGCAAACAACTTCTGAATGCATTGGATCATAAAATGTGGATGAAGATAGAAGTTTAAACCAATCTTGTCCTTTTTTTCTGAATCTGCAAAAAGCATATTATGAAATATTGAGTCTTAAAAATATTGTAGTCTACATTAAATAACATATAGAGAGTGTGAGAGTGAGGGTGTTTTTCCATGCTCAAACAGGATTAAATCATACTAATGAAATTTGCGATCAGCAAATACTGAATCATTATCTAGTTGATGCTTTAAAAAATCTCATTCCACACCAAAGTACATGATTTGTTGTGTTTCACACTCATTTGAATATCAGTTCATGCATTTGAATATCAGAATACACCATGGGGTGTTTTGTTTGCTCCATAGCTGAAGTAATTGAGCACACTAAGATAGTTTCTCCCTCTAGTAATATTCTACTGACATCAGGCATTAGGAAAGGATGAACGACTGAAAAAAATACACATAAAAATCCTCAGAGTGGCCTAAATTTACATTCGTTGGTGTGAATGAAAGATTAGTGGAACTCAAGGATTATTCATATCACTTTTCTCTCACCCTGATCACATGAAAGAGTACAAGAGATTCTGTCATGTGGGGCTCTAAATTGAGTAAAAATAGGTCATCAATGGACTCGGGCTCATTAAGAGACTGTATTGCATTTACTTTTTTGTGTGCCTACCTAAACAACTCCGTAGCACATGATGGATCCTTCTCAGTATTAGAAAAAAGTACCACAGAAAAAAAAGAGCTTTAATGTACAATGTGTTTTGAATGGGGAAAGTATTAAAATGGAAATCTTTTGAATTGGAATAGAGCTGTTTGTGTTTTGCATTCGTTCTCTTACCTGACAGCAATGTTTCTTTGGCTTTCCCTGGGAAGACAAAGAAGCGTTTTTTCCTTTTTCGCTTTTTGCCCAATGTACACACACAAAAACACATACGTACACGTTTACACACACTGTCCTTTGCTCAAAGTTAACCCAGCAGCTATGTTTCTTGAAACTATTAAAACTTTTAAATGCTCAAGAGAAAGAGGAGACTCTGAGTGGTTGAGGCTTATGGAAATAAAAATTCCTTACTGCAGTGTCTTTTAAGCAAAGCCAATGAAATATTGCTGTGGGGTTATTTGAATGGAAAAGAAGGCAGGGGAGACAGAGTGACAGTAAAAAGTAGTAAAAACGGCAAATGAAAGACTACATATGTACGGTACTGTCAACAGCAGTATTGTAATTAGAAACAGAGAAAGAGAGTAGAGATGCATCGTGTCAGGTGCGTGTTTGGTATTCGTCGTGATGTCGCAGACTCAAAGTATGTGTACAGTTCTGTCTGTTGTCTCTGTTCTACCACTGTGATGTTTGGAGTGTTACTGTCAAGATGAAAGAATTAAGATCGTATCTGAAGTGCTGTATCATCCCTGTCTGCCTACCTAACTCGTCTGTCTTTCTATCTCCCGGTCTGTCGAAACTGTTCCCCCTTCCGCCTGTTTCCTGCTCTCTACAGTGAATAAGTGACGAGGCAGGCAGGCTTCCAAAACCAAAAAGTGGAGGGTTTGAAATCCCTGTTTCATGCCAGGGTGCAATTGAAGCAGTTCTGTGTGTTGATTTGGCAGCAATGTGTATACCCTAGCAAAACAGTTTACATCAAATTCACAATGTACATTGATGATGATAGGTTATTCTTGGCTTCCACGAACACATGAAACATAAAAAGAAAAGGGCTTTATTATGTAGAACAATAAATTAAAGTCAGCATTAGCATCAGCCATGGATCTACCTGCATCTGAATGAACTGCTGTCTCGAAAAGGAGATTTTCCTTTCTGGAACCAGTGTTTGACTTAATGTGTGTGCTTCACTCTTACCTGCCTGTCCCTGCCTCTCCACCTGTTTGTTTCTCTATGTAGTAAATGAAGGTGGTGTGAGACAGGCGTCTAACTCCTGCCCTGACCCAGGAGAGCCAGAGAATGGAAAACGCCATGGCAACGACTTCAGGTACAATTGGCGCTCACAAACAGGCACAGACTTAAAATTGTATGCTTGCAGGCAATTTTACTGTCTGCAAGCATACAAGTCTGCACACATTAGCACGTTTTCCTCAAACACCTTTTATATACATTTTTTCTGCCATGTCTTCCCTCTGTGTGCAATTGTGTGTTTTTATGTAGCATTGGCAGCGTGGTTCAGTTCAGTTGTGGAGAAGACTATGTTCTTCAGGGCAGTAAAACCATCAGCTGCCAGAGAGTGGCTGAAGTCTTCGCAGCCTGGAGTGACCACAGACCAGTCTGTAAAGGTAAGAAATAGCATCTGCACAAGCATACAAATTACAGATACTGCAATAACAGACACAGATATATAGAGATGGTGAAAGAGGCAGTAATCACATGTGGAGGTAAGAAAACACTCAAGCAAAGCTGCCCACGTACACTGCCTCAAAATTGGCCTCTCCCAGACATGAGTTTGTGTTGATCAGTGCTGAGTTTATAATGGAAAAAATCCCAATTCTGTATCTAGCCTCTGGCTGTTAAATTATGAAACAAAACACTCCATAATCCAATGTTTGCAGTGCAGCACCTCACCAACATGCTGCGGTTGTATGATTTCATCAAGGGAGTTATGATAGTGATTGTTCAGGACTGAAAATTACACTCTGTATCATAAAGACTGTATTCAGCAGGTAAGCACATTATAAACAAGCACCACTCTGATCATTATAGCTCCATATACCATACAAATCAACTACCAATTTGCAATACAATTTTAAAAATGACACAAAATACTTAATACATAAAAGTGATAATTAAAACATTTTCTTTTATTCTTCAGCTTGCCTGAACAATTTCAGTTTCACGTCCGCCGCTGTTTTAGTCTCAGACTTTCAACACACACATACACACACATTCACACGCACAGAGGGAGTGAGACAGAGAGGGCGTCTGTCATGTTAAATGCCAAAGTCGTTTGTCATGTCTCCCTTCACTAGGCTACAGACTGTGGCCGGAGACACATACTTTAACATAAAAACCAATATTCACTGGGTGTAGGTCTGAGTGTGTGTGTGTGTGTGTGGAGGGGGGGAGGGGGACAAGAGAGAAGTACTTTAACACTCAACTAATAATCACTGAGATACAGAACCAAAAGGGAGAAAGAAGGAGAGACAGAGAAGGTGAGGGCAGGGAAACTGAGGAAGGAGACAATGAAAAGAAAAAGAATTTCACACCTACTCTTTCTTTGTAAATTATAGCTTCTGTGAAAGTAAAACTCGCCAAATCAATCACGAGACATTAACATATGAACACCAGCTAAACTTTTGAGTAAAAAAATGCATTTACAGTTGAACGTAACTCTTATATAGAAGTATTAAATTGAGCAATTGCAACTTAGCTACTTTAATAAATAGGGGTCATTATGTTATGTATGAATATAGCAACTCCTGGGTGATGACTTTGTGATGTGATAGTTTATTGCGTGGAATGGAGATCACCCTACTGTCAACCCTGGTCCCCTGGGAGGGCATAGTGCAAGAATTGTAGGAGTAGTGTGCTGTTGCTACTTCACCAGCTAACTAGGTGCTTAAGCAACAAAGTAACAAATGTGGAAAAAAAACTCTGCAACACTAAGTTGACCTCTGGAAAATCTTCTTTATTTCACATAGTGGTTATAGTGCAAGGTCAGCTACAGAGTAGTACCCTGGGAGTCTGCAGGGATTCAATATCTTGCTCAGGGACACCTGATAGTCAGCCTGTCCTGAAGGACACAGTCTAACCGCTAGCCTCAACTGCCATCCTGGGTTTCTCCTAAGACCCAATACACAGGGGGACTGACCCTCATTAGCCTCATCAGCTTTTTGTTACCATGACAGCAAAAATCCTTGTAAGCTGGCAGGATATAACCTGGCCAATACATTTAGGTCTCAGATAAGCTTTGATTGGTCCGTGCCAATCAACCTTATTATCCAACTCATTATTAGAGATATTATAGTGCCAGTACCCTTTGATTGGCTCTTTAAAATTGTTAATGACTGTTAGGGATTCATCACTAAATACGTTATAATGAGCAATTAAATATAGCTACTGAGATTAAGCCTATCAAGTCTTACATTTACCTGCATGTGATGATGGGCTAAACCTCCCCAAAGGGGAACTGCCAATGACACTCAAAGTCTCTGATGTTGTCCCTTGAAGCAGTGAATGGTTAAAAAGAATGACCTCTATCACTGGAAAACAGTCAGCAGGGATCTTTGAAGGAAAAGTATGTGGGCAGTTTGAGACATTTTCACCAAGCTACCTAACTTCTGAGTAGCAGGTGTGCATTGTTAAAGCTCTTTTGAATTTAAAACGCAGTCGCCTGTATTCCCAGCTCGAACATCTGTTCAGTGAGCAACTTTTAGACAAAGCCATGACAAGTGCACCATCCTTTGACATGGTTGTTGCTAAGTAACTAGTGATTCTGTATTCGTTGATCTTTTATTTTAAGCATCTCACAACGGAGGGCACTGTTACTCGGTTCACTATGGTTCACTAAGCGGCAAGCTGGATAAACTCAATTTTCGCTACCTATGGAAGGTAAACAGTAGGAATAACTACTCATGATATTTATTGTTCACAGTTCATATCATGACAAATCTACCAATAATGTTGTTGCTTATTTCTCTGTACCACTCATATTGTTTGTCATTGTTATGCAATAAGTTTCTGTCCCACTTTGTTGAAACAGAAAGACTTCCACCTTCAGAAATCCCATAAATCCCAGAATAACTACACTGAGGTTGCTTAAAGGACGAGTTGTATGAAACACTGGAAAAATATATTTTTGACAACGATGCGGTGGCTTCATTTGAGCTATATTCCAAGATCCCCTGTCAGAAAAGAAACACCACAATACTATGCAAGTGTAAACATTGTAAATATAACTTAAAAGCTTAAAATGGGATGTTTGGTGGCAGTGGCTTAGTTTAAGAGCAAATTGTAGAATATAGAGTTCTCGTCTATTTTCAAACCTAATCACAAAAATCGTGTTTCCCCTTGGGGACAAAATATAAAATCCAATATTGAAATTGTGAAGATAAAATGCCTCAAAGGCAAGAGATAAAGGCTAGTTTAAAGCTAATAGACTATGAGTAGAATAAACGTTGCTGACTCTTATCATTAATGTAATAGTTTTATTTTACTACTCTCTTGACCTGTGATTGGCCATCATCCATAGAAACCAGCATATAATATTGACATCATGTTGGCATGTCCAATCAAGAAGTGTAGGGATTTTCTGGTGCTGTGACACAACAGGCTTCATTTTACCTACTGCAAGTGCACATATGCCCAATTCATTTTTGCAGTTTTTAGTGAGAAGACGCACAAGCTAATGTTTGTGCTAAAGCAACACAATCTGGAAACAGAGCTTAAGCAGGATTACATTGTCAGCAGGAGGACTATAATATCAGCTGGTGGTGTCATGGTGGGCTTCAGTAATGGCCGGTCACATAAGCTCATCTTATATCTCATATAAGCTGGCCTCTTGGAGAGAACATGAGATGATTATACAGCCTTTGATTATACACTCAAAATTACCTCCAAAACCTTGAATTTACACACACATCATGCAAATCATGAATGATTTTGCACAGAAAGATTTTTACATTGTAGTATAAAAAAAATTCTAATGTCTAATTGTTTGTTGACTATATTTCCGTTTACTAAAGGGTATACACCAAATAATTAACACTATATAAACTTGAAACCTGAGTGGTTTACCACTCTAGTACAGAAGGCAGAGAATGTATTTTGATAGAAGATTAAATGAATTAAACAAATACCAGTGCAATTCCATGCCAAAATGTGTAGGCCAACAAAAAGATCTGTGCCATTTCATCCACTTTATGTTCATGTGGAACCATGAAATTATCGCAGGTACAAGCACAAACATATGTACAGAAGTTTACAAATGTTTGGACACACTTTCTCATTCATGTGAATAGGAAAGTGTGTTCAAATTTTTGACTGGTACAGTACTTGATCCCAATGAAAATGCCTCTGTTTGCACCTCCACTGACTTTGCTCCTGCATTGAAATAATAGAATTTATACATTTGTGAATAAATAATAAAATAAATACAGTTAGAGTTCAACAGGTAAGCTAATGCAATAGAGGAGTCAGCCATGAGTGTGTTTCATTACATGTAAATTTGATACTCAGTATAAGAACATTATGTTCTCTTAAGTACTGTGTCCTTATTTCGCCTACTTTGTTACATCCTATTGAACAAAAATGGAATGAGAGAGAAGCTGTGTCTAGCTGAACACAGCTGAGATTTGACCTTTACATCCAGACTAGTCAAAAGCTAAAGTGGAAACTCATGAATAACATTGAGAGAGAGGCAATCTGTCAGGAAGCATCAAGCCAGCTGACTTATTAAAGGGTCACTTATGTCAAAATGCTTAAATACAGCTAAATGCATCTTTTGGAACATTAGAGAGAAAATAAAGTGAATGTATCTTGAAAATGTGCCCTTTATGCCATATCAGTAAACCAATAGAAAGAAACAAATAGAGACTAAAAGAGGGAGACAGGGACAGATTGGTAATCACTTTATTAGATACAATAAAACAATTACAAAACTAAATAAAAATAAACTACAAAAGTAGCCATCAAATCACAATGTCCTTCTGTCCATGCCTACAACACTTTATGAGAGAGAGGGAGAGAAAGAGAGAGAGGGAGGGAGAGACAGACAGACAGAGAGAGAGTGTCCATGTGGCATCTTGATTAATGGACAGATGGCAAGGCCACTGAGCCAACTCTCTCTCTGCCTGTGTGTGTGTGTGTGTGTGTGTGTGTGTGTGTGTGTGTGTGTGTGAACTCCAGGGGAGTTCAGTTGATCTGCCTGAATATACTGAATCAACGAATGAGCCCTATATGTCACACACACACACACACACACACACACACACGCACATATGTTGACTTCAAACAGGAAAGAAATAAAATGAAAAAGAAACACAAGTGGTACTGTACAGCAACCACACTGAGTGACTGTCTCTTTATGTGTGCTTTTGTGTTGTGTGTGTCTCTAACCAGAGCGAGGGCCATTGGAACGCTGTGTGCCAGCTTAATGATGTCATCAATCATTCTCTGTGTCCATTGGTCAATCTATCTGCTCCTGTAGGCAGTCTGTTAAAACAGCCATTCGGCCTCTATTGCAGAAACTTCTGATCTCTAATCTGAGTCAACACCTCGATCTAAGCCTTAGTGTGACCATATTTACTTTATACTTTAGAGTTTTCACTTCAACAATCTGATTTGGTCAAAGTTTACTCAAACTTAAATTTGAGTTGTTGGTTCCATAAAAAAACAAAAAAACAAAAACCCCACTCCAGACATGGGGCCACTGTAACTAAAAATGAGGATGATAGCCTGACAAATAATATTTGTATTCTTGTCATCAACAGGAAAATAGCAGATGCTCTCTAATCCTTTTCTTCAAAATTAGGATTTCAGGTTTTCATTTTCGCTTACCTGTCTAATTAGTTACACATCATCCTTGTCAAAGTTACTTTAATGAGAATTTTCCTTTTATGGTGATGTTCTTTTAATAATTAATTTACTTCAATCATGAAGTTCCTGTGATGAAGAAATTTTCCATTATAATCATTTTTAAAAATAACGTAATAATTGGCTTGCAGGCATTTTGTGATGGACTGTTTTATATACAGCGTCACCAAGGCCTGTAGCACACCATCTGAATGCTTTCTGAGTTTATAAACATAGAAATTACTGCAGTCTATTCAATGACAGCTGGAAGGTTTATGTGACACAGGGAATGAGCCAAACCAATAGTAATGTAATGGTAAATGTACACCAAAAAGTTTGTCAACTTACAAACCATCTCTATGACCAAAGATGTCTTTGAACCAAGAGAACATTGTTGGCCATTTCCAAATCAATTCATAAGTTGCGTACTTTTGAAAACTCATCCTTATGATTCAATTTTATTTTCTATTTGATTTACCTTACTTCCCAGTTCTCTTCATGGCCTCTGGTGAGAGTGCAGGGTCAGGTGGATAATCTGGAACAGGTAGGGGTTAAGTGTCCTTGGTACAGTATGCTTCAGCAGGTATTGCTGTATGGATGATTGAACTTGAGCCCTCCACTGGGGGAGACGACTCACTAACCACAAAGGCCATCCTGCTGAGAAAGCAGCAGAGTTATAGACCTTGAGTGCGAGGCAGAGATCAGACCAAAGGAAGCTGCTGTGCTAGAACGGAGAAACAAGTCAAAACACTGTGCAGCCTTAAAATTCAAACTCAAAAAAAAAAAAAAAAATTCTCACAGCAACTTTTTCAGTGCCTATGGGGTACAGTTATGCTCTGAAGCCATAAAACATAACTTTGGAAACTGTGAGCAAAGGCATTGGAGCTACAGTATAGGCTTTGGCAATGTGATCCTCGCCTGAAACATCATTTAATGTTGGTGTGCATCCCAACAGTTTTTGTTTGTGTGTGTGTGTGTGTGTGTGTTTGTGTGTGTGTGAGAGAAAGAGAGAGAGAGAATCCTGGGGGAATCCAGTTGATCTGAATATATAAACTCAAAACTGAATATATAAACACACAAGCGCGTGCACACACACACACACACACACACACACACACACACACACACACACACACACACACACACACACACACAGCACTATCAAATAGATCGCTACCAGATAGACCTCATCAAAAATTTTAATTTGATCTAGAATTCATTATCGCTTCAATGATAGTGTGGCCCTTTTGGCTTCAAGCCCTCTATACTGTGTGCCAGTATAAATAATGATGAGAGGGAGCAGAAGAGATACAGAGAGAGACACATAGTCAAAGCTGAAAGTGAGATCATGTAAAAATAATCCAGTACAAGTAAAAATCCTGCATTCAAAATCTTACTCGAAGCTGCACAATATGACAGTGTGTAATATGAAAGATACCACTTTTAGTGATAAATCAACTGAGCTCCTCACAGCCTTTTAGTATCTTTTAGCTCATTGTTTTGGTTTTCCATCTCACAAATCTGCTCTCATTTCCAGCTGCGACAGGTACGTTTTTCAGCCAGACAGCCTTTGTGTGCTAGCGGCCCAACATCAAATAGCAAACAAGAGCCAAAAGGAGAGTGAATATTGGACTTAGATTCAACAGGTGGCCAGAAACACTCCAAATGAATGCTAATGTTACTTTGTGTCAGTTAGATGTTTAATATTGTTTGCTAATGCATTCGCACTAACAGCATGATAGATGATAATATGTTAGTGTTTGTGTGCTGTATATAGCTCTTTCCAGTGGCTAAATTAATCACTTAATTCTGCTTCTGAATGAAAGTACAGAAGTATTGTCAGCTGAATGTAATTTAAGTATTAAATGTTCTCATTATGCAGAAAAAAACACCTTTGAGTGGTATAAAATGTTTAAATATGTATGTATAAATGTCTCCAGCCACTTCATTATGTACACCTGTGCAATCTAAAGCAATCCAACACAACAGCTCTGCCATAAATTGTAACTTTGCAAAGCTTCTGCATTTTCAGTTTTTGTTGACATTGTCAGAAATGTGATAATTCTATTTTATGTATATTATTGAGGTCGTAGTGAGTGGTGCTGGTGTTCGGGGGTGATTTATATTGAAAAGTGTTCCTAATATTTTGTCCACTCCATGAACATACATGAGGCAAAATATTAGGAACACTTTTCGTGATAATGCACTCCAGTGCACCAGCACTACCCACTACGACCTCAATAATAAACATAAAGTAGAATTATCTCCTTTCTGACATTTTTAACAAAATCTGAAAATGTATAAGCTTCATAAATGTAGAATTTATGGTAGAACTGTTGTATTGGATTGCATTAGGTTGCACAGGTGGCCTGCCAGTGTATAGTATATGATATGATTGGATTATTGATTTTGATGCAAGTAGTATTTTGTTATTGCAGCATGTTGAAATGTTACTTGTAACTAAAGCTGTCAGATAAATGTAGTGGAGTAAAAGCACACTACTTAACTGTGAAATGTAGTGAAGTAGAAATATGAAACAGCAAGTAAAACACTAGGACCTCCAAAGAAGGTACTTGAGTATATGTGCGAAGTTACACTCTACCTCTAAGTGACACAGGCAGAGAGAAAAAGAGATGAACAGACACTGAGAGCAAATAATCGAGTGTAATGTAAATCATGAACTACAGACATCAGCTGATTGAGGGTCCAAGACAGTGTGAATAAAAGGCGCTGGGAGTAAGACAGAATGAGAGAGAGACAGACGCAGGCCAGGAGACGGATGGAGTTTAATATAAATTATGGGATGTTAGCTCCTCTGGTAATACTGGTGATAACTCTCTCCGCGCTATCGCTATAGCAACACCATGCCCATTCTGCTGTTGGCACGGTGATGGGCCGGCCATCCGTTCAGTCCACGCTGATTGAGCTGTCAACGCACACAGTTACAAAGACACGCACACACTTTAAGACATGCAGATAAATCATTTCTCACGTGCAGCTCAAGCGCGCACACACACAAACACACACACACTTCATCTCTATGTTTCTATCAGTGTATAAATTGCAGTGAGCTGAGCACAAGAGAAGGTCAACTGAAGATGCATTGAGAATTAGAGAAACAAGCATCAACTGGGGTTCAGTCAGGGGGAACTCAGGCAGTGATCCAGCAGACAGAGAGACAGGGAAACACTGACACAGAAAGAGCGACAGACAAGGGAGATATAGGTTGTCTCGTAGGGGTCTTGTACTTGTTCTGACACTGTCTTTACAGCACTTCACTGACACACCCCATTACACACTCCAAAAAACACACACAAACACCCTTTGGTGTGATTCTTTTACTTGTCCCTTGCCTTCTTCGTGATCGCTAAGTCACAGTAGCAGCCGGTGTGTTTGTGTGAGCGGAAGTGCTTTTTTGGGAATTGTGTGTGTAAGTGTGTGTATTGAGTATGTATGAATTATATTTGGATGTCCTTGTGCGTGCTCTTACATGTTTGCACTGTGACACCACTAATTGTGCGTGCGTGCAAGTCTATTATTTTGCATGTTAAGTTTATTTGTTTCTTGACTGAGCAGAATGTGTCACTGTGACAGCGTGTGCATATGTGCCTGTTTGGAAGATGAGACCATGTAAGCGTTCATGCTTATGTGCTTTTGTTTTGTGTGTGTGTGTGTGTGTGTGTGTGTGTGTGTGTGTGTGTGTGTGTGTGTGTGTGTGTGTGTGTGTTTGTGTGGCTGTTAACTGTACGTGTTCCTGCGGCCTACCACTGAACAAACTAATTAAGGAACAAAGGCTGCTTCAAACCAACCAGAAAATTACCTCCCAACTCTAACAGGACAACCCAAGGACAGACAAGCAGGTTCTCTATCACATCCAGTCAGAACACACAGCCTAATAAAGGCTTAGTTGGTTTATCGAACAACTAGCATGTGTCATTTTCAACACCCCACTGACTGTAGCTTCACAGTTAGTGCTTGTAAGTTTGTATGACTTTTTAAACCCAAGTGTTGACATATAGTAATATGCTGTCATGAATTTGTATAGAGATGTGTAAATGAGTGGGATTATGTAGGTTTTTACCTTACTCTTCATTTGTAAATCTCCACTCAGACCACCTAGTTTTACACGTTTACATCACTAGTAAACCAAATATACAGAAGCTTCATTGCACAAGTAGACAAATGCCATTGAATTCTCACACTGTGTACATAATGTAAGACGTGTGTTGTCCCATGCTGAGCTGTAGATGCTTCAGATCTTTTTAAGATAGAATGTAATTACTACCCAGCTAGTGGTTGGAAGTTGTTGACTTTCAATAGATTTTGAGAGTAAATTGCTGGTGAGTGTCTCTATCAGTCAATACTGCAACTCTAGCTAATCCTGTGGTATTTCACAGCCAATAGCTTCCAATTAAGTACCACTATCCAGGGAGATGTCGCTGACAGTATCAATAACATCTATCTGACCTTCTGTTCCTCTTCTGGTCTTGTCTGCACTTGACTCTTCTCTTCTCTTCTGCCATCACACCCTTTCTTGTGTAGCTATTAGCATTGTATCTGTGTCTCTTTTAATTGCAGCTGCACCACTGCTGTGACCCACAAATGCAATATTTTGTTGCTGGATTTATTCTGAGAATCTCCGGCTAAGCATCACCTAAATGATTTAATTATGAAGGCAATTCTCTCTATTGTAGTGCAGAGACTCAACAGTGTACAACTGCTATTGCTAATACCACTACTAATTCTGCAGTTGCTACTAATAACAATTATATTATGTGCTGTTTTTTTTCTCGTTCACAGTGAAGACGTGTGGCAGTAATCTTCAAGGGCCGTCAGGAACCTTTACGTCTCCTAACTTCCCAATTCAATATGAGAGTAATGCTCAGTGTGTGTGGATAATTACAGCTTCAAATCCTAATAAGGTAAGTCTCATTCTCTCACTCCCTCTTTGTTTCTCTCAGTGAAACATGACCATTTCTGTATATTGCTTTAAAACATTGCCCAGTGTCAAGATAGACAGGTCATCCACTGGCCAAATATTACTTTAATTGTTAAACACAGCTTTAAAATAGGTAATATCTGAGATATACTCACTGGACAGACTAAAAGTGAACACTTTGGGTGCATCTGGAGTAATCTGGCACATGGTGTTTCATGCTCTACAATTTGTTTGTATGTTACACATCTAAGATGCTGCATCTGTGTCTGTATCTATATGTGTGTGTACGGGTTGCACACACACTGATACACTCCTGCCATACCCATGAAAAAATATGTACATAGATGTAGTTTGTAAAGTAACGACTTTGCAGCATTTTGCAAAAGTTCTTCCCCCTCAGGAGAACTTAATGCCCTCGGGTAAATGATGGGATAGAAATGGGGCTTAAGAAATGTTAAATAAGCAACAGCGGCATTGGCAGAGCAACACTGGGGAGGGAATGTCATCTTAAAGTGTTGGATATACAGTATGTTGCAGTGAGCAGAGTATGTCATATTTGAGTGTGGCAGTGCAGCTGGAGTTGTCTGAACCAGCTCACAGGCTTTGCTCCATTTGAATAATTTATTTATTTGAATTTATAAAGTTCTTACAGGCATTTACAAAGTTAGTTTAGCTGCATTTTTACATAATTGAAATGCCACTTGATAATAATGTTATGTTGGAGTGCACTTTAAATTATATGCCAGTCAGAGCATATCAGTGTCTAATTCTGTGTGATTGGTTAATCCTGCAAAGGGGCACACGATAGGCCAGAGGTTAGATGGATTGGTATGATTGGTCGCTTTATGTCCCAGGAGAAATCTGATTGGTATGCAGGAGACACATCCTTATTCCACTCAGGGTCACTGTGGTGACCGCTCTGTCGTCAATGGCAACACCTGCGTCAGCACCATAGGGACACACATACACATATGTGAGCACATAGGCACTCACACGTACACACGTGTGTGCTCACATACACACTATACACCCTTTTTAAGACACACACATTTTGTCAC
Organism: Thunnus thynnus; assembly: GCF_963924715.1. Classification (NCBI taxonomy): domain Eukaryota; kingdom Metazoa; phylum Chordata; class Actinopteri; order Scombriformes; family Scombridae; genus Thunnus; species Thunnus thynnus. The sequence goes on along the minus strand of NC_089531.1, from coordinate 14,468,466 downwards.
TCTGCTCTTGCTCAAAACCTTTGTTTCTCTTTCTCTCTTATACCCTCACACACAACTCTCTGTCAGTGCCCAAGGCCTCTAGTTTATGGCCTAGAGCAATACATTCTCTGTTGAAGGCTACAATGTGTATGTGACTGCTGAAGGCTACAGTACTAATGCCCTTCTGCACCCTGCTGTGTATGTGTGCGTGCACGTGTGTGTAAAAGAAGTTGAAAGTGAATGTTTATGTATTATGTATGATTATGGATATTGCCAAACACCCCAACAGTAATGATGTGCAGTTCAACTGAAGCCACATCAAGTGATTTTTATAGCTGTTTATCTTAAAGGATTTCACCTTATCATATGCTGTAATGCTCCACACTATATCATGTACATGTCATGCACCATACTGAATTATATGTATGTCTTTTATCACACTACATCATAAATGTCATGCGCATGTACCACATAAACTGCAATCTCTGTGGACCTCTGTTGCATGTTATACTCCTCTCTCTCTTCCAAAATTTCCTGTCTGCTGCTAGACAGTATAATATCCATTTAAAGGAAAAATGCAACAAAAATAATCTTCAAAAAAAGAACAAAAACAGACCCAAACTCCAGCTGACATGAAATCAACTCTTAAATGTCACTTTCAAGGATCCCCTACAGACATATTTTAAGACATTCAAAAATACTCTGCTTTGAATAACAATAAAAATTCACTTACATTCAGTCTTACATTTACCTCTTGAAACTACGGGAATTATTGATATTCTCAGTGGCAGAAATTCAAATAAAGATGGTACAAACAGGTTTTTTAAAAAAAGAAAGACTATGGTGAATTTCAGTGTTAACAAAAGAGGAGGCAAAGTAAATCAGCATGGATAGCTTCTGGCAAAAATACAACACTTCAAAAATAACAGGCATCTTTAGCATGATTAAGCCACATCATAGCAGGTAAGTTGTTGTGTCTTGATCTCTTAAGTACAGATGCATTAAATGTTGCTCGGTCAAGAAGTTGCACAGACCAGGAGTGTATCAATTTAAAGTTAAATCCACTCTGCAGCTGAGGTTGACTAGGTTGTGGTCAGATTGGATACTCAGGCTTCAGGGGTCAGATCTGCTCAAAGAGCTCTACATCAAACATTTTCCAGCTCACTCGACCTGCAGGTCTTGGGGCTTCGTGGGGAGCTGTCATCACATTTGTCAGTTAGACACATATAAAAAAAAAAGTTGTGTAAGACAGAAGAATGGAGAAAATCTTATAAATATAATCCCATTTAAAGAGGCAGATGAAGATACAAAGCAAGAGAAAGGGATGAGCATGACAAACAGTGACAGATCCTTTAATTTCACCCCGAATCATCTCCCGTTGCTATCAAGTTTCATATGTCTTTGCGCAAGTTGTGATATTCATATGGAACACCCACAAGAGGCACATGCTAAAGCATTAATTCTAGCCATACCATGTAAAAATTCAAACCTCAATATGTAAATCTACATCTTTCTCATGGATTAGTATCTTCGGCACTGTCAGACTTGTCACACTCCCATCAGATAAGTGTCATTGCTTCCCAGTAGATTTTTTTGGCAACAAGTAAAAGAAAGATGCTTTGAAGTATGTAAAGCCAATGACATTAATCAATCAATTTAAAGAAATACTTTTCCGAAAATGTTATTTTTTTAAAGTTTCGAAATATTACGCTGACACGCATTATGATTTAAAGGACACAACCCAGTAGACAGAACATTTAAGTTATTCCAAGAAGATTGGGTCTATCACACATTTCCGGCTGCATTTCTTGAATTAAAGACGGCAAGATTTTAAAGGCTTTTTAATGTATCGGAAAATAAATCACATAAATGGCCAATTATAACCATATTGACTCAGCCAAGGCCTGGTCACACCAGCATTTAAAACAGCAAAAATTTTTAACAGATTTACTTCGCCCCGGCAGACACTAATTACAGCAATTCCACTGTAATTAATTTAATGAGCCACCATATTCACTGTCAGGGGCAAAGTAAATCCATGCAAGTTTTTCACATCAAGTTCAACTTTGATGAAATTTGATTTGGTGAATTTGCGCAATTGCTCATTGCAAGCCATCTTGACAGTGTTGACCTCTGAGGTAGTCCAAAATGGAAGAAGCTATTGTGCAACCTTCTAACTGTGATTCACCATTCACTTATATTTAACCTCCTCAGGCAGATGTACGTTACATACGTACAAATACGTTTTTGAATTAATTGTGTGAACTTGTCTCAGTAGCAATGGAGCCTAGCTAAAGACCTAATGACTTTGCTAACTGGCTGTTAGCAAGCCTATTGGTGATTGGTGGCTACAGAAAAATGTAGATTCAGAGACCCATCTAGTGGAGTAAAGGGTCAATATAGCAGGCTTATGTTCTGCAGGTGGCAGAAGCAAACAAACAGTGGGGAATTGGCAGGTGGACAAGAGATAACAGGCAAGAATGGCTATAGAACAGAGCGGCAGCATTGACGATCTGGCTTACTGGCAGTAAAAAGCTGTCCTCAATTAGGAGGCTGATGAGTGAATGAGGACCAGTTTAACGGGCAGGTGAGTGGTCAGTCTATCTCCTGAGGAGGGAAGGCAATAAGAGTGGAGGCATTTTAGTATGTGTATTATTCAAAAACACACAATGAGACCAGGGATAGGCGGCAAATCTGAGGCTAAAGAGGAGGAAGAGGGTGATGATGCAAGCACCACAACACTTTCAGAGTAAGGGAATAATCTCAACTGATCCTGCCTCTCCCACTAGCTGTTTCTAGTGCTTGTACACGTCTCTCCCCATTTCATACTTTACTCCCTTTCTCTCATTCTCCCTGTCTCATCTTTTTCTCTCTTTTTTTTTTTACACTGCCCATCCCTCCTCCTTCTCTCCCAGAGGCTCTGTCCTCAGAATTACCCAGATTCTTCATTAAAGAGCTCAGCCTGAAACCATCAAATTACTATGGAGAAAGAGAGAATACTGGGATGGAGGAGGAGGGCTCTTGAGGGGAAAAATCTGTTTTTCACTTTTACACTCGTATCAGTCTCTCCATTGCAGACATTCTCACACATTCTACATTTCTCACAATCTCCCTCTTATACTCTGAAGGTAAAGAGACACAGGGTTTATTTCGCTCACCCTCTCTTCTCTTTGTTTCTCTCCATCTCTGTCCCCCTATTCCTCTCTGTCTGCGCACCCCTCTGCTTCTTCTTTCTCAGGTTAAGTGTTAATGGGGTTCTATAGCTCTCTGATGTTATTGCTTCATTTAGTTTGGGCAGAATGAGCCTTTAGAGCCAATTCATTCTCTCCTGTTCTCATTTAACCTTGAGGATGGCAGGATGAGATGGCCATTACTAAACTTTACTTTTTCTTCTCTTCTCTTCTCTTCTCTTCTCTTCTCTTCTCTTCTCTTCTCTTCTCTTCTCTTCTCTTACTGTACTATTCTCATCACTTCCCCTTCATTTAGTTTTTTCATTTGCTTCTGTGATATTCCCATCTCCTGTGGTATCAGCCACCTCAAACCAATCACCATCATCTGTTTATGATGCATAAGATGTAAGATAAGATTGTGGCAACTTTGTGTGAAATGTATGTGTCCAGCATTTTTTTTTAGTTTGCTAATGCAACTAGACACACAGCTTGCACGTTCAGCTGCTAGATCATGTCCTCTTTAATAAAGGGACAGCATTAAGTATTAACTGGCTTTGCGTCACATCATAAGCATTTGCATGCACAGTGAAATGCATAACCCACGGAAACACCTTGACTACTGCACTGCTGCCATGTTGAATATTCAACACCACCATGAAAAATGGAAGGCAACAAAAGGGCATTCCGTAAGAGGGGAATGGTACACTCTTGGTTGGTCTTTCTGTGTTTAACTTACAGGCATTGAATTCAATAATGCCCTACAGAAATCCAATGTGCATGTGCAAGACACAAAGGAGAAATCACAAGACAGAAATCAGTCTGCATGCACAGCGCCAGCTTCTTTATACTGTTAGTCATTAAAATGGCGTGCTTCTGCATCTTCTTGACAGTGTAAACAGTATAGCTTTTGTTTAGGGCTCAGGTTCAAAATTAAGTAAAAGAACACTGTGATGCATAGCAACAGTAAACTGTTTCCTGTCCAGAGATGTTATGTAAAAAAGGGGCACCTGGTGGATTCAACTAAATGAAACAGAAGTAATGAAAAAAACAGTAAGTTGCAACGGGCTCAAGTCATCAGTCTTCATCAGCTAAAGCCAAGCTTTTCCCACAACGGCACAATTTATACTATCTAGACGGAGGCACGTTCAAGGGGAGCCGGTGGCAGAGGGTTTACTGTAATACTGTCACAGACAATCTATTATTCCGCGGCCCTGTCTGTGCCCGCTTTACATCACTGACTGTGTCGCTTGCCAGGTGTTTCAGATATTCCTACAGTAGCTGTATGTTCAAGGTATTCCTAGATCTTATTAAGGTATGGGTTGGGAGGTGCCTCCTCCAACCTCATTGTCTCCACAACAACCAAAGGAAGTGCTTTATCAAGCAGAAATCCAATTCTATCGCCTCATTGGCTAGAAGCCATAGATGGATGGAAAGAGGGACTGCAGCAGCCAATTAGAAAGAGAGAGACAGAGAAGATGACAGCGAGAGAGAAAGATAGAGAGAGGCAGGAGAACTACAGAGAGAGAGAGAGATGGATGTCTGCATGAACAGCAACCAATTAGAGGAGAGGAGAAATATGTAGTGTTCAGTTTCATCTATTGTGCATACACCCACACACACACACACACACACACACACACACACACACACATGCACGCATACTACATTAAAAGAAATACAGAACGCACACAAAAACTTATCCACACATTGTCAGTAATGAGGCTCCAATCTAAGTTGAGTTCAGCACAGTGTTCATATTCATACAGTAGACACACACATGCATCAGCCACATGGGCACAGTGTAATGTAGTGATATTCTAGCTAGGTTTAATGCTGTGTGAACAGTGCTGATGTGGCATTAGAGTGTTGTATAAAGGACGCAGACAAGGAGATAAATAGTCCAGTTTCCATCATCCCGACACTCAGGCCTCACTCTGTCTTTATACGCCACATGGTGAATGCTTTCTATTTCCTAGCCAACTAATTAAATCACTAACAGTTCACATTACAGTACGTGTAACTCACTCAATTTCTGCTCCCCTCTCATTTTATTTATTCAGCAAAATTATTTTTCATTTCATCATGTTGTAGGCCAGAGTTTATTTTTCATCTTCTTTGCAAAAACGTTTTTTTGAGTAAATACTCCCCACTTTATGTTCAAATGTAAGCCAAATAACACCAACCTTTTTTAGAAAAGGTTAAACAAAGTTGATCTTTTCAGACACTTAAATGAGAGGCATCTGTAGACACAGAGCTTCTGCCAATTTAGGACACCTGATATGTTTCTTACACCGTGTCTACACAGAAAATGTAATGTGAGCAGCACGTTCATCAGAGGAGCAGCAGCAGCAGCAAGTCCTCTGTTTGTGTGTCTACATTGGATGCGTTCAGGTACAGTGTTGAGTGTAGGTAACCCGGGTTTTAGAAGTGCTTTAAGCCCAATACACAGTTACTGTAGTTACACACTTAAACAGAGGAAAATAGACTTGAAGCCTAAAAAATACAATTCGGTTCGCGGTTACACACGTATATATGCAACAATGCTGTAAAAACTACATGCATTAAACTACACTGACTGAAGCATGTGCATGTCCAGAGGGCTTGGTTTTGTGGCATGTAAAACATAGAAATACGTATATTTTTCTTTCGAATTAGAGTTTAGATGAACCTAGAAGGTTAAATTTGGTGAGAAGTTTAAGCGTTACATCCTAAAGGCACTTGTTTGACTGTTTGAAACTAAACTTGTTATTGAACGTGTTACATGAAAAGAACAGGCCCTGCAGCATCTTGTTTACTGATAGTTCATGAGAATAAGAAGATAAACTTACCCGTCCGGCCAAATTCCCATTCAAAACTGCATAGTTAAACAAGGGGCACATGAAGTGTGCTATTTACTGTAAATCATCTTTTTGTTTGCCATTCATCCTATGGTCGCCCCACCAGGAAAACTAAATGAGCTGCCAGCCACTGAGCAGCTCCACTGGAGCAGTTAGGGTGAAGGGTCCTGCTCAAGGGCACCTCAGTAGTGGTAATGAGGGAAGAGCAAGTGCTGCTTTTTCACTTATCCCACGCAGATTTATCCTGCCAGTCCGGGGATTGAACCAACGACCTTCTGGTCATTAACCTCCACAAAGCCGTACTTTTCTGTGTGAGTGAGTGTGTCTTCATGTGAGAGTTTAGCAGGTTTGTAGGTAATGCTTTAATCCAATCTGCTGCCTTATATGCTGAGTCAGCATTGTGAGCAATGAGCGATGACTGCTTCATCTCTGCAGCCCCCCTCGTTTAACTCCTCAGGTGATTGTTGTGTTGGTGCTCTCCGGCTCGCTTAACTGTTTTTTGCCGTGGCTATATCAGTTGTTGAATTTATCTCATGTAGAACTAATGTCAGACTAAGTGCTCTCACATGTAAACTCAGGAAATCATTGAGCTCCTGGGTGTGAGAGAGATGAAAATTTACCCCATGAACAAATGCAAATCAGGTGACACTGCTAAAGATAAAACAGTAAAACAGCAGGTGAGTTGAAAGGCATGGCTACTGTTTTGGTAAGTTCTGTTTGTTCTCTTTTTCTTCATAGATCCAATGGTTTACGTCATAGTGAGGATACGCTGTTTATACTTCAACATAATGATATCATGTCCCCAGGTGTTCAAGTTGCAGATACTGAAGGAGAAAAAAAACAAACTATATTCATGATGTCTGACTCAAACAGAATGTTTAAATACAGAACACAAAAGCAGATGTTCAAAAATAAGAAGTTATTGATATGCACGTAAACATGCACGCTGTTAACACACCAGCATACAGGAAACCCAGACCTGTATGATGTTTTTGAAGTCCTCCAGCAGAACATTGAATCTGGAAGTCTGAAAATTCCTCACAAGGGGAGAGGAAGAGGAGGGAGGGTAGGCAGAGTGAGGTTTCAATCTTCCCCTAAGGGTCAAGTCAGAATTCTAGTTATATTATAATATAAATATTCTAACACTCTACATTGCTAGCATCAAAGATGTGCTCACTATCACCTCCCCCATTCCTCTCTGTTGCCTCCTCCTCCTCTCTCCTCCCCTCTTCCATCTGCCTCCATCTCTTTCCTTCTCTCTATCCAATCCCCTTTTCTGTCTCCCTCCTCCTTTCTTTCCCTCTTCTTTCCCCCCCCTGCCCTCTCCTTTTCTCTCTTCTCCTCTGCCAAATGTGTTTCTCACTGGTCTTAGATGAAACAGAAAGTGTTGGTTTAATAATTCCTGATGAGAGTTTTGAGCTGTGTGCTGATTATCACAGTGTCCAGTGCAGCACAGGAGGTGTTCCTTATCTCTTTCTTGTTCCTCTTGCTACACTAAATGAAATCATACCACAATGTGTGATGCATTAATTCAATGTGTTTAACAGCTATATGTTGGTCTGTTTTAAAGATCTGCATCTTGAAGACATATGTTGTGGCTTGTGTTGTAGTAGCCCAGACTTTTGTGACCCTAAATTTCTAAATGTCAGTTCCAAATCAACTTTGATTGGGTTGAGTTAATAATTTGACTTGATGATACTGATGTTTGTATTTGTCTGTCTTTTCGTGTGTGAACTTTAGGTAATCCAGATCAACTTTGAAGAGTTTGACTTGGAGATAGCCTATGATACTTTGACGATAGGAGATGGAGGGGAGGTGGGAGATCCTACAACTATACTCCAAGTGTAAGTATGACATTATCCTTTAATATAACTCCCTTTATTTCAAGTGAGAGAATTTTTGTGTAGTTTTTCCTCATCCAAAACTACTGTATAAAGATAAAGGGTGTGGAATGTTTTATAGTATGTCAAGATAGCTGAGACAAACTTGTGATTTTGAGCTTCATAAATATATAAACTTGACTTTACTATAATATTCATCTGTGAATCAGAGAAATCATACAATGTATCAAATCTCTAAGAACGTCAACATGAGTGGCGATGGTTGTCACACAGAATAGTACAGTATCTGCTTGTCGAGTCTCCAGAGGAAAGTCATTTTCACTGACATTTTGAAATTATAATTCGAGCCTTAAAGTGAGGTCAGACTGGATCTTTGGATGGCAAAATCTACTCATGTTGCAGCTAAAAGCAGGTGGGACATGAAAGCAAAAATGTAAGCATAAACTGCGGGGAGCTAGTGTGGCTAGTAGGCTAATAACATCATTCCACACGTTGTAAAATTATACATCTTTTTATCTTATACTTTATTGTCATTACCCTGTTTTAATGTCCTTGCACTTACTACAGCCTAGCAGCGTTCTGCTGCTTGTATTATTTCTCCATGCGGTTATATAAACAGAATATATATAAATATCACAATGAACCAGCGCTTTGCTCATTTTTGAAATGGGGCATGAAATCAAGCATGAGCTAGTATATAATAAACTCTCAGTGCCCATCTAATTAAAAACAGGTATTTAGTTAGTTAAAACATACTCAAAGCTCCTTCCATGCTTGAAAATCATGCATTCATGCCGTACCTCTGTCCCCACACAGTTTGCTACGTACCCACTGATAATGACGACCTCGAATTTGCTCTGTTGTGCAGTTGTCGGCATGGAGCTTTGTTGAGTGAATACATAGGGAGCATGTTCTGTTATAACAGGCAGATGATGGCAACAAAACACCTTCACCAAAGTAATGTTATGAGATAAACTCCTGAAATATAAAAGTAATAACATGCGGAAAATGTGCTTGTTATAATTGCCAGGTTCCCTCATGAGCATCAGGACTATTGTCAGTCTTCTCAAATGCTTCACAAAACAACTAACATATCAGATCTAAGTGATCAGAGTAAAAACTACTACTGAGTTGTCTTCTAGTATCATTTTCACTCCGGTTCTTGATGTAAGCCGTCAGCTGCCAACACAGCTTCAAACTCTCCATCTTCTTTGTTGCAATTAGTCACATTGTAAAAACAGCAGTGTGCATTATGTGTGCCCCACTTAAAAAGATGAACTGTTCTTGAATTTTGAAAATGCTCTACAGTGCCCAAAAGGATAACAGATGCAGGGTCTTTACAAAGCAGATGATTTCAATTCACTTCGCAGACGGTCACTGTTAACTTTCATGTGTGAAAGGCGCTGGCATTCTCAAAAGAAAAAGGCCAGATAATGTGAGTGTACTCTGAGCAATTTGCTTTCCTGGGGCAGCATTCTGCAAAATCAAAGCAAAGCTAAACTAAAGCATTCAATTCCAGCACAGTTTGCTCCAGTGATTTGTTCACATTCAGAACAGCACTTGAGAATTTGATTATGGCCATGATTGCAGTGATGACAATTACACTTTTACACAATAATTTAATAGTAATGTTGTTTGTGTTCCAGCCTATCAGGTAGCTTTGTTCCTGACCTGATAGTAAGTATGACCCACCAGATGTGGCTTCACCTACAGTCAGATGAGAGTGTCGGATCTATAGGATTTAAGATCAACTATAAAGGTGAGTAATGTCTTTGTGTGTGAGAAAAAGAGAGAGGAGAGTGAGGGGATCATTTGTGTTTGAAGGGGCTGTGAAAAAATACAAACTTAAAAAAATAGGTGATGAAGTTTTTTAGTAAATTTTATCTTAACTCCATGTTTATAGACTAAGGAACGTCTTCCACATGGTGCAATCCACTGTACCTCACCTGTGACTTTTAAATAAGAAATAAAGCAATGCTCCTCTTACAAATGAAAAGTTGAATTCACTAGCAGTAAAACGCCTTGCTCCACTTCAGCACACTCAGGGGTTTTGCCACCTCCTGGTATGACTAGTAGCTTATAGTGGCTAATTATTGCTGTGTAACTGACTTTACTAAATCAGTCCACTGACTTTTTACTCTTCTCTTTTTTGCTAGTTTTCTACTTAACATTTCATTCACTTTATCAGAAAAGTATGCTGCATATAAATATTTCCATGGTTTTATCACTAAAATAAATCAAGAAGTAAACACATTGCCCCTCACCAAGAGAGTCAGGTTGCCTAATTATACGGCCTTTAAAGCAGCTGACTCTCAAGAATCTTGGGAAATGAGGGGAAACTCAATACTTATGTACTTTCAGTCGACTAGGATTTTTCATGCAGGACGTGTACCTGTAATGGAGTATTTTTACATTGCTGTATAGGTACTTTTACTTAAGTAAAGGATTTGAATACTTCTTCCACCGCTGCAGAAAATACACAGTCCTTTTTTATCCCATCAAACACAGACTTGGCAAGGCAAAATAAAAAAAAATAAAAAACTTTGCACTTACCAGTCATTGTTCTCTTGGGATCCTGCCGACATTGTCAATTTGTGAATAAAAATACTGAGAACTGGTTAACTCGTAAATGTTGAAACCCCAGGAGATATGGATGTCTTAAGCAAAGAAATTTATTGACAAATACAAACTTGATCAATCAAGGACACAACAGTTACATATCAAAGTACTGGTGTTGACTCAGTGAAGTGCCACATCTAGTCTGAAAGACTAGAGTTGAACCACTCTCAGTTATTCAGGCAGTACCCAGGCGACCTTGTCCCTAGTAACGACATCGCTATTAAATTGTTAACTTTAGCACTGTCTCTATGGCAACAATCATAAAGCCAGGTCACCTCAACCAGGATAGCTGTCTGTCCCTCACTGTCTGCTTGTCTAAGGAGCATTTCATACATGGCACATGCAGTATATGAAAATAGGAGCATTTCATATATGACACATATATGAAAATTCATTCACAGGAACAATTTGGAGAAAATACATTCACCAAGAGCTGATCAGATGCTTGCACAGATTTTGAAGTGACACTGAATCTTCCATTGATTGTCTTTGGAGTGGATGCAGGCAATCCTGTCATATCTTAAACACACAGAGGGTTCAAAGGTCACTACATGTCAGTCATCTTCAATGAGTCCAGCAGTACTGATGGTTTTGTTTGTAGATTATTTGTTTCTTTAAGAATACCCTCAAAAGTTGTGGTCTACCCAGGTGCACGTCCACCCTTAGACATAGTCTTTCACATGTGGGAGACTCCCAGTCAGACCATTATAAGGATGATCCTGATCCCTCTGGTATTCTGAGATGCATTACTAGATGAGAGTTTCATATCAACAATTTGCTTTTACAGGATGTTGGTGTTACAACTCCAAGAAAAGACAACCTTGTGGAGTTTAGTGTCTTAGGATCTTTCTCTGAAAAGCCCTTGAAGGAAAAGGTCCTTGATCAGACAGAAAGTATTTTATTTTTAAAACTATAGAGTATTTATCACAGCAAGATACATTTTCTGTTAGTTTGCTGTTTAGTTTAATTAAATTAGTTTGTTTCGCAACACCTGACCTTCATCTTAATATCAAGTACAAGCTGAGTTTTTATCCGTTTTGTTGATTTCAGCTCTGACCATACGAAGAAATATTAACCTTTCCAAAGTTCTCTGTTTGATATATGTAGTGTGAATTTGATAACAGTCCATGAAACACAGAGAGGTGCTTTGCTGCAGAAATGAACTTTGTGTGCCTCATTTGAGTGTCATCATCTGTGGATTTATTGTCATAATGAGGTCACAGTGCCGAATCTGGTAATGCAGTGAGTTCGAGAAGTGGTGTGACAATGACACATTGTTTTGATATATCATTGCCCTTTATACTCCTTGGGTTTCACTTTGAAATGTAAATGATACAGTCACTATGTGGTGATTCAAAGAACATACAGTCCAAATGGATTTTAGATTTGTTCTACATTTTCAAATATGACAGCATTTAATATGCATTTATAAACATCTCATATAATGTAGAGTGTAGAGAATGTAAAGTAATCAAATTTAAAACTATTAACTACCACAAATCTGACTTCCTTAAAGGAACTCTACCAATACGAACGTCTTGTTTCACTGATTTTGTTTAAGTAGTGTGAGCCAGAATGTACTCTAAACCATGCTATAGTTTAAAGCCCATGAATACATAAAGAACTGCACGTTTAAAAATGTCCCAGGGGTCAAACCAACTTGAAATCATAAAGGGCATCTGCTTAGGAACTCCATCACAATAGCTGCACATAGCCTAATTCATTTCTCCTGGGTAATATCCCCATAGGGATCAATAGAAAAATTAATGGAGAGAACCACCATTTAAATGCATCCATGCTCATGATAATGCTCCATTGAGCGAGCATGGTGATCTGATGTTCTTTTCTTTGTAGGGATTAACTGTCTGTATTCAGTACAATAGGTCTATTCTATTCTATACTTACATAAAGACCAGTGCGATACATTTGTGTTGTATTTATCTCACAAGACTAGTCAAATGCTAGAAAATTGTTGGTATTGTAGGTGTTCACTGGACTGGCCAGATTTTTCAGCTGGTGTTAGCATCCCACAGATAAATTGGTTTTGGCTCATATGTTGGCTGATAAGTAGGAAGAAACTTCGGAACAGAAATGCCAAAGACATGTTTGTGCACTGACGAGATTACTTTTCTTGCTCAGTAAATTATGTATCTTGGTCATAGTTATTTTATTTGACCAAATTTAAGAGATCTTTTTGTTTATTTTATATGCTTATGTTGGTAATATTGGTCGATATATCGTTATTTGTTTTGTTTTGTTTTTCATTGTCAAATATCAATATCAGCCTCAAAAGTGCAGCATCGTCTGTGTTCTATTATCCTGGAATAACCCAGAGCAATAATATATCTCTCTAATGTACATTTTCATACACTACAGTGACAAAAAACCGCAGAAAACATTCACCTGGATGTATATATCTTCACTCAAACCCAAATACCCTGAAAAAATTCTATCAATACTCGGTGCATGATAAATGTGTTTGTCTGTGGGTGCTGGCTCCATCACCCACGAGATTTACTATAAACTTGGGTGCTTGCGGTGTTAGTGGGTGGCTGTGTGGGTTGTGCATGTGTTTTTGAGAAATGTGAGAAAGGGGCTTGACTGTGTGTGTGTGTGTGTGTGTGTGTGTGTGTGTGTGTGTGTGTGTGTGTATTCCTAAAGCCACATCCCATAGACCTTGACTATGAAATATAAACATTATCAGTAACTCTAGCCTTGCTGCAAAGTCACTGATGCACTACACACTGTTTGTGCGTGTGTGTGTTTTTTGTGTGTATGTGTCAGACAGGTCCTCCATCAGTGAGCCAACGAAGCTCTACCAAGTCACTCACCTCTTTCACTCCTCACATGCTCCCTCTTTCCCCTCTCTCTTTCTGCCTCCCTCTTCATCTCATTTTTCCTCATTAGTCCCCTCTCTATCTCCCATTCTCTCATCTGAAATCACAACATTTTCTCTGTCAGTTGCTCTCTAATGCACTTATGTTGTGTCTCTCTGCTTCTACCCTCCTCTCTCTCAACCCATTTCCTGTATCAGGCACCCCTCTTCTCATCTGTCACCTATCAAATGACCAGTCCCCCTTCTATATTTCTATTTTTCCCTCTCTATCTGCTTTTCTCTGTCTGACTCTCTCTGTCCCTCTCTTTTTCTTGTCACCATTCATCTATTATTAAAGCCAAGGTCACCAACCTGGCAACACTTTGACTCCATTCCCTGTTGTAAGGCATACAAATCACATACACACACACTTACACACAGCGGTCCAGACTGTGTGTACAGCAATCCCTCAGTCTACTCTAACCATGGCATGTCACAGCTATAGATTGAAGTGAGCACTGCAACATTATTGACATCGTTTACATTAAAGTTTCAGTGAGTTTCTGTCCAGCGTATGAATAAATGAATTTATCAAAAGCTTATATATTTCTGCACAGTCCATAAAGAGGTGTCATTGAGTTTTTAGAGCCTAATAAATCAGTGTGTGTATGTTTGTGTTTCTAGAAGAGTTATACAATATGTCTATATACAGAAACCTTCTAAGCATAATATTTGCCTTAAATTTTTCTCTATGCGTTGAGATCAACAATAAAACAGCGTCTCAGGAATTTATTTTCATTTTCTATGAAATGAAAAAGATACTGAATGTGTTAATGCACGGATGCATGCCAGGGTTTCTCCGTGTGATATATTATACAGAAGGATGTCTGACTTAAAGTTTTTTTTGAGTTGGTTTGAAAATAAAATAAAATAACCACGGTATGGTTACAAAAGGTCACTCTGCAAGGTTAAAACTTGTATCTCAGGTTGTTTTTCAATGAATAATATACATATTAGTTAGATTTTACTTATTTTACTTATATTTACTAATGTACTTTTGTTTTTCTTTGGGGGGGGGGGGGGTAGGGTGACTGGATTATACATTTTGTGTATCGCATGTGTCAATTTTGACATAACCTCATACATAACCTCATGAAACGCAGCACACTGATAGCATATATACAGTATTTCTATTGTGTTGTCTCTGGAATAAATAGTATATATTGAATATGTGAATACGTGTTATCACTTCATAAAACACAAAGCAGACAGAATAAATGCACATCTTGTTCTTCTTGTAATGGTGGCAGAAGGGCCCATACAGCTTTAAAATAAACTGAAAAGTCCATCTCTTAAAGTATTGTATGATTAACTTTCTCAGAGATATTTGTAGCTGGTGAGTGGCCACCAGGATTGGTAAGATAAGGATAGACAGTATCCACCGGTTTTACTGTCACTTCTTTTTTTGTAATCTGTGTTTTGGTTGCAAAGTCTGTTTTTGGGAGATCTCTGAGGGGCTTCAGCAGTATTCCATCAACGTCGTACTTGAGATTGTAAGGGCTGCCACAGAGTGGGATTTTAGGACACCACCGTTGCTTTCTATAATTTAAATGCAGCAGCTGCCAGTTGGATTGATGCGGTATTCACACAGAGTAAACCTTCTGGTCCACTTAGAAGCACCAGCTGATTCCTGACAGTTGGATCAGGCACAGGTGCTCATTTGCCCTCATTCACCTGCTGCATAGAAAAGCCACATTTTGACCAAGGATGTGGCAGATAAAGACACCTGTACATCATAGTGATTGAACTGTCGGATGCACTGCGGTGTGTGTTGTCAGAACATGTGTCTTGAGTAACAACACATATGGTTGTCACAAGCCATCACACCTCTCAGTATACCGATCAGTTAGTGAGATTAAATGAGATCACTGAGCATTACCTGTATTTAAAGTTGATTTGGTGACACCTGTTGTTGCCGCGGCAACGTTTAATGCTACAGCAACCACACCTTTGTCAGAAAAACAACAGAAGAACAGCTGATGTGTCTGTTTATAGCGCAGCCAAACAAACACACCTTCTAGCTGCGAGACTGTCAATAATAATTAAAGCCAATTTCATGCTGCACACTGCATGAGTAGTTTTCCACACAACATCAGAGCACAGCTCACTATGGCTGCTCCTTCTTGTTCCATCACTCTGCTGATGAAAAAATCCCGAAAATAACCCTTGTCTTGTTTTGTAGACACATTTTTGATGGTGAATGATCGCAGTGGGTGCTAACCTCTGTAACAAATTGAGTTTCTTGTGACTGCTTCACAGTAAAAGCCGACCAGTATTTCGCCAGTCGAATGCTTTTAATGTGAAGTAGCGGCTATAGCATGTTTTGTTTGTGTCAGCAGTAACTTAATAATCATAAACAGTGAGGCTATTATTAATGAGATAAAATTGGGAATCCTTCATGCTTAGGTAGGCAATCTGACTCAACCACCACCAATAAAAACCACTATAGAAAGAAAATTACTGAATGTAAAAACAAAAATTTCAATCCTAAATAGCATCAAAAATGGGATTTGATTTCATGAAAATCATCAGCATCATAAAATATGGATAATAATAATGCATTACCAATGTCAAGGGCAGGCACGGATTAAGAATGCAGAGGCTCCTGGGCACAAAATCTTGGAGCCCAATAGCCTAATATTTTCCAAAAACAACCAATGTCAACTACTTTTCATTGTATAAACACAACACTTTAGAGACAAGAATATATACCTTAAATTAGGATAGACCATAATGTTTGAATAATATGAGAGAAAGCCTACCTCATGCAACGGTCTTCTTTCAGGCCTCTCTCCCCAAAAACTCCTCCACCACATCATTAAAGTCCAGATCTCTGACGAGTTTCGACTCTACTGCCAGTATTGATAGAGAGTTCAAACATTGTTGACTCATCCTTGTTCTCAGTTCATTTTTAATCCTCGCCATGTGGGAAAATGAGTGCTCCCCTTCGCACTTTGTCACCGGCAAAGTGAGAAACATCCTCAAGGCTACATACACATTAAGGAAGGCGGCTCCAGATGAGCAGATAATGATGTGGCTGCCTGTCGAGCTCAAGCAGAGATGAGGGTGGGGCAGATGAACAGGTGGCTCTGGCTGTCTCAGAGCTGTGGTTTTCTGCCTCAGTTTCATGCTGATGCTCGGCTAAACTAGTAGCGTCTGCTGCCACGTTACTGTCCTCCTCTTTGCTGTTAGCATCGTCCTTTCCAGGCTCTTTGCTAGCAAGCCGGCTTTTGAAAAAAAGTGGAGATAGACTGTATGTTTTTCCAAAGTTCAATGTCTCTGATATCCTGTCTTTCTCTTTGCTGCTCCACTTCTCCAACATTTGTTATCCATGATGTTTGAAGCATCTTTCACACCCAGCTGGCGGGCCTTGCCACTAAATTCCCTTGGTCACTACCTGACCTGACCTGACTCATCATCATCATCATCATGATCATGATACAGACAAAGCCAGTAAATCAATCATAATATTTTTCTTATTTGCAAATAAAGTAACTCTGCATTCATTGGTTCATATTTCAACACACACACACTCAAATAAAAACAAACAAACGAACAAAGCCATGATGAGGCTACAGTTGCGGGGGGTTTCAAGGCCCATTAGAGGTTGGAGCCCACCAGGCACCGGCCCAATCAGCCCGGTTTATAATCAGTGCTTGATCAGGGTGCACAAGGGGGGCAAAATATTAGGGACATTTTTCAGTATAATACACTCCAGTACACCTCTACCACCCACTACGACCTAATTAACATCAAGTAGAATTATCACCTTTCTGACAATGTGAACAAAAACTAAAAATGTTTAAGCTTTGTAAAAGTAGATTTTAATGGCAGAGCTGTTGTGTTGGTTTGCATTAGGTTGCACAGATGCTCCTAATAAAGTTCATGGTGAATGTAAATCTGCCTGCAGTACATATGGTAGTATGCATAATTACTTGCATTTTAGTGTTTTTTCAATGCGGTGGCCCTTAATAATACAAAACACAGAACAATAACTGCAAATATTTGCCTCACCTCTTATCCATTTTTATTGAAATACATGTGAATGGTGATTCTGAGAAATTGTTTCCGGTGACGACTCATTCTCACGAGCTCTGGCTTTTTATAGATGCATCCCTCTAGCATTATCCCATCATCCTGTGTTATATAGCACTGTGCTAGGAGAGTACAAAATGCAGCATAAACGTCAAGTGCCTGCTCCACAGCCTGTTGTAAAAGAGGGTCTGATGGTGCATGTGTTCATCTCATGACAAATGTTTCTAGGTTTATCTCATAGCATGCTATTAGCTTACCTGTCATTACTCTGCAGCTAAGGCCTATGCGTCAAACACATGAAATCACAGTTTCATTTGGTGACAAAATTCACTGATTTTGAATGTTTTTATACCATCACTCCTTAGGCTTCTGTTTTTTTTTCTCTTCTCTTCTCTCTTTAGTATTCCATCATAATGTCAGCTCTTACTTTTGAGATTTTATTTCAGATTTTTCATCTGCTTTTTACAGTTTTTAATATATGATGTATTTTATGAGAGGGAAAGATGTCAAGGTGGATTTTTACTGCCAAGTTGACCCCTTGTTCGACTGGTGGGGGTGTGTATGTTGAGAGGGACAGAGAGACTGCATGTATGCATGTATGTTTCTGTGTTTTCTTGACGTTTCCCTCCATTTGTGTATTCATACTATGCTTTCCTGTGTGTTATTGCAAGTGTTTCTGTGTCCTACTGCCTCTGCCTTCTTCTCTCTCAACCTATTTGCTGTATCAAAAGCCTCTCCTTACTTGCACCGCCTTTTAGCTGACCACTCCTGTTTATCTCAGTTTATCTTTTCTACTTATTCACTTTCCATTTGTTTCTATGACTCTGTTTTTCACTCTATCTCTTTCTCTTTTTCTTGTAGATTGGTAGATCACATTGGATTAAGGGTGGCTATTTTGTTTCCTGATTTACTTTTAAACTCAATTTATCATGTGGACTACAAGACTGGTGTGAATTTAAAAAGCAAGAGAGATACAGGAAGCGAGTCGATGAAAGAATCCGTGAGGGAGACAAATTGAACTAAAGTGTATTTTATTTGGTACCATACATATTATTTAATAGATGACAAAACTTTTATAAGCTTTGTTAGGCTCAATAACAACTTCTCATATTTTTACACATCAAGTCTTATCCTGTGATAAAGATGCTGACCACCCGTTGCGACCAGCATTAGTGTAAATATTTCCTGCACCCATAAGATTTTTGGGTCCCCGGGACCCAGAAGATCTCAATCCTGTTGCAACACTGTTGTCAAAGTACCTAGCAGTCTCTTAATCAGACAACGTTAACCGCATTTCATTCAGAGCGACTGAAACACCATGAAATATGAATTCATGAAATATTCATTCACAGCATAACCAGAAATGTGGTTCAATTTTATAGTCAACCATAGTATAGAGGTGGTGAGCCAAAGCTGGCTGCTTTTTCTTGTTAGTGTGTGTGCAAATCTATGCACGTGTGCTTCAGAGGTAACCTGTGAAGGGCATGGCTAACTTAATCACAGGACTGTAAACAGCGTTTCATTTTCTAGTCATGAATTATTGACTCATGTAATATTCAGTCCTCTTGTAGCCACCAGTATTACTGATATTGAAACACTATATCTGTAGCTCATTCAGTCAAAAGTCATTGCAGAAAGTGGATTGTTTCTCTCATTTATACTTAATAATATATTCCATACATTTCAAATCATGTATGGCACAGTGACTGTGAAGAATTGTCGTGACTCCTACTCTGGCTGATGGTCATTTTAAACATCAATAGCAACTTCTCTAACAATGGGATTTCTTAAAGTAGAGTAAATGAACAGGGATTGACTGTGCACTGCTGTACTTACGTGTAACATGCAAGATGTTGTTTGGCCCTCATTAGTCATGAAGTAATTTGAAAGGCTCATCAAGAAGGAGCTCCAGATGGTTTAGAGCTCATTAGATGCTCTGTTTTTACTATATCGAGAAAAAAGGCTCGGGAAATGCTTCTTTAACCTTTCTTAAGTAACCTTTCTTGTGGTCTTGGCAGGCTTTTATAGGTTTTATTCACTTGTTTTGATGTAACACAGTGTACTTAAAGCAATAGTGTGTTCACTGATCCAACATTTATTTAGTTATTTATTCAGATCTTGTAACATGCTGTTCTTAGATGGTGAGAGATGGTGTACTGTTTTCTCACCTGTATTTTCTGCAAATAGATGATGGCAGGAATCTTTGTGAGGACAGGCACATCCTGAAATTCACTGATGATGTTGGGATCACAAGCCTATTACAGGTGCAAGGTCATGAAACAGAGTATGGGCCTGTAGTCGAGGAGTTTCTACAGCAGTGTAGAGTAGAGAGACGTATTTCTGCACCGCAATATGCCCAGATCAAAGGAAACAGCCCAATTATTATCCATGATCCTGAAGTCCAATTTGAAGAAAGTTACAGGTATTCGGGAGTTACACCATCAACCCACTTTGTGCGCTTTATGTAACAAGATCCGACAGAGATTGTGTGTTTTAATGAGAACAAAAAATTGATGTCTTTCTTATACACATCGCTTATCAAATCAATCCTCAAAAGCGCCTCGGCGGCCTGGTTTGGAAGCTGTGAGAGGCAGGAAAGAAATGGCAGTATTGTGAGAGTAATAAAGGAGATCATTTTCATTCAACAGACTGTCCTCACTGATGTCTACAGTGTGAACAAGTCAATTTGAGCCACTCCCTTTAGGTCACAGATTCAGACAACCTCAAGCTAATTAGACCGGCCGAATTTCTCATTTCGTCTTCACGCTGCAAACCTGCCTGAGAGTGCATAATAGACTTTCCACTCAGTTCCTCTTCTCCTGTGGCTATTATAGTTACCCTAGATTATTATTTTATGTGGTTTAATGAGTCAATGTATTTTGGTTTTTTGTTAAGAGATACACATATTGAAAATAAAACATATCAACAGCCACTTGCAGAGAGACAGTTTGTAGACAGTTTATATGATAAACATTAGACTATGAATGTAACTATACAACTATACATTTAGCATTTGATCACTATTAGCACTTTCACAATGGTCACAAAAGAGAAACAGCCAATAAGTGCTTTTTTCTCCAGTTTTATTATCCTCCCCAAATCTATTACCACACTCTCTTAGATAGTGCATGTGTGTTTGTGTGGTGTGTACGGGTTTGTGTGCGTACATGTGTATTCCCATGTTAAATATGGTGTGAGCCTGATGGAATATTATAGATGGAACAGAATGGAATAGGGGTTCGATGTGCAATCACAAACATAATATTGAAGTTGCGCACATACTGTATACACATTCACGCGCACATACATATGCTTTAAGGAGCCTAATCCCCTTTGTGAATTTGTCAGCCTTGTTGTTACAAACACAATAGGATTATTTGTGTGTGTGTGTGTGTTTGAGAGCTGGAAAGATGTGTGTATCACTGTGTGTGATACTTAGGGAGCAAAAGTGTGTGCATGCATGTACGGTATGTGTGTGGCAGTACTATAGGAATGTTCCAACAGTATGCCTGTTTTCTCTCCAAGCAATTGGCTCTCCATTCTTCTGCTGGGTGTGTGTGTTCGGGCACAAGTATGTGAGTTAGGCAGGTTGTGATTGGTTGAGTCTGTGGGTCTCATAAAGACGGTGTCATGATTGAAATTAATGCAATACATCACAAACACGCACTCAGACACACACACACACACACACAGGCACACACCTTTGCTTGCTGCCATGGACCACTCCTGTAAATAATACTGAAAATGGGAGAGGAGAGCAAGGGAATAAAGGAGAGGAAGGCTGGGGAAATAGAGGGTATATTTCCAGAAATACCATACACGAAATTTTGAAGAGAATTATGGTGACACAGTGGCACCTTTATATAGAATCAAAGAAGGATCTGTCTTATTCAGTGTAATCAATTCTGTTCTCAATGGTCCATCCAGTACAGATCTACCCGAAAATGGCTGGACAGAGAAATTCACTGTGCATTTTATTGGGTGGATAGAGAGCATTTGGTCTCAAATTTCACCTGATCCACAAAAGATACCCACCTCCAACAAATAATCTTGCTTCACTTTCCCAGTTTCAAACCATTAACATCTCAGCACTAGATAAAATTATTTCCCAAATGAAATCCTCTATCTACAGTGGTGTAGATATTATCCAAAGTTTTTAAAGTTTTTTAAAGAGATATTCCCCTCTGTTGATTATTTTATTCTTTTAATTATGAACAGTTCTCTAACTTCTGGTAATTTTACCCATTTGTTTTAAACATGCAATCATTCAACCATTACTGAAAAAGCCTAATTTGGATCTCCTATTACTCACTAATTATAGACCGATTTCTAAATTGCAATTTTTATCTAAGGTGCTTGAGAAAGTTATTTCAACTCAATTAATATTTTTTTATGAATAGTAATGATACTTTTAATGGTTTTCAGTCAGGTTTTTAGAGCTCACTGTAGCACAGAGACAGCCCTCATAAGGTTTCTAATGATCTACTTTTAACAGCTGATAGAGGTAACTGCACAGTCCTGGTGCTTTTCGATTTGAGCACTGTCTTCAACACAATCGATCACTCCGTTCTCCTTCACCGTCTAGAAACCTGAGTTGGTCTTAAGGGAACTGCTCTACATCTACTATGTTCATACCTCTCCAATAGAACCTTCTCTGTTGTCATAGCAAATGCCTGTTCCTCTGTTGCCCATTTTATATATCTATATCTCTATCCTTGGCCCACTGTTGTTTTTAATATACATGCTTCCTCTCAGCCAGATCATTTAGAACCATAGTATCTCTCACCTCTGTAACATGCAGTTATATGTCCCTCTTCAAA
This sequence comes from Thunnus thynnus, assembly GCF_963924715.1. Lineage (NCBI taxonomy): Eukaryota > Metazoa > Chordata > Actinopteri > Scombriformes > Scombridae > Thunnus > Thunnus thynnus. The sequence continues at coordinate 14,446,290 of NC_089531.1, read as the reverse complement.
CCAACAACTCCAGCAGCCTTGATAATCCATTTGCCTGCCTTAGTGATGTTAAATGTTGACTGTCCCAAATCTTTTTAAAATTCAACGATGATAAATCTGACGTCATTGCCGTTAGTCCACAAATTCTACCAGCCTGCTTCACAGTAAGCTTGGTTCCTTGACCAAAAAACATCAAGCAATCCTCTAGAAATCTTGGAGTTAGTTTTGATGCAGATCTCTGTTTTGATGCTCAAGTGAAAAATGTTGTCCAGTCATGCTTTTTTCACCTCTCTCTTTCCCTGTCTCCTACTGATTTACATAAGGTCATACATGCATTTATTTTCTCCAGCCTCGACTACTGCAATGCACTTCATGCCGGTATCAGTCAGAGCAGAGATATGAACATATTACTCTGGTACTTGCCAACTTAAAATGTCTGCCTGTTACATTCTGCATTGAAAAAATTTTAAAATTCTACTTATCACTTTTAAAGCATTAAATGGCCTTGCTCCAAATTACATCAAGGACTTATTAACCCCCTATGTGCCTGGATGTTCACTTAGATCGGTGGATGGGGCTCTGCTGGTTATATCTTAGGTCTCGGCTAGTGACCAAAGGTGACCAGGCCTTTGCTGTTAGAGCCCCCAAACCGTGGAACAGTCTGCCTATCAAGATCAGACAGGCAACATCTTTAATGTCTTTTAAATCTCTTCTTAAAACATTCTTTTATTGGAAAGATTTTATGAATGTTTGATACCTTGCTGTGTTTTATTATCCCACATCTGACAGTTTATCTTTTTGTGTAACTTCATTTTATTCCCATCTGTTTTATGATCTCTGTTTTTCCTTTGTTAATTGTTGTTTTTTTATTCTTTTTTTTTCTTCGTTCTGTTAAGCACTTAGTAACTTTGGTAAGAAAAGTGCTATATAATAAATATAAAGTTTATTATTATTATCTATATAATCTTGTGATCAGATTAAATTTGGAAAAAGAGATGCCATGAATACTTGCAAACTCAGGGAAAGGAAGGCATACAGATAGATGTGGATACAAACTTGCTTTAGGCTACATGAACTAAGAAGTAGAAGCATTCAAGAAATTTGCCTGTAGCAGCAAACCAAGAGCCAGTCATCTTGGAGCAAGAATCTACCCTGTTGGCAGTATATTTCTGTTCAAAGTGGATGATGTCTTGAGCTCTTGTACTGTAGCATGACATAGTGTTTCACACCACTGGGTATTTGAGGCTGATAAGACTGCATGCTGACGTTTGCACAAATGTTGTTAAAGCTGGATTCCAGCATCAGACTTGGAAAGAGCTGGCTGCTAAATGTAACTGACACTGCTTAGTCATAATCTTTTTTGAATTATCATTTTCACATTTTCCAAAACTGAAGACTGAAGAGATGTCAGTCAAGACCATAGACTGTATAAAAATATGGACGTAGTTACCGTGACGTCACCCGTTGGTTTCTAAAGAGCGGTTTTGAAGCTCAAAGTGAGCCGCTCCGGCCGTCGCCATCTTGGCAGTGCGTGACGCTATGTAACTCCCAGCCAATCAAAAATGGGTAGAGGCGGGCCGAATGGCTGAAACAAGCCACCTAGTGGCTGGCGGACCTATCACTCAAAGCAGCCATGTCCTTCATTATGCATAACTTTACGGTTTAATACAATTTAAACGGGTGAGTTATAAAAAAAATTCACCCCCCGTACAGTTGTCATGAAAGGGGAAATTAGCTATAGAGACCTAAACTGTTTTTTGTACCAGGCTGTAAACATGTTTATCTCTGCTGTAAAGTTGGGCATTTTAACATGGGGGTCTATGGGGAATGACTCGCTTTTGGAGCCAGCCTCAAGTGGCCATTCGAGGAACTGCAGTTTTTGGCCCTTCTGCATTGGCTCCATTTTACAGCCCCGGAGGTTGCTGCTTGGTCAAAACAAGAAACTAATAATAGTAGCTATCCATGTGGCTCTGACTGATTTTTTTCAGCTCACTTCCTGTATGAACATACAATTTCAGAGTATTCAAAAAATAACACTTTATGATAATGGACTCTGAAAAACATTTGTTGAAGTAAACATACTGAAAATACTGCACTTTTGAGTCGGCATTACAAGCCCGTATGCCAGTTAGCAGTGTTAGAAAACCCTCTGTTCTGTACAGTATATTGTACATTTCTCATGTGTCTCTTCTTGGTTTTGTATGATTGATTTTCAAGATGAATATTTTCCACCTGACAAATATAATTTTTTTTTTATCTCTGAATTCTGACAGATTACCTCCGAGCTTTTAGTTGTGATTAAGCCGCTTCATTTTTCTATTCAATGCAATTAACTTTATTATGCCAACCCCTGTATGTCAGATATTATTTCTTGATAGAGATACAGTATCTACGAACCTGAAGTCAAGATCCATGTTGAAGTATTAGGCTGATGATATTCTATATTCATATAATCATTTTCAACAAATCCCATGAGAAGACCAAAACCAACTATGCCCTAGTCCATCTCTTCCTCAGTCAGTTTGTGACTCTCAGCCCAAAGCTGTTTGATCTCTACAGAATCTTTAAAAATGAGTCATGAATATACAGTATACTTCATTTTTCATAAAGACTTAGCAAATGATACTCTAACAGGAGTAAATAGTGAATTTATTGGGGGAATATTTTAAGCTTGTATTAATACACCTTTGGTGCTCTTGTTAGTATATACATCAGCAGGGCTGTATATGTATGATCGACTCAAAACGAACTACAGTACCCATGTACATTGTAATAAAGGAACTTATTACCCAGTGAAATGATGGAGCTCACTTATGTATTTTTAATCGTTTTTGGATGACAGTGGAGGTCTACAGCACAGAGGAATAAGCTACATCAGGCTTTGGCTACACAGACAACACTTGTTAACAGGAATCCTTTCAACTCATTATTAGTTGAAAGCCTTTTCATTGGATTTGTTTACAAGGAGAAAAATACAATATCATCAGACTTATGGAAGTTCCACAAAGATCTAAATATCTTATTTTGAAACTGTCTTTTCAGAAATAGACAAGGAGAGTTGCGGCGACCCTGGAACTCCTCTCTATGGAATAAGAGAGGGGGACAGTTTTTCAAATGGAGGGATCCTTAGGTTTGAGTGCCAGTTTGGCTTTGAGCTGATTGGAGAGAAAACTATCTCCTGCCAAGACAACAATCAGTGGTCGGCAAACATCCCCATATGCATATGTAAGTATTAAAATCATTTGTAGGTAATTTTCTGGTATATGGCTGCAGAGGAAAGAATTTTTCAAAAACCATGGCATTCACTCTGCCGTGACGTTGATAACATTCAATCTGACCTGTCACCATGGTGACAGTACAGAGTTTATTATGGCCTGGAGCAGATGATGACCGATGATGCTGTGGAGATGAATATTTAACAGAATATTTTTCTCTGTGTATCTCTTTCCCCCTCCTCCCTTTCCTCTCCTAAATTTCCATTTCTCCCTATTTCTCTGTTTGTCTCTCTCTCTATCTGTCTCTGTCTCCTGTCTCTGTACTCCTCTTCCTCCCACAGTCCCCTGCATGTCCAACTTCACAGCACCCTCAGGCACCGTCCTCTCCCCAGATTACCCAGAAGGCTATGGGAACAACATGAACTGCGTCTGGCTCATCCAATCAGAGCCGGGCTCCAGAATCCACTTGGCCTTTAATGACTTTGACCTAGAGGCACCCTACGATTCCCTAACGGTGAAAGATGGCGAGACAAACGACGCCGTTGTCATCGGGAGGTTCTCTGGAGCTGAGAGTCCTTCCCATCTGACATCCAATACCAACACACTGAGGCTAGAGTTTCAAGCTGATCATTCCATGTCAGGAAGAGGATTTAATATCACTTATAGCAGTATGTCATTCTCCCATTTATTTTTTTGGTTTGGTTTTTAAGTTTCTATTTCAATACAGTTTCAATACTGCTGCAAAATAGGGTTAAATCTCCAAGTTGAAGTTTGATACATGGTTATGACAGGAATAAGAATATTATTTAAGGTCAAATTTATTTTCTTTTGTGGCAGAATAATGCAAGAGACTCTGAAGCTGATGCATATACAGCAGCACATTTCATATGACCATATATGAATTTTATGCATGACTTTCAGCCTAGACCTCTAGTGCTTGTATTAGGTGTGAGGTGGTTTCATTGTAAAACTCTATATCCATCCATACTTCAAACCATTTTGTGACCTAAACTTAATTTGTCATGATCAAAATCAAACTATTTTCTAAACAAAGTTAAAATGGCTGAGAAGAAGAAGTAGCTGCTTATAATTTTATTTGTAACAACCATTATTCTTCATTTAAATACTGGATGTTTCATTTTAGAATTAAGTTCTTTTCAAACAGTAAAAGTCAGATCAGACTGGAGGCTTTAACAACACAGAGAGTTGTTCCAGAAAAGACAAAAGGCACACTTTATTGATTCAAGAGGAGTCATGTGGTTATTACGGCAGCTAAGAATAGAGGTGTAGGTTGCAGAACAAAGGAAAACATGGCAAGGAAAGCATTAAAAGAACACTTTTTGGGAACTTTTAAATTGTTTGTTGTCCAGGATGTATTTAGCCTTGCTTAGCACAAAGACTTTAAGCGAGCGGAAACTGTAAACCTAGTTCCGTCAAAAGTGAAACAGTACACCTTCCAAAAAATCAAAAACTGCCTTTTTAAACACTTATCTTGTGTCTTTAACCTCTGTCGAAATAGAAACCAAGACATTAAGGTTTAAGAAGCAGTTAGCATTTTAGAACTTCCGTCTTCATTGTAAAGTTGTCAGCTGTGAAAACTTTTGTATTGATCAAATCCCTGGTGAGTCTTATTCTACTGATGACTAGCTTGCCAGACAACAGGATGCAACCTGTACAGCACATAAAGTAGTTTTGGATTTGTTGGAAAGCATGTTTGTTAATTTTTGATGGAGGTGAACAATTTGCCCTGTTTGCAGTCTTTGAACAAATTTAGACTGAATACATCTCTATACAGGACAGAGATGGAAAATGATCTTCTCATCATACTGTTAGTGTGACGACATATTTCCCAAAATGTTTAAGTGTTCTGTCCACAAGTTTCTGTGTAGTGTATCTGTGATTTCAGCTCATAACATTGTTTATGTATGACATTTTTTAATTTTGTGGGTCACAGCAGTTATCATTTTTTACCATGTCTGTCACCTGCTCATACCAGATTGCTGGTGTGCTGGCAAACATGACATTTCAAAGCTGGACTTGACAGCCTTATGATCTGATGTGCCAGATCATATCCTGAAGCAGGCATGCTCTCATGAGTTTTATCAGAAGTTACATTCAACCCAAGCACGATGCAGATATACTCTAACACGAGAAATGCAATATGAGCAAATGTATAAAAATACATGGCTAGAATACAGAACAGACAGATTACAGGAGACATTTATAGACATTTCCTGGCCAGGACTGAACCCTCAAAGACATCATGTTGCAGCAGTGGATCTACATGATTGGTTCTTAGAAAGATCAAAATGCCTGTTAAGTATAGGTTTCATATTCTCTAATAACATTTTTGTGTACTGTATGTGTCTGTCTCTCTGTGTGAACACAATCTCCAATATCTTCTTATCATATCTGTGTCTCTTTGTAACTTTTTACCCCAGCATTTGGCCATAATGAATGCCCAGACCCTGGCATTCCTATCAACGCTCGCCGCTTTGGAGACAGTTTCCAGCTTGGCAGCTCCATCTCTGTGGTCTGTGAAGACGGTTTTATCAAAACCCAAGGAACCGAGACCATCTCCTGTCAGTTAGAAAGAGGAAAAGTCATGTGGAGTGGGCCAATCCCTAAATGTGAAGGTAAATATTGACTAGATTGTTGATTAAACTGTTAACTCGGGAACTATATGTCATCCAAGATATCATCATTACTACAGCATAAAGACCCAGGAGGTGGAAATTATCTGCTGTCAGCACGGCTGAAGGAAAGAACTGTGGAGGTGGCCAGTTAACCTAAATGTCCAGGGAAATAACTGTTAATAATCTGCTGCACTAGCCACTAGCTTACAAATATACTCTCACTGCAGTTGTATATGAGAATATAAAAATATGAGAATATAAAACCCTTTCTATTAAGCTTTACATGGAGAGAGATCTATAACTCAAACGTGAAGTTGACACATTCGTTGACACATATATAAACTAGGGCTGTCAAAGTTAACACAATAATAATGCGTTAATGCAATTTCGATTTGACACCACTCAATTTTTTGACGCCATGAATGCAGGTTCTGTTATGAGGACTTAGATTATAAGTCTATTGTCTGATCCACACTCCGGAGCAGAAGATAGCCATAATGCACCAGTCAGTTGGAACAGGAAGGTTCTGTTATGATGTCCCCTTGCATCACCTGTAGTTCTCTAAACATTTTTTTTGGTATTTCACTATGGGACACACTCCCCAAGCTGTGCCCCAGAAGCTATTTTACACGAAGCCAGTCTTAAACTAGCAGACAGACGTGATGTCTGCTGCCTAGAGGAGGGACTTCCTCCTGCTATAAAAGCCCAACTTAACGTTCTCTCTTCTGTCTTAAACCTCTTCTCGCTCCCAGAAGCAACCTCTCAGATGGCAGGTGTGGCTAACAGATTAGCAACACAGTTCATAGAGCGAGCTAACCACTCAGTCGCTGAACACTACACAGTGCTGCAAAGCTATCTGAGTTTAGTAGCTGGGCTGTCACCCAACAGGAGCTGCTACTGCTAGCCACCATACTAGCTGCTTACCACTTCTCGTATCGAACAGAGCCAACCCAATGACAGAGCCTGAACCTTCCTTCACCATGGACATGGTCAAGCCACTGGCAAAGGCGTGCACATACAGCAACAAAATTGCTGGGGTAGACACTCATTCTGCATGTGCTATGTGTCTCGGGCTGCAACACGCCCAGGCCACTCTAGCATCCCAAGCTCCTTGTGAGCATTGTGCACGTCTCTCCATCAAGACTCACTGACGCAGGATAGCGCACCAAGCTAGCCTATCAGTGGCAGATCCTATGATGGGGTAGCAAACAACCCATCACAGGAGTTAGCAGAGAGTCCCCAGGGACACACCATCTCCACGGGAGCCGCTAACTGAACCCTGACGAGCGTGAGGCCAGCCTGATAGTGGAGCACGCTGACATTGTGGGGTATGACTCCAACTCAGGGGACGAGTCTATTAGATTTGGTTCTGAAGAGGACAAGGAGGATGGTGATGAGCCCTTTATCCTCCCGCCGGCTACAAAGCCAATGGATGTGTGTGGCAGCGGATCTCCAAACCCGACTACTGGCATCGACTTGCATGATGTCTGCAAGAGAGAGGCTGCAAAGCTTGGCATTGCATGGCCGGAAATCCTTTTCCTGAGTGCCTGCAAGAGGCAAGCCGGTCATGGAGCAATCCCCTCTCCACCAAGAACCCCGTCCAGGGAGGATCGGTGCTGGACTGGGTCGACGTGGAAGAAAAAGGTTTCTCCCACCTGCATCCCGTCGAACCTCTGCTGGCATCTCACCTCTGCCCTAAACATAACTCCACCATGACTTCGGCAGGCACCGGCTGCCTTCCAAAGCCGATTTGGTTTTCAGTTGTCAATGACTGAAAAAGGCTAGAAGGCAGTGACCATGTTGGTGAAGTTACTGAACGCGTCATCACTGCTGCTGGCCTACCAGGCTTAATCGGACAACGACATGTCAACCTCACCCACCCTAGCCCTGTGGGACTGTGGGATTTATCAATGGTGCTTGATGCGATGTCATGCCCACTTTTCGAGCCGTTGTAGCAGGTAGCGCTTAAGATGCTCTCCTCTAAAATGGCTTTATCACTCACCTTGGCCTCTGCAAAATGCAATAGTGACATCCATGCTTTGTCAGTGAACCTGTCATGTATGCAGTTTTTAATGGGGGATTCTAAGGTTTTACTAAAACCTAATCCCGCGTTTGTGCCCAAGGTTTTTAACCCGGCATTATCATACTGCCCTATTTAGCTGTCACCTTTCTATCCTCCTTTCTCCCCGCAGGAGCATGAACGGCTTAATGCACTCTGCCCATCGTGAGCATTATGCACCTATGTTGATAAGACAGCTGAATTCAGGAAATCAGAGCAGCTGTTTGTGTCATGGGCTACACCACATTTAGGAAAACCTCTTATGAAGCAACGTTTGTCACACTGGATTGTGGGGGGTATTGCCATGGCTTATAATAGCAAGGGGTTGTGATCCCCTGTAGGTCTATGTGGTCATTCCACTTGTGGTATGGTTACATCTTAGACACTGTTTCAGGCTGTTTCTGTTGAAGAGATATGTTGAAATGTTGAAAGAGAACTGTAGGTTAAGAAATTAACCCTGGCTCTCTGAAACATGAGTGAGGTATCTCACCAGACCACCCTCCTTACCTGGAGCGAGGAAGAGGTGTGCTTACTTAAGCCGGTGTTATACTTTCTGCATCCGTGAGTACACAATGGTCTGCAAGGGACCATGTGACATAAATTTTGTCATCAGAGGGTGTACGCGGAGGCTCTGTGCAGACATCTGCGTGCCTCCAAATTGTTGTGACCATGCGGCCACAGCACTACAATCAATAGACACCAATCTACTGTGCATGTGTGGAACACGTCCTACAGAAAGTAGTATAACAAAACTACTACGCGTCTGTGGTGTCCGCAGCTGTCCGTTTACATGTACACTTGGGAGTATATGCGGGGCTTTAGGCTGAAGTGAGAATGTTACGTCAGGATTTTATAGCAGAAGAAAGTCCCTCCTCTAGGGAGCAGACATCATGTCTGTCTGCTAGTCAAGACTGGCGTTGTGTAAAATAGCTTCTGGAGGACAGCGCAGGGAGCATGTCCCATAGTGAAATATCTCATGTTTCAGAGAACTAGGGTTCATTTTTAACCTAAAGTTTAGCCCTCTAGCTCTAAGTCAGATGGCAAGGAAGCAAGGAACAATGTGTAAAGAAAAAAGTATTTGAATAGCAAATTCAACTTCAAAGCCCTGTCAGATGGGTCTGTTGACAAGACCAAAGTTATTTGTAGTTACTGTCGATGTGAGCTGAGTTACCATTGGAGGACATCTAATCTTAAATACCATTTGCGAGTGAAGCACACAGCTAATGCTAACACGAGCAGCCTCGTTAGCCCCATACCATCCCGCTCACAGCAAACCATGCTTGATAGTGTGTGAGAGAAACCCATGGACAAACCTACAAGCAGCAAGCTTTCAACAGTAATAGCTAAATGGATGCTTGCAGGTCAATTAACATTGTAGAGGACGAGGGTCTATGTGAAATAATTTGGATCGCATCTAACGACTGCACTTGAATTGCCATTGAGAGCCACCACCGTATCGAACAAACACAACCTGTATAATGACCAAAGAGTGAAAGTAATTTTCTTTCTTATACTCCCTTTCCACTGTTTCCTGCTCACTTTATTTATTGTTTGGTTTATTTTGTATTATTGTGTTTTTATCCCATAGCACAAGGGGATGTTTTTGTGAGCCTTTATATTTCCCATGTGAGGTTGGACACAATTACATTGTGTGATTTGCTTTTTTGAAGTGAGGGATCCAGGGAGTGATCTTTAATCTGTACTGAAGTAATGTAGAATTTAGATGGCCAATCTACCCATCTATTGCCTGTTGAGCTTGAGTTTGCCATAAGTTATGATTTGAGCATATTTTTGAAAAGCTAAACGCTGTGCCTGTGAGGGTTTCTGACAATCTTTGTTGTTGTTTTGTGTTTTCAATTGTGTGTGATTTCCAACAATGAATGCATAGATTTGCATAAAACAAGCATATCTTGTCCACTCCCATGTTGATAAGAGTATTAACACTTGAAAAATGTCCCTTTACAGTAAATTTTGAACAGATAAAAATGTGTGATTCATTTGTAATTAATCGCGATTAACTATTGACAGTCATGCGATTAATTGTGATTAAATATTTTAATCAATTGACAGCCCTAATATAGATGTTAATATAAATGTTAGATTTTATTGAATATAATTATCATAGTGGTATGTTGTAGTCATAAGGAACTATGACCACTACCTTGAAAAGTCAAGAGAAGTCTTTGCATTAGTTATTAAATCTCTCCAATTTGACTGCAGCTATTTCATATATAATTATCATATCCATTCCTCACTATAACACTTTCATTTATAGGCAATATAGAGTCAGAGTAATTCATTATTATATCACCATTTAAATAAATAATAATTTGTCAAGGTGGCATTAACGCAGAGTCTAATTAGCAGCTTGTGTGAAAGTACAGAAAAATAGACATGTAAATTTGACCTGTTAATCTTACATGGAACAAAAGTACTAACACTTCATATGTGATTTAGCTATATCTTCACAACAGTCAATTAACTCATAATAATTCTAATACAGGAGCTACTGTTGATGGTACAATGGAAAGGCCATGTTAATTGTGCTCCAGGTCATTTCATGCCCACAGAGGCATTGTAGCTAATGTATAACTATAACTACTTAGATGGAAAATCCACTTGTATTCAAGAGGAGCCAACCAGAACAAATAAACTTAAGATACTAAATTAAAGCTGAACCAGATCAAATTTACAAGGTATCTGGAACACATCTCTTCTGTCTAATGTAACCATGTAAAAACAGATAACATTCTGTAAAAAATTCTCATTTGGAGTTATAAATGATGATTATGTTTATTTTAAGTGTTAATGTTTGTTTTGCATACTATTTAATGCCATCCTTGCATTATGTATGGCACAATTAAGTATTTATCTGACTTCATTAATGAAGGAGAATTATAGAGCATGCAGTTCATCTGTGTTTTGAATGAACATGCAGTAGAACTGATTTAATGATGTGTGTGTGATACAAGTGTGTCCATCAGTCTGTGACCTGATTACTGCACACAGTTATTCTAAGTATGTTCAAGATTGTTGCTTTTCTTCATGCTTCATGCTGCGCTATCAATATTTTAATATTACCAGTGGATCAAGTGACTACAGTACATGTAATTTGTAAGATGTCTCTCACAGTGACAAATCCACATAAAATTATCATCAGACTCTGCTGTTCCACTCAGATCTACTGAGCACTTTTGCATCTTTCATCAAATCTTCTGGATTAAGGGCAACTTTACTATACTATACCTGGCCAGGACCAACAAGGCAAAGAGCGAAAACTGGTGAAGATAGAAGAGCATTTTAGCAGCTAAAGAGCCAGATATTTCCCATCAGGGCAAGAAGATTCATTACAATGAAAGTACAAATTGCCTATATTTCAGCTGCTCACAAGGCATCAAGCTGGTCTTGGACTTTACTTTGGTGGTCTTGAAACAAATCATCTTTCATCTTCTCTTTCTGCTGAGTCCTCCATATCCTTCCCTCATTTTCTTCTCTCTTCCCTCTCTCCTCCTCCAGCCCCATGCGGAGGCCACTATTCAGCCCCCAGTGGAGTGATTTTGTCTCCAGGGTGGCCTGGTTACTACAAAGATTCCCTCAACTGTGAGTGGGTGATTGAATCAGAACCTGGACGCTCCATCAAAATCACATTTGACAGGTGGGTGGCATAAATCTTTGACTCACCATATTAGAGCTCTGAAGGCAGAACTGTGCCAATGCATCAGAATCAGATTGACAAGCAAAGATTTACAAGACTTAAAGTTAATGGGGATTCACCAAGAATGTAATAATCTGTTAAATTTCATAGGCTATAATTAATACTGAGAGTTGTTTATTGATCAGGAAGGCAGGGTAATATTTTGGTTTATATTCTGTCTTCTCTCAGCTGGGAATAGATGATAGAGCAGGGGTCCGCAACCTTAGGCTCATGTGCCACCATTGGCACACTATAGTTTAACCAGTGTCACACTAGCAATAAGTATGCAAGAGAGGAACTTTTTTGTCTTCTCATCCGAATGCTAAATTATCTCCTTCACAGCCATTGGCAGTTGCACCGCCTTTTATTTACAGTAGTTTGATTGATTGCATTCAGGGTCAGAGCCAATCAGAGGCAGAGTAGGAGCAGGTCTTCACAGAATGTAGGTGGGAAAAAAATAACGCTGCCAGAGCAGGCTCGGTAGATGATGGCATTTCCACTATTTAAGAAAGCTAAAGTAAAAGTTTGTGTTTCAGAAGGACCATGCTGTGTGTACTTTATGTCTTGAAAATATTGTTTGCCGAATGTCAAGTGTTAAACACCACTTTGAGACTAAACACAAGAAAACTTTCATGGATGAGGCAGACAAGGCTGAATCCATCAGACCTGCCCTGACCAGGTATGGGAAGCAAGCAAACACCCTCAAAGTCTTTGCCACCGCTAAAAATCATGCTACCGAAGCAAGCTAACGCATTGCTCATTGCATTGCAAAACATGCCATTCACTGACGGCAAATATATTAAGGAGGCTTTCCTCTGTAGCTCAGAGGTTTTGTTTGTTGGCTTACCAAACAAAGAGACAATAAAATCAAAAGTAAAAGACATTCCCATGTCAGCCAGAACTGTGAACGACGCATTAAAGAAATGGCAACGTTAGCGTGCAGCAGAAAGCTGGTTTGAAAGTAGCCATGGTATTTAGCATCACACTTGCTTAAAGCGTGGATGTGAAGTCACATTAATTGAGGAACAAGTTGGTCACCCCATCATAAAACTCCACTGCATAGTACACTAAGAATAACCTCTGTGCAAAGATGTCAAATTCAGATTTTAATGAGGTAACTTCATAGTTAAGCGATCTGCTCTGACACACCAACAGTTCCAGTCCCTGTTCAAGGAAATGGATTGCTCATACAAAGATATCCCTCTCCACCCAGCGGTTAGGGGGCTAAGCTGCGGAAGAGTTTTGGAGTGGTTTGTCGGCTGCATTGATGCCATAAAGGCCTTCCTAGCTTAAAAAGGCCAAGACTATCCAGAACTGGAGGATGAGAAGTGGGTTGTGAAACTAATGTTTCTCATGGACACCTCAACAAGCTCAATCTCCATCTGCAACTTGCAGGGCAAACTATTTTGGACATGTTGGACACATGGGCAACTGGGGAACATGGGAAACCCAAATCCACGATAGCCTTCTAACTGTAATTTAGGGTCTTATGTACATAATAGTAAGCATCTGATAGGTAATAAAAATGTCATTTAAGTTGTAAACTTTCCTGATATTGGGTTTGAATTGGGCGTGGTTATGCTCGGACAATTATTATGAAAATTACGCAGTAAATTACGTGAACCAATCATAAACCACGTGATGTGCTGCAGTAAGCATATTGTCTCATTGCTGGAGTTTCTGTGTCATTGGTAGTGTTTCTGCATCTCAACCCAGTTAATTTTGCTATATTCTTCATTACTGCGGCTAATTATCCACTTTACATTTAAGTGTACACTAATTCTACTCAAGCACTGTTAGCTCTCTCCTTCTTTTAGTCACTTTCTCACAACTCACACAGTTGTTTACATGCTTTTCAGATCTGCTAGTTACTTTAGCTCAGCAGTAACTGATGACTTCCCTCACTCCCTCTCACTCTGCTGCTCTCTCTTGCTCGGTTTATCTCATGTTTAGGTATTCCTCTGCCTCCTTTAGTGATAATGGTACTTGTAAAAAATGTAATATCTTTGCCATGCTGGAGGCGAGGCTCAGTGAGTTAGAAGCGCAGGTTAGCTACTGTAGTTAGCCAGCCCCCAGTAGCCGGTGCGGGTGTCAATCAAAACGTTATCTGCCACACCTATGCAGTCTTGAGAAATAGTCTGAACAACAAAATGAGCAGTTTTTTCGAACTAGGTTTTCTAATAGTATGATATTTTTCACTCAGATTTTTGTGGATGCTTATTGAGATGTTCAACTTTTGGATAATTTATGCATTTTTACTATTTCAAGCCAGTCGGAGTCGGAGTTCACAACACAAATTGGGGAATTTCAGACACATGGACCCATGTTCTCTTTCTTTATCAAACCCGAGAGCTTTATCTGGATTTATCTCTGACAGACTGGCTGGATACCCAGGACATGGTAATGCAGCTGATTGAGCTGAAGAGCTCAACACTGTGGGTGACAAACTTTGCAGAGCTACAGAAACAGCTGGAAACCACAGCAGGGCATGATCACAGAACTTGCATCTTCACTTGGTGGATATCTCTACCAGAGAAGTTTAGCTGTCTCAGGAACATTGCATTGGCTTTGCTGACAGTCTTCGGATCAACATATCTCTGTGGGCAGATATTCTTGCAAGTGAAGGGCGTGCTCAGCTCCTCCTGCAGTCGTTTGACAACTGACCACTGCGAAGCTTGTGTTCAACAAGTGACTAAGTATGGCCCCCAGATAATGGAGCTCATCAAAGGAAAGCAGGGCCAGGGATAAAATTCACTGTTAGGCATCTGTTTTATTTGTAGCACACATGGTTTTGCATAATGGGGCTCTTTTATTCATCTCGTGGATGTTTTCATAAGGATGGCAGCATTCTTGTATAGTGCTCATATTTCTGTTTGTTACAGTTAATTCTCTCTTTTTGACATTTGCTGCCATAGCAACACTTTGTAAATGAGGGAATGTCATTGAAAGCAGTGTGCTGAAATGGGAGCTGTGCATATAATTTGTAACCACAGGGGGTAAAAAAAAAACAAATCTATTTTTTAAGTTTATTTCTGGTGAACAAGATTGATGGAAGGCTGATAAGGACAATGATTTCAACTGAGATGTGGATGTTTTCATAAGGATGGCGGCATTCTTGTATAGTGCTTATATATAATTAAAATGTCCTGACTGGGAGAAAAATGTTTATTAAAAATGTTGCTATGCACATTGCCTGTATGAATGGAAAAAAATTACAGATCCATTGAAGATTTAAATTTTGATGCAGTGTCATAATTAAACTTAATGTTAACCATAATGTTGAATAACAAGAAAATTTAAAAATGGCTCTTCATATTAAAAAGGTTGCTGACCCCTACTTTAGAAGATCCTTTAAAATTATTTTTCAATGGTTTGGGTTTCTGTTTCAAATTTATTTCCTTGTAATGTGCATTTAACAGTGGTGGCTCAACAACCTTTAGAGGGCTTGAAAACTATTAAAGACTGGATTTCCTAAAGCTTTAATCCTGTCCTATCATGTTAAAATAAACAAAATATGCACAATGACTACAAGTATGATTTTCATTGTTGAAGATGTGAATGTTTCTTCTCCAACAATTATTTTAAAGCTAAGCTTAATTTGTAAATTTAGCAGGTTTTAAGAATCATTTGGCCACCAAAGTGATTCAGTCACAAAAAATGAGGAATGCATGCAACAAACAGACCCACCATTTTGTGAAGATCATAGATAGTTTTGTCATTTTTTGTCATTGATGACATTGACAAAGTGAGATATCAGCAAAAAAAAAAAAATATTCTGGTGTTGTCTCACAGATTCCAGACAGAGCTGGGTTACGACTTCCTGGAGATCCACGATGGACCCAACCTCCTGTCTCCTCTGGTCGGATCTTTTAATGGTACCCAGGTGCCACAGTTCCTGTTCAGCAGCAGCAACTTTCTGTATCTGCTCTTTACCACTGATAACAGCCGATCGAATGCTGGCTTCAAAATATTGTATGAAAGTAAGTCAGAAAAGTACTGAATACAGTACAGTTATGCATATGCACATGTGGACATGCATTCATAAATATAAGATATCATCCTCCATATTTGTCCATCTACAGATCAGAAAATGCGTATTACATGAATCCATATACTGACTATGTAGGGAAACAGCGAAAATATATTTTTGGGGAAAAATATTTTCACAGAATGTTTCTGACTACCCTCCCAGTGGGTGTGTGTGATGTCAGGACACAACATCACAATAATATCCCACCACATACCCTTTCACAAGATAAACCAGTCATTTACCTGTAAAAAAAAACAACAAATAACCGAAATTGCATAACATGGTGCTTTATGTGGAGATGCAAACCATCTGAGTTTTAGATTAGAAAACCGAAACCAAACATGATAAAGCTTTCCTGTACTGTATGTGCATACCATCTAGACATTCAACCATTTTTGTTTTTCAGGTGTTACAGTGGACAGCTACTCGTGTCTGGACCCTGGTATCCCTGTCAACGGTATTCGGTATGGACAGGATTTCTCCATAGGATCCACAGTGTCGTTTGGTTGTGATTCTGGCTACAGACTCAGCCATGAGGAGCCGCTAGTATGTGAAAAGAACCACTGGTGGAGCCACCCTTTACCGACATGTGACGGTAAATAACTGAAAAGAACCTCTAATTAGGGAGAAGTCGAGAGAGATGTGATTTATCACACAGAATATTTAGGAAACAGAAGTTTCTTAGAATTTGACATACTGTATCCTCCATCATAATTACAGGAGGTCACAATAGAACTAATGTATGGTACTTGATTGATAATGGTACTTTCCTTGCTTTAGAATATATATATATATGTTGTAGCAGCACTAATTAAATAGCTCTCAGCCCTCTGTCATCTTTTGTCAGTGGCGGAGACAGAGACAGTAATTACCCACCCTGTTATCCCTCTAACTTCACAGCTGTTGACTTTGTTGTATTTTTTACAGATGTAAATATAAGACCACTTTCACATCATTCTAGTGTAAAGAAAGTACATTAAATGCAACACAACATTTCATCTGGACATTGATGCAGAGACAACATGCATATCATGCAGTGTCTGAAGACATTCTGACATGACATGGCAAGGCCAACTTGACGGCCGACTTGCTCATGATAAGTGTGCTAACATTTTATACTACAAATGAGGAGTTTTGCTCCAAAATGAAATATCCACTTATCCAAAAAAGTGATGACCAGATTAATTAAACTTTTTTTTAAGATGAGAGGTAAGATAAGTCAACAGATACTATTATCGTTTTTATCATATTTCATTTTTTTGATACAGAAATAGATGATCCAGTTGATCCATTTAAAAAAGAAAATACATTTGTGATGTGTGAAAGATGAGCATTAGAGCCTGCCATCCCTATATGGGGAGCTGAGTCATTTAGAACATGTTGTTCTGCGACAAACCCACCGGTTGAATCCCATACTGTAGAGACACACATATGTGCATGCACACACACTCTTGGATGCACACAGGGGCAATTTGCAGTGAAGACTGCTGTGGCTGATAGGGGATGATTTGAGAAGAAGATTAGAGATCTGTGGGCATGTAGTGTGTGTGTGTGTGTGTGTCTGCCCACGTGTACTGTATGTGAGCACATGCTGTATATGTACTTGTGCCTCTGTGTGTGTGTGCGTGTGTGTGGTGCTTTTATCCATGTGCCTCCTGTCACCTTCTCTCCTGTGTGAACCGTGAACACTGGAAGGTTTGAGGTAAGGTTGACGAGAGCCTGTGTTGGCTGTCACCTCCTCTTTCTTCTCTCCCAAATCAAGGAGTTAAAAGGGGGGAGGGGGCAGGAGTAGGTGAAGGGAGAAAGGAGACTCTCTCCCTCTCTCTCACTCACTCCAATCATGGTGTAGCAGGGAGAAAAGAAGGATACGGCACTGCTGCATCAGTTTTGTGGCAGCTTGCTTGGTTTCGACTTGTTAGCTCATTCGGTTGTTAACCACATTTAAATCGTTCAGTTCCTGGGACTGGCAATGTTTCCTTTGAGGAGGCAGTTTGAGCATATCAACATCAAGCATGCTGGCCAGAATTTGTGAGCTGAATGCCTGTGTTTACACAGTATGTACCCATACAACAAATATAGGAACATATAGAAACTATTTGCTGCTGTGGTGGGTGAGAAATGGTCTAGTTTGATGATTGACAAATAGTATGTGATGAATTAAAGCACCTAAAGAAGCAGACTCAACCTTGAGTGTTTGAGAAATCAAATGTTGTTCATATCGTGTATGAAGTGGGATGTAATTTGAAAGAAGTAATGACAAGATTATCACATTAACCAAACAGAAAATTTTAAATATTTCTAGATTTTGAACCAAAATAGTTTATGTAATGTTTATATTTAAAGAATGAACCCCAATGAATCAGATTTTCTGTAAGCCTGAGGTATCCATTTCCAGTTATATAATTGTAAATGCATCAAATATAAACTTTGTCAGCCTTTTTGAAGTCCAAAGATTAATGCTATAGTAGAATCACTCTATATAGAAAGAATAGAAGTCTATAGAATCATTTTATTCAGGTATAGAAAAAGAAAGAGTGAAATGATATAAAAACTTACTGACAGAGAAAGGTGGAAGGAGATGTAAAAGGCAAACTGAAAAAGAGGGTGAGATAAGGAGAAAGAGAAAGAACTGGCAGAGATCGAGATGTAATGCAGTGTTTCAGACTTCTCACATACCTCAGCATTCAACATTAAGAGCTTCCTGGCAGAAAAGTATTAATAATTAATAGCGCTGTGTGTGTGTGTGCATGCAAGCTTTGTGCATGAGTGAGTGTGTCAGGTTGTGTGTATACAGCATGTGTGTGTATGGGCGCACATGCCAGCCTGCACCTGTGTATTTATTTAGTTTGGAAATGTTCTCACTACTCACTCAGCCTTGTTTTGGGGGAATGCTGATGTTGTAAAAACTGTGGTGGTTAAGTCTGAAGATAGTGATGCTCTGTTGTGGTTTGAGCACATTTTCAATGCATGACTTGCCTGGGTTTTTTTTTTTGCAGTTGTAGCTTTTGTCAGCAGTGGGAATGGTACAATGTCCTGTTCAAAGACGCTTAAGCAGAACTTTCTGACCTTCTCTCTAATCATGCTGTCCAACTGCTCTGCCACCAATGCACTTTTGAAGTTATGTTATGGAATTTTATAGATTTATTGTAAAGGAAAATGACAGGCAAGTTGTCCAACTGTAAGATGAACCAACTGGAGCGAGCAGAAATGAAGCACCAGCTCATTCTATGCATTAGTATGCATTAGTATGCATAGAATGAGCAACAGATTTTTTTCCATGCTTTTCTGAGGACCTGGTTTCAACTCTGTGCGTCCCTTACTGCATAACAATGTGCACTGCTGAACTGTGTGCAGAACTTGCAGGGTCATCCTGGGGCCATACTGTGAGGTTCAAAATGTTTTAAATAGTCTCTAAGAAACATTGTGATTGCTTCACTGGTCCACTGCTTTGAATAACTTGAAATCAAACCGTATTACCTGAAAATAGATTTCAGAAATAAAAAACATTTCATGGTTCTTGCACAATCTGCACACTTGTTATATTTTGCATATTGTTTTCTGCCTTTAAACAGCTC
The DNA here is from genome assembly GCF_963924715.1 of Thunnus thynnus. Lineage (NCBI taxonomy): Eukaryota > Metazoa > Chordata > Actinopteri > Scombriformes > Scombridae > Thunnus > Thunnus thynnus. The sequence continues at coordinate 14,427,102 of NC_089531.1, read as the reverse complement.
AGAGCTCAGAGAGTATGTCCCAAGGTAACCACATCTTACAAATGGGTTTCAAATCTCCTACATTTCTTAATTAAATAAATTACACTTTTTGTCTAGATGGTCACTTGTTATATAGCAAGCAACTTTGCAAATTGCTTCAATAACTTTGTTTTTCTCTACTTTTTTGACACATCCCTTGGCTCACAATACATGCAGAATTAATGATATAGACATCACAAAAACATATTTTTCACTTTTTCAATTAACTCTGTGATCCTTAACATTCTTAACATTGTATACCAGACGAAATAAAACATCAAATAGGTATTTTCAAATATAGAACATATATAACTCACTCAGGAATGTAGTCATGAGGACAAATTAGTAGTTGTGATAAGTCACTACAATATGGAAGATACTAGCAGCTTCAATCTTGAACTTTTAACAGCTATGTTGTGGTGGAGAAAGTATGTACAATGTACAATGTGTTAGCACTTTCAGAATGTGGATGAGCTCTCAGGGGTCCACAGAAAGCTCTTCTAAACCTCGGCTATTCACAGTGTTACCCTAATTATGTGAGAGCCAGCAAATCCTCACAAGAAAAACAACAGCATAGGTCTGAAATTCAGGCTGGCAAAACGACCTATAGTTACGTTTATGCTATCTAGCGGTTGTTGTAATTATGACCCAGGGAAGTGACGCAATTCAGATGACGCTCATGGACCCAGTTGACAAATGCCGGTTAGAATTGTCTCTAGCAGCCCGACTACTAGTTGTAGTTATCAACTTGACAGGACAGAGGAAACTCCAGAGGAAACAGAATTAAACTTTTAGCTTCTGAAATATTTTTTTAGACATCTCTGATGGAGCTCGGGCTTTCTCAGGAGGACAGCTGCTTTACTCCAAACAATTTCATTGTATGAACCCGGACTGTGTGTGACCTTTCGGATGTGTAGAAGAACACAGAACATTAATTAACATTAGATCCTGACCGATCCTGTCGGCGTGTCGGGAGGTTTAAATAATCAATGAAGTTACACTGCTGTGCCTCGTGCATAAATGCACACAGTGTCTCTCTCAACGGGGAGACACACATTCCTTTCTGCTGCGGTGCAATCACCGCAAGTATTTAATAAACTCAAACATTTTTTGGGGAGGGGGTGTTTAATAGTCAGCACCCCCGCTTCCCCAACTAAAATCATGTTCCTCGCAGTTATGGGTTCACCTGCTGATTTATGTGCCATTTATAAACCACATTCACAGCCAGATTTGTATGTATTTCCCTGCACAGTCAAGAATGGAAAATCAAGGTGCTTCACATCAAAGTAGTATGGACAGTTTTCTTGATAGAATAGAGCGTAAGGTTGTAGTTTTCAATAAAATGTGCAGATTTGTGTTTTGCGACTGATACTGAAGCAACAAAGGCTATAAAGCATGCACAAGGGATATATGTTAGCCTACATGTGCAATTCCTGTCTAAGTAAACACCTTCTCTGCTGTCTGTTTAGGTTTAGTTACCACCTTGTGCAATAAAATAGTTAATTAATTAAATACAGTGTGCTGTAGAGCTGATGAGCAGCCGGTCTTGCCAGTGCAAATACACTGTTTTTTGGACTGGACAGGCTTTTTGTCTATGCGGTTGGGTAGCCTACAGCCTTATTGCAGTGATATTTTGTTGGTTGAGCATGTTGGACAGGCAGTGTTTTGTTGTTATTGCCTTTGTGCACAATGTGCAGAATGCTGCAAAGTATACTGGTCGCTCATTTTTCTAGTTTGTCTGTTTGTTCTTTGTTGTTCTTCTAACTTTACATAAGTCAGTTTTTCTTGGAAAAGATGGCCCATGCACTTTTGTGTTGGCCTATGCCTACGTGGCAGAACCACGTAGAACAAATCACTTGTAACGGTTTTGGAAAGCGGCATTTTACGGTCCTGGGGATCATTCTAGAGTGCATTACAGCCGCTAGATGGTGTAAATGTAACTAAATGTCATTTTTTTGCCAGCTGAATTTTAGATATATATACTGTCGTTTAATTATGAGGATGAGTTGGTGAGAGAGGTTTCTGTCTGATGAGCATGTCACAGCTTAGAGATGCAGGGGACTGTGATTACTGTCATCATCTCTACCACATATGCTGACCTACAGTTGATGTGTTGAAGAGCTGTCTTACACACAACTGAAAGAAGGTTTGCATAATTAAAATTCAGGCAACTAGATTAAACTAAGTTTCTTTAAACAGAAAAATAGTTTTAGTTTTTAGAATCACTTACCTCATAACCTGGTGTTAGCTACTTTCAGGGACATAAAAATATATAAAGAGTGAATAATCCATTATTGTCATTATTCATGTTTGTGCGACAGTGAGAGGAATAAAAGAGAAAAGACGAGCTCAAACATTTAAAGTAAAGCTCTAAGGGAATACACATTCAAACACTTCCCTAATGGATGACAAGACACATATTTTGCAACTGTCAGTGCATACAGACCTTTCTATCCTAATAGTCTAGCGTTTGTGTGTGGTTATATGTGTGTGTATATGTACTACAGAAGTGGTATTAAAGGTCCTTAGGGAAACATTATCTGTTTTAGCTATCAACTATCTGATCCTAACCTTCTATCTGCCTTTGTCCCCTGTCTCTGCACATATCTCTCTCTCTCTCCCACTCTGTCTCTCTCAATCTATCCAGCTCTATGTGGCGGAGATGTTAGAGGTCCCTGGGGAACCATCCTTAGTCCCGGCTATCCAGACAGCTACCCTTCATCTCTCAACTGTACTTGGACTGTTGAAGTCAGCCACGGGAAAGGCAAGAGACGAACACAGATCCACACTCTTTAATAGAGAGAGACAGAGTGAGAGAAAGTAGCAAGTGGTACACACAGCAGTGCAGCAGTAGAAGTACCAAGATCACACACACACACATGATCTGTCTTAGCACATATCAAGTATTTTGCATAATATTATACTACAACTACAAACTTGTATTATGTTATGTTACTGTTTCCTATTGTTTATAGCATAATTACAGCAAGTTCTTTGCAATCGTCAATGCATGTATACAGAGAAGATGGTGGCAAACAAAACACATTAATGCTACTCATAGATTACAATTCAATTAATGTTGACTATTTTCATGTATTTTTAACCTGTCATGATGTCAGCAATAATGTAGACTTTGTATCTGCTGTGATCACAAAATATTGTATACTGATTGTATTTATACATTATATCAGCCAAAAACTCTCTTCTTCTTGTCTGTGTGTGTCTCTGTCCTTGTGTCTAACAGGAGTCCAGTTTCAATTCAATTCTTTTCATCTGGAGGACCAACACGACTACCTCTTGGTTACTGAGAACGGGAGTTTCCTGCAACCACTGGCTCGCCTGACCGGCAACGAGTTGCCTAGCAACATCAATGCTGGTCTCTATGGCAACTTCAAAGCCCAGCTACGATTCATCTCTGACTTTTCCATTTCATATGAGGGCTTCAACATAACTTTCTCTGGTAATTTACTTAACAACAGTCATATTGTACTATTATTCTTCTTAAACAAGGTCTAGATTCCATTTACCCTCAATTTGGACAATTCAAGAAGTCAGTTTTCCCTTTTACCTCACATACTGGAACAATTCAGTATGATATTGTAGAACTAATGAAAGAAAGTCATTCAAAGAAGATCTGCAACAGTAAAATAATAGCTTCTCTTTAAAGAAAACAGAGAAGAGCAACATTTCTACCAGGATGAAGTCACTTAAGTCTACATACAATGTACTGTGGTAAATGATCTGTCTTAGCTTTGCCTCAAGCAGTGAAGGTATTAAAGAAATATAGTAAAAGCAGCAAAGTAAGACATAAAATACAGACATGATATAAGTGTGGAAAGCCAAACAAAGGCAGATGTAACCAGGTGGGTCTTGAGCTGCTGTTTGAAAGTGTCCACAGGTCTTAAGGTCTGGCAGGTCACAACCACAAAAGCAAAATCTTCTTTAATTTGAAGCACAGAGTGAGTTACAACTAACAAGACCTAATCACAGGGTCTCTGTGACCTTCTGGTGACAAAAGTAGTGGCTCACTAAGGCTGTATTCAGGCATTGAGGTGCACCTCCTAAGGGTTGTATGGAGGTGCATGGTGGGGGTGGTGGTATGGGCGTGTTTATTTGTAACCGCCATGAAACAATTAGAAAATAATGTTTTATTCCTCTCATTCACCAGCTTTCTCGCTACTACTGCTCGCTCTCTTCGTTCACTCTCTAGTTTACTCAACAACCACTGCTCTCTCTCTCTCTCTCTCTCTCTCACTGGTGCTCTGAGCTAACTTGAGCTCTCTCTGTCTTTTTCTCTCATCTTTTTTAAAATGAATTGGGAAGCCATCAGCAAAGTCTAACTTTACTTTAAACGTTATCAAACGAAGAGAAACGTCGTCCCCTCTTCCTAGTAATGTATTTTTACTCCCTCATGGCAGAGTTTACAGCTCTGATCAGTCTGAATGCCAGCTTTGATTGGCCACCACAACGTGGTGTCGGGTTGCGTTTCTCCAAAAGTTGATTCTGGTTCAACTTTCTTGCCGCAGGTCACTGCAGCAACCCTGCGGCCCCCAACACCGCAGCCTAAATGCATTACCCCCATTAAAATGAAGGAACGGACTGGCATTTTCACCACAATGCCTGATTAGGTGTGAATTCAACCTAATGTAGACGAGTGACCCTGCAGAACTAATCAAAAGGATCTTGAATTGGATCATACATAACAGATGATGGAAGAAAAAGACTTTCCTTCACCTTAGGAACAAAGATGACTAGGGCACAATAAAACTTGGTTAATACAAATATAATTCCCTCAGATTATTTGCAATCCAGCTATTGATTGAGTTTAGGCAATTGAGTTAAATGAGATGTATAATTGAATCTGCATAGCTGTTGGGCAATACTTGTGTAGCACTGATGTACTGTTTCACTATAGTACGAGGTTACATCACAGCTGGGTGTGGTCACAAGTACAACAGACCACACCTTGCCACACCCAGCTGTGTACTGTTTAAAGCTACAAATGATCTTCTCAAAGGGAAGCATATACACTGCAAATAAAATGGGATCCAAAACAGAGTCTTGCACCGCCGGAGTTTTAAGAGTGTGCAGAGCTGACCCAGACCATCACCTGCCTACAAAAGTCAACACACAGTGATCAACGGTGTCAAAAGCCACACTGAGATCCAGCAAAACCAAGCTCCTGCATAACCATGCATCAAGATGTCACTGAAGATTTTGTGCTGTGCTGTGTCGTGTCAGTGGTGTGCAACCAATAGCAGCCATGACAGAAAATTGTCTGACTGCTGTGCATATCCAAGCTACTTGGCTTTTTCCAAAACATTGGCTTTATTTTGCAGTTTAGAAATGGGCCTATAGTTTGGGGTATCAATACTACTTTACAGGGAGTCCCAGGTATATATACTGGATTAAAAACAAACAAGAAAACAAAAAAGACTAGAAAAGCATCAAGTGAGTGAACCACCAGGAAATACAAGTGGAAGAACACACAGCCTGATGTCATATTCAATTGTAAGCTTTACAGAAATGTGCCTCATGTGGAGGGTTTTGCATAGCCCTATATGGCGCAGCCCCTCAACACAAAACTTTGCTGTGTTAAGTGAATGCTTAGCTCTCACTCTCCCTCTACACTGAGATATTTCCCACTAGCCTCGAGGATTAACCATAAAACCATCTGAATAGCTCACAAAAAAAAAAGATGAACAGAGGTTACACAACATTAAACTGGACGCAGTCTGCCATTAAACAACACAAGAAGAAGAAAAGAGATGGAGATGGATCTTCATTGCCTCCTCAGGATGTGTACAAGTCACACATGCTATCCCAATACAGAGTCATATTACTTCACCACCAATCTCATCAAAAATGAAATGAAGGATTAAGGGGTATAATTAGGACAAAGCCCAATCTGCCCCTTATAAATGAAAATCCTTTACTTAACTTCCCTCTCAGCACTCTCTCTTTGACTCTGGAAAAAAGAGCTGTCCTATCATTTGGGCTCATGTGACAACTACGCTAGGCCTCAGGTGACTCTAATGACTCTAACGACTGTCGTTACAACAGCCAGAAGCACTAACAAACCAAGTGGTGTCAATGACCTTGATAATGACCCCACAGAGATTAAATAGCCGTTACTCCTCTCCAGTCAGTTAGAACTGAAGAAGCCCCTTGGATGAGAGGTGAAAAGTGCAGTTGCCTTCAATTCAACCTCCTTTATATAACCATGACCTGGATGACTGAGAATCTTCACAGACAAAAAAGAAGTACTTAGATCTGAGTCTACACTGACGGACGTTTTATCTCCTCCCAGATGGCATAAACTGATACTCAGAGTGTTACACATGGGAGGTGTCACCAGAGATGTGACTTGTGAATCTCAACATGCTCAACATGCGGTGTCATGCCGCAGCACACTCTGAAATACAAATCACATTGTCATTCTCAGCAAGCAGAAAAAAAAAACTCCTACAAGTGCATTTCAGGACAACCCAGACTCTGACTTTGAGTGCTAATTGTTCACAAGTTCTTGTGCAAAGATTGTATTTTAATGGAATACATTGTCAAGAGTTTTTATGACAAGAGTCATTGAATTATTAAAGAAGATTTTTTACAGAGAGAGGGAGATCATTGCCATGAATTGTTTGTATGTTTCATTTAATATTAATGGTTATGGTGTCGGCTTACTTGTAGCATTTAAATGGATTTTCCAGGACTTTGAGAGTGAAAGTTATAGGTTGTCTGATTTTACACTCTTATCGTCTCTCACTTACCCTTATGGCACTTATTCAATTTATTTATTTTTTATAGTTGTTGCTCAAAAACATGACTAAATACAGTACTAATTTTAAAATGTATTTTGATTCGCTGATATAGTCCTGGACTAGTATATACATATATAATTCTACTCTATGTAAATGCATACATAATTTTTTTGTTTCATGTCATGAATTTTAACCAAAAGCATATATTTCATAGTGCTGACCCACTGTAGTATTTTTTTTTATGTTTATTCATGTATTTGTTATGTATTTATTTTCTGCAGAATACACCTTAGAGCCATGTGAGGACCCTGGAATGCCTCGGTTCGGCAGGAGAAACGGCTACAGTTTTGGCATTGGAGACACTTTATCATTTTCCTGCAATATGGGGTACCGCCTTGAGGGGGCACCGGAGTTAATCTGTCTGGGAGGTGGTCGCAGAATGTGGAGCGCTCCTCTACCAAGATGTGTTGGTATGTGATAATATGACGTAGAATCAATACTGTAAGTAACTTTACTTATGTAGCACCTTTCAAGAGCAGAAACATCACAAAGTGCTTCGCAGAAAAAATAATGCATAAACATACATGCAGACAAAAAACAAATTAAAAAACAGAATTAAATAGAAAATGGAAAAATTACATAAAGGTAAGTCTGAGCTGCTTTTTTAAGGTGCCCACAGAGTCCAGTAATCTTAAGTCCAAAGGGAGAGAGTTCCAAAGTTTAGGAGCCACAAACTCAAAAGCACAGTCTACTTTAGTTTTAAGCCTAGATCGAGGAACAACCAGCAAACCCTGATGCAGTAGATCTCTAATGTAGACAGGTGCCTGACCATGCAGAGCTCTATAGGTGATCACAAGAACTTTGAATCGGATTCTGAATTTGATGGGGAGCCAGTGAAGAGCAATCAGAATCGGTGTCACATGAGACCTTTTGGAGGACCTGAGTTTAGCAGCAGCATTTTGAACCACTTGTAAACGATCTTGGGATACTTTGCTGAGGCAAGTGAAAATGGAGTTACAGTAGACAAGAGAGGACATATATAGAATAGTTTGTCTGGGTTTTTGACCATTCAGCTACCAAGACAAGTTTCTGATTTGATTATTAGTGCAAATACTTTATGTTACTTTCTTAATTATCTCTGGGTTTCACAAACAAAGATAAAGGAGGAGAACCGTGTTGTTTAATAGTTGATCTAACAGAACACAAGGCTCCAGTGACCACATGTCTTTAAAACAGGCTGCTGCTTTGCTGCCAGTGTCTTGAGGTTCTTTGCAAACACAGAAATGTTTGCCCAGATTGTTGACAAGGAAAAATACATAGTTCTGAATGTCATGGTATATTTTTATGAACCTGGGCAGCCTCAGTTCAAAAGCAAACACACAAGGCCAAGAACTTTGTTTGCTTTTAAAAGACAGTGAAGAAAATGGCACAAACACAAAGGTTAAAGAAGTACAGAGCCCGGGAGGGGCCGTGGAGAAAAAAAAGACTATTTCGTGCTCCTGATTTAGTAATATATGTTTGCATCTTCTCCCCATGCTTGCCCGTGTTCTCTCCATGTACTCCTGCTTCTTCCCACAGACCAAAAACATGCAAGTTAGATTAATTGGCAATTCTAAATTACCTGTAGGTCTGTGAATGGTTGTCTGTTTCTGTATGTCAGCCCTGTGATTGACTGGCGACCAGTCCAGGGTGTAGCCCACCTCTCAGCAATAGCCTATAGAAAATGGATGGATGTATTATCCATCCATCCCTCCATTTTCTGTAAGCTATCGCTTATCGTCCACAACCCTGAAGCTGAGTTTTTATGAACCGAATGACATCCACAGGAGCATGAAAATGTTTATGGTGAAAAAGTCCATTATTCCATATTCTGTCCCGTATTCACAGTGTTGTGGTTAAAGTATATCTACATATCTTAGTCCAAGATCAAAATGAAACCATATGAAATCCAAATGATCCATAGAGAGGACGTACGCCGGAGGAGAGATTGGCATGTGGGCGAAATCCTTGAGCACGCCTTACTAAATCAAATGCACAAATTACTAAATCGAGAGCGCAAATTATTACATCGAGAGCACGACATCGAGAGCACAAATTAGTTATTTTTTTGTACATGGCTCCTTTTGCACTCTATAATGATGTGACTGAAAGAGGAAAAACTTTTCAGAGCAGAAAAGGAGCGTGTCCGATGATTTTCTTCATTTCCACCTTGGACGTAGATTTTATAGTTGAATGTGCCTCTGTGAAACAGTGTTTCCTGTTATAGAGTGTCCAAAATGTATTAAATACAAAGAACAAAATGGCACTAAACTGAATAGAAGTCCCACAGACAGCACTCTGTTCAAAAGCTACATTTATATAAGCCAAGTTTCGGTCAGTGGATGAACAATAAATGTCAGTGATATTTCTTAGACGTGAGTCACCAGTGGGCAGAGATTTTTGGCCTGTTCACAATCCTGTACAATCCTTTATAATTATTATTTTTACAAGCAGGGACATTATCAGAAATTATTAGAATTTTTTTATTTAATATCGGATTTTTGGACATTTTTATCATGCTGTTACTGTGGATGCTGTTGAACGACTTATTGAATAATCTGAAGTAAAAGGGACAGTTCTGCAGACAATACAATATAAAACAAAATATACTGTATATGATGCTCAAGCATGAAAAAGAAAAGAGGGTTTAGTTGTTTGAAGTAGGCATTGTCTTAAAGTTTCTGTCTGTAACTTGAAGGACAATTTTGCATTTACTCTTAAAACCAGATGAGTCAGAACATAAAAGGTTTTTCTTGAACTCTAATCCATAATCATGCTGCCCAAGAAGTTAATGTGGGCTGAAGACATGTCCATTAGAAATGAATGTTTTAACTTGAGGTGAAACATTTTGAATATATTGAGTTGTGTCTCAGTGGGTTTTCAAAACATTTAATGACAATCATTTTAAATATGGGCTGTCATGCATATAGACGAATCCGGCAGCTGATTTATATGTTGTGCTCTTCAGCACCGCCGCCATTACTGCAGTGGCAGAGTGGAACGGAACGTATATACACTGACGGTGGTAGAGGAGATGTTTGGGTTAATCACAGTCGGCAGTCACCCCTTTGACAGATGGAGGTAGTCTGTGTAAATGTGGAAGTTATCGAGTCTAAAAGCATGAGTCTGAAATTGGTTATAACACAGGCTTAGGGGAAGAAATAAGAAATGTAACTCTTCAGTCCGACCTCTAGAATCTGGATGTGGAAGTGCTGTGTGTAGCAAATTGAACCCAGCAGAAGTTATTATGATCTGAATCATTAAACTCACATGATTTCTTGCATTGTAATCAGAAGTAATGCACTATTCAATAAAAATTGAAAACGCATGATGAGTGTAAATTAAAGTGAAATTTCAACCAGGTAACATAGTACCAAGCTGCCAAGAAATATGCAGGGTGGCAGCTCACCATCTGTCAGTAGATCGCTCGGTCTTAAGTGCTCAGAATGCGATCCCAACATGAAGATTTACTGGAGATTTACAGGCGTTAAATATATTTCACGGAGCAGAGTCTTGTGGCTTTTACTTTCCGTTTTTTTTTTTTTTTAAATTTACTGCTGGTGCAGCTGATAACAGCACAGCAGTCTGGTAAAATGGGACCAAATTTAATTGGAAAGTTGAAGTTTTATTTATTATAGGATCTCCTGGACATATTTCTTGGCAAAAGCGGCCAAAATGTGAGCTCCTTTCCCATACATTATTGTGTCATATGCGGGTTTACATGTGAGGCGCCACTGCAGTAATGTCAGCTTGTCTACTTCTGCCTACAACCGGAATTTGTCTATAAACATACACTCACAGGCACACTCCAAACAAGAGTGGATCATCAGATGGAGAACATTTATGTTGGCTGTCGATCAGTAAAGAAAAAACTTTGTGTTTTAATTTCATACTAATAAGCCAAGATGAAAACGATGATTGAAGGTCATGACTTTAAATCCCTGTTTGCCTAATCTCCCTGCATTTGTGCTGTGTTCCTTCAGCTTTATTAGTATTCAGAGAAGTGCTTGCTTACTTTCTCTCAATAGTTGGGATTAGTCAGATGCAGAGCATGTATTTCCCCACAAGGATCAATACCTTGTACTGTACCACTAACTTCAGGGTCATTGTAAGCAAGAAATTTGCAAATGAGATTTGATTTGGGTGCAAATGCAGAATCAATAAGGGGCAACATTAAGAGCACATAGGAAAAGAGACAGCACAACATATTTCTGCACTCCTTCAAAAGATGTGTGAATCAACGCCAAAAGAAGTGTGATAATATACAGGTGCAGAGAGACAGACATTACCATCCATGTTTTGTAAAAGAGGACATTTTAGATTTAGATTGCTCATGAGAACGTTTCACAAACTGTTAGCAGTGTCAGTTTTTATGTCTTTGGCTCTTTGTCATCAACGTGCAAAGACTAATGTGATGTAAAGAGGTAGGAGTGGTGTTATGTGCCGGTGTTCCATGGTGTAGTGCGGTTTGCTATATTTAGTTCCTGTGTGTTGTTTGTATTGCTGTATGATGTTGTGCACATCACGAAGGAGGAGATGAAGAGGTGAGGAAAGAAAAGATAAGACTACCTTTGCATTGCGTTAGCTGCACAATATCATAGTTTTGTGAACTTTTTATTGTTTGGTTGCTTTTGTTGCTTCCTCCATTGTCATTCAACTTTAAAGTCAAGTAGACTAACAATGGAAAGACACATAAATCCAAATATGAGTGTTTCTTTAGTAAATTTAATTAACTTAAGAGATATACTTTGCAGATTAAAAGTTTTTCTATGGTGGTTTTTGTGGTTTACTTCCCTAGTAGGTCAAACATACCGTTTTCAATACTGTCCGAAGGGATGTTTTCAGTAGGGCCAGAATAGTTTCTTTTGTAAAAATCAAATGTGCCTTTGGCTTTTTTCCTGTACTCTTCTATAATTTGTAGACATTATCTTCTATTTACTGCTGTGAAGGCAAAAAGAGAGAGAAGTAGGAGGAAAAAGACAAAAGGAAAAGAAAAGAATGAAATGGGATAAGAAAAGAGGAAACTCGAGAGAAGCGGAAGAGAACGGTTGATTGAAGTAGAGGAGAGTAAAGGAGCTCTATTCATAGAGAGGGAGAGAGAGAAAGAGCAAGAGCCAGGGAGTTAAAGGGGAAAGAGGGAGAGGGTGGAGAGGTAATTTTCTAAATGGAAACTGTAGCAGCGTGATTTATTGACGATATGACAGCTGTAATATGACTATTACACCAGTAGAGACACAGAGAGGTGAAGAAAGGGGGGGAGAGAGAGGGGAAAAAAAGAGAGGAAGGGGACATGGATACTGTGGATAGAGGACACATGTGAGAAGTGCAGAGCGGGTATTGTTAGGAAAATGAGTTTCTGAATTTTACTACCTGCTCATTCTCTTTAACAGAAATAGATGACTGACAACACAGCTGGTTAACAGTGTTATTAAATTGCTCCCATGGACACACACATGCACACAAGCACACGTTAGACGTGTTTATTCACCTGCGGAGGAAAAAGGAATCATCATCTTCTGTAAAATGAAAAAAATCTTTTACCTCTGATGTGTTCTATATGACTGCTCATACAATGTACAAAAAACATTTATGCAGTCGGATCGAACTTTATAAAGAGAAGAAAAAATTCTAAAAGTTAGATTTAAAAATTTGAGTAATTCTGTTTTCCCACATGGTCCCACCACATCATTATAAAACTTTAAACATGTTTACCATTTGTTGACCATCTGTTTTCTGTCTCCGTCATTAGCCGAGTGTGGTTCTTCAGTTATAAACAATGAAGGGATCCTTCTCTCTCCAAACTACCCGATGAACTATGACAACAACCACGAGTGCATCTACAGCATTCAGGTAACCAAACTGAGCGGATTTGAAAATACGTTTAATGTTCATTATGCCTTGTAGTTACTTTATAAAGAATACTCTAAATATTTGCATGCTGGTACAAATGTAAAATTTATTATGAAAATTAGTGGAAGTTATTTGCTATCTTCAAATCTTTGTGAGTTCATGTTTTCCACTTTGTCGGTCAATAAATCTAAATTTGGTTGCATGTTGATTCTTGATGCTGAGGAAGATTGTTTATTGGTTTATTTAGTGGCTCAGGCAACATAATTTAATATAGATTCTGGGCTTCCATAGGAATGTTAACTTTTGGCACATTTCACTGTGTATTGATAACCAGGTGCAGGCTGGGAAAGGCATCAACATCTCTGCTAGAACTTTTCACCTTGCCCAGGGGGATATACTCAAGGTAAACACACATGCACATGCATTCTTACTGCCTAAAATGTTAAACTAATCAGTAACGATGAGGAAAACTCAATCCCTGTCTTTGAACTACGATGGACTATCTCAGGTTGGTCATTATGTTGTACTTGCATTATCACTACATTGTACTGTTGTTTTTCCAGATTTATGATGGTAAAGACAACACAGCCCATGTTCTTGGAGCGTTCACTGGGTCATCTATGCTGGGCCTGACGCTGATCTCCACTTCAAACCATCTGTGGCTGGAATTTTACAGTGATGCAGAAAATACAGGAGAAGGATTCAAACTGGTCTACTCCAGTAAGTGCACACAGCCAACCAGTATGAACTTTCTACTTGCGGTGCACACAACCCAAGCTAGTTGAAACCAAATGTATGAGTTCTGTTGTGACCAAGAACATATTAAATGAAACAACTTTATCCTTTTGGCAAAATACTCAACTTTAACTTTACTCAACTGTACTCAAGTATAAACCCCTCTAATTCTCTATTTCAAACTAGCATTACAACATTTATCTTGAGTAGAAAACAAAATAAGTAGCTGGAGCCTTCAAGTTGGTGTTCACATACAAAAAGACTGCATGTAGACAGGATTAGCATGTAAACAAGCAAGCTTTTATAGAGAAAAAAGCATGTACGTGTTACAAATTAGTTTGAACTTAGCACATAATTAACACCAACAACTAGGGCCTTACGTAAGTGTGCTGTACATTAGTTATATGCAGCAAGGTTAAGTAAAGCTGGTATGAACAAAGACAGCACATAAAGAGTAAAAGCTAGTCAGTATCACAATCACATCAATTCAGTTATTAAATACCATGTGACAGCTGTACTAATTCCTGACAAATGTAACATACTTTCTGAATCAATTTAATTTTAAATGGTTCTCATTTCTGAAACCATCACAGAACTGATTGTAAATTCCACCGCTGACATGATCACAAGAAAGTTGTCACGTTTGATTAACAAAGCTTTCAGAGAGCTATGTTTTCAGCGTAGGATGAGATGTTAAAGGTGCGTTCTGATGTTCACCAAAGCACACCCACATTTACCAGTGCCCTCTTAGATGCATAGTCGGAATTAGAAAATCTAATTGTTTAAATGGAGTCATGCAGGATGATTTGCATACCACTTTGAAGTTGTTTTGTCTTTCTGCTGTGAAAGTAGAGTGGAGCATTACTTTACTTACTCCTCTGCACCTCACCTTCCCCATACTGATGCAGAGAAAAGTTAGTTTCCCGTACAAACAAAAGGACATCAGCTGATAAAACATTGCGGCATTATGAACTACCATGTCACACACTAAGTTTTTAGTTATGTTTAATAGGAGGTCTAGAGTTCAATAAAACTTCAGTTGTGTATGAATTATTCACAATAATTTATTTTGTCTTATACATCAACCTACAGTGAACAGTTTTAGATGGCAACCATTCACACTAGATGTCAGGACGATGGCAGATTGGCAAATGATAAAAGTACAGCTTTGCAAATGGCCATTTTTAAGGATTTAGACATGAACCTATTGCAGTCTTCCAGAAGATAGCTCAAATCCATGCGCACCTCATCATTCAGATAATAACGTAGATCAAACCTTGGTTAAGGTCTTATAAGGATAAGCTATTTATATACCTCTTCATATCCTGCTCTCCGAAGTGGTGCAAATGACTAAACAGAATTTTCCTAATATTACCATGGAAACTGAGTTTACATAGACTATGAAAAACAACATTAAATTTGATAAGGTGAATTCATGCCCCAGTATCTCCCCTAATATTGGAATATTGCTCCTAATATAATATTTTTTATTAAATCGGCATGAGAGCTTAACAGGATCTGTGATATCAGCGAGCTCACAAACAGAATACTTGAGTGTGCCAGATATTAAGAGAATATTGCTATGCATCTAAACAAAACTAATTCAATTTTCTCCAGTGGGTCTTAGTTGTCCCATAGCGAGTATTTCAAAAAGTACACACTGTAAAGAACTTTCTGTCTCTTTCTAGGTTTTGAATTGTCTCATTGTGAGGACCCAGGCGTGCCTCAGTTTGGCTTCAAGGTCAACGACCAAGGTCATTTCTCTGGGAGCAGCATCACATACAGATGCGAGCCCGGATACACCTTGCATGGGGCTTCCACGCTGAAATGTATGACAGGCGAAAGGAGAGCCTGGGATAACCCCTTGCCTTCCTGCATCGGTACGTCTCTTGCTATGGAAAGCTGTTTACACTTTAAAAGGAGATTTATTGGAGAGAGACAGGTATATACAGACACACAATTATGGGTTGAACCTTGAATAACACTTTAATAAGCTTGAGAGGGAAAGGTGAGTAGGGTTCATTGTTGCCTTTGCTTTCACTTGTATTGGTGCATTTGTGTGCTGTGAAGTGTGCAGTCCAAACCACTTCTGCCTGCAGCCATTTTTTTTCTTTTTTTTTTTTTTTTTTGAATAGCTGCAAAAATATTGGTAACTGCACAAGGCAAACATCAAAAGCATGATATATTTACTGGGGGAAAAAAACTGACAAAAGTCAACCCATTGTCACATCAAAATGTGTAATAGCTGCGTTGGTCCACAGCGCAAAATGTACTAGTTTCACAATAATGACTCTAAAATTGTGAGATGCCTACAGACATATTCTTTTCTACTGGCCTGCATCCACATCATGTGACTGTCAGGTTTCTGTCTGTGAAAACAAAAAAATGTCTGACATTCCTTTTATTCTCAGTGGATAATACAATATTTCAAGATAGTTTTGCCATTAAAATGCATTTTGATAACATATCTAGCAAGAAATTTGCATTTTATTTTCATAATCTTTGTTCAGTGAATGTATATGATGTTTAGGAATAGGCCAAAAAAAAAAAACGTAGGCATCTCACAATTTTAGAGCGTGAAACTAATACATTTTGCATGGACCAATGTAGCTATGTAGCCAGCTACATTGTGATTTGAGACTGAGTTGCAAAAGTAGATTCCTTTTCTCTTTTCAGGGTTCTTTCTTCCAAAATTGATTATTGTATCAACCTATTCTCCAGCTAGAATATCTCATATACTGTGAACTCACCTAGTATACTGTACATACACATTTTAGGTAGCAGTAAGCATTACTCTATATGGACCTGCCCACAATATAGTGCAGGGTCAGTTTTCTCTGCTCACAGAACATTCATTCAGTAATCTGGAAGGAAAACAGGTGGAGGCCAATTTCCTGTGCAATCGTCTTTTTGATTTTCGCAGGATATCACACACTGTGGTAGTTTTTAAGTCTCAATGAGAAGCCTATTTATCTAGGAAAATTTACCACCTGGACTCCCTCTGCCCAATTGATCCATTTCCTGCAGTGGGTGATTTGTTCCTTGTTCCTGGAGACTGACTTTTTCACCCTCCACCCCCCTCACCCCCACCCACCTCCCCCCAACACAATGCTTTGCTATGTATTTAAACAAGATACTTGCAGATCAAACCTCTTGTAATAATTGTCTCTCTGCTTATTTTTAACCTGTATTTTATGCCATTCTTACTCTATTAAGGGCCAAGTGACAAACCTATTTGTCAGAATTGCTTCATGAACACATTTTAATCGATTTAGTTCTGCTACAAACCACTGTATTAAAGCATGGCCATTTTAGGGAAACAAAGCAACCTACTGGGAAGCAACTCCCCCTTTGAACATTGATGTATTTCTAAATATTCCATTATAACATCATTGCCTTTTTAATTCATTTTTCAAGGCTTCAAACCAATGGGAAAATACAAACCACAGCTCTGAATATTGATGTCAACAAGTCAATAATGGTCATTTACTTGCTTGTGCAATTTCAGAGCTCCAGAACTCAGGCACATTCTCACACATCCATCAGTGTGTTGGTATGTCTGAAAGGCTCTGATTTGTATTACTTGGAGTCCTTGCCAGTAGGTATTTGATTGGATGATTCTCTAATAAAACCTACACAAATGCTACAGACAGACAGATACATGAAATCGCTGCTGTAGCTGTGCCACAGATGGAAGTTATAAGCATAACAGCAAACCCAATGTTTTAAGCACCGTTCTTCCTTCATTGCTGCCTCTGAACTTCTGATTTTGGATTCAGCTTAATAAGTCTCTATCCTTCTCACTATCAATAATGAAACACTCATAAAACCACTGGCTGATATTCCCTGACTTTATATTTTAGCAGTGACATACTGTGACCTCAGCTAACCTCCAGTCTTAATATTATATTGCTTCTTATTATTACCCGTAGTGTTTTGTTCTTTACTCCCCTTGATTCTCTCCTTTTTTCTATCTCTTTTGCCTCTTTTCCTCTCTTTTGCCCCATTCCAACTCTTAATATTGCTCCTTTTACTCAAAATAATATATTCTAGTGACGAAGGGAGGGGAGCCTAAGGGAGGAGGAACGCAGGGAGGGAGGGGAAGCAGAGAGGGGATAGAGATTGTGAAAGTGTATAACCAAGAGAGACAAAGAGAAAAGGGGGGGGGATTATTTTCTGTTATATAATGTGTGGTGATTTCTTTAGGGAGGAATGCAGAATCAGCACTTTGTCTCCACTCTTTTGTGAGAAAAAGTGAGATAGACAGAGATACACACAGGAAGAGAGTTAGCTTCTTTCTCAATCCATTTGTCTCTGTAGTGATCGTTTAATCACTCCTCAGTGGCTAGTGAGGTGCACCTGGTAAATCCGATTATCTTGATAAACAAGTGTCTCAGACCGATAAATGGTTGATTTGTCATACATCCAGTAACACATGGAAACCATCATTATTTACTCATTGGTTGGCTTGAGTTGATGGTGTTTTCAATGTTGTGACAATTCTTACAAATAATCAGATATACAAACAAACTAAAGGAACATTTTGGTGAGTTGTATGTGGGTACATACAGGATTAACAGTCTCTAATGTTTCTCTTCTTTACGTGTGTGTGTGTGTAGCTGAATGCGGTGGTCGTTTTAAAGGTGAGTCTTCAGGGCGGATTCTCTCCCCTGGATACCCGTTTCCCTATGACAATAACCTACGGTGCACCTGGACCATTGAGGTGGACTCAGGAAACATTGTGAGGTAATGTGGGCATCTGAAAACCATACCAATATTTTAAACAGTGTGATTCATTGCAGTGCCTATTTAAAAACATTTGCAGAAATGTGGGAATGAAAAATAGTTTGCAGGTGTGAAAATCTGAAATTGCATTATGATTATACCTGCTGAGCTACTATACTGGATGTATTTCTCTAATTTAATAAGCATATTGTAAATAGAAAAATATTTTTTATACAAGTACCAATTGACTTTAGCATGTGGTTTGGCAGCTTTATTACTCATATGAAATCACCACGAAAAGGTATCAACATCCATGAAGTGCCATCAGAATGGTTCTCATAATAGCTTTTCATTGTGGGTCTTTAATTGTTGGTCCTCATCTGATTATGTTTACACTTTTCTTATAAATTACAGTCTTCAGTTCTTGGCTTTTGACACTGAAGCCAGCCACGACATGCTGAAGGTTTGGGATGGACCACCTGAGAATGAAATGTCTTTGGCAGAGCTCAGTGGTTCTCTGCTACCCGAGGGAATCCACTCTACACTGAACACTGTCACTGTTCAGTTTGAGACTGATTTTTACATCAGCAAGTCAGGATTCGCTATTCAGTTCTCTAGTAAGTAATACCTACAACTATAAACATTAATACAAGGACAGGAGTTATGAAATTTACCTACTAATGTTCAATTTATGGTTTTTGATATGCAGTTTCCTGAATCATCTTTTACTTTACATTTGTCTTTTATCTGTGTTTATATGCATCAAAGACTAGACTAAGTGAGCCTCAAAAGGATGAATAAGAATATATTATTTCTAGTGGTTCTACATCTGAATTTCAACATTTCCAATAATTAAGATATGATCAAAAACTGTATAAATATTCTGCTTAAAAACCTCATTTTACTAGCCAGAAATTATCTCAGCAGATACTTCATAATAGAGTCGCAAACAGTTACTTGAATTACTACTATTTTTAGATAAGGTTAGGCACTGGGTTCATGCATTAGCTTAATAGCAATAGATATCCGTTGTGACACAGATTTTTACAATTCCCCTCCTCTCTTTCTCCTCCATTTCCCTGCTTTCTCCCCTCTCTTCCCCTCTGTTTCTGTGCAGGCTCAGTAGCCACAGCCTGCAGGGACCCAGGGGTACCAATGAATGGCAGTCGTAGTGGAGATGGCCGTGAGCCGGGGGATTCAGTGTCCTTTCAGTGTGACCCAGGATACGAGCTCCAAGGGGACGACAAAATCACCTGTATACAAGTGGATAACAGATACTACTGGCAGCCCAGCCCGCCTGTCTGCCTAGGTGAAAAGTCCATCTTCCTTATATTTATAGGGACATTCAATAGATGTACTGCATACACAACTGGAGTTGTTTAGGGCTCAGTATCTTACTCAAGGACACTTCTGTGAGTGACCTATAGGAGAGCTGTGTAAAAAGATGTTTAGAAGTCTGAACTTGCTGCTGAATACATAAAAATTATATAAATCTAATGACTTATAATCACTAAACAAAATTTTAAAAAATGTTTTAAGACTTTAATAGAATTAATGTATATTGTCACCTGTGTTTCCATCATAGCTCCTTGTGGAGGAAACCTGACAGGCTCCAATGGATTTATACTGTCTCCCAACTACCCACATCCCTACCCCCATTCCAAGGACTGTGATTGGCTCATTGCTGTCAACTCTGACTTTGTCCTGTCACTGGCCTTCATCAGGTAACCTGCCGTTTGGTGTAACTGCCCAAGTCCACTGATTGTTTTGAAACCTTTGCTTATCCAGGGTTTTCTTTACTGACCTCCTGTTACTGTACAATGAAATGTGTAATCACAGTGGACAAAGGCACTGTCCTAACTGAGGTGGCAACATTTGAACACATAACTTATGTCTCTCCATTTTGACCCTTCAGAGGTAAAGCTCAGAGGTAGGGTGCGATTTGCCCGTCGTGGTGGTGGGGATTCAGTCTCTAATGTTTCTCTCTTTTCGCATAGAGCTGAAATAAACAGTGACATGCAAGAATGACACTTAAGTGTTGTGGCACGTCTGGCCAAGCTATCCACAGTACTGAAAGGAGAGTTGGGGGATTTAATTCTGGCATGTTAAATTAGCATTTGACCTTCTGTTTTGTTGTATATTATCACATCTCCTATGTCTGGATGAGGAAAGGACAAGGCATGAACTTGACATCACATCGCTGAGAGTGAAAATATCACGCTACTTGATGAATTAAATAAATAAAATGGATTAAAATATTCCTGCAAATGCAGTGGTCAAGTTCATATTTTGTAATAGTTTTATTAAAGGTCATAATTACTTTATTAACGTTACTTTAACAGTTGAAAGAAATAGCCTAATATGCTTCATAGTCTATATAGGCTTACTGTGGTTCTGATTTATTTCCATGAATAAAAAAACGTTTCAAAAACATCCCCCATCTGATTTTTTTCCACAAATCGCACCCTGTTCAGAGGTATGCCAGTGCTGGACAAATAGAAGTTTCGATAAAGTTTGGAGATTGCCAAAGTCATCGAGATTCACCCTGTAGTGACAACAAATGTCTGTGGCAAATCCCATGGCAATCATTTTAGTATGGTCAAAGTGTTGGATGAACAGACATTGTCAATAACATCCATAGAGCAATCCCCCAAAATTTAAAATGAGTTGAACAATTGATAACAGGTTTAAGAACTAATAAAAAAAATGAGTCGACTTCCTGGTATCTTTCAGACTGCTTCAGCTGCAGTGGCCATAGAAAGAAAATTATCACTCTATATGAGATGATAAAAGACTTCTAACTGCCAGTCCTCTTTTTCTTTATCTTGCAACAAATGCTTGAATCAATCTAAATTAAAAACTGACTTCTGTTTTTAATGTATGAGAGTTTAAAAACCCTTTGGGACTGCAACACTTTTTTTCTGAAAATTGAAATAATAGCTTCTACCATCCAGTGCTCTGAAAATGCTCTGAAAATCTTCTATGCGCTTATCACTCACGGGGACTTTCTGCATATGCTTTCTATTATTAAAAAACAAAAACAACTATGTAAAACACTAAGTTCCTGGTGGACACTCAGTGCTAAAATATTAAACTTGGTCTGTACCTCTGTTGTCCTCATTTGTTCCCTTACCCCTTGTTCCTATTTGCCTTTTTCTTCATCTATTTCTAGTTTCAACATTGAGCCAAACTATGACTTCCTGTATATCTACGATGGTCCAGATAGCAACAGTCCTCTGATTGGTAGCTTCCAGGACAGCAAACTCCCAGAACGGATAGAGAGCAGTTCAAACACCATGCATTTAGCATTCCGCAGTGATGGGTCTGTTTCTTACACTGGCTTTCACCTGGAATACAAAGGTAAAATATTCTGCTAATAGTACCACCTTCCTTATATAAAGTATATAGGACTGGAATAGGTTTAGGAGGGATATTCAAGTCTTTACAGCTTGGGGACTTCTTAATAGACCAGACAAGTTTCAGTACAGTATGATCATTAAATACACTCACAATATAAATCATGATTAGATCACCTGGAAATAGACTCAACACATGTATGTCTTGTTTGATGAAAACAAAACATTAAAAAAAATAGAAAGTAGACACATGTTCCAACTGGGAGTGTTTTTAACCACTTTGTAACTGTCAGATGTTGAAACATGATTTCAATATACTCTGCTTGGTGTAATTACACCAGGGGCTGTTTTCTGTTTTATCTGTTTTTCATAACCAGACTAGCTTTGGAAAATACTCTTAAAGGTTTTCACAGTTAACATGATAGAAAGTTTCAGATGTCTCCTGTGATGACAGGATATCTCCAGAATTTGTTTAGAACTTTCACATTTAACAAAGACGACTACTGTACTGCCCCTAAACACTCTCTACATGTATACAACACCAGTGCCACACAGTTAGCTTCCCACAGTGATGACAGCATGCATCATGCTGATTTTAAGATGAAAAAGAATGATTGCTCATACCAAACTCCCTGTTGAATTAGTGTCTGTTGAGGTAATGTGTCAGAGGGATGAGATTGATTCACCTGCACATAAGAATTAACATTGGCTTCATGTGGACTCAGGAATTAAGTCTTAAGTTGATGCAGGTTGGCCGGTAATCTTTTGGGAGGGGGGCCAAAGCCATAATTTACAAGGTTCATGTAGCATACAAAAGCCAGGGGATGAAGTTATCGTTCTTGCTCCATCTTTGGCAAAGGAAGCTAAGTCAAACAGACTGTTAAAAAGGCCAACGAAATGCCTGCCTCATTAGATTATGGCTAGGGACTGAGTTATTATTAATTTGCCTTATTATTCATGTGTGCCTGTCGCTTTTTCTTTGCCTCATCTTCTCACTCACTCTCTTGATCTCTTTCTCTCTGTCCAGCCAAGCTGAGGGAATCGTGTTTCGACCCAGGTGTGGTTCTAAATGGGACCAGGTTGGGATCTGATTATAAGCTTGGCTCTACTGTCACCTTCTACTGTGAAGCTGGATATGTTTTGCAGGTACAAAAATTGGATGGATGGATGGATGGATGGATGGATGAGTGGTTGGTTGGTTAGTGGGTTGTCTGTTGTTTGGTTGGTTGGTTGGTGGTTGATTAGATGGGTGGTTGGATAGATTGGTGGTTTGTTGGTTCATTGGTTGGTTGGTCTAATGGGTGTTTTAATTGATGGCTGGTTGGTTCATTGGTTGGTTGGTTTGGGTTAGTGGTTGATTGGATTGGTGGCTGGTTGGTTCATTGGTTGGTTGGTTCTTGGGATGGGATATTAGACATTTGGTTGGTTGGTTGGTTGGTTGGTTGGTTAGTTGGTTGGTTGGTTGGATTGGTGGTTGGCTGGTTGGTTGGTTGCTTTTCCTACAGTATTTCTTTTTTCTTCTTATCTGCAGGGATATTCTACTCTAACCTGCAGTATGGGAGATGATGGCAGACCTGGATGGAACAGGGCATTGCCTAGTTGTCAAGGTAACACACACTAAAGCACACACATACTGAAAGAAAGAATCCATGCACACATACACACACAGCTTAAACTTATTTTATTTTAAGTTCAACAATCTGTTATCATCTCTGTATGTGTGTGTGATCATGTGCCTCACTTCCTGTCCTGTCCTTGTGTGTTTGTGTACACATGTGTTGTCTCCAGCTCCCTGTGGAAGTCGGTCTACAGGATCAGAGGGGACTGTTTTATCACCAAACTTCCCCAGAAATTACACGTCTGGACAAACATGTGTCTACTCTATATCTGTACCTAGAGAGTTTGGTAAGTTCATTCATATACATGGTAAATTAAACACATTATATAACTGTTGCAATCAACAAGATTTTCTATGACAGAATACCATCTGAGGATATTTTATAGAATTATATACCTATATGTGTCAGTTGAGTTTGCTAGAGTGAAAACTGCAGTAAAAAGTAGTCATTATTAAGCTAATTTATTCCTTATTCTTAAAAAGAGTTTAAATGCAAGTGCAAAGCGCTCTGAAGTGTAGGTGAAGAGACAA
Source organism: Thunnus thynnus (assembly GCF_963924715.1). Taxonomy (NCBI): domain Eukaryota; kingdom Metazoa; phylum Chordata; class Actinopteri; order Scombriformes; family Scombridae; genus Thunnus; species Thunnus thynnus. The sequence continues at coordinate 14,403,469 of NC_089531.1, read as the reverse complement.
CATTTGAGAATGAAACCTGTGATCACAATTTTCTTTGACGTGTTTTGTTTGACATGCTCTTATTGTTCTTCTACTGAGTGAAACAAAGTGACATTAAAACTTGTCTGATTTATAATGGGGATACCATGGAAGCCCCTGAAGGGCCCCTTTGGGGTTTTTAAACTGCAACGAGTATCAGTGGAGATATTGCAGATGATCAAAAGACAGACACTATGATCATTTATTTGATTCCAGGTCAGGGTTTCTTCAAATGAAGTGACATTTGAAGATGAGGCAGTTTTTTTTTTATCGTGCCACGTTTGATCGGTGGTCCTTAAACCAGGCATAATTGATACGTTATGAATGTATGAATATTGTAGGGTGTTCTTCTCATTAAGTGAGGCTGTGTTGGGAATCTGGGGTCATTTAGAGGACATGTGAACCTCTACTGGTCATGATAAGGAATAAGAAGGGTGCTATCAGAAATAGTGTGTAAAAAATCATTGATAATTGGTATTGCTAGTAACATCGTCTGGAACTGTTCATGTTAGTAGCATATACCATATTATTATATTAAATGTCTCTCATACTCTGTAGAATAAAGAGTTAAATTTATGGTTAAATCGAATTTACCTCTGAGTTTAACATTGTTATAACTACAAACAGTGTCAATGTCAAGTATTAAAGTTTATTTTTGCTTTTGGAAATAGTAATTTGACAAAACAATCCCGATTTAAGGTCCACTTACTTGCTCTTTCTGGAGCTTTCAACTGTATCCCAGTTTTCATCAGCACATGTCATTTGCTCACTTGTCATGGAAACAGATCAGTTGACATGCAAATTTAGTAGTTGTTATTATTGTATAGCACTGTTAGGATGTCTTGTCTGTTCTGGCTAAAAATTAAGCATAAATGTTCATTCTTGACATAGTTTGACACCAGCAGATGTGGTTGAGAGCTCCAGAAAAAGCTTGTAGGGATTGTTTTGTAGTATCAAGTATCAAGTATCAGTTTTCAAGATGTGCACATTTACATTTATATCTATAATATCCTATCTTAATACCACATATTGACATCTAAATTATTGGTTGACTGAACATTAGCATGACTCATTGGGTCTGACTTGAGCTTTTATAAACAATCAGTAATTGGTGGATATAATGACCAATTATGCCCTGTGGTGTTATGAATAAATAGCAGCTTTCCCTGAGGCTGTTGATGGTTCCTGTCTTATTATATTTGCGTAGCAGCTTTTGGAGTGTCATCTCCATGTAGACATTTTGACTGAGAGGAGCTAACATTTGGTTGGCCTACATATTGTATGAGACACACAGAAAGCCTCCCTGAACCTCCCACACAGAGTGAGAGACAGAGATTGTTTTGTTAAACAAAGCTTTAGTTTTACACCATGCCCAGATTTTTAAGCAGCTGTCATTCTCATAAAAAATATCTGTAATTTGTGATCTTACATTAATTTAAGGTTATAGGCTCCAGGTTGCAGTAACTTTGCTTTGAAAACTGTTTGAAATCCTTCCACTGGACTGGTTATTAAATGGTTGATGATGTTTCCCCAATCATACAAACTGCTTCTTCAGTTCTATCACCAGGTGGGGAAAACTCTTGGCATTTATCCCCATGGAGATGCCATACCTCCTGTTGAATGAGGACATGGTCGAGGACACCCACTCAGGCAGCTCATCGGGAGGCATGGCAGCTCCACAGGGAACGATGCCCAGGTTTTCTCCATCTGATGTCAAGAGCTGAAGAAGCCTTTCAAATGAATAGTGAAACATTTTCAATCATTTGATAACAGATCCAGCGGATTGATTATAACTTCGCTGGACATGTTGCAACCTGAGTGACTGAACAGATCTACTGGGTGTATATGACTGCAGAACAGAGGAAACTCACTACCAATAAGTTGTGTGGTTAACTCAGCGTGGGAAAATACTGCTGTGTTCACTTGTGTGTGTATGTGTGTGGCCTTGTTTGTGCGTCTTTGTGTGCTGGTACGTATATACAGTATGTTGTCCTTCGTTATCTCAGTGTGAGAGAAATCCACTGTGAGACCTTAACAGTGCGTAAGCTATTCCCCAGTGTGTGTTGATGCTTAATGACTCTGTGTGGGAACGCTGGTGCATGCGTGTCTTCCTGCCTGAAATCTGTGCTGTTTTGAATGGTTTCAACTGTGAACTCATCCACCTGCTCTGCAGTATGTCGATATCACAGTGAGCAATGATGGAAACCTTAATCACTCTGATTTCCTTAGAATCTATACACAGTGGGAGCTTTTAGCTATTTTTGCTGACAAGCTGAATCTTGTCATTCTTTATGTCCACTCAACATCCTACTACTATACACATCCTGATGTACAGCTATGAAAGGGCAATAAGACATGAGTAGAAGAGTTTTAATTCATCTACCCTAGAGAACTATACTCTTTTGACGATTTGTTTGATTGTCAGATTCCCTTTCACACCCACAGGAACAATTCAGATCCAATAGGAAGTCCCCCCTGCTCCTTGTCATTATTTTAACACGAAAATTAGATTTTACATAAAAGCACAGTCAGAGCCAGAGCAATGCTGTAGCAAAATGCGGATCGTGCTTGAAAAGAACTCCCACAGAGAGAAACAGCCTTGTACAAAGTGACCAGTGACCTTCTTATAGCCGAATATCCTTGGCAATGTTCAGATTTAATCCTTTACACCTCAGCCTTTGGGGCCAGAGAGGCGGAGAGGGAGAGAGGGAGCGAGGGAGGAAGAGATGGAGAGGTGATATGTGTGTGTGTGTGTGTGTGTGTTACAAATGTGCTGCAAACAGATTTTTATTTATACAACTACAGCTACTGATTTTCGACTTATGATTGGTTTAAAGTCACAATGATCATCCAAGACAGAGAGAATTGTACTAGTTTGAGCAAATACGGGGGCCTCAAGCCTCCAGGGGGTTCTCTAATGCTACCTGCCACTACAGCTACACTGTAAAATTCATGGTTTAGCAGCAGAATCTCCAGCTATCACATGGGATTCCTGGGTTTGATTCCTGGTTACTGCTGCAGTATTTTGACCTTTTATCGTACTGAAGCAGAGTAAAACAACTGTCCTTACAACTGTAGCATGTCATTAAGGGCACGGTGCTAAATTCCTTCCTAGTGGGAAATACAGGATTGATTTTAAGCCAATGTAAGCCATCTTTGTGGGTCTGTGGGCTAGCAGTACTTGTAATATAGGTTTGACAGGCCACCACATGTGTCGTTTACTCTACCTGCTCAAATATATAGTGGAGGAGACAGAAAACTATCTTGTTAAATGGCATATGTTGATAAAAGTAAGTAGAGTTTGGCCAACACTTAGATTTCCTACTAGCTTGACAACACGGATTTGCCATAGCCAGCAGACAGAGAGGTGTGTTGGACTAGCCCATGATAAAGACAAGGTGATGTTTTGATTATGAAATGTCATGATATGTCATTTTGTGCCAATAGTTGACTTCAAATTTGAAACTGCAGCTTAATAAAATTTAAATGAGGTATTATAGGTTAATTGTATCATTTGAGGGTCAAGTGCAGACAGTGGCATGGAATAATAATTTGCCACCTTTCAAGTGAGGTTAACCTCTCTCTTTATCCATCTTTTTTTCCCTTTTTTGTTCCCAGTCCTCTTTGGTCAGTTTGTGTTGTTCCAGACATCTCTAAACGATGTGGTAGAGATCTATGATGGGCCCACTCAACAAAATACACTACTGTCATCTCTCTCTGGGTCCCACTCTGGTAAGGATGGCTAGATAGATGGATACATGAGCAAATGGATGGACAGCCTAAATGAGTTCTAACTTTATTGCTGTGTTTTTACCTCCCTCTATCTCTCTCTCTCCCTCTCTAGGTGAATCTCTCCCTCTGAGTTCTGGTAATCAGATCACCATCAAGTTTACTACAGTCGGACCAGAAACTGCTAAGGGCTTCCACTTTGTCTACCAAGGTCAGCAAATCAAAAGTAGCCAAGAGGCTAGGTCAATGAAATAGTAATTTATAGTTAAAGGACTACATTTATTGTTATTAGTAATAGTAAGAGTAGTTGTGTGCAGTATTTCAGCGAAATCTGCATAACAGTAATAATCAAAAACAGCAATTGTCAAACTAATAAAGTAGATTTACAGTAGGCCTCTGGGTTTGCAATACTGGCTTAGCAGGTGTACTTCATGTTGACATTTTCATACAAATTTCCTCCGTCAAAAAACCTTGAGTTACAAGAGTAATAAGGGTATTTCATATTGACCTATTTATATATGACCTATATGACCTTTTATACACAATACCACAGTTTAACTAATAATCTGCTGACATTGGTATGTTTTAATAATTGTCATCTTATTACATTTACCAGCTGTACCTAGGACCAGCTCCACCCAGTGTAGTTCAGTCCCTGAGCCACGCTTTGGGAGACGTCTTGGCAATGACTTTGCAGTTGGCTCCTTGGTGCAGTTTGAGTGCAACCCTGGTTACGTCCTGCATGGCTCTACTGCCATACGCTGTGAGAGTGTACCGGACAACCTGGCACAGTGGAATGACACCCTGCCAACTTGTATAGGTATGTATGAATCCAGAAAGTAAACGGAAGACATGTTTTCCTGCTCAGAATGCAGTAACATCATGAAATGCATTATTATTAATAATATATTAATGGACTCTCCACTTCAAAAACAATTACAAACAAATAAAGACAGCCCAAACACAAATAGTATTGTGGCCTGCCTATGCTAGAGATGTCACATAGGCCTTTTTCCGTCTCCCTCTCTGCAGTGGAGAGACTTAATGCAACCCACCTTCTCCTGCTCTCTAATAACTCGCTGACAAAATGTTGTTTTAACCTCTGCTTTTCTCTTCTTTCTGTACTCTTCTGCTCGGCATGTCTGCTCACCCTTCTCTCTCAGTTCCCTGCGGGGGTGTGTTGACCTCTCGTCGCGGGACCATCCTTTCACCTGGTTATCCAGAGCCGTACGACAACAACCAGAACTGTGTGTGGAAGGTCTCTGTTCCAGAAGGGGCTGGAATACAGGTAGCGCTTGTCACATGCTGCTTCCTGGCTGACCTATGTATCATTGGCTTAAAAGCTGAGCAGGCAGGATGTCAGAGAAGATAAGATATTATTAGAAGGATGAATGGATGGATGGTTTGTGAAAGAGGGAGCATCCAGAGATAACTAGATAGGATCTAATTGTGAGAGATAATGCTTGATTCCGTGAAGCTAAACCGCTCTCACGGACAAATGCAAAGACAAAGATGACTCTGACACAAAATGGAGTCTGTTAGAAATGTTTGGCAGACACCTCAGAACATTTAGTTTTTCATCAATTTAATGATTGTTTTTTGTAACACACAGCCCTACCTCACATCTTATTTTTTTTTTGGTTGTTTGACAGTTTCATTGAAAGTTGTGTCTTTTAAGATACCATGTATTTTACTCCCTTTATGACTTTGTTCTTAGAATAAGCACATTTGTTCATTTTACTAGATGCATTAAAATAACAACCTACGTGCTTACAACAAAGCCAACCAAACAAGAGCTAAATAAAAAATCTATTACTTTCTTACTTACCGTCTCATTATCTGTCTCTCCAGATACAAGTTGTGAGTTTTGCCACTGAGCATAACTGGGACTCTCTGGATTTCTATGATGGTGCCGACAACCACGCACCAAGACTGGGCAGCTACTCTGGTAAATATTTCAGTATTTTAAAGAAGAGTTATGCATGTAAATGCCATTCTTGCCAAAATGTAACCAGGCAAATCAGCAATTTAAAGAAACACAAATTGCATCAGATTAGCAGTTTTACGGTAGCACATGGGTTCTTTGTTACTAGCTAACAATATAGTTACTGTCCACTAGAAATCACTCATACAGTACAATTAAGAATGAAATTGCAATTATGGAAGTATTTTTAATAGCTTTTTTTCAAAAATTAGCTCTAGATTATAGGTGATCAAAATATATCAATCATTTATCACTGACAATCAGTTTTGCAAATTCATCCAACCTTGTGTGAACACTTGTTGACATCTCCTGGTGAAATCTTAACAAAACATCTGCAGAGAAGTTTATTATGTTCACGAAAGCTAGAATTAGGGTCACCTATTCTACTGCCCAATTGAGATAGCAGCAGTTAATTTGGTAGTAACTTGTCTGACTAACTGAGAGTATACAGCTGAAGAACATTTAACATCTTCATTAAAACAGGCCTGTCGCAACTGCACAGGTTAGGTGTGGTGAAATAATAATTTCAAAGCCAGGGGCCCTGCACAAGCAGTCACACTCTATTGACTATATAAAGGAGAAGACATGCTGTTGTAACCTGATCACAGCAAATATATCTTGACAGTTAAATGCAATCAAGTTCAAAAAACACTTCAAGTTGTCATGTTTTGAGACATGTGGCTCCCTGCTAAGATTACACTTAGAGCTGTACTGGTCCCATTCTGCATCTCCCAGCAGGGGGTGAGGAACACATCCACTGACATTTGCTCTTTTATCTGTGATTCATTGAAAGACATATGAGATGTGTTTGCTGCATAGCTAATTGATCCTCTTACAATCTAATTCGCTACTGGGAATGGATGTTTCCTAAACAACCTATGACATCATCTGTCAAACACACGCCTTTATTTGAAAGTTGAAAGTGGACAGAGAGAGGAAACAGGAGTAGAGAAATGCATGACATGTAACAAAGGTTCGCAACCAGAATTGAACTGCGGATGTTGTGGTTGTGTGGTAAATAGGGCTAAAACTTGTGATTATTTTCATCATTGATTAATCCGTCGATTATTTTCTCAATTCATATATTATTTGCTTGATCTATAAAACATCATAAAACTGTGAAAAATTACCACCACAAAATCCTAGAGCGCATGGTGGTGTCATTAAATAACATTTATTATTTTGCCCAATAAACAGTCCAAAAGCTGAACATATTCAATTTACTATGATGTAACACCAAGAAAAGCATCAAATTCTCACATTTAAAGTTGAGATGAAATCAAAAATGCCTTTTTAACCCTTTTAGATCACATCCCTGGTCATATTGTGCACCTATTTAACAATATATGCCAACAAATACAAAAAAAATCAATTTCTTTGTATTCTCATATCAAAATCCAATCATGTTGTCTTCCTGTAAAACAAGATATGTCGTCTGCTCACATTGGCTTGAACCAACCCATTTCAATCAATAATATCATGACATCCACCCATCAATCAATCTTCAACTTTTAGTGGTACAGAGCTAAGATTCACTATGACACACCCACTTTTCAACATTATAATCAAATTCGTCCTAACATTATGTCTCGCCTGTCTATTGATCAGGTGATACAGATGTTAGATACTCTCGAAATGCCATTTCATCTGGACCATCTAATCTTTGGCATTTTCAGGAGGCTACCAGGGTGCATCATGAATTGACATTTTTAAATGCTCCCAAATTTTACTGAACAATGTTGTTTTATCTTTTAGATCATATGCTTAATATTTACAACTGAATAAAAACAACAACATAACTACAACAAGTATAAACTGTAATTGCCAGTGATGTATCTCTATGATCAAGCTCAATAGCATAAAACACAAAGTTTACTGCTCTGTTTTACTACTTTCCATGATTGTTTTGCGGTTTTGTAGCTTAGCCCTTATCTATATCAGCTGTGTCAGTGATATGTCTTGTGTGACAGCAAGAACCTTTCAATTCACACAGCAGCAGCAGCCCTGTCCATTTTTCCATGATGTAATTCTTAAAGCCTCTCATCCAGAAAATCCCAAAACTGAAATTTTGGTCCATGAAAACACATATCTAATGATATCAACTTAAACATTGTTGATATATGTATTTATGTTTTCCTTCCATAGTTCCCACATACATGGAGAATGAAAACTCCACACTACATTTTTCCTCTAATTTTTTCCTGCAGAAAGAAATTTCATAAAAAGTGAACTCCACAGAGTACCAAAAAAGGCATTTTTGTGACCTTAGTGTGACCTGTCTGGACGTCAGCACTGACTACTACTTTGGATTCATTCACTCGTGTAATTCAAGGAGCAGTCCAAGGGGGGAGTCAGCATCTTCTGTGGTTTCTAATGCTGCTTTCAAGGAAGCAAAGTCATCTGGTTATCTGCAGGTTGTGTTAAATAATCAATGGAAGGGCTTGGCATCTTTATGAGAATCAGGATAAAAGGTTATATTATACGGTAGGCAATGAAATGACCAAGAAACCGATTCCACTTCTTTACACTGTAAAATATCATTGAGTAAATACATGCAGGGCAATGATGAAACTTTTTTACTAGGGTTAATTACAACAGTTCATTAATACTGTCATATATCCCAAAATAACTATTATGGTTAAATCCATACAGTTAATTATTCATAATCATTCATCATTTATTACTACAGAAAAATCATTTTTTATTTTCCGTCATGATAATGAATGAGATTTTCCTCTGGAATGTGAACAGGACCAGCAGGGGGGCGGCAGACTGTTCAAAAATCTGCTAATTAATTCCCCTCAAACCAGGCAACCAATAACATCCATTAGCCTATTTCACTGTTGTTTCACAAGAATGTCTGAGCAACTTTGCAAGTTTTGCTGACACATCTCACACTGAACAAAAAAAAAACAGGCTGTCCTCACAGTTAACTGGCCTTGAGGAAAATATAAAACTCCTCAAGTGGCTAACATCAGGAGAAGGAGCAAGCCAAGCCAATGACATTTCCACTGATAAGGAGATTAGAGGAGGTTAATATTCCTTTACATTAGAGTGCATCATCCATTATGTTTTTTTTATTGTGAAAACCCCTGACAGAGATACACTGTTGAACTGTGCCAGCTTTGCTTCAGTTGTGCATTACAGTTTTCACTTTGTATTCTGCATTGCTACACTAAGTAGGTCAAGCCAACATTTGAAAAGAGGTTTCAAATAAAATAGATGTCTGAAATAAAAGTAAATCCCTTCTACCTCCTTCAAGAACATTTCACAAACAAAAAAAAATGTGAAAATGTAGGTTTGGGAAGCCTTTGTTGTTTCTTTTGCTGTCAGATAACTAGGATCAGTTGCTTTTAAGCCTCAGCTGAAAATTGAAGAAAAAATGTGATCATGGTCCTCTGTTGCTCTCTTCCTCTCTCTCTCCCCCCTCTCTCTCTCTCTCTCTCTCTCTCTCTCTCTCTCTCTCTCTCTCTCTCTCTCTCTCTCTCCCTCCCTGCTTTCAGGCACCACCATCCCCCCTCTCCTGAATAGTACATCTAACAACCTCTATCTCAGCTTCAGCTCTGATATTAGTGTCTCAGCTGCTGGTTTTCACCTGGAATATACAGGTAGGATGCTTGTCTTTATGGTTTTGTCCTTGGCATATGCTATATACACATAATATTTACTGAAACTTTTATAATCATGTTTATTTAACATTCCTTTTAAGCTATCGGTCTAGAGTCATGTCCAGAGCCTCAGACTCCAAACTATGGAATAAGACAAGGAGACAGATTTATGGTGGGAGACGTTGTACAGTTTTCATGTGAACAAGGATACTCTCTTCAGGTAAAATACAACCCACAGGATATCATTATGTACAGATTTATAGCTCAAGAAGCACAGATACATATTGGAGAGCAGCCATTTCAGATACACAGAACACACACATGCACTACAACTCTCAGTTATTTAATGCAAAGTGACTGCCAGGAATGTACTGTATGTGTAATCATTAAAGGCTGCTCAGCTTCTCTGATGTGGTGCCATTTACTCTTTTTATCCCTTGGCTGCACAAACCAAGTACAATTTAAACTGTAAATCAGAAGGAAACCCCAATCTCAGGTGGTTTCCCCAGCTCTTGCTAAACATACAACTCTGGTATGGTTTGCACAACTCCTGAATAATGTATGTCTCTAGTGTGGTCTGCCCAATTTCTGTGCAGTATACAGCACTAATGGAGGTTTGACTTTCCTCACGACTAATATACAGCATTACATTACTGCAGATCCGCAGCTTTTATACAAATGGTTCCAGTTCCAGTCACTGCAAAGCATGAACTATTACTTTTAAACCCAATTATTTAAAGCTCAACTGGGGTGATTTTCCCAACTCTCATGTGATAATTGTGGTTGCTTTTATATTTCTAGGGAAATGCCCACATCACTTGTATGCCCGGACCTGTTAGGAGATGGAACTACCCTGTACCACTATGTCTTGGTAGGTGTTTTACAATTGTACATAGTTCGTATACAAACACATACATGCATGCAATGTGGCATGGATATACTAAGATACTGTACATGCAAAACCTCCGTGCTGCAGAAATGATGCATGAAGTCTCTCTTGCCTTCTCCAACTCTCTGGAAAATAAACTGTTTGATCAATTTACTGTTCTCTGATGAGCTGATTATTTAGCATTCTGTGCAGAATATGATTAAGCTCTTAAACTGATGCAAAGCTAAGTCACAGTCTGCCATAAACACACACAGTGTGCCAAAGCATCAGCATGCATCGAAGCAAACTAGAGGAAGCAAGCCCTGGACACACATCTACTTGTACAATGGTAATTTATTCAATAAGGGAATTCATTAAAGCCTCAGAATATTAATGCTTTATTCAAAATGATGCAAAATGTCGAGTTGAAGATACTCAAGTGTGCGGTCAATAGCAGTGTCTTTAAAAAAAGAGAAGCATGTCTGCTGTACTCCGTGAGGTCATCCTCCTGCTTTTGATGTGCTGCTTTCAACACTAAACCACTGTTTCCTCTTTTTTCTTTCTGTGTGTGTGTGTGTGTGTGTCCACCAGCCCAGTGTGGTGGGTCCATGACAGATGTAAGTGGAGTGATTTTAAGTCCTGGTTACCCCGGCAACTACCCCAGTGGATTAGATTGCACATGGACAGTCAACTTACCTGTCGGATTCGGTATGAAACACTGTCAACTTTTGACTTATTCGGTTCTTTCTGTTTATGTCTCCCTTTCATGTATCTACAGTATCTGTTTATTGATTTATTTAATTGCTCACTCACCCGCATACTCAATCAGTGTAGGTGGCTGCAGTTGAAGTTCACATGCATCAGCATTTATCGACAGCTTCTCTGTCTGTTAACCTTTGCTGATTGCTGTAAATATCATAAACTGTTTTTCTTTCTCAGGTATCCATCTCCAGTTTGTGAACTTCTCCACTGAAGCCATCCATGATTACTTAGAGATCCGTAGTGGAACACTGGAGACCGGCTCGGTCATTGACCGATTCAGCGGTCCGGTCATCCCAAAACCTCTGTTCAGCACCACCCACCAGACCAGCTTTTTCTTCCACAGTGACTATTCACAAAACAAACCAGGGTTTCACATCACGTATCAAGGTAAATGTTGTCTTAACTGCAAGTTTCACTCCAACATCTTGTTCACTTGTACACCGATCATTTGCTAAGCAAAGAGAACAAAAACAGACATCTGACTGTGTTGCTTGCTTAGCTGAAACAGCAGCTGTTGCCAACCTGGAAACGTGTTTCATTAGATTTAGACGACTGACTGTGACTTCATTTCTCAAAGGCAACTAACAACAAAATGATGTACTTTTTCAGCCAACAATAAAAAAAATATGTCTTGACTTCTTAACAAATAACAAGGTGCATACACATTCTCATTTTTGGATTAATTTCAGTGATGAAATAAGATGAGTTTCATATTTATTCTATCTGGCTCTAAAAAGGTTTTGAGCATATATTTATTATGACAAATCTTGTAGATAACCTAAATTTGTTAAGGCTAATTCCATTAATGTGCAAATTACAGTGGCTGATGAATAATAGCTTTTATCTCTTGACAAGGACTCTGTCAAAGAGGAAAAATATGACTATTAGCAGTTTTATTATTTCTCCACAATTTTTGCTACTACTGTTTCTCTTCCTTCACTCATGCAGAAAGTACTAGTTTGGCATGGCAGAATATCATATTTAGTTTAAGGAAATGTTGTCAATATCTATTGAACAAGTAAGAACTTTCTTGGTACATAATGTCCTTGTCAAAGATATAGCAACGTTAATTTATACCCATAAGTCTACAGCCCATATATTTGTGAAAAATCTGTTATTTTTTTATCAGATACTTTCTCTAGCATTCATATTTCAGTGTGTTTCTATGAGAATTTTGAAATTTCAGTTGCAGAGCGGAGTGAGTATGTTTTTTTTTCTTAGACTAGCCTCGAGGAATTATGAGTTACACTTTTGAACTCACTGTGAAAATTAGTACTGACGACTTTTAAGTAGGAAGAGCAAGATCGTTTAAAGTATTCAATTGAGGATAGAATGTGGTCCATTTTCAGGATTTTAACAGAAGATTGGTCATAAATGTGTTTTTTAAGTATTGGCCAGTAAAACTTTTTATGGCTTTAATGGCTGTTGCACCTTGACTAACATTGTTGTATTTGTTGGTCACTGCTCAGTTTGACTGTTGTTTCATCAACTTACAGACTGATGTACTTTCATTTATTTGTGTTGGCTGTTTTTCATTTTGATGTCTTCTTCCTATGACTGGACTATCTAGATTTCATGATTATTGGTTATTCAGTGGATGTATTTAGTTTTTCTCAAAAAGTGCACAACAGCAGAAAAAAAACACATATCATATATCATTGACACACAGTACTGCTGCTCGTGGTCATTTCCCTTGACTAATTCAGGGTGGGTCATTATCTTTCTAGCCTACCAGCTCCAGAGTTGTCCAGACCCTCGGCCATTTCGAAACGGCATAGTGATTGGCACTGATTTCAGTGTTGGGATGACAGTGTCGTTTGAATGTCTGCCTGGATATTCTCTGATTGGGGAGGCTTCACTGACATGTTTACATGGAATCAGCAGGAATTGGAACCATCCACTCCCACGATGTGAAGGTAATTCAGATCCCTGTACCTGTTATTTTGACAGAATTACAATGTCTGTTTAAATGCATGCTTTAGTGCTTTTCTTCGAAGAGAGAGGGTTTCATATGTTTACAGCTAGAAATGAAATTGAGCTGTTTTGCGAAGGGAATATAAACTGTTAATATTGAATATCTCGCTTCCTTAGAGAGATATAATTTATGTTTATATGGGATTTGCAACACATGGGACCATCATGTACCAAATCCCAAGAAAATTAGAAATATGCATGTATACTGGCAAACTGCCAAAAGAGGAGTTTTTGAAAGAATATGTATTCCCCTATCCCTCCTAAAAACAGCCTCACGTGTAAATACTTTGTACTAGCATTTCAGCACTGATTTTATCACTGTTGTGAGTATTGGTAATGATGTTTCATATTTCTCCTGACTCGGTCGAAGTATGAGTCCATTATTAAACAGTTATATTACTCAGAGTTTATTTGACTCCTAGCTGGAGCTATTTCATGTATTTTTATTCCTAACTCCCAACAGTGATATTTCTATTATAACCAGTTGATATTGAATGTTGCTTTGAGAGCAAGGGGAAGAATGTGCAATGCAATTACCAGCATATGCAACCTGTGACTCAACACTATAAAAAAAAAGAAGAATGTTTCCTAGTATATCGAATGAATTGGAGAAACTACATTACCACAGAAAGAGGGATAGAATAAATCTAAAGGAAATTAGAAGGGTGGCAGGCATGTTGTTATTATACATTTCCAGCTAATTGTGGAAGTGAAATTACATCACGAAATTATAATATTTTAACTTCATGACAAGCGACTGGACATTAATCCAATTATTATTCATAATTTATATTGAGGTTAGACTTAAAAGCACTAACACTTATGTCCTTAAATGAGAAATGTTATAAATATTCAGTCTTATAGCTCTCAGCAGTGGTAACACATTACTGAAGAGCAACATCTACACTCTAGAGGAAAACCTGAGCTGCAGAACTGAAATAAAACTATAATGACAATTTATTAAAGGTATTAAGGTGTTATCCAGTGGTCATTATATGACGGATAGCGATATGTTCTCTCTCAGTCACCCAGACAATTAATCAAGCTTCAGAATGGTAATACTAATTTCCTGGTCATTTATTAAGGGCAATTCTGCTAATATTCTATCTCACAGCTCTCTGCGGTGGTAACATCACATCATTAAATGGAACCATTTACTCCCCTGGTCACCCTGAGGAATACCCCAACTTCCAGGACTGTGTGTGGAGTGTGAGAGTTCCTCCTGGACACGGGATTTACATCAACTTTACCGTACTAAGCACTGAGCCCATATATGACTACATTACTGTCTGGTAGGTGTTTCTTGGTTGTGTATATTTATTTCTTTACTGACTCCGTTCATCCTCATTTAAGTACTACTTGATGTTAATAATAATACAAGATTCTTTACCAAGAAGAAATGAAAAAATAAAAACTGTAAAAGGCTATTTTTTCCTACTATAGTCCTTTCTCATCTTCTTGCTGCTTTCAGAAGGTTTATTTTACTAACTTTTTTATTTGATTCAGTAGTTTTTTTTTTACCACATTTTCAGAGAACTTCTGATAAACACTCACACAGGATGTCATGTTCTTTTAACATCTTTTCAGAGCTGGTCACTAATTGGCTAAATTCCTGCAAGGGTTACTATGACTACAGACATCTCTCCTTGAATATAAAGTTACTCTGACATGATTTCATTTTTGTCATGTTTTGCCCGTCTTCCTTTACCCATAAGTCTTTTTCTCCTTCCCCCTGTTACTAACACTATCCTCAAGTCTCAGTTGGTCTTATATTGTATACAATACATCTTTCTCTCCCATTATATCTTTGTGCCTTGACTTCTCACTTCTCATTATTCTTCTTGAGGAAAGCCGCAGCGGAAGACATTTTGTGGATGTACTCTAGATGTTTAAAAGGTGCTCAGATACCATGTTACATAGTTATCTGCAGGTACAAGGTGGCAACAGAACCATAAATAGACTTTATTTCTATGGTTGCCATGTTGCTGCCCCTTAGCTGAAGCGAGTTTCCTATAAATAGACAGCAGTGTAGAAATGTCGTCTGGCATACAGAAATGGAGAGCGGGGAAAACACAACAGCAGGGTAAGAAATGGTTTCCTGCATGAAATTTTGTATTTTTAGACCAACACAGAAGGACCAAATGTCTGTTTGCTACTTTTGTTAGCTTTTCATGAGTGTCAGTCTTCCAGATTTCCAGGTTTGGCTGTTTCCACAGCTGTCGGCAAACTCTGAAATTAAAAATAGCTAAAAACGTTGCTATCTATTGAGAATCTCTGGCAACATGATGTACATTTTTCCAGACAAGTACCTCGATGACCCACAAGTGTCCTATAGAGACTATATCAAAGAATTACATCAATAGTTTCCTGCCTCTAGAGAAAAACAAGCACTCCAAGAAACTGAACATTGTATCTTTAAAATAGTTCCCTTACTTTCTGCTTGAGTAAATGATCCTATTGAGTGACCTGAAGTCAGTTACTATAACATCTACAGACTCTCAATTTAAGTTTACCTCACCTTTGGGAAGACTTCACTTTAGAAGATTCTAATTTAGGTGCAAAGACGCTGGTCCCTGCTCACTGTACCACCTAATCTTTCAGGGCCCAATTAAGTAACATTGCCAAATACAATCTGAATGTTTAGCTATTATTGTCAACATGCTATTGAAAAGTTATTATGCCAGTTTTGCATGGTTCAGCACAATTGTAATCCTTACTTACTATCAATCATGGTGGCTCAACTAACTAAAATGTGTAATCACAGCCTGAAAAAAAGCACTGAGCAATTTAGACATGAGACTTAAGAGCTGAGATGCACATAAATACAAAATAGTCTTGTACTAAATATCAGTATTTCAAAGCTGACTTCTATTCTATTTTAGGGCTGCAACTAACGATTATTTTCGTTATCGATTAATCTGTCAATTATTTTCTCGATTAACCGATTAGTTGTTTGTTCTATATAATGTCAAAAAATGATGAAATATGTTGATCATTGCTTTCTAAAGCTCAAGATGATGTCCTCAAATGTTATGTTTTGTCCCAGTCAACAGTTCACATCCCAAAATATTCCATTTACTGTCACAGAGGACTAAAGAAACCGGAAAATATTCAGATATGAAAGAATTTGGACTTTTTCCCCTTAAAAAATGACTCCAAACGAACAATGGATAATCAAAATAGTTGTTGATTAATTTAATAGTTGGCAACTAATCGACTAATTGATACAGCTCTATTCTATTTACTTTATTTAATTTGATTCTATTCTATCTATTTATTCTTTACTCTATCTCACACTTTACATTGAATAGCTGCCACTTTCTAGCTGCACATCAAAACTTTCTCATGACTGCAAATACTAACCATCAAGTGCAACAACTTTTTTCTTCCATCCATCACAGTGAGGCCTGTTTATACACCGTTTTAAGCTTGTACTGTAGATGTACTGTAGCTCTGCAACATCCAGTCTGTCCGTCTCTCGCCCTGCACCACAACACTAGTTGAGCCATGTGCTGTCCACCCACAGCTGATTCTGTGATTTTCGTGAATTTGGGCGCACGGCATGTTCCTCACCCTGCAGTCAGGAAAAGTGGACAAACTGCTGAACTCACACAAAGCGAAGACAGCATGCGCACATAAACACACTAAAAACTCACAATCTCGGTGACACAGCCGCATAGCTGACTCCCTGTAGAGAGCACAGTGTCAATGGTAAAGGTGTGATTTTCACAGCGGTCTCCTCAGCCCACAGCCAGCCAACCTGACAGTCATTTTGTCCGCTAATTGGTCTCATACTGGGAGGCTTACTACAAGATTTCATCATACGAATTATCATACATGTCACAGATGTTACCTTGTATTGCGCCAAGTCACACTGTAAAACCTTTTCTGCACTGCATATGTTGCAGTAAACTACTCAAAGCTGTGAGCATCAGCAATAATAAGCAGCAACGAATAAGGCTACTCTGATTACTCTGAACCACCTAATGTGAGTAAGAGGAGGGGATGATTCCTTACGTAACCTGACAGGTATAATTGGCCTCATCCAAAAACACTTAACAGCAGGAAATAATCATTTCATTTAACTTCATGATGATACTTTTTAATCACTGATAATGAGACCGCTATTGGTTAGCTCCCGTCTGACAGCTGGCGGGGCTGTCATTAAAGGTGAAATATGCTCATGACATTACAGAGAGAGCCTGACCTGGCAGTTGACAGATGACTTCTTGTCTGCCCGCTGTGGTAATTGTGTAACTTTTCATGAATGCCAGGCTGATATTAGTGGCAAAACTAAAGCCAAGTCTAGAACAGGATTTACATTTGTTATTCTTATGATCTGAAGACAGTTGAATCAATATTTATGAACTTGAACATCCCAAAACAAGTTCTTTGGAACTGGGATGTTAACAAGAGACAAAAAAAAAGAACTGCTCTTTTGTGAGTTTGGCAAGGTTTTATATCTAAATGAGCTTTTTGACATTGTAGTGTGGATTGTTTTGAAAAGGAAGATGGCCCCATCTCCATGCGCAATTACTCCGGGAGCTGGCACTTTGTCACACAGTGTCCATCTCCATTCGCAGTCAATGGAGCAGCTCCAGGTTTTGTCTCATAAATGTCGTCAAGTCTCTTCTATCTTAGTTTCTTGCCTTGGAGAAACCATTTCCTGGTCACAAATAGCCATTTAACTGTCAGAGATGATAGCAATAACTTATTCAAATTACATTTTAGGTTGACTTTTCTCTCCTATTGTTCTATAAAGAAAGATCAAGTCCATTCATTTTTGGATCTTGAGTGTCCCTTTGTAACACTAGTTTTCTGTGTGCTTATGTTTCTCTCTGTTTCTCCACAGGGATGGTCCGGACCAATCATCTCCTCAGATCGGCCAGTTTAGTGGGAACACAGCTCTGGAGTCTGTCTACTCGACCTCCAACATCATCCTCATCAAATTCCACTCTGACTTCTCTGGAGCCGGATTCTTTGTCTTAAGCTATCATGGTACGACAGTAACAATATTATCACAGAGCTAGTGGCGATAATCAGTCTGTGGTATTAGTGGAACACATCGTTTGATAAACTCTCACGAACTGTTGTCTGCAGTTGGCCTTGTTTTCCTGAGTTTTGTTGCTAAAACTATAATGCTATCATTAGTTGTAACTGCAGTGATGGCATCGATCTGTTTGGTGTTTGGTGTGT
The DNA here is from genome assembly GCF_963924715.1 of Thunnus thynnus. NCBI lineage: Eukaryota > Metazoa > Chordata > Actinopteri > Scombriformes > Scombridae > Thunnus > Thunnus thynnus. Next base: position 14,385,330 of record NC_089531.1, on the reverse strand, counting down.
TAGTTTCTCTTCAACTCCATCCTCATTATGTTCCATTCAGACCTTCTTCCTTTGTATCATTCTGACTCATTCTACCTCATAAAGTTTATTCTTCCACTGGAACGTTTTACGATCTGACTGAAGTTGGCTTCCTGTCACATCTACATCCTTGTCACAATAATAATATGTGACTCTCTGCAGTGATATTGATAGTTTTCGTATTATGAATACCATTGGTATTTGCAGCACTGTTAAAAGGTTCTCTTTTGTCAACATTTTACAACTTAAATCAATGGAATTTTGTCTTTGAGTGTACTGAGGCATTTTGAATGCTATTATAATATAAGCCAATAGCCCGCTACTCTAAATGATAGCAGCCGGGTTTGGGTTTTACCAATGCAGTACTTGAACAAGTCCATTTTTTTCGGATTCTACTTGCTCAGTATACTGTATAGAATCAGTAGACTAGTTTGTTTATTGTCCTTTAAATCAGTTTATTGATCCAAAAGGAAAAAGATGTAACCAGCCCCCCCCTCCAAAAAAAAAAAAAGGGAAAAAATGTTTTAATTAGTGCTTTGGTCATGCAACTAATTTGTTATTTTAACGGAAAGGGTAAACCTGCAGTATGCAACAAAAACAATTAAAAAATTCATTAGTAAGACTCTCAGCCTGAATATAGAAGGGTTTTTGTCGCTGTCTGACACACATACACACACATGCACGCACACACAGAGTCATCTCCCCTCCACAGAGTTGTGGAGATTGTATTTTTGCTGGTCCTGAGCTGCTCTTTCTCAATACTAAAACTGTCTGTGCCCTTCAGCTTTTCATTTCATTTCAATCTTTTGCTGTGGTCCTTCAGTGCACTTAGATTTCCCTTTTGTTTTCTATCACTATTTAAGATGAAAACCTCCCCAATCGTCTCTGTTTCTCTTTTTTTCACCTGACTGCCCGCAAACATCAATCTTCAGACACTTCGGTCTCTGTCATTTTTGTCTGCATCCATCTGCTGTCATAGGAGAGGATTTAGCTCTACTTTGGCTGACACTCATGATCACATGATCATTTATGTGCTGACCACATGAACCCACTTTTTGTATAATGGTTTTAAAGGGTTATATTTGCCAAATAAAATGTTGTATAAAGCTAGAATTATAATATTGTCCTAAAACTGTAGGAACCTATTTACACTGAAGAATCTTCCATACATGTAAGAAATCCTTGCAGTATCATTTTTGGACCAGGGTAGCATGTTACTTTTACTATTATTGTTCGTTCATTTGTGTAAAACTTGAATTTAGTTTCACTAGATTACAATCTTTAACATACAGTATAATTAGTGTTCATTTGTATGTAGTCAGTCTAATGCTCCTACTGTTACTCTCATTTCGGTCATTTAAATGTTTTCATTTTTGCCATAGGATGAGAAAAATACTTTATAAGCACCATTTGTCCTCAAAATGCATCATCAAGACCAAAAGTAACCTTTTTGGCTGGACTGACCACAGACCAGCCCTATAACCATGGTTGTCCATGAGTGAGTGACTGAGTGAGTGATGAGGTTGTATCATTGGTCAGCCGGCCAAGTGTTGGAGTTTCCCCATTGGCCATTGGCTCTTTCATAATTAATCAGCGTGAGATGATGGAAGTGGAGGACAGCAGCACGACGCAGATTTCCTCAGCTCAGGTGTTAAATGTAGTGAAGTTAGCTAAACTCCTGTTTAAACAGACACATAACAACGTCTCTACTGTCTCCTCTTCTACTGTCAGTGTGATTGACTCTCCAGCTGACAGCGCTGTCAACAGCCAGCAGGAGAGACGCTCTGTAGTGCGTTCGGATTTTATAATTGAACTAATAACAGGACGCAAGCTTTTTATTTCTCTGATGTTTTCACATCTCAAACGATGAACAACAGCATTAAAAATCGAATCTTGCAGGTAAAACATGAGACTCATGTAGGCTGTTCAGTTTAGTGTGGGCCAGCTGCTCTGCAGGTGCACTTGATTTGACTGTAACTGCAGTAACCAGGCAGAGATAAGCCTCCTGAATTTGCACCCAAAATGCTGTCAAAACTTTAATATACAATTTCCACTGCAGCCTCCATGATCATCGACCAGGAAAGAGGCAGAAAAAAGATGGATAGGGACATAAGGGAGTAACAAGCACCGACAAAACACTCAATGCAGAGTGAAAAACGAGAGATATCTGCAGAGTGAAGCAGATGAAAGAGTAAGGGGAGTTAACAGATAATTAGAATAGTTATTATTAGAATTAAAATAAGTTCTCTTTCAAGTCAAACATCCCAAGATATGAGTGGAAAGTATTGTTCTTGCAACATTTATAACCTTTTTTGGCTTAATCATGTCATGTGATAATGCTACTTCAGTACACTTTACCAGCAAATGTTGCTGGGATACTACAGAAAATTGCAGATGAATATTTAATATCCAAGAATTCACATTATAGACACTACCACTGACTATCCCTGTAACAAATTGGCCACAATTTCACACATTGACCATACACGGTCCAGCCACATACTAGGTTTTGACCTAGTCTCGTTTTTTAATGAAACTTTTTATTTTGGTAATATTAGGTTTTCACCAGCCATAAAAAATAATGCTACTGCTGTTATTCCTCATTCTGGTCAGTTTAGGTCCTGTAATAGTTGCCTTTTTGGATTAAGTTTTAATTTCATAGAATGGTTTCTAATGAGTCTAACTTTCTTTACTCTGTTTACCCTTCACGACGCAGTTTGTCATCACCCACACCCACGCATCCGTGCAGTACATATACTTGTATATCTCCCGCCCCCTTCTTTATGCAGCTCATATTTGCTTCTTTTCAAAAGCTCCTGTTCAGTGCTCTTCAGTGAAAACATGTCAAGTTGTTTTTCGAGCAGGCTTTCCTGTTTTTTTTTTTCAGACAGATGACATGTTGTTAATGAATTTCCTTTGGCAGGTTTTAACTGTCAGCTGTCACACTCACACAGGAACAGTACCATCTGATGGATTCACGTCTATTTTCAAGGGGGGTGTACAGCAGATAGTGACAGGAAAGATGGATAAGAGGAAAGGGGGATGACATGTATGGTAGTTGGCATGGTTTTGTCACTTCACTTTTATTAGACAATATAACAAGAAAACAAAAAAAGACAAAAGTGAGAGGTAGGTAATGTTAGTGAGCAGGACACCCTTTTGATAATTTGAAGAAGACTTTAAATCTTAGTTGATAATTACAGGAAGAATGGAGGCAGCCTTTTCCCCAGCATGAATTTGTCACAGTAAGGGACGAAGTTTCTACATTTCTTCGTTAGTGTCCTTTAGTGACGTGATTGAAATTCAGAATGTCAGAGTTTGCATCTGAGACAGCTGCTAAAGTGCAGTTTTGGTTTGAAATGCCAAATAAACCCCAAAAGAAGCACCAATCCACTGTTCGGGGATGTTTATCCGAGTCATTGTCTCTCTATTTATTTATCTGTGGGTCAAGGGTTCTGAATGCCTTTGCTTCCATACAGAGATGAGGACCATACAACGGTGGATAATGTTGTCCTGGACGTGAGATTGAGAAAGCCAATGTGACATGAATGTAGAAATAGCTATAAAAATTGTCTTGGAGATTAGCGAGATCAATGACTGCTCACAGTGGTCCTCTCCTCTTTATGCACACAGAAGCTTAGATACTTTAGCTGCATACCTACAAACATGCACACAGACACACACAAACATACTGGCACACACGCACACACACACACACACACACACGGACCACAAGCTTTGATATGCATGAGAGCAGCAGATACTATTGGCAGGTCTCATTTTCATAGTCAATTTCATCCTGACTTATAGCCCTCAGCCTCCTCTCTTTCTCTCTCTCTCTCTCTCTATCCTCACTCTGTCTGTCTGTATTTTCTCTCTTTCTCTCTCTCTCTCTCTCTCTCTCTCTCTCTCTCTCTCTCTCTCTCTGTTAGTGAGTGATCTATGGTCATGCAGTAATATTGATTACAGCCTTCAGCCCAGTAGCTGTAAAGCCTATTCCTTTTTTATGATTCAAGGCAGTGCTGTATCTGTGTACCTGGTCTGCTTTTGATTCCATGCATTCCTGACCCAACTACCTGAACTTAAAAAGTGAAGTTAAACTGAAACAACTAAGATTAAATAAAAACACTAAGATAAACAAAAAACAAGTTGCATTTTCTCACTGCATCTCCCGGTGCGGTCATTAAGGCACAGACAACTGGAAGCTTATCCATTAGTGCAGGTACACCAGCAAGTAACATTAACAATTTCTCAAAAGTAGGTGCCAGTTTTCAAAGCACTGAACATTCCTAAATTTTCACCCTGTCTAGACCAGCCCAGGTTAGGTTTAACAACCACTTTTCTTCTGACATTTTCTCATATATTGTCTCTCTTCTTGGCCTCTCTCCTCTCCTCTGCTGTGTCTTTTCTCCTAGCTTACCAATTAAGGGTTTGCCAGCCTCCTCCAGAAGTGCCCAACGCTGACATACTGATGGAAGATGGAGAGTTGGAGATAGGTAAGTTGTCTGTCTGTGTGCCATGCCTCTTGTCATGTCACTCTGATGGAGACTGCAAACGAGCGTAACTTTTCAGTTGCCAACAAGATAACAGTGATCGTCTTCTCCATAAACTCCACAGAAGACATCATACTTTTAGGGTATATACAAGTACCTTATTTAAGTAAATGTGCTCACTTATATTCCACTACTGACTGTAAATTATATGAGACCGGCAGTGTTGCTTCCTTCTCACTGCCTTGACCATTCTTTCTAAACACCCTCCTCATACCCTGAATTTGGGCTTCTAGGCGACATCATACGGTACCGATGCCATCCTGGATTTTCATTGGTCGGCAGTGAGATTCTAACCTGTCGCCTCGGAGAACGACTACAGATGGATGCACCGCCTCCAACATGCCAAGGTGCGTGTATGTCAATGCAATAGTAGTGTTTTAAATTAATACTTCAGATACATCATGTTAAGAACATTGAAAACAATGTGTCACATTGAACATAACCCTTGATTTTCTGCCCATAGTCCAATGCCCCGCACACGATGTGCGATATGACTCTTCCGGTGTGATCCTGAGCCCCGGCTGGCCTGAAAGCTACCCTAATCTTCAAATGTGTTCATGGAGCGTTACAGTAGAAAAAGGATACAACGTCACCATTACCTTTGAAAGTTTCCACACTGAGAGAGAGTTTGACGTGTTGGAGATTTTTGACGGTAAAAAAACACACCCAAACACATACACACTGTCACACATTAAGACTTGAGTTAAGAAGTGTTTGTTTTCTCAAAGGTGTAAATATGTTAAGCTGACACTTTAATTATCCCCATGGGAAAACTTGGCATACAGTTAATGTCACAAAATGCAGAACAATACAAAGTAATAAATAGAACAGATCCGTTTATATTCACCGTCTTATTCATCTCTCTCCCTGCTCCCCCCATCCTTTTCACTGTCTTGATCTCTCTCAGGTCCTACAGCAAACAGTCCCACTTTGGCGATGCTGAGCGGTGACCTGCCAACACCCTTTAACCTCACAACCGCCGGTCATCAGTTCCTGGTTCGCTGGTCCTCAGACCACGGCACAAACAAGAAAGGCTTCAAAATTCGCTATGTTGGTGAGTACCAAAGTATGTATCCCAACTTTATTTTACTACTACTTAACATTATTATATTGCATGGATATAAGGACAGAGGGAGATAGAGACAGACAGAAGGGCCTGCTGAGTGCTAGAGCTCTTGGAGGAGATGTTTCACCTCTAAATTGTGTTAAAGTATAGATTATGATTTGCACAACAGACATGCAAAAGTTAGTTGAGAAAGTTACTCAATTTGTGGTTTTGTGGGGAGAAAAATCCATGTAAATATTTACAGTCTCAGTATCTTCAGCTCACCTAAGCATTTTGTTTCTCCATCTTCAGCATACGTTTCTACCTCACTTCTGTCTGTCTCCTAAGCAGTTTACTAAATTGTATAATGGGTTAGTTCTTAAGTTTTATTCATCCAAGGAAAGCTTGATGAGCACAGATGCTGTTTTACAGCAAGCTTTGCATTTAGACAGTCTTGCACCTGGGCGTGCTGAGTATAACTTTAGACTTCTGGGCATTAAGCACCTTCAAATGGGTAATGGGGCTTGAGTAGGTTATTCAAGGGCATTTTTTGACAGTTAAGGGGGAGGAGGCAGTACTGCCTGTTTTTTTTCTTTGCTTATTTGCTTTGTACTTGTAACTTCCTAGTGAAGAACTGCTTTTTTAACCTTTAAATCACCACTGTTCCGTATGATGAATTATACTCTGAATAATAACAGAATAGCCTCCCTTGACGCTCCCACTCTGTAACCTTATCCAATAGCTGTGATTAATGTGAGCACCTGCATGGATTGTTTAACATATGCTGAAGATTCACCTTAAAGAATGTTTTTTAACTTGCACAATAAGGCCAGTGCAGTGTATGACAGCAGACTCATACACTGGCCTAAAAAAAAAATCTGCCCAGTTTCTAGTTAAAAAGAGGAATTTTTACCTTTATGTTATTATGATATTATGATATTATGATATTATGATATTATTATTATTATTATTATTATTATTATTATTATTATTATTATTATTATTATAAAGACATACCAACTTTTTATTTTATATTTTTATTTCATTCATATTATCTTTTTCACAAGAAACATTTGTCAGTATAACCACCAAAATTTTCTTTGTGTAAATGTAATCAGCAGTTGTCAAGCAATTTACTCTTAAAAATACTAGAAGGGGAAGAAGCTGGATTGTATCTGATAAGAGTTTGTCAGCTGGCTGCTTTACCTACATGACATTTTAGTGATACCGGCCCCTAATGTGGCTATCATTTTAGTGTTTGCGGTAACTTTTAGTGCTTTTAGAAATAAACTGTGTCAGAGCCTTAACTGGAAATCACTGACAAACTGTAAAAAAAACATCACCAGCAGTGACTCTAAATGTTTAGACACACGAGAGAAATCACGGTAATGAGCCACTCTCTAACTCTTAAGTGGTGCTTGGTCAACACACAAATGATACTGGGCCAGTAGCAGACTAGAGGGACATATATAAGAACCAATAAATAAGGCCTTATTGACCTTATTATTGACCTTATTTTGGGCAACTGCCCAATGTGGGAAGTTACAGACCAGGCAGCTGGCCCAAATCTACATCTTACTGGCCCCAGGCCTAGTAATCTTTATATGCAATGACTGAGGAACATAATGAAACTGCTACTGGTAACTTACAATATGACATATTGGTATCGTTGTATAAGGGCCTTTATCTTCTCCCATAGTGACAAAGACCGCAGTATATCAGTAGTCTATAGACAAACGCAGTTGATAGTAAACTTGTTGCCAGGTTGTTTCCGGTTGCAGCAGCATTCCCTCTTGTTTTCCCTGCTGCCAATATTGTCTGGAGGAAAGGATTAATGTTCCTTGGTGTCAGAATATTTCATCATATTGCATATAGCCATCCTCTTGATGACTTTGCGGGCTGTGTGTTCGCCTGTGTCTGACATCAACTGTAACTCTGCGCATTGATTGTTCCATCAAAAAAATGCTCATAAGAGAGACAAATTATTTAGTTTATTTGGCCTTCATACGGCCTGTCGGATAGATCCTAATCACCATTATGAATGTGGTCATTAATATTTCTACTCAGTACTTCTATTTAGTTTTGCCCAACAAGAAGCTATTGTACTTATAGTGATGACATCCTACTCCTTCTTATGACTCTAATAGCACAGTTTAAAGTACACAATCTAAGCCGTAATTGTAGTCAGTAAAAATCTTATTCACAACCATGGCACACATGCCATCAATCCATTGTGTTCAGGCCTCCTATTGTGTCATAAGTACAGTAGTGACTCACATTAATTGGTGTTTTTTTTTTTAGTAATCATAATCTTTGAAATTCGTTCCATGATACCAGAATGTAATATCAGTAACATTAAATCCTTGCTAGTAAGACTTTTATATACTGTTAATGTTTATAATATTGTACACTTTCATGCAGACACTCTCCGTTATTGTGAATTGATGTGAAGGCACTAACGTCTGTCTTCCTGGTCTGCTAGATTAAGTAACAATATTGTACATTAATATGGTAACAACATAGTATGGTTATAGTATAGAATAGTAACTGTATAATAGTAAAAATAAACTATCCTCCTTGATATTTCATGTTAACAAGGTTTCTTGCTTAATTTTAACTGTCTAGTTCCAGTTTTAGTAAACCGCCCTGTGTTAAATCATTTCAAATCTCTGTTTTTAAATGTGTTTCTTCCACTCCAGCCCTGTACTGCTCCACTCCAGACTCCCCCCTCCACGGCTCTATCTCCTCTCAGAGTGGCGGCCATGTTAACAGCGTTGTGCGATGGGCTTGCGACCGCGGTTACCGTCTCATAGGCAACGCCACAGCGACCTGTCGCCGCACTTCGCTCGGCTACCATGCCTGGGACTCTCCTGTACCTGCGTGTCAAGGTGTGTGTCACTGTGTGTTTGTGTTCTTAAATTCCACCGGAAAGTTGTTTATGTGTGATATCGATTAGTATCAAATACACCATTCATTCATATTATTTTTATGATGGAAACTTTCAAAAAGTGTATGCGCATTTTGGACCAAAATATTAAAAATGGTAGTTAATTACAGAAGGAAAAAATGGAAGTTTTATTAGATACACTAGCTACAACTAACATTAGTTACTATTTTAATTGAGTTCTGCTCAGATTGGCCGATAATTATATTTTTTGTGAGCTATACATTTGACCGTCAGTCACTTGGTTGTTAACATGACTCATAGCTAATATAGCTAACACTGATATAATAACAAGCACATACTGTAGAAAGCACAACTAAATTCCTCTTAACTACAAAACCTTGAAAAGGCTTTTCTTCCTCATCTAAGCACAATTTATCTTTTTGCTCCATCGAAGACACATTCCACTTTGAAGTGAGTAAAATGCCAGAACAATTGTTGATACGCAGGGGATTACATATGTGAATGTCACATAAAATTGGTATCCATTTGGTAAATGAAATGAAACATGAGAATGATAGTATATGACTGCTATTTTCAGATAGTGCCTTTTCTTTCTCCTTTTCTCTTATGTTTTTTTTAAGAATATACTACTGTAAGTTAAACCAAGATTTGATGAAATTTTAATGTTGCACCTGCCGTGGTCTAATCCAACATTTCAAATAACCATAGCAGCTCATAGCTGGTATTGATAGAAAGTCAAATGAAGGATGTAAAGCACATTGTCAACACTGTGTAATAACACAGTCTGGTGCTCTACAAGCCAGTCTACTTAAAAACACCTTGGAGCAGCATGTTCAGCAAGATGGATGTATTTTTGCTAGAACTGGGAATCAAGCATCTCTCAGTTGCATATTTTTTGGTTTATGACATACATAACGTAACATACTTGACAGACATAACTGTGCATTAGGGCCTTCTGTGTGTGTCAGTTTGCATCTTAACCAGTGTGTATCTGTCCTCCCCAAGCTGTCTCATGCGGGGCGCCCAAGGCTCCGATAAACGGCGGCGTTTTAACAGCTGACTACTCTGTCGGAACAAGAGTCTCCTATTTTTGTAACGACGGATACAGACTCTCCAGTAAAGAACTGACGTCAGCCATCTGTCAGCCTGATGGAACTTGGAGCAACCACAATAAGATACCACGATGTTCAGGTTAGTAACACATAGATATCAGTGGAATATCAACAATATGAATACCAAATCTGACTGTGTTATTAATTTGGACACATCAAAACAGTAAAGCCACAGTAAAAACATCCATGAATGTGAATAAAAGACTGCAATGAAAGGCTCATTGCTTTAGTCACAAAAATCACAAAATATTAAATGATACATTATTTAAACAGTGATGGTTAAATAATCATTTCCTACAAAGTAAGATACTAGATATATTCTAAGCAACATTTATGAGTGGCAGGCATTTTGGCTAAGGCATTGTTATTTAAATTGCCAGTCATTATTATACACCAGTGGGATATTTTACAGTGGCTTGGCCCGACTCTTAGAAGGCTATTAAATATCTGACACTATTTTAAAATAATATATAAAATGGTAATTGTGTTTTTTTTATGTAAGTCAATTTCATAAGCCTTCGTTCTCTCTTTCTCTCCGCTCTGTCTCTTTTTAGTGGTCGTGTGTCCCAGCATCGGGTCATTTTCTCTGGAGCACGGCCGCTGGAGGATTGTTAACGGCTCACACTATGAATACAGAACTCGCATTGTGTTCACCTGTGATCCAGGCTACTACAGGTTAGGCCCCGCCCACATCCAGTGCTTGCCCAATGGCATGTGGAGCTGGAGAAACGAGAGGCCGCACTGTCAAGGTGAGTAAATGAGACAAGTGATGATGTAATGACCGCTGCAAGTGAAAAACCGCATTAGCAATGAGCTAGCCGTTATTACAGATTTGAACATGTAGGCATTGGAAAACGACTCATCAGCCCAATTAAGACACACATTGTATCTGTGTGTTCAGATCCTAATGCTACTACTAAGTTGTGCAAAGTTTTTCTGTGTTTACTCTGATATCTACAAATACTTGCCATTTGCTGTAGATAATAATGGGACTTATTTATTCTGGCATACATTTAATAAAAAATAGGAGTGTATGGGTGATCCAATTTTAAGGCAAATCAAGAGCCAGATTATGTTATTTTATTTCCTTGTTAATATTTTAAATCTAGACAGCGGGATATTACCACTGGCTGTGAACAGTTTAAAAAGAGAAAAAAATATATGATTAAATTGTTTTTAGTAAAAGCCAAAGTTGGAGAACTAGTACATGTACAGCATTATGTAATTAAACTACAAATGAATAAATGTAATTGTAATCCGCTACTGAGAAAAAACATATAATTAAATTGCAGGTACTAATCAAAATGTTGGTGATTATAAAGGGGTTACATCCAAATATATTGGTTAAGGTAAAAAACTTCTATGTAGAATATAACATTCATTCTGTTGCTTTGCATCTATTCACCATGCAGGAATGCCTTCTTTTGGCATATGTCCAGACAACGTGAGTCAGCAAAGTTTTTGGGACATATTTGAGTGTAACACCATCAAGGGTAGGATGGCTTACAAGGAGCTGGCTCTACATCTAGACAGGTTCCATTCATTTGGCAGTATGAGCTCAAATTTTGAGCATTGTTTTTGATCGGTTCTTGTTTGAATTTGCACCACTTCTCCTCTGCCAATCAAATCAATGCACATTGCCCTAAGCAATCTGAGTCTGCTATGCCTGCGACCAGCCAATCACATCAAGGCAGATGGCCATGTCATTAGACAAGAATGCCCTTCAAGTGCTGGAAATGAGGTTTACATTGCCTGGTTTAAATTGATGTTTTTAAGACTTTTCAGCTTTATTGCCCAGTTTCAAACATTTGTTAGAAAAATAACCAAATGTGATAAGTTACATTACTTTGATGAGGCAATTAAGATAGTAACATTACTTATTATATTTTTAACAGGGTAACTAGTAATCTGTAACCTATTACATTTAAAAGAAACCTTCCCAACACTGGTGACAGTAAATGGCTAACTAGCTTTGTGACAGCTAAAGTCAGTAAGGATCAAACGTAGATTAAATAATATACAAACACAAATTAAACTGCCTAGCCTGTTAAAAGAAAAACAAACAAACAAAGAAAAAACTTGTCATTTCAAATTTGCTGTTTTCTAAGTATAGAGGTGTATTTAATGTTACTTTAAATGTGATGTATTCATTCTTTATTTCTACTAATTTGTTGAAATGATGACTGACTTACAATGTGAGGAAAACATTTTTTTTCATCTTCCAATTCATACTTTAACTCTAACATACTCTAAGACTTGCCATGACATTTTTAAACTACCATCTGTTATTTTCCTTCTGGGGATTTTTGACATTTTGAATGAATGCAATTTTACTTAAAAGAATCCCGTGACATTTGGAAATTTACAGTTATCGTCTTCACCAAGCCTCTCTGAACATAAGAAAACAAGACTAGGTCAGAACCTACTATATGGCTGGACTGTGTATGAAAAGCTAGCGGGTCCGTCAGTAAGCTGCTGTTGCAGTCCAGCCAAAAAGACATTAAATTTGCGTAATAAAGAGCTTGCCAGCATTGGTAGTGTTCCTCACTGAAACCAATGAGCTCTACCAGCTACTCAGATTAACTTGGTGCTAAATTGGTGCACAACTGCTTTTAAATTGCTTGTTTCTGACTGTGTGTTGCAGTTATCTCCTGCAGTGAGCTGCCATCTCCACCCAATGGGAAGAAGATTGGTACTCAGGCATCATTTGGTGCTACAGCCATCTTTACCTGCGATGCTGGCTTCATGCTGGTGGGGTCAGCTGTCAGGGAGTGCCTGTCGTCTGGGCTTTGGAGTGGAACGGAAACACGATGTTTAGGTATATGGATGTTAAAACTATTCCGACATATATGTTAAAATAGTGTATGTAATCTTGGTGACTGAAATTCAAGGTTTATGACATATACTGCATGTTAATACATACATACATACACTGAAACATCCCCCATTAGAGAGAGAGTTTGATAGATGTGATTTTTCAAGTCAATCTAATGAGGACAGGTATCAGGTGACCTACACCTCTCGTCTGGTTGCACAGCTGCTTCCTTCTGGCCTCGACCACCTCACGAGCAAAACTATCACGAGGAAACTTCTGCTGTTCGGTCTCTAAATTCATTTTGAATGTTCTTTTTTATATATATATATATATATATAAACCAGAAAAAACAGCTACTTTCTTCTGTCAGTGTGCAAGCCAGAGGTAACAGATGTTATGACATGGTGCTGTCACTTCTCTGTGAAACCTCACTACCTCAACAGCGCTTCCCAGAATACTTCACAGGCTGAGGGGGATTTGAGATGTAGTGAGGAGGCATGATTCTGTCAAGAAATAAATAAACTGAGGCCTAAAAAGGTGCTATAAACAGCATTTTCATTCAATAACTTTTCTTATTATCCTTCAAAACATATTTTGCTTGACTGTCCACGTTTTGCTTATTTAACACGTAGGCCTGTATAATTATTTTTGCTGTTTCCATCGCAGTAATGAAAACTGATATGATAAACAAGATTAAAAATGACCCATGTATTATTGATCCTCAAACAGAAGATCTGTCTCAAGATCTGCCTCAAATGGATCAATAAACAGATAAAAATAAATAAATAAATAGATGAAATTCTCTGCTGGGAAAAGCTCAAATGATTTCTCTGCACTGCCTGCTTAAAAAGAAAAACACACTTGAAGGTATTTTTCTTTATTTTACTTATTTATTGCTCTTAATGTTTTCCTTTTGTTTATTGAATGGCGGTTATAAAGTATGTTGAAACTGTGTAATAACTTGCTATAAAGAAGAATAAGTTGACTGCTGTCTAGGCTCTAACTCTTCTCCAAAGTTCTGCAATATATTCAAGAAAGTAAAGTGTGTGACTCAATTGAGTAATGCCCTTTAACTCCAGTAATCAACACCTCAAAGAAAGTGTGAAATGACAAAGGTGATATGAGGCAACCTTTTCTCTTCTCTATATCTTCCACTTCCTTGGCTGCCTTTGAATTGTGAGCAATTGCTGATATCAGGGACATGGTTCAGGTTTTATCTACTGTAAAGAATAAATCAATACTCAATACAAACTCTGACCACTGAAAATACACATTTCCTTTCTACTTTGTAAAATGCCTTTTCATCATCTTGCATTAGCTCTCCTCATCAATCAGCTGTCTGGGAATCAATCTGATCTGAGCTGTTATTTTAATTTCCCTTTGGGATTAATAAAGTATCTATATATATATATCTGATCAGGGAGTAAAAAGGTTTTCAAAAATCCTGTTTTAAGTCTAATTCTTTAAAAGCACAGGGACATCTTCATTTAGAAGTTGGATGCTTTTGAAGGAACAGTGAACAGTGACGCAGATGTGAAAATGTAAAAGGCAACTGACCATCTGAGCCTTCATTGTACATGAGAGGCAATCCAATTTGTGATAAAAACCTCAAATATTTTGCGAAGGTAGAACGCTTCTTATGCTCTCACTTTGATGTTTCATTGTGTGTGTGAGTGACTCATATAAAGGATAAAACCGGTTCCAAGCTGCAGTCGCCTACTTTTACACACTTGCAAAAGGTTTCAGCAGATGTTCAACATTTTAATGCTCAACACAGAGGCAACAAACTGCATCTTAAGCCAAGGAGATATTAAAATCATAAGGTGTGTTTTAAACTCCCAGACTCAAGCAAAATGTTACTGTTTTTGTTGATATTGTCTTTGTATCAAAATATATATAAAGGTAGCAAATCTCAAATTTCCAAATACTAACATTTCACTTTTCACCAATCACAAGTATACAGTTAAGTCTGAAACAAAACACTGTTTCTGGCCTTCAAATTCACTATTAATACCATACACTAGATGGCAATAAAGGGACAAGATTATAAACAGTCCTACTAAAAAGCATTTTAAGCTGTAATCATCATTAAGTCTATTTGGTGTCATAGCACTGAGTTTGTATATCCAAGACATTTCTGCAAATCCCCATCCCTTTCCTCATTCAGAAGAGCACCTGCAATTAAAAACATTGTCGTGTACAAAAATATGACTGAAACCAAGACCACGTGGCTGAGAACAACTGGCATGTATTGATGTGGTACCTGTGCCTGCTGCAATACAACAAATAGGAAATTGTTCAATCATTCCCACACTGGGGGGGATTTCCTTTTCAGGAATTTATAAACTGTGAGTCGACACATGTGATTTACATGTTATTATGTACCTGTGGTCTAGCATACGTAGGACAACCCAAACGACCCCTTAAACAATGAATATCGGAGTACAAAACAGGAAATATGGATTATGCAACTGCAAAACATTATGCTGAAGCAAATCATGGTTCAACCTCTTCATTAAAATTCTGTGGGATTGAGAAAGTCATTATGCCTACTAGAGGAGGAGATGTTCTGAAGAGACTGGCCCAGACAGAAATGTTTATACACACTCAATACTATGACACCAAATGGACTTGATGATGATTGCAGTTTAAAATGCTTTTTAAGTGAGGACTGTTTGTAATCTATGTCCCTTTATTGCCATCTAGTGCATGGTCTTAATAGTGAATCTGATGGCCCGAAACAGTGTTTTGTAAAGCTTCATATTGTATTTAATGTGGTTTAAATCAGATTTAACTATACACTTGTGTTTGGAGAAAAGTGAAATGTTAGTACATACATACATTCTCTCTGGGCCGGTTTATTCAGAACATCACCTCCTCTAGTAAGCATAATGACCTTCTCAATCCCACAGAATTTTAATGAAGAGGGTGAACCATTATTTGCTTCAGCATAATGTTTTGCAATCACCTAATCCATATTGCTTGTACAGATTGCAGCTTTGTGCTCTGATATTTGTTGTTTAAGGGGTCGTTTGGGTTGTCCAGCGTATGCTAGATCACAGGGACATTATAACATGAGTCAACTTACAGTTTATAAATTCATGAATAGGAATTTTCCCCTCCATGAAGGGATGATTGAACAATTTCCTATTTGTTGTATTGTTGCAGCAGGCACAGTTACCACATCTATACATGCCAGTTGCTTTCAAACACATGGTCTTGTTTTCAGTCATATTTTTGTACATGAGAATATTTTTAATTGTGGGTGCTCTCCTGAACGAGAAAAGAGATGGAGATTTGCAGAAATATCTTGGATATACACACTCAATACTATGGCACCAAATGGACTTAATGATGATTACAGCTTAAAATTCTTTTTAAGTGAGAACTGTTTGTAATCTATGTCCCTTTATTGCCATCTAGTGTATGGCCTTAATAGTGAATCAATGATGGGCAGAAACAGTGTTTTGTGAAGCTTCATATTGTATTTAATGGGGTTTAAATCAGATTTAACTATATACTTGTGATTTGTCCCTGTATCCAGAACCATGGATAAGAAAAGTGTGTATTAACTCTGTCCTTGTGTATATTACCAAGTTGAACCTGTATATTTCAAACACTCTGCAGAAGGTTCTGTGCTGAAACGCAGAGTTTTTCTATTGTGAGCAAGTGAAATGTTAGAATTTTGTCCTGCTTGAATTGGAAATTTGAAATGTGCTACCTTTTCATATTTTTTGGAACATTCTCACTGGATTTTGGGTTTAGCACTCCACTGAGAATCCCATCATTGAAGCACAACCTCCTTTTTCTATTTATTGTCTTTGTACCCCTGAAAATGTCTGACAACCCATCTCGTGGGTACAATAAGTCTTTAAGGTATAGTTTAGTTATGACAGAAATATTTGTATATCTGAAGGACAACTAGCTATCCCTTTGTCATAACAAAAATAAGTCAAAGAAATTAAACAGATAAACAGAATAGACACAAAGCATAACAGGAAAATTGCAAATACACACTTTATACAGAGTCTTACTGATCCTCATTAATCTGTTTTTGAGCCAAACACAAAAGCACAGAACCTTCTACTTTTTGATGTTCTGTCCTTGTTTGTCTCATTACAGCTTAAGTTAATGCAAAATTTACAATTACAGTGGTTCCTTTACAACAGTACATCTGAGGCAAGTTTAGTATTATCTAAAGTCTAAGTCTGTCTTTGTTTCTGTTTCAGCTGGTCACTGCGGGATCCCAGAAGGCATTGTAAATGGCCAGGTCATCGGGGAGAACTTTGGTTACCGTGACACAGTCGTGTATCAGTGTCTGCCTGGCTTTCGACTAATAGGCTCATCAGTTCGAATCTGTCTCCAAGACAACCAGTGGTCTGGACAGCTGCCCGTCTGCATACGTAAGTAAAAACACACAACCACGCATTTAGTACTAACTAAAGATTCATCTAAACGAATAAACTAACCCAAACCTCTACCGCAGAAAACAGTCTCCATGACAACCTGTGGTCTGGATGGCTGCCTATCTGTTCAAAAAAATACAAACACTCACATACTGTGCACACCCAGACATCATTAGTTTTTATATAATTTTTTTTAGAAACTGTAGAAACAGGGTGATCCAAATGCTGTTAATACACTTACTGAGCTAAGCACTCTAACCAGCTCTTAAACACATCTCTTTACAAATTATATCTGCTGATCTATGATTTTCTGTTCCAAGTTAACAGTTGAGCAGAAATCCAGCTTCCCCCAACTCCCTCAGGGATGCTCTTCTTTCCGGAGAATGAAAGGTTTACAATGCTGAAACATGGTGAAATGGACCATGTGTGGACAATTTCCAAAATCTATCTATCCCATCTATCTCGAGTTATATCCTGTTGATGGTGACAATGTGCAGGGGATAAATCACCTGCATTCACCACTTTGTAGTGATTCAGTGAGAAATCTAAGAGAAAACTAGGAAACTAGTGTGGAGTTGTGTGATCAGGAATTGTAGATGTGTCCATAAGATGAGACTCTTCATTACCATAAAGATTGTTTGAGGAAACAAACATTTTGACAGGTCTTGAAACAGTCTGCTGTTGGTTAGATATCAAATAAGAAAACAGAAGTCTTTTCAAATAGATGCAATTTGGGAATAAAGTTTTGACTTTCATTTGAATTTTGTTTTTTTTTTTCCTGTGGAGTTGAAGAATCAATATCATATCTCTTAATAATAACTCTGGAGACATACCACTGAAAAAGCCTATGTTGGACAAATGAAGACATACTATGTGATACAGTATTTGTGAGGCGTTGCATTGATGAAACCAGCCTTTCAAGATAAACAGGATGAAATTTAATTTTGGAGGGTTTCATTTATAATGAAGAGGAGATTAAATAGATGTTTACCAAATGCCTTGAAAATAGAATAGAAATAAACTGATGGTCATTGACAAAAATGTCCTCCACAGCAGGAGAAGGTAGATTCAGTCCATGGGAGGAGTGCAGCCTTGGATGTGATTTGATCTAACATATCATTAAAAACCACCTGCAGTCAAACATTTGTTGTGGTTCAGTAATAAGAATTGAGGGAATACTAACTGGAAACTATCCTTTGTGTGTGTTTCTGTGTGTGTGCTCAGTCATGTGTTTGCAGTGGATGGAGAGAGACACACAAAACAGAATCCAAGAATATTTAATTTGTGTATTTTAAATATTACAAAAACAACCTGATCACAGCACAGCACTGTAAATAAACAGACAATAAGATTCACAAATTCCAACTTTACATTTTATATTTAATCCTCAAATTACATTTCTAAGCAGGGATCCTTGCCATTGTACACTTATAGCATGTGATATTGTGTTACAGTCAACACTTGATGGAAACAATAATTTGATATCCTTGCTGGGAGGGAAAATGATGATCCGCAAAGAAATGTATTGTTGCACTTGTCTCGTATGATTTTGAGCCAAATACTTTATGTGAAACCAAATAAACCCTTTTTTTCTCTTCACTTTCTATAACCAGAAGGTACTATTACCACTCACCTTTTTCAGTGAAAAGTATGTTGAACAATGTCTTCTTGGAGCAGGAAACACTTTGAATGCATATTACATAAAATCTGCTCAAAATCTAGGTTTTGTTCTTGGTAAAAATCTCTACAAATGAAAAACAATGAACATTGGATATTCATTATTAACAGTGTAGCTACCTTTAACATTGTTTTTACTATAACACAGCAGGAAAGTCTCCACCAAGGGTGTTTGTCTGGTAGAGCTGATAAATCCCTGTCAAGTTTCATCAAGGGTAAAAAAAAATCCAAATTAAAAGGAGGAAATGAAATCATTTAGAATAAACCTTTTGTTTGAAAACAGCCGGCATGAGGTCCCCATTTGAGAAATATCCCGTCCCGGAGGTACTTGCCCAATAGTGCTGGTTCTGCAGATTCACTCCAGCAGTCCTGTATAAAGGGCCAGGGGGCCCAACTGCCAGTGTGGTCTGGATGAGATAAATAGCTGGGCTTGAGGATAAAACAGAAAGCTCTGACATATCCAGGCTACTGTGAAAATCCACTGAAATCAGTCACTTGCTGTGAGCATCCTGAATGTTTTTAGGTCGCAACTGGGCACAGTTAAGGTGGCGATGATGAGTGCCATCTCAAACCAATTACAAAGGCTTTTTTCCAAGAGTGACAGCCCATTCGTTCACTAAATTAGAACCATGCTTAAGAGATGAAGCTCATGATGTCTACATTTCTTGAGTGGAAGGCAGAATTGATTTTCTCTATGAAGTTGGTTTTGATTATGACCCTTGAACCAAAAAGAAATGTTCGATATAGAGACTTCAATTCAGATGTATGTTGTTGTGCATTACCATGTGTTTGGGTATTGCACCCATCTGTGTCTATCTGGTTATGATAGTGTTTGTATACATCTGTGTATCTGGGGGTGTTTCTGTGCCATGCTGTTTTTATTGAGGTTTATTGAGGTTTTTATTGAGGTTATTCATGCAAGAGTTATTGAGGGAAATCATTTTACAGCCAAATTATACTGTAATTATGGAGATGAGAGGCTCTTGTTTAGAGACACAAACACAGAATTATGATGAGAATATGATGTGCATGTGTGTGTGTGTGTGTGTGTGTGTGTGTGTGTGTGAGTGTGTGTGAGTGTGTGTGAGTGTGTGTGTGTGTGTGTGTGTGTGTGTGTGTGTGTGTGTGTGTGTGTGTGTAGCTGCAGGGCATGCTGACGGTGTCAGATAAATTTGTATCTTAGGAATGCAAACAAACTTCTGATTCTCACTGATCAACTAAAAAAAGACCTTGGTTTCTTCCCTTTCGCTCCCATCTTGTCTTTATCATCTCTCCTCTGCTCTCCTCACCTCAGTTGTTCTTTTTCTCTTTTGTCTTGACTTCTCCTACACTACTGCCGTCTCTTTCTCTCTTTTCTTTGGTTTTCTCTGTTTCCCTATTCACTTTTCCACCCACCCAGCCTGTGTCTTTCCCATTTTCTTTTACTTTGGTCAGACCTCCTCTCCTCTCCTCCCCTCTCCTCTCCTCCCTTCCCCTCCCCTCTCCTCTCCTCCCCTCTCCTCTCCTCTCCTCCCCTTTCCTCTTCTCTCCTCTCGTTATAAAGCAATACATCTGAAGGGGGAGTGTTTGAGAGAGTGGTTGGCAGTAACTGTTAACTGTGTGTTTACACAAACATCAAACCGCTGTTGTCAGCACAATGAAGACACAAACAAACTTTTAAGAAGCCCCAGTGAATGAAGTTAACGGGATGAATAATTACGATGCACAATGCCAAACAGAGGACACTCAAAACTAACACTGCGGATGGCAAGTGCTAATATTTCCAAAATGATGACCCTAAATTGGGGTACCGGCTAGGTCTTCATGGTCCGCTGATGTTTTCGAGAATATTTATGAATTACTGTAGAAAAGGCATTTATATTTGGTCCAGATCTAGGCTTTTTGTGGTTTTCTAGACAGAAAAATCAGTCCAAGGCATATACAGTAATTTTCATTTCTGGTTTAGGTTCATATCTTTTTGTGGCTTTCATATCAAGAAGAAATCTTGCCAAATTGAATTTTTGTAATTGGATGAAAAAATGAACCAATGGCTTATAAGAAGCCGAAACGTTTATGAAATAGAAAAGAGTTTCATCTAAATCACATCAGCGGTCAGCTGCTACCATGTGGCATAGACTGTGGGAATAGCACCGCTGGGTATGACAACAGAAACATCCATTCAGGACACAGATACAGCTATGTCTCAAATAACTCAAATGTGTAGTGCGAAAAACACTTAAGCTAGGCTGCTTTGTAGCACCAGTTCAAGTTAGGTGCCAATGCCAAATACTTTTGACTTCTATCATGCAATAAATTCACTCTCTGAAGTGTTAAAAGATACGGCTGGTGGCTGGTATTCTCTATTTTTCCTGTTGGCAACAAACCACATGAAAACCCCCAAACCAACATTAAAATCAATCCAACTAACAAGTGTTGCTTTCTCTGTGCCATAGACCTCCATTGTTGTCCAAAACTGTTAAAAACACATCAATGAACCCTACCGTTGCGCTGGGTAACATTTTCCCTCATTACCATGAACAATAGCATTGTAGTGTTTATATGAGTATGAGTCAATCACACATATTCTGTCCATAAATATTCAATAGAGCTGTAAATGTGTATTAATCCACAACTGAAAATAGTCCCCAAGAAATGCACTACTTACTCCTGTTTGGGTAAAAAGCTACAGAGCTTGGCTGTTTTAGGAAATTACTGTACTTTTATATTTTTAGGGCCTGAGCCCCAGAGGGGGCTGTTCTGTTTCTTTCTTTCTTTCTTTCTTCTTTATTAATCCGCCACTTCAACCCTAAATTTGACCCCCTAAACATACTCAAAAACTCACCAAATTTGGCATGCACATCAGGTCTGGTGAAAAATTTAATAAAATGTAAAAATTATCCCCCAAAGTGCCAAAATGTGCTCTATAGCGCCACCTATGTCACTAAAATGGCTGCCATGGCCCGTAGGAATGTCGTAGAGAGATCAAACCAAGACTCAATTATTCGTCTCATCAAGACCTTTAAGTCATATACTGACACCCCTGACCTAAATCCAACAGGAAGTCCACAATTCATCCATGAAAGTATGACTTTGCACCAATTTTGGACCCCCAAGAAACGCTATCTCCTCCTAGGGCTTTAATGGTATCGGCTTCAAACTTAAATACATGACTTATGACACTGTGCTAAACAAAAGTTGTTAAAAACTTTGTAATAACTCGAACGATTTAGATATTATAAGCCCTGAAAGTTGTAGTGCCACATCACACCTTACAATGTAAACCAATGGGGAGGCAATCTCTAGGCATGGACTTTGTGTCAAACAAATGGTTCTGATGTCTAAACTATAAGTCTGACCACTTTGAAACCTGTATCAATGGATTCGCGACAAAATTTCCTACAAAAAATGTGATTTTGATGTAGGATTTGGCCAAAGTCATGGGATTTATGAGGATATTTCACAAGAAGAGTGACATTCTCCTCTCCAACTGAGAGGGAGAGAGAGAGAATAGGAGGGGGGGGATGGGTTGTATGGAGCTCATTGAGTGTGAGTGACAGTTTAGTGATAAAGTGCTGCAGAAAAATAAAATCAAAACTAAAATTTGTAGCTCTGTACTGCAGTTTTTTCTTTTTTAGGGCCCAAGCGCTCACACTCTCCATTCAAATATATGAGTATTTTTCTGTGTCCAGCTGCAGTTACTTATTGTCTCTACACACCTGACAGTACACATTTCAGTCAAACTTTGACCAGGTCATGTGGGTCAAAAGTCTTTACTTTTCTAAAAACAAAGGGTCTTGAACCAACACATTGTTGGTTTCTGTCTGTCTGTCTGTCACATACAATGAAGCAAACCTTACCTTTAAAGCATGCTCATTTGTGATTCACAATCCCAAATAGATTTAATTAATAATAAGAAATCTGTATGAAGGTAAAAGTATCCATGATTCACACTGTCTTCCCTACAGCAATCAGCTGTGGCCATCCAGGAAGTCCCATATATGGTCGTACGGTGGGAAACGGCTTCAACCTCAACGATGTGGTCAGCTTTGTTTGTAATCGGGGTTATGAAATGGAGGGGCCCTCACGCGCTAAGTGTCAGGCCAACCGCCAGTGGAGCCACCCGCCCCCAACGTGTAAAGGTGGGGAGAAAAGTTAAGTGTATTCACCCCTAACCTTATTTATCCCTAACTTTTTACACCACCTCAACTCTTATTCTTATTTACTCTTATCACCTTTTTACTATAACCACCATCCTTATTTACCCCTACCTTTTTCATCTCCATTTCACCTCAATTCTACCTCTAACTTAATTTAGCTTCAATATTTCTGCCATCTTAACCCTGGAACTCATTATAACAGGGACTGAAATTTGTTTTCGAAAAGTTTTGAGGTAGATTTAATCATCTACATCTCTCTCAACCCATTCCTGGCTCCAGCCCTGTGAAATATTTTTATTTTCAATCAGACATAAATCTTACACACTGATTGTTCTTCAATAATTGTAGCAGTAAGAACATTTACACAGAAACATTCAGCATCCTGCCTAGTTTGCAGAATGAAGTGCCAATGAATCATGTAAAATAAAAAATGCAGCACAATGATAATAAGCCATTAAACTGCATGAAGGCTGGATCCAGGACATACAAACCTATCTCTTCCATGAGATCACCTAACATTCACCAATATCTTTACCCTTTTAAAACACAAGCCCCAATCAGTTCTTCCTTCTTCACCACAACCCTCCAATTTCGCCCTATATTATTTTACAGAGCTGTAATCCTGGTGCAATTCACAGGGAAAAAAAGGAGAGGGGGGAAGAGAAATGACCCTCCCAGGTTCATGCCAAATAACACATGCTTTTTTTATCCCTCTGTTTGTGTATTTGTGTGTGTCCATCTCTGTGTCTCTCTGTGTATAGTGGTCAATTGCTCTGATCCAGGCATCCCGGCCAACTCCATTCGGCAGAGTAAAATAGAGCATGGGAACTTTACCTTTGGCACTGTGGTTTTCTATGACTGTAACCCTGGGTACTATTTGTTCGGATCACCTGTACTCACATGTCAGCCTACTGGACAATGGGACAAACCTCTACCTGAATGTATAGGTTAGTATAACCATTATCTCTGTCTTTTAACCTGATGGGACTATGGGACAGACAACAGTGGAATTGGATCTAGATTATATATTCTGGTTTTGTTTCCTTTTGTTAACCCTCTGCACCCGATGGACGCAATTTGTATCAATAACCTTCTCCTCAGAGTCATAATTCACTTGTCAGACTTGTCAGATGTGGTGATAAAAGTCCCTAAATCCACTTTGAAGTAAATTTAAAAAAATATGCTCCTCATAACTGCAGGGTCTTCTGTGTCTGTCTCTGTATCCCTAATCTTACAGCCATCTTTTAGTTTTCAAATCTGTGTGTCTAGTTCTTGACAGCAGTCACTGCAGCTCTTGCAAAACTGTGCTGAGCTTAAACGAGCTATCTATCCTCTCTGCCTGTCTCCCCCCCTGCCCCTCCCCCTCTCTCTGTCTCTCTCTCTGGGTCTCTAGTTGTAGACTGTGGTCATCCCGGCTCTCCCCCTAACGGTGTGCTGAGTGGAGATAAGTTTACATTTGGTTCAACGGTTCGATACTCCTGTCTGGGCGGAAGACAGCTGAAAGGAGAATCATCCAGGACATGTCAACTCAATGGGATGTGGAGCGCCCCCATGCCCTTCTGCTCTGGTAACCATTTTAACCTCTATTGAATATACAGAGTTTAAACTTCATCCTATCAGAAGAAGAGATGGATGGATAGGAGTTGTAGATGAAAAGGGGTGACGTCTAAAACATGTACACCCAACAGACTGTGGAGCGTTTCAGGCCTTTACATCCTGCCGCCACACTTTCTTAACCCTTTTGCATTCAGTTGGAGAGATAATGGGAGGGATGGATGGACAGATAGAGGGTAGACTGGGTCCATGAAAAGAAAATATATCAGTATCTGTCTGTTAAAAGGGCTGTGGAGCATAACCTCACACCTACACACACACACACACACACACACACCTCAGCCCTGGACCTTTAACCATCTGCATTTCTGTTCTGATAAGAAACAGATTGAATTAATTGAATTTAACCTTGTTGTGAACCCCTTTTATGTCTATTTTTTTTTCTTGTGAAAAAAACTCTGAGGGAAAGGACTGAAAAGATGTTTCAGTGAAAGGAAGGATAAGAATAATGATGGGTAGATGCTCTTTAAATATTAATATTTAAATACTTAAATTTATGTAAACACATTCCATACATTTTCTCATTAGCATTATTTGTATTGTCTTTTTGGGGTGAGTGGATTTTAAGTGAATATGCTGAGCTGTAGATGCACCACTGTCATTGTTCTGTAAACTGCTTTACACAAGCATATTTCCTCCCTGCTGGATTCACTGTATATGCATACCTCACCGCTTCTTAAACTAGATTGTCTCTCCAGACAGAGAGCGTCCTTACCTTCCATCATCAAACCGTCTAAGTTAGATGGTTCTCAGTTGGCTGGCTGGGGGCATGATTATGGCTCTCCAGACTGAGAGGCTCCCAGCTGCGGCTTATATAACAAAGCGTCTAAAAACACATTCCAGACAAGTTGACTAAGAATACATTGTTATTTACAGCAATTGCCTGGGGGAGACACAGGGTGAGGGAGGGTAATAGTTTAAGAAGCAGTGATTCATGGTTTTTACCTTGCAGGTCTGTACCAGAGCCCCGCAGAGATATGAGCTCAGCCCATGCTAGCAGTGCTAACTCCACAATTCTGTTGACAAAAAAATAGTGTTTCTGATGTAATGTTGGTTATGTTACCACACACATTTTAGGGGGCAATTTTACACTTACTTTAACCAAGTAGGGCTAGTTGTTGCTGTGTCTACATCTGAAGCTTCAAATCAATTTCCTTTTATGTTTACTTTTTATCCATCCACCTATTTCCTGACGCTTATCAGGGTTGTGTTGCAATGGAAGCAAGGTAAGCGAGCTACTCCAGATATCTCTCTCCCAAGCACAGTCTTCCAGCTCCTCATGGGGGATGCCAAGGCATTCCCAAGGCAGATGAAATATATAATCCCTCCAGCAAGTTCTTGGTCTACCCCAGGGTCTCCTATCAGTTTTACATGCCTGGAAAACATCAAAAGGGATGGGCCCAGGAGGCATCCTTATCAGATCCCTGAACCATCTCAGCTTGCTCATTTCCACACGGATGTCTAAGATCTTTACCCTATCTCTAAGGGTGAACCCCAGCCACCTCATTTTGCCCGCTTGTATCCGCAATCTCGTTCTTTTGGTCACTATCAAAAGCTTGTGACCATAGGCGAGGATTGGAACATAGATCAGCTAGCTAATTCAGAGCTTCGCCTTCAGGCTCAGCTCCCTCTTCAACACAACTGTCCCGTACAGGAACCCACTCCTAACCTGGAGGGACCAAACCACTGTTTTCCGAACAGAAAGGCAATGTCGGAGCTGCTGTACTACACCTAGAGCAGGAAGATTGTGGCCCCCTTCTGGAGCCAGACCTGCGAGGAAAGCTCACCCATGAGCACCTGACTGCTTGACCCATGGAGTCACCATCCTTTGGGCCCCAGGGATAGGGATAGGTTTTGGGGTCATGCTAAGATAAGCTAACTGTCTTCCAGCTGTAGCATCATGTTTAATGACGAGTGGTATCTCATGTAACTCATGTAAGAAAGCAAATAAGTGCATTTCCAAAAATATTGAATAATTCCTTTTAGCTCTGGTTACTGCAAGCTAAGTGATTGCTACTTGGAAAAAAAAATTTATAAGAAACTACACCACACTCATCATTTCTATTCTACGCTCGACCACTCACAGTCGGTCCTTGAATCAGACAATTGAGAGTGTTATAGCTTAGTCGTTTTTCAGATTAATGAGAACCTGTGCAAAGTAGGGCAAAGGAGTTTTAGCCCAGTAACCAATGAATTTATCCAAGCCAGTGTACAGCCAAAATCTTTCAATCCGATAGATGTTTTTGTGTGCAGCGCAGATGAATGTGTGAGTCACCGATTAGTGGTTGTTCCAAAGTCACCTGAGGGAAACGGCAGAGATTAGTTTTCACAATGCACAGGAACGCACACACACACTTGCACCAGTGACACCAGGTAGATTGGTTGTTTTCCCTGTTGGGACCTGATTCACCTGAGGCTACATGGTGACTTTGGAGAGTGTGTGTGTGTGTGTGTATGCGTATGTGTGTGTGTCCCAAAGGAGTAGTGTAAATGGCGTCTCTGAAGGTGTGTGTCCTGATAGGTGGATTCTTGATGTGTTCCCAATATTCAGAAAGAAAAATCAAATCTTTTTGCAGAGTATTTCCGAGCTTTTAAAGACAAATAACGATGACACAGTGCAGTAGAGGCTTATTTATTTACATCTGAAAAACCGTCTGAAATCCTGAGGCATTACAGAAGATGTTGTGCCATTAGTTGTTGTGTCGGTGGTATGTGTAAGCTCAATTTGGCAACAAGCCTCTAGATATTTGCAGTATAGAGAAAACAGAATTAGGTTATTTGTCAAAAGTATGAGAAAAATCACAAAAACATTGCAGATACATTTGGAAAGTTCTTAGGATACTCGTTTGTCATACAAAGTATTTTGTTGCATACCTTGAATAATGGTAAATAATGGCTGTAAATTGTGTAGATAAATTTATCTATCCAAAACTAACAGAAATTACTCAGGTTTCATTAATCATATGCATACTTAAGCCAACGCAAATTTTAGACCATGTACAAAATGGCCAGTAGTGACCAAAAATGTTTGGGGAGCAACATATTTTCCCGCGCCTGTGCATTCAGGTTACTGTGTGTGTGTTTCTGTATGAACGTGTGTGTGTGTGTGTGTGTGTGTGTGTGTGTGTGTGTGTGTGTGTGTGTGTGTGTGTGTGTATGTTCCCAGGAGCGTGCTCTGTCTGTCAGGCAGAATTTGCTGATCAGGCGGCTCTACAAGGGCAAAGCAGGGATCACACACACACACATACACACACACTGACACCCAACTACTACCCAACCATCAGTATACATACACACACATATGCTCTTAAGGTAAACGTACGCCACTTGTCACCAACTTATGTTTGCGGTCCTCTACTTTTTGTACAGTAAGCAGACATTTTATACTTAAGAGGCCTAAGAATGTATTTACTTTAGAGATGGAAGCACATAGTCACCTCCACAGTTATTTTATTGTTTAGTTTTATTTGTACTTCTTTCTTAAGTTTTTTTGTTTCTTCTCTTCTCTATTTGGATCTTTAATTTTAAGGTTTGAAGTACACTCTTTAATATGGAAGATTTTAAATGCCTTAATGAAAACAAATGAAACAAAGAATTATGATGAAATATAAACATTATCGTTATCCTGCTCCATCCATCCTCCTCCATTACACTACTTGTTTACTTTAAGCTAACGCTAGCTAGGTAACACTAATTAGCTTAGCATTCAACACTTACCAACAATTGGGCCAAGAAGATCCCTTTAAGTGTCTGTTCACTTTCTGCTGCACAATCCATCAGCTAAAACTGCAGACAGTTAATCACAAGTGTAACTGAATGTGCAGTCAATAGTAGTATCCCTCCTGAAAGGCAGGCTATCTTCTTCTTCTTTTGTTGTTTATTGGCAGTATTTGGCAGCTTTCAATGCATTACCGCCAACTACTGGATTTTATCAGCTCCACAGTGTAAACTATTGCCAGTATTCACCCAAAGTGCTCCAATTCACAACACTGTCCATTCTATGACTCAGACCTAATTGCCTGAGTCAGTGAAAATCCCTCTCTCTGTGTTACATCCAGCTCCTCTCCAGAAATGTCCACAACATTCAAGAATCTCCTGGCAGCATCCAAAACCATCTTAATCCTTTCTGACTTCCCATGTATTTCAACAGCACAGTTGTTAACCATGGCAATGAATGTTAAAAAGCCTTTCTTGTCCATGCAGATATTTTGTTCAGCTTCATTCCTTTTCTGCTCCGGTTCCTTTTGTACTGTCATCATAAGACAATCGCACTTCTGTTCTGATATTACTCACTTTCACCTCTTTAATCCTTTCTGGACACTGTGCTGACCCTGCATGGTGCTTCCGCTCACAATTCAGGTGCTTTGCTTGCTCTTTACAATCCTCTGTATTACAGTTGTCCTTACCACATCTCCCACATCTTCTGACTCCTCTACACACTGCAGCAACATGTCCATATTCCTGACAGCGGAAACACCTGAGAGGAGCCTTCTCATATGGCCTCACTTTGTAGCACACATAATCCAGGCACGCTCTTTCCAGTACTTCTCCTTTAAAAGTGAAACACGTCGACTTACTGTCCTCCTTTTCTTTTTATTCCTCTTTCTTCAAGGACACCTTCAACAGCCTCAAACAACTCAGAGTCTACTGACAGTGGCACGCCACTTATGACTCCTTTCTTCATTGCTTCTGATCCAGGTTGGAAGCATTCCACACAGCTATGATCTTTATATGTGCTAATATCCAGGGCTTTCCATCCCTGAGGCTTAGATACACAATCGATTATGACCATCCCACTTCTAGTTATCCTGACCGACTTAACAGCTCCAACTTTTTCTTCAACAAACTTTCCAACCCTATGTGGATTCTTGAAAATGCCATCCATTCTTGTCAGTGCTATCATTCCAACAAGATACGACTTCTTTTTCCGCAATTGCTCACTGGAATTTCTTTTTATTTTCAAATCCTCTTGGGGCTTCAGTTTCAATTTCGCTCTCCGATTCCTTCTCCGACGCCATTTCTGCCATCATCCTTCCTGTGAGTGGACTTAAGGCAGTCTAACATGGCTGCCATCAGCTTATGTTAGCAAAGATAAGCTCTGCCCTCTGAGCTGTGATTGGACAGTTGATTGTTTTCATTTTGGCATGAATAGTGCCTCTCCATCTCGAAAAAGAAAAATCTTCCCTGCACCTCCTCATGAAAACTAATGATAGCACTTTGTATTTATTATTGGCAGTTCTACGCTGCTCTCTACTGGACAACACTGAATTGCAAAACACCTCTTCACTTTGTTTCCTGTGTTACAAAACAATCCATTCACTTATTAAAGACAAAAGGCTCAATTATTGTACTTTTAATATGTTTTTCATTTAATTGTGACACATGGAATGCCTACATAAAAAGGAAAAACAAATAGCAATGTGTGTTGTATTTCACTTTATTTCTTTGCTTGATTCGTTTTCATTTAGTCTTTTAAAATATTCCGTGTTGTAGAAGATGCAGCTGTTGCTTGTGGCTGATTCAAGTATTCTAGTTTTGATGTGTTTAATTCTGTGTTTTTTTTTCCATCTCTCTTCCTTTAGGCGACACAGCTGGTTCCTGTGGCGATCCTGGCATCCCCTCCCATGGTTCGAGGGAACAAACTGATTTCAGGATCCGTTCCAAGGTTTACTTCAGCTGCACGGAGGGCTACGATCTCATTGGTTCTTCCGAGAGGATGTGCTTCCCTAATGGCACCTGGTCCGGCACACAGCCCTTCTGTAAACGTAGGGAGAAACTTTTTACATAATCTTAGCCTCTCCTAACCAGCACTTTGACACTGACCCAGTTATAGATCCATCCATGTGCTGCACAGTCTCATAAGAGAACTAAGGACAGTTAGTCATAGGGCTGAAACTCAATTTGATGCACAAGGCTTTCTCTCTCTGATTATCTCGTTTTTTTCCCCCCCAGCTGTCCAGTGTGGTAACCCTGGCACTCCCAGTAATGGAAGAGTATATCGTTTGGATGGAACAACGTTTTCTCATTCCGTCATCTACTCCTGCATGGACGGCTACCTGCTCACTGGCGCCACCACCAGGTTGTGTCAGGCCAACGGGACCTGGTCAGGAGTACAGCCCAACTGTACCAGTAAGATAACTTTTGTATATTGACGGATGGCTGATACATCAATTTATAGATAATTTAACAATATTTGATGCTCCATAAGTAAGTACAGTTCTCTGCAATACATTTTTGTTATAACCTCATAATTTTGAATGCAAACTCATGAGGGGACTTTGAGGCTAAAGAGCAGACTGTCAGCTTTATAATAATCAGAGTATTAAATCCTTGCTTTGCAATGACGTCAAGTCTGCAATCCATAAACCTCACCAAACTCCCGGTGTGTGATGAGGTTGCCTTTGTAGCCTTTTGCAACCCTATTTTATGCCCGGTTTTAAATTATTCTGTGACGGTATAGGCTCTGAGCAATGAAATCAGCCTCAAATCTTCATGCTCCTGCCACAGACATTAAAGAGTGACATGAATAACCTTAATCGTTGTTTACTTTAGCTAATTTGCCTCTTGAACTCTGTGGGAAAATTCTCAAGTGTAAATAACCATAAGGTATGACATTCTATTCCCATATCAAATATTAGCTGTCAATCAGTACTGTATGTTACACAGTCTGCTTGCTCACACTATTAACATACTAAGAAAATACCTTGTTAAACACATTTCTGCATTGTGTCTCAAGATGAACTTCACTTTGCTTAGGACCCCTCATGAGGAGTGGTATCTTAATGTTTTCCAATTTTTAGTGACATTTCTGACTTTAATGCACTGTGCAAAGAAATTACCTTTAAAATATCCATCTGGAAGGGACAAGGAGAAAGAAATGCTGAGAAACCAAAATTCTTAAATATTGGAAAGAAAAAGTTTATAAGAATCCCTGACTTAAAGGAAATGGCTTTTTTAGTAGATTACGCTACATATATTAACAGGCATAACAGTATCTGGGGTGGGTTTAAAGGCATTTAAACTGCTATTAGACTATGAAGGACAGTGCTTTGTACAGTCGGGGGAATCCTAATGCTCCCTAAAAGAGTCCCAGGACAACCTCGGCTATTTCTAATATCACTGTTGTTTCATGCATGAGAAGTGAAGCCAATAAAGGAATGTAAAGAGATCATACAGTCTGATCATAGATTCACTATACATTGCAATCTCCACAAACAAACATACAAGTGCAGTTATTATATATAAATATGAAGTTTGTCAATCTAATGTCCATATATTTCAGATATTTAAAACAGTGATAAAAAAGACAAAGAAATGCAAAAATAAAACAACTGACTAATTCACATAACAGCACTTTGTCTCTTTTAACAACTCTGTCATCATGTGTCTTTGCTCCTTTTACCTTTGTTCTCCATGTCTTTCTTTTGCCCCACCCTTTATCTTTCCTTATCATTTGAATTACCTGGATAAAGTATGCAGGAGGAATAATATATAATTTATAATTTCAATGATCTTGTTCCATAGCATCACTTGAAAAGTAATCTTAATCTTCATCATCTCTTCCACTCCAACCCCACTCACTCACATCTCCATAGTGATAAACTGCGGGGATCCAGGTGTGCCAGCAAACGGCCTTCGCTATGGAGAAGACTTCACGATTGGTCAGAATGTTTCCTTCCAGTGCCAACCAGGATACAGAATGGAGGAGGATGGATCACCTGTCAGGACGTGCACTCAAAATGGGACATGGAGTGGGAATATGCCGATATGCACAGGTAAATTAAACCACCCAACTTTTAAGCATAATGCTTATGTTGTAATGTTATTCATCATAATGAACACCAGCAACATACTGTCTATGTCTATTTAATATATGCTCATAGTTACAGGTATATGTTGCTTTTGTTATTTAGAGCTATATTTAACACAAACAATTTTTGTTTTTTGAAAGTCTGTTACATGTATTGTATAGGTAAATAGATGTTATAGTAATCATAATAACTATCCAAATGCTCATCTTTAAATTTATAGGCAACTTTAACCATGTGTATTCTATATCAAAACTAACTATGTTCTTGTATATACTTAAATATATTAGCTAATATACATTAATACTGCTGTAATGTATACTATAAAACCACCACCAACACTACTACTATCCTGCACAACCCTACTTTGTAGGGACTTTATTGGGATAATGCACAAGTTGCACAGTACAACCGCTGTATTCATCAGTAATTTCTAAATTAATTATTTATAATGTAATAATTAAATTATTACAGGACAGAACTCCCCATGCACAGCCAGTATTTTCAGACAGGTGCTGGTCGGTCGCAGGAACATACAAGGTGAAAATCAGAATATACCACCGCACACTGTAATGACTTTACTGTGACTTTATTGAGAGCGAACAACGCGTTTCGCCTGTAGCTTCTTCAGATAAATTATTACATTATAAACCTTTGCTGAGAAACCAACAGTGTATAACTTTGGCTCTATAAAGACAGACACAGAATCTTTCAGTCAGTGTCTCTCTGAGGAAAATCAATAAAACTCATTATGTTATTACTATTAACATGTAATCAAATTAATAAAAAATGTGTTTATTATTTAATTCAATTAGGAGTTTCTGAATATGAAGTATGAGTGTCTAACCAATTATTTATATCGGTCAACTGGCAGAAAAATTGCATTTTCAAACAGCATGTACTCAGCTACTCAAATAGTCTCCCTTTCAACTATCAGTACATTGAAATGACGGAGATTTTGAGTGATGCAGCAATGTCACATGCAGCTGCTAATTTTTTTTCTCTCCCAGCGGTGACCTGCCCAGCTCCCCCTGCCATTAGTAACGGGGTACTGCAGGGCAGTGACTTTGAGTGGGGCAGCAGCGTGAGCTACAGTTGCTCGCCTGGATATGAGCTCTCGTTCCCAGCTGTCCTGACCTGCGTAGCCAATGGCACCTGGAGTGGCATGCTACCACAGTGCTTACGTAAGAACACACACACACACACACACACACACACACGTACAAAGACACACATCTACATGCACAAATGTAAACACATGCACTGGCACACACACACTTAACCGCACGTACAAACACACACATTTCCTGTTATTGTTCTTTGACAATCACCAATCACAGTTGGAAGCAAAATCTACATTTGTCCTTGAGCTGGCCTGTCAGCTATGTTGGCACCACTTACTGAAATGGGATTGTGTGCGTGTGTGTGTGTGTGTGTGTGTGTGTGTGTGTGTGTGTGCGTGTGTGCAGCCAAGTTTTGTGGTGACCCAGGCACTCCAGTTGGTGGTTTCAGAGAGGGACGAAGTTTCATCTATCAATCAGAAGTGTCCTTCAGTTGCGCCCCACCTCTCATTCTGGTCGGCACAGCAACCAGACTTTGTGAAAGTGATGGTACCTGGAGTGGAACCCAGCCACGCTGTATCGGTAATTTCATTCATTATAACATTTATAGTGAACTATAAATACAAATGCCAAATTTTTATTGGGGAATACGGCCCTTGAACCTATTGGACTTTTTTTCTTTTGGAAAGGCCTATAAAACATTCAAACCTTGCATACAGTATTTTGCTGATATGTGAACTTTTTACTGTGCTTCCCAAGAGGAATCAGGTTCTCTTCATTTTTCATATTCATATGATCACTCAGTCTCAACTGCAAGCCTGTTTTGTAAAAAATGTTGTGCCTTAGTAGAGCTTGATATTGCCATAAATTTTGCAATACTTGTGCCAATATGATACCTGAGTTTCTGTATCAATAACAAAATTATACTTTCAAAAGCTTAGTTTGAGAAATATAAACGTAAAAAAAACACCTTAAAAAGTCTAACTGCAGGCAGCTGTAAAAGAACTTCGACTACATAAAATAGTCTACAATTGGCAAAATTCTCATCTAAATCAGGAACTATCAGATCTAAGAATAAGTAAACAATTCATGAATTTGGCCAGATATTAAATGCCAGCTCCATCAGTACCAAAAAAGTATTGAGATTCAATTCCCAGCCCTAGGTCTTGGATAATCAACTTAAAATACTGTCAAGTCAAAGCCTTGGCACTGTATTTCTGCATATATTTGTGAGTTAAGAAAGTTCCTGGGTACTATAATGTTCCACTAGTCTCCAACTTGTTCAAATACAGTATCAAGGCTTTTAACCTCCACTAAAAATTGATTTAAGATTTTACTGATTACTTTTTAATAGTTCCTGACTACATCATCAATCATTTATCCCCACATGAGCAGGAGCACAGCCTGGTATCCTCAGGCAGGGGTGTCTTACCCACTTCAATGTGTGGGTTGAAATCATAGGCGGTGATGGTTGGTCCACCAGAACCCCCAGCCTTTAGAATGAGGTTTCTCAGGAGGTCATTCTAGTAAAATAAGTATCTTCTTTTAAATAACATATCATAGTGTCAAAGACTTGCTTTTATGTAATAGTTGTTATACAAATCTTTTCTTTTGATTAATATTACTGTTGTTTGTTTTAAATGTGTTTACTTTCCTGACTGGCAATTTGTGTGGGTTTGTAACCTTCAGTATGAAACACATCATTTTATTTATGTTATCCTGTCAGTTTATTATCACTGGTTTGTGGCTCACCAGGGAGCCCAGACTGGTGTCTGGTATCCCTCTGCCTAATGATCATAGCGATTAATGACCCATCATTATAGAGTTTGGAGCCTTATTTCAGTTTACTCATGGGTTTACTGTGCGGAGCAACTACAGTTCTGTCAAAGTTAAAGTTACACAGAGTTATTGGAATTATAATGAATAGTGACTGGAGGCTCATCTGAGACAATCTTGTAAATGAACAGGGAGCCTTAGGGGGACTTTCCTTAAAGGACTCCTCTGATGTGAGTGAAATATAATTTCCAGATTGGCAACTCTGCTTTTTTCACCATTAGATAGAATGCATGATTAAATATGCATTTTATGTCAATTATCAATAAATATTGACATATATACACATCCCCAAGTGAATTTCACACTTAAGAGACCCAAGCTGCTTCAGCAAAAAGAGACCATGAAGAAGTTGTAGAGGAAAGAGGGCCTAGGGTGAGCACGTTGTTTTGGTAATATGTCCAGCTAGAATGACAGTGGATCCTCTCCAGCAGCCATAATGAGCAGCTACTAAATGATCAATTTGAATCTAGACAGTACAGCAAAACATTCACCGGAACAAATGTTTTGCGAAGCTATATTGCATGCTGTACTATATAAGTCAACATAAGACAAAGAGTGCATGCACTAATAAAATAAATTCCTTTCCTCTAAGATAAGGGATGTCTAAGTGCTAAAACAGTTACAACAACAACAGCTACAATTTAGGTCTAAAAAGTAGCAATCTTATATGGGAAGCGAGACAACACCAGTACACACTGTAACTTACAGTATTTAGTAAAAGGCTTCCAGAGACAGGTATCCACATCCAGCTTCAAACAAGCTGCCGCTATCCGAGGATTAACAAGAAAATTAGAAGGGATACTCAGCACGCATTACAAATGGTCCCAGTGGGTCAATTCACCACCACATGTGATGTTTAGAGCACCACTTCACATGTCTGACTCAGAGCAGGTGCTTAAACATCAAGTACGGTGATGAATTGTAATAAATGAGAGCTTTTGTAATGCGAACAGACTCTTGACTTTTTATTCCTTCGTAGCACTAGATAAGGCTTGCATACAGCACTTGTACAGCTGCTATAAAGTGGAATATGCCTTGTGAAATAGATTATATAAAAATAAGAGGTTCCTTCTGAAGTATTACCTCATTGATGTTAAGACTTAATCTATTAGTACTGAAAGAGAAGTAGTTACAGTATGTTGCCGGTGAGGTGAAATCTTTCTGGTTTGTTGTTTTTTTTTTCAGTTTGAGACTATGAAACATACATGAGCATGCACACAAAAAGACTCTCAGTGTTGCTTTATTTTTTTTCTGTGAAGGATGTACACTCTCTTTGTGTGTTTGTGTGTGTGTTTCGGGGTGATTTATTAGTGTGTGATTGCAGCTTTATGTTGGTGTGTGATGTGTATTACTATATGACTGAAACAGAATGAGTTTTGAGGTGAAGCAGCCTGCTCTTTAAATAAGACAGACAAGGGGAGGGGGATGGAAAGAAGGGGGATACGGTGACATGGAAAGATAGAAAGCGAGAGAGAGAAAGAGATAGATGGGAGGGGAAAGTAGGGAGAGAGAAAGGGAGAGAGAGGGAGAGGGCAGTTAGAGAGGTACAGGAAGAGAGAGAACGAGAGAGAGAGAGGTGCAGAGTGAATCTGTCATTTCGGAAGCTGTATTGAATCGAGCTCTGCGTCAGGATGTGCTCTACATGCTGATGACCCTGCCACACATAGACACACTCACTGACAGAGCCGGCCCTGCTTCGTTTTCTGATAAAGCGCTACTGCCCCCTGCTGTCATGCTGGGATATGTAGCCTACTGTTACCATGACAACAGTGGAGGAAAGGAGAGTGGAGAGAGGACATATAATGCTTCTGCTAATTTATCTTTCTTTTAGATTTTCTGTGTAATTACCTATGCTCTTGTGGTGCTTTTCTTTTCAGAACCGACCAAAACCAGCTGTGATAACCCAGGAACACCACGTTATGGCTCCTTAAACCGGACCTACGGTTTCAAGGTAAGATATCTGCACTGATAAACTAACTCCACATCTACGTTCCTATCTAAGCCGCTAATTTATTAATATAGAAGCTGCTGTTTTGATTGCTTTAATGGGAGCTGTCAAGGTAGCTGTATCTAATTACAAAGAGAGAGAAAGGAAGGAAAGAAGGAAGAAAAGGAGAGATAAGTAGGATGACTGAATTAATGATGGGTTATAGGAGCTCCTTAAAAGGATGTTTCAGATTTTCTATGTGAAGGGATGACATGCAACAAAGGTCTCCAGATGGATGTGAACAGGGGTCATTATAATTACATGGGACATGGTTATTACACGGTACAATTTTTTTATGTCTCTCTAAATACAATATTTAAATGCCATATGTGTGTTCGAAAGAGTGACATGTCACTGTCATGCATTCCTCCTCAAAATCCTCAGTCCTTGTCCCAAGCAAAAATACATTTTAAAGTTTAGCCAAAGCTAATATGAGGCTTCAACAGTCCAAATTAGCCAAATTAAGTGTATATTTTTGTTCTTGTTGTGTCCCAGCAACAAACCTACATGCAACCACCGGGGTGTAGCCTCCTACTGGGGCTCAGCACGAAAGGACTGTCTGGAGAAACACAAAAAAAGAAATTCCATACTAAAAAGACTGGAAACTTCATTTGAATGTATTTGAATGCAATTTTGCACAGAAGGAGACGTGTTGAGTTGGTCAATGTATTCACACTGAAGGGATGCTTCCACAGCTGATGATGATGAAGTGAATATTTTAATAAAAAGAGAAAAAATCTATCCTTTAAATGTGATCAACAGGTTTGATTTCGATAATTGTCAGCTATCTGTAATGTGGACTCACTAGTAAAGGATATTTCTCACAAGATACATCTCATAAGAGAGGTACTTGTAATATTTTCAAGAAAACCAAAGAAACAGTTACATGGTTTTTCAGTTGCATCATCATTGCAGAGTATGTACGTCATATGAGCATCACCAAGGCCCGCTCATTAAATACTCTGAATAGAAAAAAAGATATGAAATTATGAATAAACTTTTATGTGGTATTTGTCAGGATGGTACTAATTCATTTTGTATAATAGCTTTCTCCTCTAATAAATGAAATAAAGGACATCTGTACAGCATTTCAACAATATTAAAGTCCTCTGAAGGTATTCAGTGTCCTTGCACCATGAACACACAGAACTCTCTCAAACTCTCACAAACCTGAATCTGTGTTTGTGTGTATCTGCTTCTCTCTCAGGTGGGGAGTGTGGTGTCATTTCAGTGCCAGCCCGGTCATTTGATTCAGGGCTCTTCCTCTAGAACCTGCCAGCCTGATTTGACATGGAGCGGAACACAACCTGAGTGCATACGTAAGAAAAATACATCCTTTCAAGTTTTTAACATCATCCTACCTATCTATCAGACTCTAACTCCAGTGCACTGATCCCCTCTCCACCCTCCAGCACATGCCTGTAAGCAGCCCGAGAGTCCGCTCCATGTGGACGTAGTGGGGATGGATCTCCCTGGTTTTGGCTACACCTTGGTGTACAGCTGTCAGCTGGGCTACTTCCTAGCTGGGGGCTCTGAACACAGAGTCTGCAAGAGTGACGGCACATGGACTGGAAAGATGCCTATATGTCGAGGTAAAAAAAAAAAAAAATCTGTCTTTTATATATCTAATGAGTGCATTTGATTTATGATGTTATCCAGAGCAGTTAAGACTGATTGAACACGTAAAAGTGTTAGGTGTGTCTTGCTCAAAGACGTGTTTTCAGCACACATACAGGGACATACTGGCCATCTGGAGTAGCATGAGTTTTCCTGATGGGCAGGTCTGCCTATGGGTCGGTGGTGAGTCTGGCAGCACTAATACAAAAAGATTTTAAAAATGTCCCATGGCGTTTCATCCTGCATCAAATCGGCCAGGCCAGGCCAGTTTGGGTGGTTTCTAGGCTTTTGTGGGTTTTATTCCAGTCCACCTGTACATCCTTGTAATGTATACATGTGCTAATGCAGGGATTGTGACCTATTAACCATCATTCTTAGCCACATTGTGTAATTACTAGCATAGAATACTCACCATTAGGCTGTACTTAAACTAGATCAACAGTTGCCAAAACAATCTCAACAAAATGTCCATTTAGTAGCTATTCTGGGGATTTCAATCGTATCACACAATCTTCCACAGCACAGAGTTTGCACAGTTGTCAGTGTTCAGATTGCCACAGCAGTTCAAGAACAAGAAAGAAAAGTTGAGATTGAAAGTTCATTGTCAAGTCTGGAAACACTAGTTGACAAAACAATCTCACCACAATATCCATTTAGTAGCTGTTCTGCTGCTTTCGGTCGTACCACAGAATCTTCCATCAGTATTTTTGCAAATAGCAAAGTAGATTCCCCAAGATGTACATGCAATGCCAAGTTGTGCATTTTTTGTATCATAGAAATAGTGTTATGTTTTTATCTTATTTACCAGCAAATGATAACAGATGAAGTTGTGAGGCCACCTCTGTGCAAGGAAAAAACTGCAAGCTTCAACTTTAAAATCATTCCACCAAGGCTGGCGCCCTTGTGCCCTGAAGTAGCCTTTAAAATGGGAGCACTCTCTGATCCAATTTGAGATTGTAGGACAAATACCCTCTGGGTTGCTTGCCTTGCTTGTTGGTAACAATGGCTGCACCTTGAAGTGATGATAGAAGCTGTTTAGAATGGTCAAACTCAAAGTGTCTGAAGGCCACACTTAAAGGACCAATGTGTAGGATTTAGTGGCATCTAGTGGTGCGGTTGCAGATTTCAACCAACTGAATACACCTCCCCTTCCCCTTCCAAGCTTGTAGGTGGCTGCAAAATTCACAGAAAACATGAAAGGCCTTCTCTAGAGCTAGTGGTTGGTTTGTCCATTTTGGGCTACTGTAGAAACATGGCAGGCTCTGTGGAAGAGGACCTGCTCCCCATGTAGATATAAATGGC
This sequence comes from Thunnus thynnus, assembly GCF_963924715.1. Lineage (NCBI taxonomy): Eukaryota > Metazoa > Chordata > Actinopteri > Scombriformes > Scombridae > Thunnus > Thunnus thynnus. The sequence goes on along the minus strand of NC_089531.1, from coordinate 14,345,435 downwards.
ACATTCTAAGGTAACAAAAACACAACAATTCTCATTTTCAGGTGATAATATACTAATTAAAACATACTTATGAATATTGCACTCCATTTCTGCCAATAGATCCCCCTGAATCCTACACACTGGTCTTTTAAAAAGAATCTAATATGCACTACAATTATTGGTCATAAACTTTATTGCATTGCTCTGCCTACAAATAACCATTAAAGAGATTTATCTTTGGTGACCCCTTTTCAACACACTCATTGCTCATTATGGGCATGTGTGACCAGCACTGCACTCTAATTTGATAATAATAAAGTGCACTCTCCTCAGTATAAGCCTGGTTTCTTAGGGCTTTAGCTGAACATTTTAATATCTTTTCATACTGTGTCACTACATCACTGCTCATGTTCTCACTGGACATTATCTTTCACCCTCTGTCTCTCTTTTGTGTGTAGCTGGAGAGAAGAAGAAACCTGTGAAACCAGTAACGGGAACCCCCAGCCCAAAACTTAACGGTCAGTTCTGTTACAGGCTTGTCTATTTCAGGCTGGTACAGTCCTGTCATTCCTTGTCTATTCTTGACTTTTCTTTTTTCATTTTATTTTGTTCTAGTTTAGTCTTGTCTTGTCTGCTGTAGTTTAATAAATCTGCTCTGCTTCATTCCACCCGGCTCTTCTCTGCTCTACATTGTTGTTCTTCATGTGCTCTTGTCGATTTCATTGTACTTTACCGCATTCATTCATAGTTCTGAATAATTTATTTTTCCTCATTATACATAGAAAGGTAAATTAGCTACTGATGTTCTCTACGCTCTTCTCTATGCTGTAGTTTTGTTCAATGTTTTTTTAAGCTCTGCTCTGTTGTAATCTGTCCTATTCTGTTGGAGTTCTATAACTCTCTGTCATTACACATGAGTTCTTATAGCTGCAGTATGTACAAGTTTCTGTAACTATCAAAGCAGGAAGCAGCTTCTAAATCTATTGAAAGGTTCTGTCTAAAGCCACATGTGAACTCTTGGCTTCTTAGTACACATAGTAATGGGGTTATTACCTATGCAACTATAGGAAATATAAATGAAAAGCAAGAACTTTCACTCATATCTATTCATGTATTTACTGTATTCCAATAAGGCACACAAGAAACTTGAAATTCTGCAAGATTGTTTTTTTATCTAAACTGCGTGAAATCTAAGATCTTACTGATACTTACTAAACACATGCGCTATTTTATTTTAACATTTCTGTTTTATTCTGTTCTGCCCTGTAGTTCCAGATGATGTCTTTGCACCTAACTATATTTGGAAAGGATCCTATAATTACCGTGGGAGGAAGCAGCCTATGACACTGAGCATCACCAGCTTCAACTCCACGACAGGGAGAGTCAACGTTACCCTTAGCAACAGCAACATGGAACTGCTCCTATCAGGCATGTTACAATGCAGCTAATTATATCCTACAGACTGTATATAATGTATAGTAAATGTTATGTGACAGGACATGGCATGGTCATACTGTATGTCATGTTCATGGTACAGTGCACTGGTGTGTTAGCCATTCTGAGTAATATGGAGCTCCTACTATCAACACTTTGTATTGCACACTTTTTGTTGTTTTATGGCAGATTATTGCTGTATGAAGTTAACTCCCTCCCTAGAGCCACCAGCCTCTTTTTAAATGTTTGTTGCTGTATTTCCTGCCCAAACCCTCATCTGCACATACACTTATTCACACACAGACCTCCCAGGGTCCTACAACAACATCAGGGGGGGGGTTAAGACCCTATTAAAACGCAAATCCTGTTGAAGCTAGAACTGGTAGCAGAGAGCCCAAAAACAAAAAACATGCAGCTATCAGACTTTTAACATCCATCCTCTGGCTTAAAGGAGCAGCTTTAGATCAATAACGGCTAAGGCAGTGCTCATGCAGTCACCAAAGGGCCAGTGCCCAGTTGCAATAAACTTCAATGTTGTCTTAAGATGTAATTTTTTCCCTTACCTAAGCACTGTACTTAAAGGAATAGTTAAACAATTTGGCAAGTACACTTATTTACTTTTTTTCTGAGACTGAGATCAGAGGATCAATCTAAATCTAATGTTTGTGCATATCTTAACCTTTACATGAACAGTAATGTTAAAAAAAGACAATTTGATTTTAGGAGTAGGGTGGATCATTTTGGGGTTTTTTTCTTGTCTTATTTATTCATTGGGACCGTGTATAGTGTTAAACATAAATGTTACTATTTTATGAACTGTACCAGAGTTAGCTTATAGTAAATTTTCATCTGCAGTCCCTACAGCAGGTCACAATTAAAACATTTTACAGCACAATACCAAACAGTACAAAGCAAAAAACACACATTTTTATACATGGTTTCAAGGTTTTACTCTCTCTTTCATTTTTACCTTTATTTTACTGATCCTACTCTTGCTTACTGTACTGTTAAAGTTGTTTTTTTTTGTCCCAACATGTCTCTCTCTTCTATCTTTATGATTTCCAATTGGACATGATACCGTATATACACATTGGGGATACACCAGTTCAAAAAGGAACACATGCTGATGTAATGTTCTGCAGCAGGCTAGCAATTATATTCCCTGGGACATTATAAACCATGGATTTATTCTGTCCTCTCCAGGAGTGTATAAGGCTTCTGAGGCCAGGCTGCTCCTGCTGATGTACCAGGTGAACTATGTGAACCAGGGAAACCAGCTGAAAGACTCAGCCATCTCTCCAGCCAAAATCATAGATGACTCCTGGACCATGGATGGATTTGTAAGTCTCAGCAGACACAAAGGAATCAACTTTATTTACTTCAGCCATCAAAACTACAAGACAAACATTTTCAGTGCATTAACTCTGTGATTGATTGAACAGACAAATTCAGGGTGAGACAGTCACTGCTCCACAACTGAGAGACACATATCTTATTTGTTCAGAAAATCACTGCAGTGATTACTTTCTGTGAGCTTACTGTGGTCATCTGCTTAGTTTTTCTAGGTTCTTATACAAATCCCTTTTTCCCTTATTTTGTCTAATTCTTAACATTGTAGTGATGCATTCAGTAAATATTCATCATGGGGTATCTGCAGTTTTGTAGCACCAGCTGGTCTGAAAAAGCAGGAAAACTGGATTACTCACGATTTACAGCAAAACATTCAATAAGTCTCTTTTTTTTACTCAAGTGCGTAAAATTGTGTAAATCGTCGTAACGTTGTTTGCCTATAAGATATTTCAACAATAGATTAAGCAAAAGTCAAAAGCATATCTTGAATTTATACATTGCTGTGTTTACACAAAATGAAATCAACATTTGTCCCTCTCTTGCTATCCCTCTCCCTCTGTTTTCTTCCTTTTCCCCCTTTTCTCAACCATTATTTCTCTCCTGTCTTTATCATCCTCCCATTTCAGGTATCAGCAGAGCCTGATGGTTCTAGTTACGTATTCCAGGGTTTCATTCAGGGAAAAGACTATGGACAGTTTGGACTTCAAAGACTGGGTAATTCTGTTTAGGTTTAGTAACAGCATCGGATAATGCATATTTTTGTGTTAAGTCAGCTTTGACTGTAAATGACAGATGTGAAAATCTCATGAACTGCCTGCGAGAATCTCACTGATGGAGAAAGTAATCAGGGAGCTCCTCTTTGCTGGCAATAATGACCTTATTGCTCACACTTAGTCAGCCTTGCAGTGGATAGATTCTCACTATGCAAAAGCTGCTCTTCACACTCGAAGTCATCTTAAAAGGGCTAAACTCCATCAGCCTGCATCTTCCATCGCCATCAAATTGAGTTGAAAGGAGTCATTTACCTTAGGTGATCGGGAACTGATCTGTACTGATGCCAAAATCAGCAAACAAGCTGAGGCAAATGGCACCTATGGTAGACTCATTATTTTGGGATTAACAAGACATTTACACAATCTGGACAGTGTGCTGTACATTGCAGGTCTCAGCTCAACTGCAAATGCTAAGAAGAGAAAATAATTGTGATCTTCCAGCATCCACTGTTGACAAGATCTGACTTGCAGCTGTTATGGAGAGAAATGCTAGTCCTGTATACACTTTGTCACTTTGGAAGACCTCCTTTCAAACATGCAACAAAACTGAGTTTTTTGATTTTTCTAAAATAATATGATCAGAGTTTTGCTTATAATAAATCAATAATTCTTTGTCATTTCATCATTCCATCCTGACCAATTGTGTGACCAATGACGATGCTTTTCTTTGTATACAACAGGTCTGAATATGTCAGAGAGTCAGAATTCGCCACCGCCTCAGCTTGGTACCAACAGCAGTTCTGTGGCTATCGCTATTCTGGTGCCTTTCTTCGCTCTAATCTTCACAGGCTTTGGCTTCTATCTCTACAAACAAAGGTGTGCTAAAAAAAACACACACACATGAATTGCATTTAAGTCATGTCTGTTCTTCCGCAATAGAAAAAAAATGTGTTCCTGTCATTGAATTGTTATATCACTTGTGTTTTTTGTGCTGTCACACAAAAAGTACAAAGGCATTGTTAACATTTAAGCATCTTGTCAGATTCATGAAAACAGTACCTGCCCCAGTGGTTTGGTTGTTGAGGAGACAGTTAAGTCATTATCTGTTGCAAACTGTGCTGCAAAACAATTCTGTTTAGGAGGTTGTAAATTGGATTTTTCAGAGATGTGATTTAAGCACAATTGACTGGTATTCTCATTGTTAAAAGATACAAATGTCCTCTGTTCTGCTGTTAGTATCTCAAAAAAAAAAGCTTGCTGAAGGAATTAGTTTTGGATGGGCTGATTGGAATCTCACTAGGCTTCCTATAAGCACAACTCTCCTTCTAATCCTTCTTATAACTTGTTTACTATTCCACTCCCAAGACTCCCCATAGCTATTGTCCACCAGTTAAGTGAATATTAACAGACAAACAGTTTTATCACTCTAACATTGTAATTATATTTGCTGTTCTGTTTTTTTCACAGAACCACACCAAAAACACAGTACACAGGTTGCTCAGTCCATGAAAACAACAATGGCCAGGCTGCCTTTGAGAACCCCATGTACAACACCAACGCCAAGGCGGTGGAAGGGAAGGCTGTTAGATTCGATCCGAATCTAAATACTGTCTGCACCATGGTCTGAGGATTGATTGTCCTCACTTGAACTTAATGACTCAGATATCTAAGGGGACCACAATTGGTACAAGGCTGTGAAGGGGGAAAGCCGTATGCTTCGACTCAAACCTCAACGTCGTCAGCAACATGGTCTATACATTGATTACAGAAAACCTTCAGTCCCAGTTCAGAAACCTAATCTCGCCCAGTCAAGGGAAAACTATCCATCTGAAACCAAAACTCGGCGTTGGTACCTTTCATTCGCAGCATTTTGCATCCGCAACTGAATTTAAACAAATGTAAAATTTCTGCAATCTCTGATGGATGCAACACAGCCAGTGTAAACTCACAGTGAGATGTGACGTCAAGAAAAGGATGAAAACTACACCGGCCTATGTATTATCCAACTCTAACTCCAAGTCTTAGCTGGTCAAGGAAATTCATAATTTGATTCTAAACCGAACATAGCCGTTATACTTCAACCTCTTATTTAATCCCACTCACTGTTTAATACCAGTAATAATGATAAAGCCATGACCTGCTAGTCAGATATCATGACATGTCACCATAACCCAGTGCCGAATTTTGTATTTCACACAGAGCTTTGGAGAGAATGACCCACTCTCCGCTCTGTGACCGTTAGTCCTTGCCCGGGGAGAGCGAGAGCACATTATCAGTGCTCTGGCTGTGGTTATACATCATAGAGATAAACTGCACTACAAAACTAGGTTGATTTCATTTGTACCATGTTGTCTCCCCAACTGTACTGAACAAATACTTACTTTGAGGAACACAGAAGCAAAATGGCTGCGGATGGCGAAGGATGTCACAAAAGACACTGTGAAGCAAAGAATGCTGTTCATCTGGGTTCAACACTGACAGTAACAGACACTGTCACCAGCAGACCATAAGTAAACTAGAAACTGACTAGTTGTGAGCAGGAGCCTCTTAAATCTCTACAATGACCACGGAATACAACACCCTAGCAACCAGAGAGGACAACCTCCTGACTCTGTGACAACCAGAGGCTGGTATTACCAGTCTCTTGTCTTTTTTTTTTATGAAAATGGAGTCTGAGACGGCTAATGCTAGCAGACAGTAGCAAAAGTTGCTTTGAAAAGGGACTAACTCCTAAGCAAAGGATAAGGGGGAGCCCTGGAGACGGAGCTATAATCCTAACTGAACTGGGATTAGAGCAAAGCAAAACTAAAAGGAGTCTAAAGGGGAGCTAGCATTAATAGAACAGATGAGAAGAGACTGACTCATCTAATGGATAAACTGCTCCTTCCCATCCAGTGGATAAGAGATGGAGACAACCCCTAACCGAACTGGAAGTAGAGTAAGGGAGTCATCAAGAGAAAAGATGAGATCTTAAAATCCCAACACAGCAAATCAGAGCCTGTCTAACCTGAAATCAACTACTGAGAGAGGTCAGCCCTCCCTCTATGTGACGAATCAGATCAGACAGAATATGGCCTTGAGGAAAGATGTTCCCGATCTTGTGAATTTCAATGGATTCTGATGAGAAAGACGTTGAATGGATACAGAGGACTCTGATGGACTAACAAAGGAAAAAGACTTTGAGAAACAGAGAAAGCTCTGGCACTAAAGCACATTCTACAGGAACACTACCTGTCTACCCACTGAGAGACGGACAGATAGAAAGGTTACACAGTCAGAGACACTGACGGGATTGAGTGACAGACAGAAAAGATGACAGGTGCACACACTAATGAAAATCTAAAGAGACAGAGAGCAGACAGGTGATATTAAGAGACAAAAAAAACAGATATTGTTAGACGCAAAAAAGATAGACACGTTCAAGAAGACAAGTAGGGTCTTAAGACTGTTGCAGACTTCCAGTGTCTCCACTCCACAGACAGACAGACAGGTTCAAACACAGATTAACAGGCTTACAGACAAACTAAACACAGACAGGCTGATAGACATGAGACATAGACAGGCTTACAGACAGACATAAATTGACAGACAAGCTAAAAGACAGACAAACAGGGTTATAGCCCTACAAATGTGGACACCGTTCCACTGTAATTCTGCACTCTGCGAGTGCTTCTCTCCTTTCTTTGTTATTGCTGCAGAATCTTCTGATCTGTAAATCTATTGCATATATATTCGGGAGCATTCACCACCTATATTTTTGTGCTATATATTTACCACAGGGGAGGGGCTGAAGGGGAAAGACAGATTATAGCAGAGAGTTTTTAGAAAAAAAAATGAAATAAATATCAGATATTACAATTATGTGCTGTTCACAGAAGTCACAAACAATATTTTTGTTTCCTTTGTGACATGAAATTGGTTTTATTTCCATTTCTTGTGTAAACGTGACGTTCCTCACACCAACACTGTCTTTCCCACTGAGGCAATCATGATAAGTGTCAGTGGTATTGTTGTTGTCATTATTGTTGAGATGCAAGGTTTGCCAGCAACAATCATGCTGTTTCAAGTTAATGTTTCATCACACATTTATTACACATGGCAGATTTCTAAGATAAGATAAGATGATCCTTTATTGATCCCTGGGGGAGAAATTCTGGTTATTCTATAGTCATTAATAGATGGAGTTTGTGCTGTGGTTGCCATTATTTTTCTTCCCCTTCACTGCAGTTCTTGATCACTGCAGATACATAACAGTGTCATCTATAATTTATAATTTAACGATCAGCTGGAACAGCACTTTTTTCTAACCTAACTGGTCATACGAGGCCACAGAAACATGTCAAAACTTACAGAAAACCCAGCTCTTAATGGAACCCACTGTTGTTTTCCATCATCTCTCACAAGGCCATGATGAAATAAGAAACATGCACTGTAAAATAAATAAATAAAAAAAAGATATAATATTAATGGCAAAGATAATAATGATTACTGCTGGTGAACTGCCCGACAGTTTGTGGATTATGGACCACATACATGTTTTGACCCATGTAGAAAATGTGTTGTGTATTGACATGCCAGTTCTTTTTTGTATTTTTATGTCATATGTTGACGTGTCGAAAGTAGTTTGGAAAGAGTGGCTTTTAGGGTGTTTTCCATGGGTTTCTTTGTGAAATGTTACTAAAATTATGACCCAATTTACTTGTACAACATACAGGTTGTAACCTTATTAGGTCTTAAAACCTCAAAGACAAGATGTGTAAATCTTTGAAGGATCATTACCTTAAGTTCACCTCCAGGTTTTATATCACTGAGTCTCGGTGCTCAAGTTGGCTCCTCTGTTAACGAAGCGTTTGGTCTCATAAATCAATACTGAAATGTCTGGGATCATGGTAGTACAAGAATTCTCTTTTCAGACGATTCAGATTTGACCTTGTACTGAAATCCACATCTATTATAAATTGGCTTACAAAATTTACAAACCTTTACTTGGATGTAAAGAAGAAGTTTGTACTCCCTTTGGCACTTGAGAACTATCATACACTTGTGTGTGGTGCAATAACATATAGATCTTAATGACGTATGATGTAGTGTTTTGCGTGTGCACGTTGCATTTCAAAGGCTCTGAAGGGCCTTGAACGTCATTTATTTCAGAGACACTGAAGCTTTAAGATGAACTGATGATTTGGGAAAAGATCTTCAAGGTTTTCAAGTTGACATCAGAGTAAATTCAAACATAAAACCAAGGCCACTGAGATTTGTTATTTCCCCTTGCGTTGAATGCTTATTTTTATTTTATAAATATATAGCCTTATAATCTCAGCTCACTGTTCCTTGGCTGGTAGTTATTTTTCAGATCTGGCCTGCTACCAACTCTGATAAAAAATGTTTATAGCTGGCAACCTTCACCGTGTTTAGCCCCTGTCAGCCACAGGAAGCTGTTGTTGCACAGGTTGTTGGCCTTTCTGATGGTTTCATGTGCCGTCGATAAACCACCGCTGAGAGAAGATGTCAGATATGAGTGTGCATAACATCCATAATAGTTTCTTATTGTAAGGGTTGGGCCTGAAAATGCACCATATACTGTACCTATATTAATTGGTCCCCACATGACAGGAATACATACACCAATGAGCATGACTCACTGTTTTTCAGCTTTGGTCCCCATTTAAAAAAAAAGTACTTATTTTCTTTTAAAGAGCCTGGTTTAAGGAGTGAGAGACAGAATTTAGTGAGTTTGTGTCCCAACACATGATGAATACCAGTTGCTTTTAATGAGTCTGGGTGCCAGGGTGAGCAAGAACATCGACTTTGTTTTAAGAACCCCCGCTGTCGTGACCACAGGCGCTGACTGCAACCAGCTGACAGAAAACTCCTTTTAGAGTCAGAACTGATTTAAAAGCAACGGTAGCTGCGGTTTCCCCGTTTATCCACGCTGCGAGTGTCCCGCATTGCATCGCTATGGTGACATTATTTCTTATTACAGTTTGGATTGATTGTTGCTGCTGCTGTTGTTGTCGTTGTTGCTGTTGTTGTTGTTTTTCGGTATGGATCTGACACAGTGCCTACCAAAAACCATGGGACTCCCCCCAAGCTCCCCCCAACCCTGTCATCCACACGAGCTCTTTCAAACACACGCACACACACAAGCACACACACACACACACACACACACACACACACACACACACACACACAAACACACAAACACAAAAACACACACTTGCTCCAGTCCTCCCCTTCATCAGAAGTCATTTTTTTCTAAGCTTCAGTCTATTTTGCCACAGGCTTTTCCTACTGACTGACCGCAATAAGACCCATGTGATTTGAAAGACTTAAAGCCGTTCCTGCCTGGGGACATTGGAAATATTCACCATTTGAAAAAAAAAAGATGAAATATAGAATAAAAAAGTGTTTTGTACAGAAATATATTTTTATGATGAAATTATTTGTAAAATGTATGAATCTATTATGTAAATTTTCAATGCAATGTAAGATTAAAAAAGGCTAATTGCTTTTGTAAAAAAACGTGTCTGTCTTTATTGTCTCTGTACTTTCCTGCTAATTGATTTGCTGTGACTATTTTATGTGATTAATACCAGGCAAACAAAACATTGTATTCAAATCCATATTACTGGCAGTGTACATTTCAACTCCTGAACCTACTGTCATCGGTTAGTGAATATATACCACTGTACAAACTAGAGATTATACATATTATGTTATGTTCAAATGTGACTGGAAAACTCATTTTCAAAGTCAGGGACTGCCTTGCAGGGGAAATACTGCAGGCACAAAGTGTAAAACCATATAAATAACAGTGCAGCTATCTCACCTTGAGATGAACTCCCTGAACTGCGACCATTCATTCACTGTGGAAGTCCTTATCACTGGGAATGCAACATTATTTCTGCTGCTGCACCTGTGACTGCTGGTCTGACTTTCTGCAACAGAGGCAAATGCAGAGTTTTCATGCTGCATATATCATGAACAGATATTACAAGCCATGAGATTTTTCTACAGCTTGGAAGTGCATGTCTGGGTTTTTTCAAGCAAATGAAGCCCGTCGCTAAATGTATCTGCGGCTCCTGGGTCACCACTGAGGACGAATAGCTACATCTGAAATGAAAAGTGCTTACATCTTAGCTCTTCTTAGCTCCCCAAAAATGTCTCAGCCGACCCAAAAACTCTCCAAATAATCCATCAGTTTAAACAAGTAGTGCATAGGAGTCAGTAGTGACACTTTTAAAATTGGTGAGCCAGGGACTGCTCTGTACCTTTAAGTTCCTCATTATGACACTAAAGTTATGCCTTCTACAGTTAACGAGCCAGCTCAATACCTGTCAGCACTTTAATCATTTGACACATAACTCTGTAAATAGTGCAACCACCAGTCCTTGTGGGATTTCAGAAGACCAAAATGTTTCTTCACAAAATAGATTAAGGCTGCTGATCAACAGGGGATCCAGACGGCTGAGAATTAATTATGTTTATGCAGCATCACCATGGGAGAACAAACTACGCAGTGGATATGGGCAAAAAGTAACAACTTTTTAAAAAATGACAACTGTATCACCTTTACTGAACTCTATTGGCGACCAGTGGGAATTGCAACAACACAAACTTGTCTCTTGTCATTTTCCTCTTGTCTCTTGTGACTGCCTTATAATGGACATAGTTTTACAAAACAAATGAGTAAGTTGATTTGACTGAAGAGGAGGAGGTATAATAAACAACAAAATTTCCCTCCCACATAAATGTAAGTCTATAGACTGCAAAATATGAGCCTACCTTTGCCTGTGTTTTGGAAGATAATAATTCAAGGGAATTTAAAAATGTGTCTGTCATGATTTAAGGCAAGAATTACTGTTGACATACTGCGTTTTGTGTTTGGTTGCCTGCTAAAATATGCAAAAATATTGTTTTACACATTTCAATTGGCCATAAAAGAAAGAAAAGAGAAAGGAAGAAGCAGAGAAGAGATTTCTTCTTGTTCCAACAGTTGAATGTTTGAGCTCCACTGTGCAGAATAATGTATGTACAGAGTTTGACACAAGAAGGCTGTTTTCACATTCATCTGCTGATTTTTAGGGGTAGGCCTACAAGCATGATTTGTGACATCACAAGTAGTTTGGAAGCCAATCCTGGTCAGCTGTTTCTCTATGTTTAAATAGGCTCTGTCCAATTACAGAGAAGACAATTGCAGTTTTGACTTAACTTTAGTTTGTGCCTTTGAACATCTTAATCACTGAATGTTTTTACATTTCACACTTTTGAACTGATGATTTAATTTAGTTCTGTTACTAAAATGGGTGAGCAACTTTGATAATATTTTAAATAACTGTTATTCAACTTTTTTGTTATCTATCTATCTATCTATCTATCTATCTATCTATCTATCTATCTATCTATCTCTCTATGTTCTCTATGTTTTGGAGATGCACATAATGCACTGGAGACAAATTTCCCCATTGGGACAATAAATATATCTTATTTACACCTATTTATTTTACCGGAGGTTCATTCTTGACCTTTAAAACAGCAGTTGAGAAAACAGTCTCACCTGAAAGTCCATTTAGTAGTTGTTCAGGTGCTTTTGATCTTATCACAGGATCTTCATCAACATAGACAGGAAGTCCTGAAGAAATGGAAATGTATTTGATTTATGGTTTTTTTTCCTTCTTTTTTTTTTAAAAAAAAAATACGGGACAAATACGCTATGAACCAATGCCACATTTCAAAATATTCATAGCCTTACTATTTTGCAATACCTATCTCTAAAAGGGCTTTTAAAAAACTGCAATTCCATGACAAAAAAATGGGCAAACTCCATCTGCAGATGAAGACCAAATGATATGATTGAAAGTTCCAGAGCAGCTACTGAATAATGTAGTGATTTCCTCAAATTTTTTAACTCTTTTATTAAGTTGCATTGCTGTTTCTTAAGCCAATGACAGCGGACGTCGGCGTGCTCATTTAGCACAATGACAGAAAAATCATATAAAGTTCAGATTTATAAACTGTACAACATTATTTAATTTGAGGAGATAAATTTCGGTTATTTTGGCTGGTAAACGTGAAACTCTTTCATAATTTTGGTGCCAGGTAGTTTTAGCTAGGAGTTTTTGGGGAACCACGCCGAGACGCTCCTTTGTTGACATGAAACTACGTCACAATGGCGGCTGCTGAATGTATCGACGAGAATGTTGTGTCGCTTCTTCTGGAGGGACGAAGGCCGCTTAAATGACCTAAAATTTGACTTCAATAATGGATAATCGCTTACAGTAAAACTGTCAACCACTACGAAGTGGATGGACTTCTTTCTCAGTGGTTGTATCGTCAAAATGGTGAGTCAAGTTTGACGTTTTTCCCCCTGCTGATCACTAAAGTGTTGTTTGTTGCTCCTTTTTGCTAGTTAACGTTAGCTGTCACACGTCTACAAACTCATGATTTATAGTAGGTGCTTTAATTTCTTTGTTTTTTTTTTATTTTTTTAAATGCTTCCAATTTATTTCTCCAAGTGTATTGAGGTGAAGATCTGTGACGTTGTGCGGTAGCCTAATATTTTTAACTGACTAATTCCTGGTATTAACTTAGAGTTAAAATGCCTTTTGACACGGTTTTAACAGAAACTTAAGTATCCCAGTTATAGTACTGCAGACTACTGGAGCACAC